>NW_022681468.1:88193740-88839478 GCF_009764315.1 Trachypithecus francoisi | reverse complement strand
AACATAAAACTCATTATTGGCACTAGTTCAGGTCTGTTACATTAACTGGCCTCATCACAAAGCACTCTATTTTTTGCTTACACATTGAAGCAAAGTAAATGAAGGTTAGATAAAGTTTTATCTAGTGAAGCAAAATATCTGGCCATTTTCAATGTTTTCCTTTTACCTTTCTTTTGAATCTTAGAATGAACCTGCTAGATAGGTATTACTTTTCCTCCAAAAAACTGAAAAGAAGGGAGGTAATAACTTATCTAAGGTAATAAGTCAGCACATATGTATTCACCAACCAACCCCCTTTCACTGACTCTCTCTTCCTTTTTTCCTTTATTCCCTCTTCCTGATTCACTTGTTAAATACCTATTATATGCTAAGCATTTTTATTGTTCCTAGGGTTTCAAAGATTTGGCATGTTCTTTCGTGCCCAAGTTGCTGGAAGGTACCAATATTCAAATAGAAACCATAAGCTAGAATGTAGTATGATAACACAGATTCATGCACTGAATCCCTGCAAAGAGGAGCAAATAGGTAACATTTTGAGGGTTGGGGTGGAAGAATTGGGGAAAACTGCATATAGGAGACTTTGCCATATAAGTAAAATAATAACAGTTTTTCAAGACAGGAAAAAAAGACAAGGCAAGAAAGGATATTCATGACGAAGAGAATTCAGAAGCAAATTCACAGAGGCATAAATTATTTAGAATAGCACAATTGTCCCCTATACATTGTGGTTGGAGCACAGAAAAGAATGGAAAAAAATAGTCTAGGCAGAGTGCACAGAGCTAAGTCAAGAAGATCATGACGATTGTGTATAACAAACAAATGAGTGATTTGTTTGTTTTTATACATCATCTTCACAAATGGAGTCATGCGGAGTTACTAAGCTCAGTTTCAGCACATGCAAACATGTACATGCACAGGGATACGTGAGTGCTTTTCTACTTTAATATGAATTTGAATATTAATTGGATCATTCTTTCTTTATATTGTACAGTTCTTCCACTCCCTATTATATCTGGTCCAAAATAATCCATTTATATTACAAGTTTTCCCTTTGTATGCATTTAAATTTAAAAATTTTCTCTAGACAAAGGGAGACAATTTAAGATTTTAAACCAATATGGCTAGAACTATGTCTGAGAATTGCCCTCCATTATCGGATACTGTTTTATAGACAATAAAGTACTCCTAGATAAGAGCAATGGGTGGGGAAGAAGTAGCATATTCTAAGCTCAGTTGGTCAAATACATGGCTAAGTGTTTTTAGATAAGTAAAGTTTCACAGCTCTTGGAAAGGACTGTGCACAATTACTGTACAGTTGGCATTCAAACAATGTAAGAGTTGGAGGTGCTAGCCATCCACGCAGCTGAAAATCCAAATATAATTTTTGACTCTCTCCAAACTTAACTACTAATTGCCTACTGTTGACAAGAAGCCTTTCCAATACCATAAGTGGTCAATGAACACATATTTTGAATGTTGTATGTATTATGTACAGTATTCTTACAATAAAGTAAGCTAGAGAAAAAGAAAATATTAAGAAAATCATAAGGAAAACAAAATATGTTTACTATTTATTAAGTGGAAGTAGATCATCATAAAGGTCTTCATCTTCATTATCTTCATGTTGATTAGGCTGAAGAGAAGAGGAAGAAGAGGTGTTGGTCTTGATGTCTCAGGGCAGGCAGAGGTGGAAGAGAATCTGTGTGTAAAGCACCTGCACAATTCAAACCCATGTTGTTCAAGGGTCAACTACATTCTTGAAAATTGCTAAAAAAGTACATTGTAAGTGTTGTCACCACAAAAAATAGTAAGTATGTGATGTCATGCATATGTTAAATCAGCTCAATTTAGCCATTCCACAATGTATACATTTTTGAAAACATAATGTACACAATATATATAATTTTGTCAATTAAAATGGATAACTACTTTAATTAATTTAAATAACTGTACACAATCTTACAGACAATTTGAGGCTCTACCATGGTGGACTGGAATTGAAAATCTCCTGCCTTATTATCAATCTCTTCTATTAGAAAGAGAAGGAGAAAAAATGTCTGTTCTTATTTTTATGTCTGATATTTTAATTTTTTTTTTCTGTCCTTTTCCATTCTCTTAGGGAGATGAGAATATAGGCAATATGTTAAACAAAAGTCTTTTCCTAAATAAAATTATTGTTTCTCTAATGCAAGCCATTGTAATCAGAATTGTAGGTGCCACTAACGAGCCTGAATATGTTGCTCTTCTCCAGACCACAATCATTAAAAGTAATTAAGTTGGTCTTGGGGAAGAGTAGGGTAAAATGGGAAGGAGAGCTTTACATTTCTTTTCATATTACTTTATTTTCAAATAAATAAAGTCGCCTGGGCAACAAGAGCGAAATTCTGTCTCAAAGAATAAATAAGTAAGTAAATAAACAAACAAACTGAAAAAAACCCCACATATGGGAATACTTTCTTTACTGGCAGAATCTTGCTAGATATATGCTAAATAATATTCTCTTTAAAAGGCTCCAGAAATAAGACATAAAATGGGAGAAAAAACTTCCAATAAATTGCTGTGCCAGTAAGAAAGTTAAAAAAAACCTACAAAATATCCAGAAACCAAAAATAAGATCAAAGCACATACAAGATGATGAAATATATTCAAATATACCCATACTTCCCTAAATATGAATGGACTACATGCTACGGTTGTATTGTTGGAGAAAAAAAGCAAATCCATCTACAGGAGATTTACAAAGACACTTGAAAAATGCATGAATTTGAAATGTTGACAGTGACAGCACAGAAGGTTCAAGAAAATATTAAATAAAAGAATTGAAAGCCATGATAGCAACAGTAATAACAAGTGGCCTTTGACATCATTTTTTACTGCTTCTGCCACTCTATATCCCATAAGTCACCAAGTCCTACGTTAAATGTCTCTTAAGTATTTCTTGTTTGGGATGATTAAAACCTTTTGGAAATAGTGGCAATGACTGTACAACATTATAAATGTAACCAATGGCACTGAATTGTACACTTAAATAAGACTAAAGGAGCAAATTTTCTGTTGTATGTATTTTACCAGAATAATATTTTTTACAAAAAAAAAAAAAAATCTTAATTTAACCCTCTCTCTTAATCCAGGAAAATTCTCCATTAGTGAAGCCTCCTTCCATGGATAACTTATTACTTCCTAACTGGTCTTCTTGCTTTCCCTGTTTTGTCCTTCAACCCTTATCAGCAAGGAAGCCAGAATCATCCTCATGCCATTATCCTGTTTAGTAAGGGTCCCCGACCACCATCAGTAGTTCTACTCTGTCAGCAGGATAAACTCCAAACTCATTAATACGGCTTCATTATCAGCCCCTTCATTTTCCACACCCTACAAATCTCTGCACACTCATCCTTTAGTGTATCCTGCTTGACATCTTGCCTTGAACTGTGTTCAGCTCCTCAAACACATGCTTTCTTTAAAATCAAGGCCTTTGTCAAGCTCTTCCTTCTATTTAGAAAACCTTTTCCATTTCCCATCTTCCATCTTCAAGCCAACCTTTCCCATTTCTCTAGCTAATCCTTGCCAGGTCTTCAAATTTTAGCATAGGCATCCCTTCCTGCAGAAGCCTTTCCTGGTTCCCTAAATATAGCTCAGGTGCATATTTACCTAATAATTGCACTCACTGCACATTATTAAAATCACCTGCCTGTAAGTCTGTATATGTCATTATATTATAATCAGTAAGGTCAAGAAATATGTCTGTTGTATCAAACATTTAACATCTGGGTCTACAACTATGTTAAATAATTGTCAACTTACAATGAAAATGTTATTTATTGTTTTGTAAACACCAATACAAGAAAATCTCTTGGATGATGATAATTGTGTCTATTACTAGATAGTACTAAATAGATACAGTGTCACAACTCTGGAATAGTCTACATTTGAGGTTAAAGGTTTTCTGTTGTTGTTGTTGTTTGTTTGCTTGAGACAGAGTCTCACACAAAGTAGCTGGGATTACAGGTGCCCACCACCAAGCCCAGCTAATTTTTGTATTCTTAGTAGAGACGAGGTTTCACCATGTTGGTCAGGTTGGTCTCGAACTCCTGACCTCAGGGATCCACCGGTCTCAGCCTCCCAAAGTGCTGGGATTACAGGCATTTAAAGTCTTTCCTGGTATTAATCATCAGGTAGAAAGAGGATAAATTCAAAATTGTTTCCCCTTAACATGACAATTTGTTCAGTGTAAATTTATTTTGAAATTTACTATCAAAAATTTTCTTTAAACTCGTTCTACATGAGATGTTAAAAACAAACACTAAATTCATGTTAAACTTGCCTTTATTTTTTATTATTTCATAGTTACCTAACATAGAACAAAAAGGGTTAAATAAGAGGGGATCAGAGCAACAAAAATCTTCATAATCTAGAAGATAAAGTTCCCATGAAAAACAAGTTGAAAAGATTTTAAGGAAAGAAAAGCAACACATAAGGATATCAGAGTCAGAGACAACGTAAAAAAAAAAATTTGATCTGACATTCCAAACACGTGAAAAATTACTGAGAGAAAATTAAAAATTAAAGCAACAAAACACATTCTGCTACAGTCCAACCTCCCTAGCAACAATTTGCATCCATATGAATTTTATAATGCATACCTTGACTGTGAAATTTAATTAAAAATAATTGTAAACGCAGCTCCTTGAGGCTACTGAGGATTTCACAGTTTGAATCTTTGCTTTTGAAACATTTTATTTTCATAAAATATCATGCATCACTAATGGTCTTGTTAGAATTTGTCTTCAGAAGAAATGACAACTCATCAAGTTCAAATATATCCAAGTAAATTTAGATGGAATGACCTAGGAACCTTGACTCAGGGTTCAGTCAATATATAAAGTGAATAAACTGAAAACTGTCCCTGTAGTTCCAAATTTGGCCTTGATGTTCATTCATTTCAGATGGAAGCTCTCAAGGGAACACAGCAAGAGCGCTATCTTCAGCACTACTGAAATATTAATTCTGCAAGAAAATAAGTGACCAACAGAATGAATGAATGAATGAATGAATGAATGAATGAATGCCAGATGCCACAGTAAAAAGTATTTTAGGGCTAGAGAAGGGCTAACATAAAGACAGATTCATTTATCCTATTAAGTTTTGGTTCCTATTTTTCCTCTGTCTTCTTTTGACCCCGAAGTATGCATGCACAAATGTCAATGAAAATTGATGTCTACACTAAAAATGTGATCTGGTTTGTTTCCTCGGTATTTGGAAAAATTGCAGTCCTTAGTTTTTCTTTGACATTATCTTAGATTTTCTGTGAAAAGGGGGAAAAGCCTGATTCTCATTCCTCCACTTACCACCCAGAAGCACTCAGTAATTTTGTGGAAATGTAATTGATTTATTTTTGTTTACTTGATAAACTCAACACTTTAGCTGGGAGGATGTGAGGCTTAAATGTAATTTTACAGTCTCTTCAAAGGATGCAGTTAGTCAAACATCACGTAGCTAAAGTACCCGTCTGGCTCCTGAATGTCTTCAGAACATGGAATTAAGTGCCTTGGTTACATGTTTCTCCAAATGAGCATTAGGAATATTTCCTTTCCTTTACTTCTTTTTTTTTTTTTTTTTTTAACTTTTTCTTGGCATTATATCCTGAACTCCGGAAGATGAGGATGTGGATGGTCGAGATATGCTTTTGCAACTTGGAATTAATAAAGGCAGATGCCAAATTCCTGAAAGCATTAAGACGGTAAGACCTGACACTGCATGTTAAATCATTGTAAGGAAGATAAACAGAGTGTTTGTGATTCGTAAAATAAAAATTAAAAAAGTGTTCTGAGTTCCCTGGATATTTTACATCACTGTGAAGAGGGGCAAAGTAGCAACAAACGGCTGAAGCACTTGTCTCTCCATATTGCAGCTTCAGAGCTGCTGGTCACCTTCGGTGCTGCAGATCATGCCAAATGCGGTGGAAAATCTGTGTGCTCTCTGAGGACTCTTTAAATTATTCAATTTTCTTTCAATGTTGTCACGAAACATGTATACAAAGAATTCATATGAAGGCTGTTTTAGAATTAAGTTATTTTATCAATATTATAACTTTAGAATTATACTGAATATGACTTGGCATGGTGGCTCACGCCTGTAATCCTGGCATTTTGGGAGGCCAAGGCAGGTGGATCACGAGGTCAAGAAATTGAGACCATCCTGGCCAACATGTTGAAACCCCATCTCTACTAAAAATATAAAAATCAGCTGAGTGTGATGGCACATGCCTGTAGTCCCAGCTACTTGGCAGGCTGAGGCATGAGATCCCCTTGAACCTGGAAGCCAGAGGTTGCAGTGAGCCGCGATTGTGCCATTGCACTCCAGCCTGGCGAGAGTGAGACTCTGTCTCAAATAATAATAATAATAATATTGTTTTTAATATTGTATTATTATATATAATAAAATTATAAATTATACTGAATATATATATACGCATATATGTGTATATATATATAAACCTTATATAAATGTATATTTAGGAGAAGATCTTTATTTTAGACTTTTCTAATATCTTGGGGCATATTATGTGCCATCTGAATATTTAAACACGGTGTTTTATTTTTCATTTATATCTCACTTTATTTTGTATTTACGTCTTAGCAACATTTCTTTCAATGCTTCCCAAAGTAAGTGATATTTTCTGAGAAATCATCATGGATGTCAGTGAAAAGACTAGAGGCCTGGAGTTTTAGTTTGGGGACTGCCACCATTTACAGGTGTGGCCTTGGTTTGTCACTTAAATGTTCTGGGTGAACAACATTTCTTCATCTGAAAAATGAAGAGTGTTAATTAAATTAAGTGATTCAAGGTCCTCAAAACATCTCTATCTGAATGAGAATGCATGCGTACACTTAGAAACAAGTATGAAACTTTTGTGTAAGAATAGCAAATAAGAGCAGTGACAAATAAGTGAACTAGATGAAATAAACTGACAAAAGTAACAATATAGGTATATTTTCACATTGTCACCTTTGATTTTATGATGACTTTGAGAGAGCTCAGGAGCAGGATTTTATTTTCCAGTAAGCAAGAATGAGGTTCACTAAAAATATATGACTTTCTCAAAATTACCGAAAAGATTACTCCATAAAACAGAGTGAATACTATCTTTTGACTTCCAGACAAGGTCTATGCACAACTCCTAATTGTAGGTCTACATATGGTAGGTGACTCTTACTACAACCATTGTTTATGACAATATAATAATAAGCTAATATAATTGTGCATAATTTGTCCATAAATTCATGAGAGAATGATTTAGATTATCATTGACAGAACACTGGCTGATTTTATTGATGTCTGCATTGGCCTGGAGCGAAGAGGTATTTGGGCTGCTTTGTTTTTAGATCCCCATTTAAACTTTGAAAAGGGGGGCATAAAGCTTTCTCTGGTTAATTCTGAAAGTCTTCTATGACAGTTTACTTACAAAGAACAGTTAAGAAGTGAATTTAATAATGAGGTGCAGAAAATATGGTAAAGCATCTGGATCTCTGCCTCCTTGAATCTAGGTAATGATTTGGAAAACTGAGATTTAAAAAATATATATATGCCATCAAATATCATTAAACACCTAGATGCATGTGTTGTTGAACCAGGTCTTATACCTACCACACTGGACCATATGTTTTCACATAAATACCTATTTAGCTACATTACAATAATATTTGTAAACATTTTAATCACATCCAAATTACATAAAAACACAAATAATAAGATGTACTGGGCGAAGTAAAGCAGTGATGATTACGAGTGTTTGCATGTTAATGGCCTCTTGTGTTTGACATAATATTCAATTTAAGGTTGGAAGTGGATAGGAATGGGGACATTTCATTTCAAGTGATTTTCTTTTCTCCTTTTCTTTTGTAAACATGACATAGTTCTTTAGCTAAATTTGAAGGAGGGTTTTTCCAAATACAGGCAGCAGCCTGAGACATGTTTCACCATTGGTTGCAGAAAAAATTGGATGGTGTCAACAATGAGAGGGTTGGTAAAGATGCAGAAGTGGAAATGGGTTATTGCTATAGGATCACAACCTTCAAAACTGAAGGTGAACTTTTTAGAATGTTTTACGGTGGGAGGGCACTGTTGTAGGCCTGGCAGCCATCTTTATGAAGGTAAAGCAGAGAAATAGATAAGGAAATAGGATAAGGAGTGTCTTACCATTCATTAAAGAATGTTACTTAAAACCTCTCCACGTCAGTAAGGCACTGCACATTTGCTCTCACCTGTGTCTGCCATCCCCATGTTTTGGGCCTTTTAACCCCTTGTCATACCATTCCAGAGAGTGACACTCCCATGCCTGTCTTCAATGAGCTTGGAAATAAAGTGTGGTATCTGGTCGCTACTTAAAACACCTTCAATCAACCCTGTTTTTAGCTCCATTTCACACTCCTGCCCTCTAAGGAAGCTGATTTTCTACTTTCTGAGCCTTCTTAGGGTTTAGCAGTAAATAGAATTATATCTTTCTGGCAACCTGGATGTAGGGTTACGTTTTACCTTCTCTGGACTACTGAATCAGTTACTACCAATCCATTTGTTGCCAGATTGTAAAATTTTGTTAATGTGGGTTTTCTGCCTGTTGTTTCCTTTTCTACACTCTTTGTCCTTGTAGTTTATACCTTTAAAAATAATTCCATTACATACATTTTAGTGGTATTTTGGGAGTATGGGGAAATAAATGTATTTAAGTGGAAGTTCTCCCCATTCTCTCTTTAATCCTCTCCAATCAGACCTTCATCTCCACCAATCCACTGAAATATCTTTGTCAAGGTTATGTCTTACTTGCCATTTCAGGGCATTGGATGCTGTTGATCGTCTCCTTCTTGAAACACTTTCTTTGACTTCTTAGACACACACGCTGTACAGGTGTTCATCTGATTAGTTGCCTCTTCTTGGTCTCCTTTACTGTGTCCTTCTTCTCAAGAAAGTCAGGGTACTTATGGGTTCAATTCTAGAACATCTCTTCTCATCCAAAACGTACTTCCTGGTTGATAAAATCCAGTCCTCTAATGCTGAACGCCATCTCTGCTGATGATTCCTGTATTTATTCTTCTAGCTCTGACGTCTATCCTGAGCTCCTGGTTGTTTTATCTAACTGCCTACTTAACATGATTCTCTGGATGTCTCATAAACATTAACATTTTATGTTTCCAAAAGAAGAACACTTGATATCCCATACTTCAACCTCCAATCTTCCTTGTCTCAGTACATAGCATCGACACTCACTCAACATTTACACATTCACCTCATCAGCAGTCTCTTTCCTCCCTGCCTTCAATATGTAACCCAGGTGCAATCACATTTCCACTACGGAACCAGCCACTGTCATGCACTCCTGCAAATATTGTCATCTTTCCTCCTTATGTCTCCCTTTTTTTTCTCTACAGTCAGTTTTCAACAGACAGAGATGGTTTAAAAACTTCAATTAGTCACTTTATCCACCCATCCTCAAATCACCCCAAAGTGCTGAATCTCTCTGATCTGCTCTCTCTTGGCTATTCAGTTCATCCCCATTCCTCAACTTCCCTCACTCCACTTTAGTCACAGGCCATCTTGCTTTCCGTCCATTGAGCCACACTTGTTCCCATCTTGGGACTTGTTTTAATTACAATTTATCTCTGATAAGAAGGCACTCTCTGCTGCTTCTGAATCACTCACTGCCTCATGACATGCTGATATTTTCTCTCAGTTGGTACTTCTTCAAGGAACTTTCCTATCAATAAATCTACCTTGTTTACAGTCCCTTCATTTTTCTTTATGCCACTTATCATCTCTTGATAATCAACATATTTACTTGTTTATTTTCTATTTCTATTTCTCTTTCTTGAGTGTAAGCTCCACAAAGGGTGAAGAATTTTTCTGTGGTCCTTACCACTCCATATCCTGTATTTAGAACATGTGCCTGGCAGACAGTAGATATTTCTTGAATATAAGAAGGGTGAGAGAAGAAAAAATGGAAGAGAGGAAAGCAGGAGGAAGACCTGCACGCTGCAATCCACTCTCTCCAACCTTCAGCTAGGAGGGGATGTGGATGACTGAAATATAAGCCAAGGTTACATGGGTTGACAGGAACAATGGTGCAATATGGTCTTTACACACTTGGCGTACTCTGTCATAAAATGATATAGAAGAGAACTCCATTGATGTGTGGCTTTCATAGCCTGTCTTCAGTCCTTGCTTGACATAGATATATCAGCAGGCCTAGCACAGTGCCAGCCATTTCAGGGAAACGTGACCCTCAGCTGGAGTTAAGGGTGGACTCCCAGATCAATGGCTTGGGTGAAGGACTTAGCAGGTGCTCACATTTATTAACGAAGAAAGCTTCTTGGAGCTTGAGCCAGTTCTCTGCACTATCACTGACTAAGACAAAGATCTCACTCATAAGTAGAATCTGAAAAAGTTGATCTCATAGAAGTAGAGAGTAGGGTGGTGGTTACCAATGGCTAGGGTGGTTGAGGGGTGGGGGAGTTGAGGAAATGTTGGTAAAAGGATATATAATTACAGTTAGGA
The DNA here is from genome assembly GCF_009764315.1 of Trachypithecus francoisi. Lineage (NCBI taxonomy): Eukaryota > Metazoa > Chordata > Mammalia > Primates > Cercopithecidae > Trachypithecus > Trachypithecus francoisi. The sequence continues at coordinate 88,828,933 of NW_022681468.1, read as the reverse complement.
GAAATGAATTCAAGAGCTCTATTCTAAATCATAGTGACTATAACAAATGATGATACATAGAATTCTTGAAAAATGCTAAGAGAGTGGATATTAAGTGTTCTCATCACAAAAATGACAACTATGTATGGTAATGAATGTGTTAATTAGCTAGATTTTACCATTTCACAATGAGCATATACTTCAAATATTATGTTGTACATGATAAATACATATACTTGTATATGTTAATTAAAAATACATTAAAAGTAAAGCTTCACCAGGCAGAGACTGTAAACATAAACCAGAAGTGACAAAGCACCAAGGATAGAAAAGGGCATTCTCCTAGAGTTGATCAGATACAGCCATAACTCACGCTGGAGGCAACAGAAGCCCAAGGTCCACGTTCCCTAATAGTGACACATATCAGGCTCCCCAGTCAATGTACCCAGTCATCTTAGGAAGAAAAGCTTCTGGAGGGGAAACAAATCTTTGAGATGAGACGTTTTTCCAAATCAGAGACTGAGGCTTTCCTAAAAGCATGGTTTTAAATATCTGATTGAACTGAGATGAACTGATTTAAACATATTTTTTTTCCCAATCAGCGTGTACAGGTTGATGAAGGGGACACGAAGAGTTATTTTAATAATCTTACATTGTTTTTTCATCCTTTTAAATGTTAGCATTAGTTGTCTTATGGAATCCTGCTACATAGTTCTATATTTCATGTGACTTGTACTGCTGAATCAGATCAGACACATAGAAAGAACAGGGCCAGGCCACATGCCTAGAAAGAGGCTAACAGTGTTATTATACAATGAGAAAACCTACTAAACAACAAGCTCATAGCTATCTGGATAGGGAGAACTATTCAAAAGGGCTTATCTAAAGCAGATCTTGACAAACAGAAAGTGCTAAATAAATAAACTCAACAAGGAAACAAAACAGTGGGTAGCAGTATAGACAACTCAAGTGTCTGCTTCAGAGAGCAACACACACAATGTTGAACCTGCAATAACAACGTGGGCTGAAATCTTTATCTTAACACTTGAATTGATGGAGGAGTCCTCCATTGCAGATATTTTGTGATCCAAAAGAGAATAGAAAGTGAATTCAGAAGGAATGTTTGAGTGAAGTGTCACTTGTCATGACTCAGCTCTGATAGCAGGTTAAACAACCATGAGAAAAGCAGTGGGAAGAAACAAAGGGAGAGAGTAATGACATCCCCTTGAAGGTTTTGTTCAGAAAAGTTAATGTTTGGAAATGTCCCGTGTGTGCAGTCTGTCGACCCTGGCTTAGCTGCATAGGAACAGGTTTTGGGCTGGCACATTCCCTTTTCTATAGATAAACAGTCCTCACAGCCTGTTCTGGGCTTGTCACCTTAAATAGGGACAGCCTTCCATGTTTCAGACTCAGTGTGCTCTCCTTTGTTCTGCTTAAGTGCATGCTTCAGTGGCCCTCATGCATGCCCCTAGCTTTCTGTATTTCAGACTCACTCCCCGCCCCCACCAGGGTAAGGCTTCAAGGTCCTTTCACTACAGCAGAAGGTGGGCTATGTGCAGTTACATCATCCCCTCATGTTGGCTGGGGAATAGATCCCTGGCCATGGGGGCCTGAAGTATTGCAAGGAGCTGGATCATGTGCACTCTCTCTTGCTATAAATGCTGCATCACTATTGCCTAGTGTGCACATTGTCTGTTCCCAACAACTTCTAATTATGCAGTCATATCTCCCCTGGATGGCACTCATCAACCTTTTAACATTGGCCCCACAGCCAGAGCAACAAGCAGTGAACTAGTTAATTTGGTTCTTAGCACATGTACATTTTGTAATACCAGTGATCATTTTGATTGACTTAAGTAAGTAGGATCATACTTTACACACATGTGAAACAATGATGAATATCATATTTCTCTGGCATACAAAATACTAATTCTGAATCCTATGTGGACTTCTCTCTAGTTTAATTTTATACAAGTAAAATAACTTGATTGGGTCACCACAGACCTGATTACCTTATTTGTTGAACAATGAAACTGTTTATGGAATTTGGCAAAGCAGAATTTAGAAAAGTATTTATTTGGGTTGGAGAATAACACAGTGCCATGATCATAAAATCTCATGAATTATTCTCCTGCTCACTAACAATTTTATGATGTTTATGAAGAAAAAAACCATTTTTTATGATTTCAAAATAAAAGAAATCAAGATTTGATCCGAAATGTTGGGTATAATGGGGCAGGATCCAATTTTGTGGAATAAAGCTGGGGAATAAAATGGACCTTTGTGAATCAGAGAATACTGTCTCTAGCCTCAGGGATGAAAAATAACAGCAGAAAATTGCAGCGTGATGATTCCTTGCTGCACTGAACTCATGATTCTCAAGATTTCAACTAAGTCTTCTCATTTGAAAGGACAGGAGAAAAGGAATATTTTCTAGGCCTCTTCCAGGTTTTGGTACAGCCGGTAGATGGAAATCTTTCTAGTGTTCCTCAAGGCTGCAAACAGCTTCATAGGAAGAGAACATCGTTAGTGCTAACTAATCAGGACCTACAATGAATGCATTTGGTAACCAAAGTCAAGAAAAGTTTACTCAACCGACTTGAAGAATGGGTCCTCTAGTAGAAATACAAAGAAACTACCACATCTTTTTCTTCCCTTGAGATGTAACTGGAAAGCACCCCCCTCACCTTTAGTTGAAGGCTCTCGTTACTTGCACAATTTCTGCCAATGTTAGTGAGAGAGAGATTTCCATGCATCTTGGTTAGGATGAGACTTCTACATAGAAAGACAATAATTAGAAATCTGAGCAACAATTACTTTAGAGATCAAAGCAATTTCTTTAATTGCTTTATGACCCAGGACGCCAACTGAATGGAACTAATACCTCCTCTATCAGGGAATAGGACAATTTCCAGATAATTATATAAAACATGCTGTTGTAAATAGTGCTGCAATAAACATATGTGTGCATGTGTCTTTATAGTAGAATGATTTATAATCCTTTGGGTATCCCATCAGTGATAGACTGGATAAAGAAAATGTGGTACATTTACACCATGGAATACTATGCAGTCATAAAAAAGAAAGAGTTCATGTCCTTTGCAGTGACATGAATGAAGCTGGAAACCATCATCCTCAGCAAACTAACACAGGAACAGAAAACCAAACACCACGTGTTCTCACTCATAAGTGGGAGTTGAACAATGAGAACACATGGACACTGGGAGGGAACACCACACACCAGGGCCTGTCAGGCTAGGCTTCTGGGTTTTTCATTATCTAAGTGCAGCCTGCTTTACTGGACCTATTTCTCACACTGTTGTTCTCACCCGTTATGCTTTCTGTTCATATTGTGGATGCCTGCAATTCTAAGAATAGTGCATGGTCTTTTATTTCTCTGGATATTTGCACATGCTATGCCTTATACATGAATATCTTTCAGCCTCGCCTATGAGAATTCACTCTTCACTTCAGAATTTCTTTGGAAATTTCCTTGCAGTTTCTCTAACCATAATGTTTTCAGGAAACACACTGGAAAATATTTGGCAAGCTTGACGCCATTCTGTCTTCACATATTGAAAGCAGACATGACTAATCCATCACTACAGTCTTCACAAGTTGCATGTTCACAACACATTTAAGCACCCATTACCAAATATTAGCATCAGCATATAAACTAAGCTCTGTAAACCTAGCTAGGCATATTAGTCAGTTTTCACACTGCTGATAAAGACATACCTGAGACTGGGCAATTTACAAAAGAAGGAGGTATAATTGGACTTACAGTTGACACTTGGCTGGGGAAGCCTCACAACCATGGCAGAAGGCAAGGACAAGCAAGTCAGGTCTTATGTGAATGGCAGCAGGTAAACAGAGAGCTTGTGCAGGAAAACTCCCCCTTACCATCAGATCTCATGAGACTTACTCACTATCATGAGAACAGCACAGGAAAGACCTACCCCTGTGATTCAATTACATGCCACCAGGTCCCTCCCACAACATGTGGGAATTCAAGATAAGATTTGGGTGGGGACAGAGCCAAACCATATAATTCCAACCCTGGCCCCTCGCAAACCTCATGTCCTCACATTTCAAAGCCAATCATGCCTTCCCAACAGTCCTGCAAAGTCTTAACTCATGTCAGCATTACTCAAAAGCCCATAGTCCAAAGTCTCATCTGATACAAGGGAATTCCCTTCTGCCTATGAGCCTGCAAAATCAAAAGCAAGTTAGTTACTTCCTAGATACAATGCGGGTATAAGCATTGGATAAATACAGCCATTCCAAATGGGAGACATTGGCCAAAACAAAGGGGCTACAGGCCCCATGCAAATCTGAAATCCAGCAAGGCAGTCAAATCTTCAAGTTCTGCAATGATTTCCCTTGACTCCATGTCTCACATTCAGGTCACACTGATGCAAGATGTGGGTTCCCATGGTCTTGGGCAGCTCCACGCCTGAGGCTTTGGTGGGTACAACCTCCCTCTTGGCTGTTTTCATGGGCTGGCATTGAGTGTCTGTGAGTTTTCCAGGTGGATGGTAAAAGCTGTCAGTGGATCTACCATTCCGGGGTCTGGAGGATGGTGGCCCTCTTCTCATAGCATCACTAGATGTGTCCCAGTAGGGACTCAGTTTGAGGACTCTGACCCCATATTTCCCTTTCACACTGCCCTAGCAGAGGTTCTCCATGAGCCCCCCACCCCCACCCTGGTTGCAGCAAACTTTGCCTGGGCATCCAGGCATCTTCATACATTTTCTGAAATCTAGGCCGAGGTTCCCAAACCTCAATTCTTGACTTCTGTGCACCTGCAGAGTCAACACCACGTGGAAGCTGCCAAGGCTTGGGGCTTCCACCTTCTGAAGCAACAACCCGAGCTGTACTTTGGTCCCTTTTAGTCATGGCTGGAGTGGCTGGGATGCAGGGCACCAAGTCCCTAGACTGCACACAGCACAGGGACCCTGATCCTGGCCCAGGAAACCATTTTCTCCTAGGTCTCTGGGCCTGTGATAGAAGGGGCTGCTATGAAGACCTCTGACATGCCCTGGAGACATTGTTCCCATTGTTTTGGGGATTAACATTGGGCTCCTAGTTACTTATGCAAATTTCTACAGCTGGCTTCAATTTCTCTTTATAAAATGGATTTTCTTTTCTGTCACATTGTCAGGCTGCAAATTTTCTGAACCTTTATGCTCTGCTTCCCTTATAAAACTGAGTGCCTTTAACAGCACCCAAGTCACCTCTTGAATGCTTTGCTGCTTAGAAATTTCTTCTGACAGATACACTAAATCATCTTTCTCAAGTTCAAAGCTCCACAAATCTCTAGGGCAGGGGCAAAATGCTGCCAGTCTCTTTACTAAAACATAACAAGAGTCACCTTTGCTCCAGTTCCCAACAAGTTCCTCATCTCTATCTGAGACCACATCAGCCTGGACCTTATTGTCCATATCACTATCAGGCTTTTGGTTAAAGCCATTCAGCAAGTCTGTAGGAAGTTCCACACTTTCCCACATTTTCCTGTCTTCTTCTGAGCCCCCCAAAGTGTTCCAACCTCTGCCTGTTACCCAGTTCCAAAGTTGCTTCCATATTTTTGGGTATTTTTTCAGTAATGCCACACTCTACTGGTACCAATTTACTGTATTAGTCCCTTTTCATGCTGCTGATACAGACATACCAGAGAATGGACAATTTACACAAGAAAGAGGTTTAATTGGACTTACAGTTCCATGTGGCTGGTGAAGCCTCACAATCATGGTGGAAGGGAAAGAGGAGCAAGTCACATCTTACATGGATGGCAGCAGGCAAAGAGAGAGCTTGTGCAGGAAAACTCCCCCTTATAATAACCATCAGATCTCATGAGACTATCACGAGAACAGCACAGGAAAGACCTACCCTCATGATTCAATTTCCTGCCACCGTGTCCCTCCCACAGCACATGGGAATTCAAGATGAGATTAAGTTTCAGAAGATGAGAGGAAACTCACCCAGCACTTATTCTTCTGGATAACTTCTTGCCTGGTAACCTCAGACTGAATGTGTCCTTCACAGGCCCAAGCTCCTCTCAAGATGGCCCTTTCCTTACAACTGTCTCATGCTAGATTCCAGAAACTCCTCCTCTAGCCTGTTCTGGCCAAGACAGTAATGGCTTCACTGTCACTAAAATAGGGCACTTCACTCACCTCTGTTCTTTTCCTATACACTGTTCTTACCTTTGTAAATAGGTTCTTTATTCAATTTTCTGCAATTACCTTTGTTTGTGACAGCCAGCTGCTTTCTGCTGGTAAAATGACTGACATAGTAGGAATTTTGAAGCTACCAGTTTAAATAGAAATATAATTTTCATAATTAAGTGGGATTTATCCCTGGGATGCAGGAATGGCTCAACATACACAAATCAATATATGCTATCTACCACATTAACAGAATGAAAGACAAAAATAATGTGATCATTTCCATAGATGCAGAAAATGTGTTTCACAAAATTCAACATCCATTCATGATAGATACTCTTAATAAATTAGGAATAGAATGAATGTATCTTAACACAATAAAGGCCATATATGACAATCCCACAGCTAACATCATACATAACAGTGAAAAGCTGAAAGCTTTTCCTCTAAGATCAGGAACAAGACAAGGATGTCCACTCTCACCACTTTCATTTAACATGTTACTGAAAGTCCTAGCCAGAGCAGTTAGGTAAGAGAAAGAAATAAAAGGCATCCAAATAGGAAGGAAAAAAGTTAAATCGTCACTGCTTGCAGATGATATGATCTTATATAGAGAAAACCATAAAGACTCCACCTAGAAACTGTTAGAACTAATAAAGGATACAGTAAAGTTGCAGGATAAAAGAATTAACATACAAAAATAAGGATGTTTCTACAGTAACAATGAACTATCTGAAAAAAATCATTTAAGACCACAACCCCACTTACAACAGTTACAAAAAATTATATAAGAATAAATTTAACCAGGGATATGAAAGATCTGCACACTGAAAAGTACAAAACATTGATGAAATAAATTGTAGAAGACATTAATAAATGAAAAGATATCCCATGCTCATGAACTAGAAGACTTAATATTGTTAAAAGTCTATGCCACCCAAAACAACCCACAGATTCTGTGTACTCCCTGCCAAAGTTCCAATGATATTTTTTATAGAAATAGAAAAATCCTAAAATTTATATGGAATCTCAAATAGCCTAAGTAACTTGATTAAAATGAACAAAGATGACAGCATCAAGAACCAAGAATGGGCTGCCCTTGGGGAAAGAGGATCTAGGATCCAGTTGGTGCAGCTTATGGCTTGTCCCTGTGTGTACAGTTGTTAAATTATTCTTTTATTTTTAAAAAGTTATCCTTTAAATAGATGATACAGGCATGTAGCTTAAAAGGAAACCTCAAAAGGCACAAAGGATTTGTCTCATTTTAAGTGAAAAAATACTGTATCAACATCAAGTAATTAAACATTTCTTTGTTTGAAAAAAAAAAAAGATGACAGCATCACTTAACTCAATTTCAAAATCTACTCTAAAGCTATAGGAATTAAAACAGTATGGTACAGGCATAAAGAAATAAATACATCATTTTTGGTCAATTGATTTTCAATAAAGGTGCCAAGAACACACAATAGGGAAAGAACAGTCTCTTCAATAAGAGGTCATAGGAAAAGTGAATAACCACACACAGAAGAATGACATTCAACTTTTATATTACACTAAATACAAAAGTCAACTCTAAATGGATTAAAGACTTAAACCTAAAACCAAAAACTATAAAACTACTAGAAGAAAGTATAGGGGCAAAATGATACAACATTGATGTAGGCAATAACTTTTTTAGATTTGACCTCAAAAGCACAAAGCAAAAATAGACAAAGAGGATTGCATCAAACTAAAAACTTCTGCATAGCCAAGGAAACAGTCAACAGAGTCAAGAGACAACCCACAGAATATGAGAAAATATTGGCAAACCATGAATGTGGTAAGGAATTGATATCCAAAATACATAAAGAACTCAAAAGAAAGAAAACAAAATATCTGATTAAAAATAAGCAAAGGATATGAATAGACATTTCTCAAAAGAAGTTATACAAATAGCCAACAGATATAAACATGCCCAACATCACCTATCACCAGGGAAGTGCAAATTACAACCACAGTAAGGTATCATCTCACATTTGCTAGAAGGGCTATTATCAAAAAGTTGAATGACAACAAGTATTGGTGAGAATCTGAAGAAAAGGGAAACCTTTTTAACTGTTTGTGAGAATGTAGATTGGTACAGTCATTATGGAAAACAGTATGGAGCTCCCTCAAAAATTAAAAAGAGAACTACCATATGATCCAGTAATTCTACCACTTGGATATATTTCTAAAGGACATGAAATTGGTATGTCAAAGAGATATCTGCACTGTCCTGTTCACTGCAGCACTATCACAAGAGCTAAAATATGGAGTCACCCTATGTGTTCAACAACGTATAAAAGGATAAAGAAAATGTGGTATATATTCACAATGGAATACCTTCCTTTAAAAATGAAGGAAATCTTGTCATTTGCAATGAAATGAATAAATAGGGAGGACATGGCCTTACACAAACTAGGCACAGAAAGACAAATACCACATGATTTCCCTTACATGTGGAGTATAAAAGAGTCCAACTCATAGAAATAGGAAATAAAATGGTGGTTACCATAGGCTAGGGAGCAGAGGGACTGAGGAGATAAGGGTGAAAAGAGAAAATTTCGGTTAGGGGAAGTCAGTTCAAGAGCTCTATTATATGCTATGTTAACAACAATTAATGCAAATATATTGTATATTTGAAAATTGTTAAGAAAATATATTCTAAGAGTTGTCGCCACAACAGAGAAGAATGTGAGGTAAGGTATATGTTATATAGCTTGATTTAATCATTCTACAATGTATACCTATATCAAAAACATCATGTTGTACAACATAAATATATATAATTTTACTTGTCAATTAAAAAAGATACCTTTGGTTGTTTTTGTACATATGTATATGCATATTTGTATAGTTTGGATATTTGTCTTCACTCAAATCACATGTTGAAATATAATCCCCAGCGTTGCAGGTAGGGCCTGGTGGGAGGTAACTGGATCATGGAGGTGCATTTCTCATCAACAGTTTAGCGCCATCCTCTTGGTGCTGTCCTCTTGATAGTAAGTGAATTCTTGGAAAATCTGGTTGTTTAAAAGTGTGAGTGTCACCTCTGCCTCTCTCTTGCTCCTGCTTTCGCCATGTGGTGACTTCTCCCACTTTGCCTTCCACCGCTAGCAAAAGCTCCCTGAGGCCCCTCCAAAAGCCAAGTAGATGCTCGTGCCATGTCTCCTGTACAGCCCGCAGAACCTGAGCTAATTAAACCTATTTTACTTATAAATTAGTCAGTCTCAGGTATTTCTTTATAGCAATATAAGAATGGTCTAATATACATATAAACACATCTATTTATATATTTTTACATTTAATTGTGTTTATATTTATATGTATACTATAGATAATTATTAAAATATAAAGTATTTTTTTCTGATGACACAAATGCTACTTCAGTGTGCAACTCACTGGACTAATGTAGGAGACTAGAAACCACAGTTCCTACAATGAATAATTATCCTTTTATTTATATTTGCCAGTCTTTGCAAAATGTCACTCTTTTGGATTTGTGCTTAGCCTGAAATTTTGCTCAACATGGGTCATTCCATTCTGGAGATATTTTTTATGCTTTAATGTTTAGTTGTCACCTTTCCTCAATTTGAATTTCTTTGATTTGCCCTCAGCACTTTCCCCTTGAACATGCTGTCCTTAACAAAGGTTGCACACAACAGTTACATTTCTACTTTAAAATGTACAAAGTTATCCTAAGTGAGTAATGAAAGTGACAGAACTCTCTTTCACCTCCATAATGAAGTCCTGTCATTCAAACATGGAGAAAGTTTTTAGAATATATGCTTGCTTTCTTATTTGAGAATATTCAATGCTTTTACAAAAAGAAAATAAACAGAAGTGATACAACTGACAAGAATGTTAAGCATAGATCGTGAGAAAGCTAGCTTATGATAAAGAAAGAGCAAGCGAGAGAGAGAAACTTTATAGGATGTGTTAAGTCTAGGTATGAATAAGCAAGTAGTTTTTGCTACATAGGCAGGATTCAAAAGAGATGTTAGCTAGATGATGTACGATGATAATCTCTAAGATACGTTAAAGATAGAATAAGTGGGTTACATGATGTAACAAATACAAGAGTTTCTTCTGAAAAAGACAATATGGAAAGGCTGAATCATAAGATATGATTCTCTCAGATCATAGTTATTTTTAAATTCACTGCCCATTGGTAGCACATGCAATAGTCCCCTGATGGCGCTACATATGCTATGCCCAATAAATACAGATAAAACCCACATCTGTTCAGCAAGCTAACTGGTGATGTCATCTGTAGTCAGGAATACTTGCCTGATTATCTCAAATAGAGCAAGTGTATTCTGTTGCCCCAAGCATCATCTATTGGCCCCCAACATCAGTTGGGAAGGGTGATGAAGCAGAGGAGAGAGAGAGAGAGAGAGAGAGAGAGAGAGAGAAAGAGAGAGAGAGAGAGAGAGAGAGAGAGAGAGGAGAGAGGAGAGAGCATAAATGTGTTAATGTGTTAATCTAAAATCTATAATTCGGGAAGGATGGCGCTTCTACCTGCTTGAATCCTACCTTAGCCCTTTTCTTTCTTCTTGTTTCTTGTTATGTATTTAAAATAAATATGATAAGTGTGTGACTGAAGAATATTAATTTTGACAGTGAGTTTTCTCTTCCATGATCTCTGAATGACCACTTTCCTAGAAATATCCTGCAAAGCTACTATTGCATTAATTTTCCTACATGACTGTTGCAAAAAAAAAATTCTAGTCTTCTATTTGAATTCTGTGAGATTATCACTTATTGGGATCATATGATGTATTTTTAAGATGACTGGATAATGCCATTCATCCATGTGGTTATCAGGCCTATTACTTGAATCCATGTATTCTTCTAGGCCAAGTCGCTATGCTGACACCATTTGTGACGGTTAATTTTAGTCATTCACCTTGACTGGTTTCAGGAAGACACAGAGAGCTGGTAAAACATTATTTCTGGGTATGCCTGTGAGGGTGTTTCTGGAAGGGATTAGCATTTGAATCAGTAGACTGAGTGAAGCAGATCTGCCCTTACCAATCCGTGTAGGGACTACATAGAACAAAACAACAGAGGAAAGGTGAGTTTGCTCTCTCTTCTGGAGCTGGGAGCTTCTCCAGCCCTCAGACAACCGAACTCCAGGTTCTCAGGCCTTTGGACTCAGGACCGCATTACACTACAGACTTCCCTGGTTGTCCTGCTTGCAGATGGTGTATCATATGACTTCTCAGTCTCCATAACTAGGTGAGCCAATTTCCGTAATATAGCTCCCCATGTATCTCTCTCTCTTTCCCTTCTTTATACCAATTTATCTAATTTATCTATATCACATTTGTTCTGTTTCTCTGAAGAAGCCTGATTAATACACCATCCTATTCAATTAAAGTAGTAGTGGTTAAATTTGGTTGCTCATTGGAATTACCCCAGGAGTTCTGGAAACTGAGTTGCATACCTTTAGTGCTATCTAGGGCTAACACACATAAAAGGGTTTCAATTGAGCCATGTCCCTGTTTCTCTTACCTTGACTTCCATAAGCCCAACTACACCATTCACAACAGAAAATAAGAATGCTTGTTCACCTCTACTACAAAAGGAGCTAGGATGAAATTGGGAGCCAATGGTCAGTCTTATGGGAAATACGTTCAGAATTTTGCAAGTTCTCCAGCATTTGCAACCACAAGTATTTTCACAAATAAACTTTCATTACACCATCTTTCCTTATTGACTCCCAACCGCACATATGTGCAAAATCTTTTTAAAAACTCCAAAATAATGTATGTGCCAATATCATTTTGACTCAAAAACATAATAAAGCCACTTCTTTATTGCCTATTTTTTATTTTTTTCTGCTCCTTGTTTTATTTTTCTTGTAACCAGACCAATCTCTTGCATAGTCTCTGTTTCTTATGCTATTTACTTTCTCTTCTGTAAACTTGCTCTCACATACTTTTATTCACTGCTTTTCATGAGATTTTGTACTTTGTGACTTGCAGGATATTAATTAAATAAATGAAAGCAAAACTTATAAACTCAGGAAATCAAAGAGCTTTTAGTCCATTCCAATTTTAATTTATCTTCATAGGATCTGAAATATGAAGCTTTACTAGCAAGGGAGGTGACTTAATGTAAACCACATGGATTTTGGAAATTGAGGTTTGAATCTTGGTTTAGGTAGTCTATAACCTTGAGAAAGTTATTTATGTATTGGCAAAACAAGGCTAATAATACCAAACTTTCAAGGTCATTGACATACATACATATATACATACATGTCTCTATCTATCTATCTATCTATCTAGTATTTGGAACATATTATTGCTCCAAAATGGTAGCTACTAATAGCTTGCCAACTCTGGGCTAAAGCAAGATTGATGACTGGGGTGATGGGTTGGTGAAATGCAGGTCTTGTCAATTAGTTTTCAGACATACCTTCACAATTATTCTAAGTAAAGGGCACCAAAATCTCCAAGAGGAGAATGCAAAAGAGAAGCACAACAGGTAGGATGTGAATTTGAATATAATATACCCACATGACTTTCCCAATGACTTATGACTAAAGGCAGGTGACCTTTTATAGCTTTTACTATTGCAGATAAAATTACACAGCCTAGTATCTTACAGATTTGCTAGCTAAAATCTTAATGTGTCTGAATGATCCATTTTATTTTGGAGATTACATCACTTCAACTTTTTAAAAAAGTACTTATTGCAGGATACAAAAGAAGATTAAGATATGGTTCTTGACCCCATTGAATTTGTAATTGCAATAGGAAAACAAGCTATATACAGGTGGAGTAGTTTAGATAGTGCTACAAGATGGTATGTGATTTCAAGTTTATGACTGACATAGATAAGTACAGATAAAGTCTTTGGAGAAAGAGATCAATGTTGGCTAGACTTGTCAGAAATTTTACTAAAAGTCATGTGACTTGAGCTGGCTTTAACATATTTTGAGGTTAAGGGATGGAGGGTATTTTCTGATATCAAATGATTTGAACTATGGTTTCCTATCACATAGAGATTCATTAAATTATGTTTTACTTGCTCTAATTTTTCTTAGAGTTGCAGGGTTATTCATTTTTAATGTCTAATTTTCAGGCTCTGACATCAAAGGGAGATATTTAAAGAATGTTCTGTTGCTTTAGTGCTGAACACCTTGCTCTAGCAGAAGTGCCACACAGCTTCTCATTTGTAAAACTTTATGCATGCACAGGGAACTTATTGCAGTGTCAAGGTACAAAAATTCTTTCAATTTAAATTATCTTCACAATGAGAACCAAACTTTAAAATGTCTTCATGAAGAAAAACCCATGTGACCGCCCATCCATTCCGTCTGCCTTCAAATGCCCTCTTCCCTTTACATATCTAATTCTTCACTGGCAGTAGCAGATCACGGCACGATTTTTGCTGGAGGAAAAAACAGTAGGAGCTTTTCATAAAGCACATTTATGTCTCTGAAGGTTTGAAGTCAAAAACTAATATTATGAAGAGAACTGATTTTATACTTACTCTGACTGAAATTAAAATGAATATTGGTTGTATCTGGAGGGATTTTGTGAAACAATGCCAGTGGAAGAATTAGAAACTGAATATATACATACAAATACACACCTTTATGATTAAGATGGCATGGGGTCCATTGAAGCCGAGTAAGAAGCTGTCAAACTCATCGGTCTTGACTGGCTTTCATCTTAAATGCACTTGGTCTGACACCATTGCATCAGGGGAATGCACACTCTTTGTGCCGGGGAACCAAAAATTAAATCTCCTTTCTTGTAGCTGAATGCTTTTTCTTCAATCTAGCCTGAGTCTGAATCTGGCTTCTAGGGCAAGACTGAAGATACACTGTAGTTAAATATTAAATATTATTTTAAAAATTTCAACGCAGACTGAAACTAGCTCACTTCTGTTCTAGTCAAGAGAAACAAAATGAGATAAATACACAGCAGTACTGAGAGTAATATGGGCTCAGGGTTTACATGAGCAGCTCAGAGATTTTTGGAGGACTTCTGAAAGACAGGAAGTTAATGGGATCTATTTACGTTATAGTTTCCTAGGGCTGCCATAATGAATTACTACACACTTGGTGACTTAAAACAACTGAAATGCATTCTCGTGCGGTTCTGGAGGCCAGATGTGCAAAATCAAGGTGTTGGCAGTGCCATGTTCCCTCTGCAGGCTATGGGAGGGTCCCAGCCTCTTCAGTTTCTAGTGGCTTCTAGTGTTCTTTGGCTTGTGGCTGCATAACTTCCAATTTTTATGTCCATTTTCACTGCATGAATGGCCTTTCCCTCTTTGTATCTGTGTTTCAAATTACTTGTTTTTTAATTAAAAAATAGCGGTCACTGGAATTAGGACCCTAAATCCAGGATGGTCTCCTTTGAACTCATTAACTTAATTACATATGCAAAGACCCTATTTCCAAATAAGATCACATTTTCAGTTACCCGGGGTCAAGACTTGAACATATATATTTTTTTGGCCACTATCCAATCAGCTACACTATTATAAGAATAAAAGAGAACAGAGTTGCTAGTATCCAAAATTTGCCCAGAAGGGAGCAGAAGAAGTAGGGAAGATGGATACTATTGTTAAGGGTAGGACCTCAGGAGGTTTTAAGCTTCATGTGAGCAACTTAGTAGAGCAAAGTTGTAATGGAACAAAAATCAGGGAAGTCATTGAGATTTTGTGGATGTATAATTCTATCTCCTTCCAACTTCCCTTTCTCTTCCCTCCTTTTGTCCCATTCTGAGATAAAAGCTGGCAGAAGTGCCTTTACTCCTGACCTTCTTGCTAGCTACGACCAGTAAATAACACTCTCATGTAATAAACATTCTTCCTGAGTAGGGTTAGTCCTTTGATTTATTATGATTCTCTGGCATTTTAGGGCAATCTCAGCTGCTCTCCTGCTCACCTCAAAGTTGTCTTGACATGCCTGTCTGCATATAGAGTTCAGAGCCAGCCTGCCCACTCAGAAGAAAGACCTGCTGCTGATGAAATCATTCACAACTGAAACAAAATCTTATAGAAGCTATGTGTGTCAGTCATCTAGTTCTTTCACATGAATATAAATAGAGAATCAAAGATCATCAGACACATGCAGAAAACCCAATACTAAGAGAATGATCAAGATTTTTCTGATAGTTCATATCAATTATGACAATGTCTAATACTGATAAAGAGATTACTACTCTCCAGACACTGAATGAAACTCTTCAGGTGAAAATACAGCAAACTTTGAAAAAATTTAACTTACTAGCTTCAGAATGATTTCAAGAAGGTATTGCCTCAATTTTCTCTGTCCAAGAAATAGGGTTGTTAGAAGATTAAATGAGTTTCTGCATGGATGCACTTAGAAAAGGTACTAGCATAGTTGTATCAAAAGAGCAGCTCTCATTCAAAAGTCATTTCCTTGGAAAAAAATGATTTCTCCTTTTCTGTATCACTCTGAGTTCAATCAGTAGAACATTCGTGAGAAATTCACCCCATGATCCAATCACCTCCCAGCCGGCCCCACCTCCAACATTGGGGATTATTATAATTCCACATGAGATTTGGGTGGAGACACTGATCCAAACCGTATCACCTGCATACACATTAATTCTTTTATTACTCAGAGCTAGAGTACCAGGAATGAGATTGCTAGATTGAAGGGTATGTCTAGTTTTAATTTTAATAAGTGTTGCCAGATTAGTTTCCAAAAAATGCCATAACAATTTATGTTTCAGCAACAGTGTACTAGAGAATGCTTTCCCTGAATCTTTGCCCACAACACATATTAACATATTTTGTTTTTAATCAGTTTGATGGGTATAAAGTGGTGTGTTGTTTAATTTGCATTTTTGTAATTACTGACAAACTTCAGCACCATTTTATCTTGGTCATTTGGATTTGCCCCTCTGTGAATTGCTGTGTTAATTGGATTAGGTTGATTTGCATATGGCAGAAAAACCAAAAACAACAGAGGCTTAAATTGGATAGAAGTTTATTTTTGTCCCTTGTAAAAGAATTCTGGAGGAAGAGAGTGTGGGATTGTTATTGTGGCTTTGCAAACTTATCAGGGACCCAGACATCTTCTAGGGATGCATTTTGCTCTCCTTAGGGAATGGCTGTGGTCCTCAGCCCCATGTTCCAAGATGGCTGCTAGAGTGCCAGGCATCACACCCTCATTCCGACCAGCAGGAGAGAGGCAGGCACAAAGGAGGACACACTCCTTCCCTTTAAGGAGTCTTCTTGGACACAACACACAACACTTCTGCTTGCATATACTGGATCAAAACTTAGTCACATAGCTATACCTATCTGCAAGGGAGGCTGGGAAACATGGTCTTTCAATTAGATAAACGGCAACTCTGAGAAACATCAGGATTCTATTACTGAGAAGGAGGGGCGTTAAGGAAATGGTAACTGAAGTAAGTACCCAGAAATCTCTGATAAAAGTGCCTTCCTTTTGCCAGTTTTGTTTCCATTTGGCTATTTGCCTTCCTTTTATTATTATTATTTTGTCAATACCGATGGTCCCCAATTTACCACGGTTCAATTTAAGGATGTTTTGACTTTACAATGGTGTGAAAATGATATGCATTCAATAGAAACTATGTCAATTTGGAATTTTAGTTTTTTCCTGTGCTAGCAATGTGTGGTACAAGATCGTCTGGCAATGCTGGCCAGCTGCAGTGGCCACAGCTCCCAGTTGGTCACTCAATTAGGAGGGTAAAGAACTGATACTCTGACTGGGTGCACTGGCTCATGCCTGTAATCCCAGCACTTTGGGAGGCCAAGGCGGGCAGATCACAAGGTCAAAAGATCAAGACCATCCTGGCCAACAAGGTGACACCCTGTCTCTACTTTAAAAATACAAAAATTATCTGGGCATAGTGGCATGTGCCTGTAGTCCCAGCTACTCGGGAGGCTGAGGCAGGAGAATCATTTGAACCCGGGAAGTGGAGGTTGCAATAAGCCGAGATTGCGCCACTGCACTCCAGCCTGGCGACAGAGCGAGACTCCATCTCAAAAAAAAAAAACAAAAAACAAAAACAAACAACAAGAAAAACTGATACTCCACAGTGAACTGCATTGCCAGAAGATTTTGCCCAACTAATGTCAGTGTTCCGAGTGCGTTTAAGGTAGGCTGGGCTCAGCTGTGATGTTTGGTAGGTTAGGTGTATTAAATTGATTTTCAACTTAACAATCATTTCATCTTACAATGGGTTTATGCAGATATAACCCTATCTTAAGTTGAAGAGGCTGTGTATACGTATGTATATGTGTATTTATATATCATTTCTTTGGAGCGTTTTTGATTTTGGAATTGTAAACAAGAAATTTGTGACCCCTGTTTTACAGAGGAGGAAACTGAGACACAGAGAAGTGAAGTAACCCACCTGAGGTCACACGGTAGAGGTCTAAGTCAGGATTCAAAGCGAGCGGTCTGGCCCAGAGCTCCAAATCTTTGGCCTTATAATACTTTGCCACCGCAATGGCGTGATCGGTGAGAGGCCCACTGTCTGGCCTGGGACGGGTCAGCTGAGCCCCCACTTCTGAGAGTGAGCCCTCTGGCTGCTTGTTGCACACTGGGCTCTGAGTTGCAGGGTTGCAGGCCCCCTGACTGGTTGGCTCCTGGGAGCCCTGTCCTCCCACAAAAAGCCAGCCAGGCCTGAGGGCTCAGGGCTCACAGGTCCATGGAAATCAGCCCCAGGTGACTCCTTCCCACCTCCGCCCAAGAAACGTGCCTCCCAGGCTCCAGGTTTCCCCTGCAATACAGGCCCATGGTGTTCCCAGTGCCGCACCTGCAGCATTTGCTTTGCTCTGAGGCCGTGGCATTATTGACTTAAAATAAGCTGCTTGGGCTTTTAAAAAACAAAGAATCTGCACACTCCGTAGCCCTTTTCCTTTCCAGCTGTGCTGGGGAGCATGGCAGTGGAGAGGGTGGGCAGGCCCCTTCCTGTTGCATAGGTCAGGCCCCCCCACACCACCCTGCCCCATGCTCTGGCCCCTCTATCAAGAGCCATTTCTCATTTTTTCCCGGCATGAGGTCCAGATGTCTCCATCCTCCCAGGCCTCCAGCCCCCGCCCAGGGATGCCTTCTATGGGACCATGTCTGCTCTCAATTGGGCCGCTCTCCGAGCTCTCTCCCTTTTATGCCCCTGATGCCTGAAGTCGTGTGTTTTTTTGTTTCTGGAGATCTGAATATACAACACTTGGGGTTGAGATTTTTTGTTTTTGTTTTTGTTTTTGTTTTTACTTTCCTGGCTGGAGTCTACTTCTCTAAGGGTGGAGCTGGGAATGAAGAAAAGTCCTGAGCACATTGCTTTAGAAACCTAACCTAGTGTGTAGTCAAGTGGAAACTCATGGGCAGTCTCTCTTGGAGGAGAGCAAGAGGGGCAGGCAGGCAAGCCGTGGACTCCCTCTTCTGGGCCTGCCGAGCACTGCCTGCTCCGCCCATGCCTCACATGGTCCTTGCAACCCAGGACTCGTGCTTTTTCTCCCCCTAGTCAATTTAGTCCTTTATTTTTTCATTCTCCATAGAACATTGGTTTTGTAACACTCAATACAGTCTAATGTATACCATTTAGACAAAACTTCCACCTTATGAAAGATCAGCAAAAATACATAAGCAAAGATATAACTAGTGCATTTATAAAATACATCATAACAAGGAAACCAAACGATCACACACAATAATCTTCGTATTTGACATACTGGTTATAGCCTAGGAGAGCTCACTAAATGCCAGTGTCTGGTAAGTGATTCATATATATAAGCTGTAAACCAAAAAATATCTGAGACAGGTCTCAATCAATTTAGAAGTTTATTTTGCCAAGGTTAAGGACATGCTTGGAAAAAAGGCACACAAAACCACAGGAACAATCTGTGGTCTGTGACTTTTTCCAAAGATAATTTGGAGTGCTTCAGTATTTAAAGGGGAGAAGTGGGCTGGAGGGGAACGAGGGAGAGGACAGTCACATTACTGAATCCACATGTTGCAAGAAAGTAACAGTTAGGGGAATGGTCAAATATGTATTCAGTTTTTCTCTTTCTTTTCTTTCTTTTTTTTTTGAGATGGAGTCTCACTCTGTCACCCAGGCTGGGGTGCACTGGCATAATCTCAGCTCACTGCAACCTCCGCTTCCCAGGTTCAAGCGATTCTCCTGTCTCTGCCTCCCGAGTAGCTGGGATTCCAGGTGAACGCCACCAGGCCCTGCTAATTTTTTGTATTTTAGTAGAGATGGAATTTCACTGTGTTGCCCAGGCTGGTCTCGAGCTCCTGAGCTGAGGCAATCCACCCGCCTCGGCCTCCCAAAGTGCTGGGATTACAGGTGTGAGCCACCACGCCCGGCAACATGTATTCATTTTGTGCTCAGAAAATTAGCACTTTACCCAAGATAAAGTGACCGTAGAGTAGCTACCTGTGGAGATATCTGGCCTTTCATCTGTAGCTATCTGCTTAGGAACAGAAGGAAAGGCAGTTTCTTGCATGACCCAGCCTTCAGCTTATTTTTTTTTCCTTTCGGCTTGGTGAACTGGAATCCTGAGAGGTTAGAACTGGAATCCTGAGATGTTATTTTCCTTTTACAAAACAATAGCACTGATCAATCCTAACACCTCTGAAATGTTAATTCTTGATCAGATAAACCTAAAAGAAATCAACAAGTGTACCGAAATATAACAAGGATGAAATCCAAAGTTCTCGGTAGGGGCAATGTTTCATAATAAGAAGAATGTTGAATTGGGAGATAGTACATTTGGGTTCTTGTCTTTTTCCTGGATGATCTTGGGCAAATAATCTAGGATTTACTAATCCTTCACTTTTATTTGTTTTTATTATTATTTTTATTTTTTGAGGCAGAGTCTTGCTGTGTCGCCCAGGCTGAGTGCAGTGGCGTGATCTCAATTCACTACAATCTCCGCCTCCCGGGTTCAAGCAATTCTCCTGCCTCAGCCTCCCAAGTAGCTGGGATTACAGGTGTGTGCTACCACGCCCAGCTAATTTTTGTATTTTAGCAGAGACAGGGTTTCACCATGTTAGCCCGGCTGGTCTCGAACTCCTGACCTCAAGTGATCTGCCCATCTTGGCCTCCCTGGGATTACAGGCATGAGCACCATGCCCAGCCTAAATCCTTCACTTTTAAAATGAGAGAGTTGGCTGCATGGTCCTCTACGCTCTTTCTAGGTTTAACTTTTCATGATTCTAAAATATTTCACGCTGGTTCATTTTGGTGTTGCAAAATGCAATCTCTAACATTACTAACTTGGTAGCTGGGGTGAATCCAGCTCTTTCCACACAAATCTGCTCAAATAGTTGTCTATCTTCTGAGCCCCAAGAGAGCTCAGTCCTCAAATTAACCAACTATGCTGACAGGCTTCATGAGGCTAACAGCTGGTTCTCCACCAAACACAAACTCAAGACAGGCAGTTTTAAAGGTCTCAAAGTCATGGTTTGAACATCCTCACTGCTGGGGCAAAAAGGGACACACCCTAAGTTTCTGAATTCTCGTTATATACCACCTCACAAATTCTAATCCCAGACTCTTTCCTTATCCTTCACTAAGGTTCTCCAAGCTTCAATAAGCACCTGCCATATGCCAGGCCCAGGGCAAGGAACAGACAACCCTGTCCTCAGAGGGCTCTCAGTGGAGGGGAGTGTTTCTAAACCTGTGTGGATATTCCAATTCTCGGGGTATGAAATTAATTGAGGGAGCTGCCCCAGCATCTTACAAAATGGAATAGGATGGGCTAGAAAACAGCAAAGGTCAACATCATATGTGGCAAGGGCAGGCCTTTCTGCTTGCCTGCCTGCCTGCCTTCCTTCCTTCCTTCCTTCCTTCCTTCCTTCCTTCCTTCCTTCCTTCCTTTTCTTTCTTTCAGACAGAGTTTCGCTCTTACTGCCCAGGCTACGTGTGCACACCTGTATTCCCAACTATTTGGGAGGTTGAGGTGGGAGGATCACCTGAGCCCAGGGAGGGTGCAGTGAGTACGATCACACCACTGTACTCCGGGCATGGGCAACAGAGTGAGAACCTATCTCAAAAATATATATATATAAAATAAATAAAAAAAAGAAAAGAAATGCATGTGGCGGCTGCTGCTGGGGGAGGTTGTGGCTCTGTGCCCTCCAGGGAAGGTGACCCAGCACAGAGCACTCAGGTGCAGGCTGGACAGGCCAGGACTGCAGGGCACACAGCCAGTCCTGTCAGCTGGCCCCAAATGAGCCTCATGCATTACAGACACTTAGGAAGCAAAGCCTTTCACCAGGACGCTGGACAACTCACGACACACAGACTATGCTTAAGGCCGACAGCTATGGGACGAGGTCTGGCCTGGAAGAGTAGGTTGTTACTTGTCCTTCCTTTGTGATGGGAGCTGACATTGACAGAGGAAGCCATGGCACCTTTTTCCAGCTAGTAGAAGGGTGACCCCATTTCAGACCTGTTGTTCTTTTTTTGTTTGTTTGTTTTTTGAGATGGAGTATTGCTTTGTCACCCAGGCTGGAGTGCAGTGGCATGATCCTTGGCTCACTGCAACCTCTGCCTCCTGGGTTCAAGTTCAAGTGATTCTCCTGCCTCAGCCTCCCAAGTAGCTGGGATTACAGGCACCCGCCACCAGGCCCAGTTAATTTTTGTATTTTTAGTAGAGACGGGGTTTCACCATGTCAGCCAGGCTGGTCTTGAATTCCTGAACTCAGGTGATCTGCTGGCCTCAGCCTCCCAAAGTGCTAGGATTACAGGCGTGAGCCGCCATGCCTAGCCCTGAGCTGTTGTTCTTGGCGTTCTTAACATCCTTTGTCGTCTGCACTTGATTCAACTAGGGTATTCTCTGCCCTAGTTAAAAATGTCAGGTATCATTACGGATGGCACCTAGACTAGGCAGATACTCCCTTTTAGTGTCCCTTCCAGAGGCCTGTGCTGTCATCTGTCATGGCCTCAGCCATTGCACCTTCTACAGTCACTTCCAGTACAACCCTCTGCTTTCCGCTTTACATCTCCAGGACCCAGCCTGGAGCCTCAAACATAAACACATGGAAAGTTTGTTGACCCGCAACCTACTGACTGTCCAAGTGACTGAAAACAGAGTTTCAGAACTTCCTGTTGCTTCAAGAAATTCTCACCAGGAAAAGCAGGCTTTAACCCACAATCCTCCCCTGTATGCAGTTGTGTTTCCAATTTTTTTTTTTTTTTTTGAGATGGAGTCTCGCTTAGTCGCCCAGACTGGAGTCCAGTGGCATGATCTTGGCTCACTGCAACCTCCACCTCCCAAGTTCAAGAAATTCTCCTGCCTCAGCCTCCCGAGTTGCTGGGATTACAGGTACTCCCAGCTAATTTTTGTATTTTTAGTAGAGACAGGGTTTCACCACGTTGGTCAGGCTGGTCTTGAACTCCTGACCTTGTGATCCATCCACCTCGACCTCTCAAAAGTGCTAGGATTACAGGCATGTACCATTGAGTCCAGCTGCCTTCTCTATTCAGTCATCTCAATTGCAGGGCCCTTCTCTGTTCCCCAGGTGGGCTGGGTTAGGAAGCCAGGACAGAGCCTTCAGTGAGCCCTGAAGTGGGCTCCCTTCCCTCCCAGATCTGGATTCTTCTATAGTGAATTCTTTCCTGGCTGTCAGCTCCAGCTTCCTCCCTGAGAGGTACTCAGACAGCCTTCTTTTCCTTTTGCCCTGGGAGAAGTATTTATTCATTTTTTTCCCCCCTGGCAGACCTGAATTTATTCTTTAATGGAAATTTAAGCACTTTGAATTTCGTCCAGCTTCTGCTTTATTATCGTAGAGTTAAATGCTAATTTTTGTTTTTAAGAAAAGCCTTTCAATTTCTTTTAAGTCTTGAATCCAGTCCCAGTACAATCCAAAAAGATGGGTTTATTACATCAGGATCATAGACAGACGAGACTTTTGCCTTAGAAGGAAGCAAATAGTATCTGGTTCACCCTCTGCATTTTGTTAATTTAAAAAAATCTCAGTTCCTCTTATTTCCCATGCCCGACATACAGAACTGGATCCAAATTTTGGGGACATGAAGCTTATTATACAATTTTGGGGATAGGTGTTGTCCTCTTGATGAAAAAGAGACAAAGTTACAGACAGATTTCAATGCAGGGCCTTGGACAGGGCGGCTCAAGTGAGAGACTCCAAGCTTGGGCTTTGTTGCCTTCACAGTAAACCCACCTCTGCAACAAGGATGTTCGGTGGATGCCTTGGGTGCTTCCTGTACATTCCTGTGTCATTTTACCATCAACACCTGAACAAGAAGTATTTCCTGAGTAGGTACTTTACACATACTACGTTGTTATCTCCAGGTAGTGCTATGCCCATTTTATCATGTCTGTACATAAGGTAGGTACTTCATTCCCCCACAGGGGAAAAAAAGAGCTTACTGTTCCCAGTAATTCTAGGAAAAGGCATGGGAAGGGCTCCCATTGTCTGCCTTGGGTGATGTCGAGTTGCCTTAACCTGATGGCTTGACAGTGGGGGTGAAGGGTGGTGACTCCCCCAGGGAACAGAAAGACATTGGAATCAAAGCAGGTGGCTGGCTGCTGGCTACAGAAACAGAGGCCTGTGGTCCCCAGGGTTCCAGGCCAGTATGCACTCCATGTGCCCCAAGGATTGGATCATTAAAGTGGGTGAAAGGCATTTGGCTGGGCTGGAGGTGGCAGTTTATGCCTGTAATCCCAGCACTTTGGGAGGCCCAGGCGGGTGGATCACCTGAGTTCAGGAATTCGAGACCAGCCTGGCCAACCTGATGAAACCCTGTCTCTACTAAAAATACAAAAATTAGCTGGGTGTAGTGGTACATGCTTGTAGTCCCAGCTACTTGGGAGGCTGGGGTGGGAGAATCACTTGAACCTGGGTAGCAGAGGTTGCAGTGAGCCAAGATTGCGTCATTACACTCCAGTCTGGGCGACAAGAGGGACACTCCCTCTCAAAAGAAAAAAAAAGAAAGGCATTTGGCTGAGTCTTTGCTAGAATGTGGGAGGGCAGGGCAGAGGCAGGGCTAAGACAATAACTTCAAGATAACTTCACTCGAGGTGGGGTGGAAAGTGCACTGAATTTATCCAACAGCCTTAGCTGTACATTCAAGGTCGGCCTCATTCTCCCCAGCAGGCAGGTGAAGAAAGAGGCTCCGTGGCTTGTCCTGGCCCAGCCCTTCCGTGACAGTGCCTTTGGCCTCATGGACTGAGGCTTCAGGAAGTTTGCGACAATGTCTACGGGTCTGGGCGCTGGTGTGACACATGGAGGACGTCCTGCAATGTGCTGGGGAAACACCCTCATTTGTCTCCAGTGCTGGGGATTACCTGGGGAAGAGCCACCCGTTGTCAATTCCCCAAGCCTTGTAATACTTTCTCGAACTGTGCTTGGGGGCCCTGGAATTTGTGTAAGAAAATCCATGGGTCCACATCTGGGCTGTCCTGGTAGAGGGGCCGCTTGTACCCCTCCCTCACTGTGATGGGTGGCATTGCGTCCTCTGAGGACACAATGTTGAAGCCCCACCCCCTGTACCGCAGAATTGGTCCCATTTAGGTTGTTGCAGATGTAACGAGTTAAGATGAGGCCATGCTGGAGTAGGGTGGGTCCCTAATGCAGTGCAACTGGTGTCCTTATAAAAAGGGGAAATTCGGACCCAGAGACAGGCTCGCACGTGGGGAGAACACCACGTGAAGATGAGGGCAGGGATGGGGCGAGACCTACAGGCCAAGGAATACAGAAGATTGCGACAACCACCAGAAGTTAGACAAGAGGCCTGGAGCAGTCCCAGCTCAGGGCCCCCTGGAGGAACCAACCCTGCCTCACCTTGATCTCAGACTTCTTGATTCCAAAGCTGTGAGTCGATAAATGTCTGCTGTTGAAGCCGCAGTTTGTGGTACTTCATGGCCATCCCAGGAGGTTAATAGATGCACGTTACACAGCCCATGACTCCAGCAGGCCTGCAGGTTCTGGCAGGGGCTGTTGGAAATGGCCTGTGGCCTGCCCAGGGGAGACACTGACAAGGCCTCCCAGGCTGCCATTAGCCTCCTCCGGTCTGCCCTGACTGGCTTTCCCCCTTTCTCTTTTCCCAAAACAAACCCCAGCCCTCTTGGGACTCATTCATTTCTGTTTACCAGAAACTCAGCACATAACTGTCTCAGAGCTGTTAAAAGTGCCGCCTCTTCACCGCAGGGTCCTTGCCTCAAGTTAATTAGCCTGAGGAAATTTCCAGACCCTCCCTTTCCAAAAGGCTGTTTGGAAAAATTCCTCCCTGGGTGACCTCTGGCAGCATGAGAGGCTGAGGGCTACCCTCCTCCCTGGCAGCAGACAGCTCTGCCACTTCCCCATGTGCATCCTCCAGTCAGTTACTGGACATCTTCAGGCCTCAGTTTTCCCACCTGTGCAGCGGAGGGCTGTTAGGAGGATTAACTAGAACACTGAGGTGCTTGGTATGTAGAGAGTCCTCTCCATGTGTTGGTAACTAGACCCTTTGTTCATGTTATTTCCATAGAGAATAAAACAAAACAGGAACACCTGCTTGGGGGAGGGAGGGTGCAGGAGAGGTCCAGTTGCAAGCGTGAGAGAGATTTGTGTGTGTCAGTTTGAGCCTCTGAAGTGGCAGATCCCTCCAGGGAGGGACAGTCCCTGAGCCAGCATCCCCAGCACCCCCAGGGAGTTAGAAAGGCCAAACCTGGAGTGCCACCCAGGAACACTGCACCAGAACCTGCATTTTAACACCCAGGGATTGGGGGTGCCCCATTACAGAGGCACTGCTTTACTGCTGGGGCCACCACCCATGCAAACCCTTTGCCTCAGAAAGACCAGCCCAAATGCCTCCCTCTAACAGAGCCAGCATCCCCGGCTGCCCTCTGGTTCCTTCCCAGGGGCGCTCTTTGCATTGCTGTGACATTGCCCTCACTTGCACCCCAATTCATTGCTCTTTGCAGACACTTCCCTCCCCCAGCAACGTGGATATCTGGGAAGGAAAGGGGGACACCCGACACCCCATCCCAGTTCTCCAAAGCCCTCAGAGCTTGCAGAAGAGCTCTGCATGAAGGAATAAGACTGGCAGAGGGACAGAGCCTCTCTGTCAGGCAGAAGTCAAGTTAAGTGATGGGTGCAGGGGCCATTGAAAATAATATGCTAAGAATAGATAAGGCTCAAGGACAGTATCTCTAGCTAGTTGCACTTTCAATGAACTCCAGTAGTCAAGGACAGTATCTCTAGTTGAACTTTTAATGAACTCTAGTAGGTGCCAAGAAGGCAGACAAAATAAGAAAGAACTTAGAGACAAGGAACTAAGCAGAAGGTTATATCTGGGTGCAGAAAGTTTGTTTTGCATTGTGTTATTGCTGCTCACATGGGGTTTATGGAGTATAAATAAAGTGAGGCGGAGGCTCTAGGCGCGGCCGCCATGTTCTCTGTTTGTCTTTGTCTCTTGTGTCTGTTCATTCTCCACCACCCCCGGCACGGTCCCCAATAAGTGGCGCAGCGAGCAGGGTGCACAGGGTGAGTAGTGGGGAACAAGAAGGGGAACCCCCTAGGAGCGGGTAAAACCCAGGAATTGTTAAGGGGAACCTTCTTAAGCTTTCATTATGGGGAATTCCAGTTCCTTGGCCTCAGAATATTTAAGATTATTACAAGGGCTTTTACTTTCGATTGGGGTTGATGCAAAAGAGAGAACTTTGTGGAAATTGTTTGCTCATGTGGAACAACATTGCTCTTGGTTTCAATATCAAACTGAAGTACAATTAAATAAACGAGAGTGGCAACAGGTTGTTAAGACCCTTCGTCAAGCGCATCAGCGTGGCAATGTAATGTCAGCACCTTTGTGGGCCCTTTGTGCCTCTATTACTCAGGCTTTGGAGCTCTTAGAGACAGACTCTGAAAAGGGGGAAGGCGGGGATGAGGAGTCTTTGAAGTCTCCGATAGCCATTTCCCCTCCTTTAGATAATTCTGTAACTGAAGGAGAAGGTCCTTTGTGTGATAATGTGTCTCATGAAAAGGAATCAGAAATTCAAAAGGAGCTTCAGCCAGTTGTTCAATTGTTACAACAAATTTTACAATTGCAGTTATCTCCCCCTCAACCTTCTCCTCCACCCATTCCTGTTTTTACTTTTCCCGTGGTTCATCCACCCCCATCAGTACCTAAGGTGGAGGAGGAGGATAGTTTTCCACCACCACCACTGCCGGTGGAAATGCTGCCTCGTTCAGGCACGGTAACTGTTCCCGCTTCTACTGCTAAAGCTGTAATTAAGGTATTGGATTCTCAAGAGGATAAGGATCCTCTACAATTGTTCCCCATTATTAGGCAACCTTTTGGTCCTAATGACCGATTTCCTCAATGGGGTATAAATGTGCAGTATAATGTTCTTCAATTTAAATTTCTTAAAGAAATGAAGGCAGCTGTTGCTAATTATGGCCCTCAATCTCCTTTTGTCATGGGGCTTCTAGATTCTTTCTCCTCTGAGAATTTGTTTTTGCCTCTTGATTGGGAGACTTTGGGGAAGGCTGTTTTGGACCGCTCTCAGTGGCTTCAGCTACGCAGTTGGTGGCTGGAAGATGCCAAAGAGCAGGCCTGCCGCAATGCTGCTAGAAATCCTCCAGGACCAACAGAGGAGCAATTAACAGGCACTGGTCAGTTTGCTACCGTAGCGGCTCAATCTGGACTTGAGGATGTGGCATTATCACAAGTTAAAGCACTTTTTTAAAAGGCTTGGTGTAAAGTAGAACCATCAGGAAAAACTGCCTTGTCTTTTGTTAAGATTTTGCAGGGCGCAAACGAACCTTATCCTGACTTTGTGGCTCGGCTCCAAGATGCTGTAATAAAGACTGTGGGTAGTGGGGCTGCAGGCCAAATCCTGGTAACCACACTAGCTTTTGAGAATGCTAATCAGGAATGTCAGAGGTTGTTGCGTCCTCTAAAGGCTGCTGGAAACTTACAAATAGAAGATTTTATTAGAGCCTGTGCAGGAGTGGGAGGGGCTGCCTACAAGGCTCAGTTGTTTGCTGGAGCTTTATCTAAGGCATTCATGGGAAAAAAGGGAGTTTGCTTCCAATGTGGAAAGACCGGTCATTTTAAAAAGGAGTGCCGTAAGTTATCTAATAGGAGTGACTCCTCCAAAGTAGAATTTAAAAAGCTTCCTACTGCGGCAAAGGGCGACACTGGACTAATGAATGTCACTCTAAAGTGGACAAAAACGGTAATTCTCTCACCTCCGGATTGGGAAACTTGCAGAGGGGCCCTTCAGCTTGGGGCCCCAACAATAATACAAGCCCTCTTCATTTGCAATTTCCAGTCAGCTCAGGGGTCCAGCATCAGCAGGCCAGTCAGCCAATGTTAACCCCCAATTTTCATTAGCTCAGCTTTTCTCTGCGACTTCCGGTAGCACCGCTGCTGATGTGGCGATTTTACAGGCTGTTGAACTCACCCCAGAAATGGGAGTTGTTAATTGGCTACAGGTGTTTTTGGGCCATTACCTCCACATACTGTTGGATTGCTTATAGGACGCAGTAGTAGCATTTTACAGGGTTTACAAGTTCATTTGGGTGTTATAGATTCTGATTATAAAGGGGAAATTCAAATTATGGCTCAGGCTCATAAACCTATATCCCTGAAAGAGGGGCAGCGAATTGCACAACTCCTTGTACTACCCTATTTTCAGTTTCCTTCACGGAGGCAAGAAAGAACCGGAGGTTTTGGAAGCACGGGTAAACATATTTTTTGGGAAACTTTAGTAACTCAACAAAAACCCTTGTTTCCCCTTGAAGTAGAGGGACAAATTTTTCAGGGCTTGGTCGACACTGGAGCTGACGTTTCCATTATTGCCTCTGATCAATGGCCTTTGCAATGGCCTAAACAGCCTGTTGCTGTTTCTCTTACAGGATTAGGTTCCGCCTCTGAGGTGTATCAAAGTTCTCAATCCTTAAATTGTCAGGGCCGGATGGTCAAATGGCCCAAGTTCAGTTTTATATTGTTCCTATTGCCCTAAATTTATGGGGGCGAGATTTATTGCAACAATTTGGAGCTTTTGTTTCTATTCCTCATGTCTCTAATTCTGCCAAAAATATGATGTTCCGCATGGGCTACAATCCCCTTGAAAAATCTTTAAACATGTAGCCACTGTTCAGCAGCCTCAAGCCCTTCCCTTGACATGGAAAACTAATATTCCTGTATGGGTTGAACAGTGGCCTTTAACACGTGAGAAGCTTGAGGCCTTGGAAAACTTAGTTCAGGAACAATTATCCCTAGGTCATATAGAACCTAGTACTTCTCCATGGAATTCCCCTGTCTTTGTGATTAAGGAAAAAAACGGTAAATGGAGACTACTGACAGATCTTCGTGCTATTAATGCATGTATTCAACCCATGGGATCCTTACAACCTGGCCTTCCTAACCCTTCTATGATTCCTCAAGATTGGTTACTTATGGTTATTGATTTAAAAGATTGTTTTTTTTCTATTCCTTTGGATCAAAAGGATTGTAAGCTTTTTGCCTTCTCTGTCCCTGGTTTTAATAATTCTCAGCCACTTTCTCGATATCAGTGGAAGGTTTTACCTCAAGGTATGTTAAACAGCCCTACCTTGTGTCAAAAATTTGTCCATCGAGCTCTGAATCCTGTTCGAAAATGTCATCCTTCTGTTCTTTTATATCATTATATGGATGACATTCTTCTTGCCGCACCCACCAAAAAAGAGCAGCAAAATGCTTTTACATCCTTACAAACGCAGCTCTCTTTATACTCACTTAATATTGCCCCAGAAAAAATTCAAATAGATTTTCCTATTCAATATTTAGGTTATACCTTAGGAGCACGAAATATTCGACCCCAAAAGATTCAAATTCAACGCGATCATTTAAAAACATTAAATAACTTTCAAAAGCTTTTAGGAGATATTAATTGGATGCGTCCTGTTTTAGGAATACCAATGTATCAGTTACAACATCTTTTTTCTATTCTAGAAGGAGACAGTCACTTGGACAGCTCACGTCATTTAACTGCTTTGGCTTTACAGGAACTCCAGTTTGTAGAAAAACAACTTCAAAAGGCCCATCTACATTATATCCTTCCCAACATTCCCCTTCCTTTTGTTTATTTCATACTTTACATTCTCCTACAGGTATGATTCATCAAACAAATCGGCCGTTAAAATGGATTTTTTTATCCAACAAAACATCTAAACGCTTGACTACTTATATCGATCGTTTAGCTGAATTGATCATCAAAGGATGGCATCACTGTCGACAACTCTGGGGAGGAGATCCTTCCTTCATTATCTCTCAATTCACTCATAGTCAGATTACTTATCTTCTTGCCACTTCTGATTCTTGGCAAGTTGCTTGTGCCTCATTTGTCGGACAATTTTCTACCCAATATCCTAAGTCTCTGATCTTTTCATTTTTTAGACAGCATTCTGTGTTGCCTTTCTCACCAGTATCTTTATTTCCTGTTCAAGGCCCTACCTTTTTTACTAATGCTAGTAACAATGGTAAAGCTGGATATTGGAGTGTTCATCAATCTCGAGTTACAGTTTATCCTTATCCCTCGGTGCAACAGGGAGAACTGTTTGCTATTCTCATGGTCTTACTTGATTTCCCTTCCACCAGTTGTAACATTGTTAGTGATTCTCAATATGCTGTGTATGTTACTTCTTATATTTCTCAAGCCACTCTACCTCTTTGTGCTACTTCTTCTCTTCAAAAACTCTTTTCTTTGTTGTCTTCTACTTTAAGCCAACGTCGAGCTCCTTTATTCATCACTCATCTTCGTTCTCATTCTCAACTTCCTGGACCGTTAGTTCATGGTAATGCTCAGATTGATTCGCTTTTAATCGGCCACCTACAGTCTGCAGAACAAGAACATGCTCTACATCACACTAATAGTTCTGGCCTTCAACAATGATTTCATTTAACTCGTAAACAAGCTCGTTCTCTTATTCGAGCTTGTCCTTCTTGTGCTCCTTTGAGCATTCCATCTTTCCATCCTGGGGTTAATCCGCGAGGTACTCAAGTTAATCAGATTTGGCAAATGGACGTCACACACGTCCCTTCTTTTGGACGATTAAAGTATGTTCATCATGCCATTGATACTTTCTCTCATTTTCAATGGGCAACTCCTTTGCCATCTGAAAAAGCTGATTCTGTTATTACTCATCTCTTAGCTTGTTTTGCCATCATGGGCATTCCTCTAATACTTAAAACTGATAATGCCCCTGCCTATGTTTCTCGTAAGTTACAAGTTTTCTTACGGCAATACAATATTCAACATCTCACTGGTATCCCGGGCAACAGTCAAGGTCAAGCCATCATTGAGCGCACAAATTTAACCTTAAAAACTCAACTGCTAAAACAAAAAGGGGGAAATGAGTCCCCCAGAAATCAGATTTTAAAGGTTTTGTTTACCTTAAATTTTTTGAATCAATGGAGACAATTGCAGGACTCTGCTGCCATAATTCATCTTTCCTCACCTCCCTCAGCGATAGTCCCCGCCGACAATTTAAAGGTTTGGTATCCTAATGAAGAAGGTAAGTATGCTCAGGGGCAAGTTCTAAAACAGGGACGGGGCTATGCTCTTGTCCTTACAGGGAGGGGACCTGAGTGGTTTCCTACAAGGTGATTGAAACCCTGTTGAAAAGAAAACTGGACTCAGCATGCATCTCTTCCTTTGTTGGATGTGCCTCAGCGGGGGACTTATTTTCCTTAGTGAGGCTTTGTATGAATATTGGACTTATATTCCCTTTCCACCCTTGTATCAGGGAGTCACCTGGGGGGAGGCAGAGGTTAAGGTTTTCACCAATGACACTACTTGGATGCCGTCCCCCTATATGGACAAGGACAACATAGAATGGGAAACGGGAATAATAAACGGCACATACCAACTTGGAGTGGAAGGACTTCCGATTTGCATGGGAAATAGTCCTCATTGTCTCCGGAAATCGCATGAAGCTTGGGCTATTCACTATAATCATAGCCATGTGGCTGCCAATACTGTTATTATTGTAACTAGAAGTTTTCATTATAATCATACTGTATATATTAATGAGACTATTCCTAGTTCCTTACCTTTTTGTCCTATTCCAGAGGTTTCCCCTAATATTGAGGTATTGGAGTGGCAACATTGTTGGGGAACTAAGCCCTGGATTTTATTAGAATATAATGGGCTGCAAGTAACTGATTGGAGTGTGCACGGTGATTTTCAAACAAAATTTAGTCACATACCTTTGAAATGGCATCGGGTAAATAAAAGTATTGCTGCTGACGGTAATGAAACTTTGGTATCGCGTAAAGGAGGCTTGTCGTCACCTATGCCTCATCTTAGATACTCTTTACAAGTACAAAGTCATCTTTGGAAGTTATTAGCTGCAGGTGATGCCATTAGTACTTTTGTGGGGAATATGTCCCTTAATCTTTCTAACCCAAATAACCCCTTTCATATTCAATTACATCGGAATATCTCCCGATATATTATTGCTTGTGTCCAAAAGCCTTACCTATTGTTAGCGGGGAATTTAACATGGGATGATGATACGGGAATTGTTAATTGTACAGATACGTGTACATTTTTGTCTTGCCTCAATCATTCCTGATGGCACAACTTTACTGGGGATATTTATATCCTCAGGGCTCGTAAGGAAATTTGGCTACCTGTCAACCTTACGCGACCGTGGGGGCATCACCTCTTGAAACTTATATTTGGACTTCCCTCCAGCGGACCTGTCGTGGCCTTGGACTTATAATCGCCTCAGTAATGGGCCTTGTCGTCATCGCCTCCACTGCAGCCGTGGTAGGACTCGCTCTACATCAAAGCATACAAAATGCTGAATTTGTGCAGCAATGGCATGAGCAATCTCATCGGTTGTGGCTTCAACAACGGAACATTGACTCTCAACTTGCTGAAAGATTGGACAACGTGGAGCAAGCCTTAACGTGGCTTGGAGATCAGCTCACTGTCCTCAGTACTCGAATAACATTGCAATGTGATTGGAACTCCACTCAATTTTGCGTAACACCTGTGCCTTTTAATGTTTCTCAGAATTGGACCGAAATCCAAAGATTATTAATAGGCCATAAAAATATTAGTTTGGACATCCAAGAACTCACTCAAAACATTTCCGAAACATTTCGACAACAATTCCATGTATTGTCCGGGGCCGCTAACTTGCAGGAGCTAGGTCAAAGTTTTGCTGCCCTTAACCCATGGACCCAGACAAAAACATGGATTTCTACCATCTCTGGAAGTATCTTGCTTTGGGCGCTCGGATTGGGTTTACTTCTCATGGTGATCCGATGCTCCCTCCGTCGCATCCAAAAACAAAGGAAAACACAGGAACAAGTATGGGCTACCTTTCTAGGATTGAGGCAAAACAAAAAGGGGGAAATGCAGGGGCCATTGAAAATAATATGCTAAGAATAGATAAGGCTCAAGGACAGTATCTCTAGCTAGTTGCACTTTCAATGAACTCCAGTAGTCAAGGACAGTATCTCTAGTTGAACTTTTAATGAACTCTAGTAGGCGCCAAGAAGGCAGACAAAATAAGAAAGAACTTAGAGACAAGGAACTAAGCAGAAGGTTATATCTGGGTGCAGAAAGTTTGTTTTGCATTGTGTTATTGTTGCTGACGTGGGATTTATGGAGTATAAATAAAGTGAGGCGGAGGCTCTAGGCGCGGCCGCCATGTTCTCTGTTTGTCTTTGTCTCTTGTGTCTGTTCATTCTCCACCACCCCCGGCACGGTCCCCAATAGATGGGCACCCACCTGGACAGCTGAGACAGGGTCTCAATATCTGACCAGGCTGAAGGGGAACTTGGGAGGGCTGGTCCTTAGCAATGGAAAGGTTGGCGTGACACTGAACTCTGCCTCTCGAAAGCCCAGCCCCTCCTATGGGAGATGGTAGCAGCAGAGGTCACCAGCATTGCTTAGAAGCAGCCCCCTGCAGACCCCTTGTCTCCCCTACCCCCACCCTGGGCACCAGAAGCGTGAGCCCCCAGGAGAGGGCAAGGCCAGCTCAGGATCAAAGTTCAGCCTCCTCTCCAGCTCCAAGACTGTGACTCTGGCTGGCATGGGGAGGGGATATGAGTTTCAAATGGAGCTTGAGAGTGAAGATTTAACCAGTGAACGGGACGGAATCCTAACTCCTACAAGGAGTAACCAAAAGAAGTCAAAAGCTTATGGCTCCATAATGAGGACTTAGGGAGCTGTTGCCCAGTGGGAAAGGGGACTCTGCAGTTGAGAGGTAGATGCTGGAGGAAACCAAACCATGTCATGTATAAACCCCAGGGGAGAGTCTCCTCAACCACATGGCTCTGCTGACCTGTGGTGAGGATGAAATGGATGAGGATGCAGGCCCTGTAACTGGATCAGTAAAAGGCCCCACCACTCAGAGCAGTGAACCTTCTGCTGAGCTCCTTCACCCACTGTTCTTCCTGCTCAATCAACTCTTAGGCCTCCACATAGTCCTTTCTTTCAGCCTGAAGAGAGGTTTTCATTACCACCCATAGTCCTTTCTTTCAGCCTGAAGAGAGGTGTCCATTACCGCCCCCCTAGTGCCCTGTGCATTAGTCAGGGCTCCCAGTGAAACAGAACCAATAGGAGATTCATGTAATAAATAATTGCCTCCTGTGACTGTGGAGGCTGACAAGTCCCAAAGTCTGCAGTTGGCCAGCTGGAGACAGAGTTGGTGATGTGGTTCCAGTCTGAAGCCAGCAGGCCCACGACCCAGGAACAGCTAATGCTTAAGTTTGAGTCCAAAGGGTGGGGGTGGTGGGGGGCGACAAATGCCCCAGCTTGAAGGCAGTCAGGCAGGAGGTGTTCCCTCTTACTCATAGGAGGTCAGCCTTTATGTTCTATTCAGACCTTCAGCTGATTGGCCACTTTCTCCCTCTCCTTGTGGTCCCATCAAACTCCTGGGAAGGTAGTGAACACTTGCCCTCCTACTTCCTTGCCTGCCTCAGATCCTCGGCCCACTCCAGTTGGGCTTCTGCCTCCTACACTGTCACTGAGTGAGTGGCCGATGGCTCATTGACTGCCAAGTCCAGTGGACATGGGCAGCCACACCTTACTTAACCTTTTTGAGACTCTCAGCCCTGCTGGCCTTCCCCATCTTCAGTCCCTCCCAGGGGCTTCTGAGGTGCCACTGTGCGCTGCTGGTGTTTTCACATCACTGACTGCCACTTTCTGGCTGGCCCCTTCATCTTGTTTGCTGACTCCTGGTCTTGTGTTTCAGCCTCTAACACTGGTGTTACCAGAGATGTTGTAGGTTCTCTTTCATCCTTGACCCTTTCCCTGGGGTGGGTCACATCCTTTCTGCCCACACACCAATGGCCCTCAAACCTGTCCCACATCCTTGACTTCTGCCTGTGTTCCCAACCTGTCTCTCCCACTGTTTCTGGACATTTCTGTCCAGATGCCTCAAGACACATTGACACACAATCTTCCCCAAACAGAACCCTTTATCTTCCCACTCACTCCCTTGATATAGCCTATGGCCCCAACACCAGCCCCATACCATCCTGTACTTCTCCCTCTCCTCATGGTCAATGGCACACAGATGCTGCCAACTAAACCTCTTAATCCCCATCACATCCATTCCTTCTTCCTCATCCTTATCAACACTTCAAGCTGTCCAGCACCACTTCTTGCTTCCTTTCTAGCCTCCCTGTCTCTCATTTTCCCACATTGCTGGAATGATCTTGCTAAAATACAGTTTAGTTGTATCTGCCCCAACCCCCAGCTCTGGAGGCTATTACATAGAGCTGCTCATCATTTGCTGTAATTGTCATGCCCTTTCACTTATCTATGGCTTGGCTCATACCATCCCCCTGACCAGAATTATTCTTTACCCTTTCTGCCTTATCACAAACTGCCTGGAAATAATAAAGCTTAGAGCAGGACAAAAATATAGAGAATAGAAGAATGATAGAGAAAATTAATGAAACGAAAGTTGGTTCTTTGAAATGATAAAAACAACAATTGACAAACCTTTAACTAGACTGCCTAAGGAAAAGAAAGAGAAGATTCAAATTACTAAAATCAAGAATGAAAGAGACAATTCCAACTGCATTTTTTTCAAATATAGACAAGATGATCTTATAATACATGTGGGATTAAAGGAACCCAGAATAGCCCAAACAATCCTAGAAACAAGGTTGGAGGATGCACAGTTCTCTAATTCAAAACTTGCTACAAAACAACAGTAATCAAAATTGGCACAAGAATAACCATATATCTCAGTGGACTAGAACTGACAGTCAAAAGTCCTCACATAAAAGGTCAATGGATTTTTTTTACAAGAATTCTAAGACCATTAAATGGATGAAAGAATAGTCTTTTCTACAAATTATAAATTCTCATCTCTACCACATACCACATACTAAAAATTAATTCAAAATGGGTCAAAGATCTACATATAAAAGTTAAAATTATAAAAATCAGAAGAAAACGTAGGTTTGAAAATTTGTGATCTTGGATTAGGCAACAGCTTTGCGGATGTGACACCAAAAGCACGAGCAATCAAAGAAAAAACAGATAAGCTGAACTTCATCAAAATTACAAAACATTATGCACCAAATAACACTCTCAAGAAAGTCAAAAGACAGCCCACATACTGGAAGAAAATATTGCAAGTCATATATCTGATAAGTGTCTAGTTTCTAGAACATATAAAGAATTCAAAGAATTCATACAACTTAATAATAAAAAAGACAACTCCATTTAAAAATAGAGAAAGAAATTGAATAGGCATTTCTACAAAGAAGACATAGAAATTACCAATAAGCATATGAAAATATGTTCAATATCACTAGTCATTAGGAAAATGCAAATCAAAACTACAATGAGGTACCACTTCACACTGACTAGGATAGCTATATAAAAAAAAAAATAACAAGTGTCAACAAGGATGTGAAGAAATTGGAACCCTTATACATTTGTGGGTGGGAATGGAAAATTGTGCAGCAGTTGTGGAAAACAGCCTGGCAGTTCCTCAAAAAGTTAGATGTCCGGTTACCATATGACCCAACAATTCTACTCCTAGGTATATATCAAAGAGAACTGAAAAACGTATGTTCACACAAAAATGTGTACGTGAATCTTCACAGTGGCATTATTCGCAATAGCCAAAACAGAAACAACCCAAATGTCCTTCGACTGATGAATGTATAAACAAAGTGTGACAAATCCATACAATGGAGTATTAGCCATAAAAAGATGTGAAGTATTGATACATGCTAAAACATGGATGAACCTTGAAAATGTTAAAGAAAATGTCAGTGAAGAAAGAAGCCAGATATAAAAGACCACATATCCTATAGTTTCATTTATTTGGAATATCCAGAATAGGCAAACCTATAGAGGCATCAAGTAGATTAGTGGTTGGCAGGGGCTGGGAGGAGTGTAGAAAAGGAAGTGACACCTAATGGGTAGAAGGGATTTTGGGAGACAATGAAAATATCCTGGAATTAGATCATGGTGATGATTGCACAACTTGGTGAATATGTTAAAAATCACAGAAATGTATCCGTTAAGATGGTGCATTTTATGCTACATAAATTGTATCCAAAGAAAACCTGGAATCTAATCTCGGATCACACGTTGCATTCATTTTTCATGTCTCTTTAATCTTCTTTAATTTAGAACACCCCACCTCCTTTCCTGCTCCCTTTTTTCATGACATTGGCATCTTTGAAAAGTCTAGGCCAGTCATTTTGTAGAATGTCCCACAATCTAGATTTGGCTTGTTTCCTTATGATTAGATTCAGGCTAAACAACTTTTGGGGGAGAAATTAATTTTCTTAATGTTTGTTGTTGGTGTAAAGAAATGCAAATGATTTTTCATAGTAACCTTTAACCAGTAACCTTGATAAACTATTTCATAAGCTTTGATGTTTTGCTTTTCTTTTAAATTTTTTATGCATACAATCATATTATCTGTAAATAACAACAGTTTACTTTTTCCTTTCCAATCTTCACCCTTTAGTTGCCTTTTCCTGCCTTACTGCACGTTAGGAGGTTGTCTCCCAAACCTCCTAACGTTAATCCTGGGCAACCATTAGTTTGTTTTCCAGCTCTGCAACTTCATTATTCCAAGAATAATGGAATCATATAGTGTGTAACCTTTTGAGATTGGCTTTAAAAAAAAAATACTTCCCTTGAAGTCCATTCAAGTTGTGTGTCAATATTGACATGATTTTTAGAACCAGATTGCACAGATCTATTAGAGAACTGACAGTTTTAAATATTGAATATTCCAGGCTATAGCACAGTATATTGCTTATTTTATTTATATCTTTAATTTTTTCTCTAAATGTTCATCTTTTTCTTCTTTTTAAAAAAAGGTGGTACATAATTTTAATTTTACTCCCCTTTTCCTATGCTTTGGAAGATTTTGTGTAGAAGCAGTGTTATTTCTTTCTTAAATGTTTGGAAGCATTCACTGGCAAAATTGTCTGACCTGGTTTTCTTTGTGAGCAGATTTTTAATTACAATATCTTTTTAAATTTTTTTGCTGGTAATGTGTTTCTCAGTGCTGTTTGTCTTTCAGCCTCTATTTCTCCTTCACTTCTCGATGGATATTTTCACTGGGTATAGAATTCCAGTTTGGCAAGATGGCATCACGATGTCATTCTTTGTTTCCTGGAGTCCATTGTTTCTATTTCAAAATCAGTTGTCAGTCTTAGTGTTGCTCCTTTGAAGATAATTTTCTTTTATTTTTTTTTCAAATGCTTTCAGAGTTTTCTCTGTTTTTGCTTTTCATCAGTTTGCTGTAATGTCCTTAGATATGGTGTTTTTTCTATCCTTCTTGGGAATTATAGTGCTGCTTGAATCTGTGGTATCACATCTTTTATTCATTTTTGAAAATTCTCTTCTTTTCAAATGTGCTTCTGCTCCACTCCATCTTCTCCTTTCCCTGTGACTCCTCATAGCAAATATGCTAGATATTTTTACCATACTCTAGATGCCTCTTATATTCCTTCTGTATTTTCCAACATTTTGTCTTTCTGTGCCTCAGCATGTATTTTTTTTCTGATTCCATCTCTCAGTTCACTTTTTCTTCAGTTGAATTCAAACTCCTATTAAACTAATCTATTGATTTCATAATTTCAGTTTGTTCTACAGTTTTAAGATTTAGGATTTCTATTTTGAATCCTTTCTCATTCTCTGATGAAATATTTTCATATTTCTTAAACAAATTAGTTATAGCTGTATGAGGTTTGTTTCTGATAATTTCAAATCCTGGATGCTCCAAGGATATGTGCCTACTGTTCATTGATTATCTTGAGTTTTGTTAATATCTTAACCTCTGCTATTCCTGGCTTTTTAAAAATTAAATGCTGGGCATTATATGTAGACATTTAAGAGGTAATTTGAGGTTCTGGATAATTGTATCTACATTTTAAGAGGATTACTTTTTCTCTAGGTAATGAGACTAGAAGCACTAGTTACCCCAGGTCATCTTAACATAATCAGGGACTGACATAATTTTGCAGTTGGTCTTCAGTTCCTTTGAGGACTCATCCCTTTTTAGTAACCCCAGGTCAAAATGACTTCAAATTCTGAACTAACTGCTCTGGGATTCCCTCTCTTTTCCGTAATTTCTCCCTCGCTTGTTTGCTTGCCAATGATGTCAAGATTTTCTGTTGTTCTTGAGGGAGAGCTGTTCTGATCCACTCAGTCTACCATTACCGAGCTTGGAACCTATTTCATCACAGTTTGTGTCTTCATATGTTTTGTGACTTTTGATTATAAAATCATGTTCCCTGTCACTATCTTTGAGAAATCGTTAAGGCCTCAGCTTACACCTTTTGGAAAGAACTTATATTTGCTTATGCTAGGTGCCAGGAAGCACAGTCAATTTCAGATCACTTTAAATAAAATTTCTGGCTGAGAGCAGTGGCTCATGCCTGTAATCCTAGCACTTTGGGAGGCCTAGGCGGGTGGATCACCTGAAGTCAGGAGTTTGAGACCAGCCTGGCTAAACCCCATCTCTACTGGGGTAGAGAAACCCTATCTCTACTGAAACTACGAAACTTAGCAGGGCATGGTAGTGGGTGCCAGTAATTCCAGCTACTTGGGAGGCTGAAGCAGGAGAATTGCTTGAACCTGGGAGGCGGATGTTGCAGCGAGTCAAGGTCACACCACTGCACTCTAGCCAGGGTGACAGAGCAAGACTGTCTCAAAAAACAAACCCGGGGGGCGGAGCAAGATGGCCGAATAGGAACAGTTCCAGTCTCCAACTCCCAGCGCGAGCGACACAGAAGACCTGTGATTTCTGCATTTTCAACTGAGGTACTGGGGTCATCTCACTAGGGAGTGCGGGACAATCGGTGCTGGTCAGCTGCTGCAGCCCGACCAGCGAGAGCTGAAGCATGGCAAGGCACCGCCTCACCTGGGAAGTGCAAGGGGGAAGGGAATCCCTTTTCCTAGCCAGGGGAACTGAGACACACAACACCTGGAAAATCGGGTAACTCCCACCCCAATACTGTACTTTGAGCAAACGGGCACACCAGGAGATTGTATCCCACACCTGGCCGGGAGGGTCCCACGGCCACGGAGCCTCCCTCATTGCTAGCACAGCAGTCTGCGATCTAACCGCAAGGCAGCAGCGAGGCTGA
This sequence comes from Trachypithecus francoisi, assembly GCF_009764315.1. Taxonomy (NCBI): domain Eukaryota; kingdom Metazoa; phylum Chordata; class Mammalia; order Primates; family Cercopithecidae; genus Trachypithecus; species Trachypithecus francoisi. Next base: position 88,788,201 of record NW_022681468.1, on the reverse strand, counting down.
GGGAGGGGCGCCCACCATTGCTGAGGCTTAAGTAGGTAAACAAAGCCGCTGGGAAGCTCAAACTGGGTGGAGCTCACAGCAGCTCAAGGAAACCTGCCTGTCTCTGTAGACTCCACCTCTGGGGACAGGGCACAGCTAAACAACAACAACAAAAAAAGCAGCAGAAACCTCTGCAGATGCAAACGACACTGTCTGACAGCTTTGAAGAGAGCAGTGGATCTCCCCACACAGAGGTTGAGATCTGAGAAGGGACAGACTGCCTGCTCAAGTGGGTCCCTGACCCCTGAGTAGCCTAACTGGGAGACATGCCCCACTAGGGGCAGTCTGACACCCCACACCTCACAGGGTGGAGTACACCCCTGAGAGGAAGCTTCCAAAGTAAGAATCAGACAAGTACACTCACTGTTCAGCAATATTCTATCTTCTGCAACCTCTGCTGCTGATACCCAGGCAAACAGCGTCTGGAGTGGACCTCAAGCAATCTCCAACAGACCTGCAGCTGAGGGTCCTGACTGTTAGAAGGAAAACTATCAAACAGGAAGGACCTATACCAAAACCCCATCAGTACATCACCATCATCAAAGACCAGAGGCAGATAAAACCACAAAGATGGGGAAAAAGCAGGGAAGAAAAGCTGGAAATTCAAAAAATAAGAGTGCATCTCCCCCTGCAAAGGAGCACAGCTCATTGCCAGCAACGGATCGAAGCTGGTCAGAGAATGACTTTGACGAGATGAGAGAAGAAGGCTTCAGTCCATCAAACTTCTCAGAGCTAAAGGAGGAATTACGTACCCAGCGCAAAGAAACTAAAAATCTTGAAAAAAGAGTGGAAGAATTGACAGCTAGAATAATTAATGCAGAGAAGGTCATAAACGAAATGACAGAGCTGAAAACCATGACACGAGAAATACGTGACAAATGCATAAGCTTCGGTAACCGACTCGATCAACTGGAAGAAAGAGTATCAGCGATTGAGGATCAAATGAATGAAATGAAGTGAGAAGAGAAACCAAAAGAAAAAAGAAGAAAAAGAAATGAACAAAGCCTGCAAGAAGTATGGGATTATGTAAAAAGACCAAATCTATGTCTGATTGGGGTGCCTGAAAGTGAGGGGGAAAATGGAACCAAGTTGGAAAACACTCTTCAGGATATCATCCAGGAGAACTTCCCCAACCTAGTAGGGCAGGCCAACATTCAAATTCAGGAATACAGAGAATGCCACAAAGATACTCCTCCAGAAGAGCAACTCCAAGACACATAATTGCCAGATTCACCAAAGTTGAAATGAAGGAAAAACTCTTAAGGGCAGCCAGAGAGAAAGGTCGGGTTACCCACAAAGGGAAGCCCATCAGACTAACAGCAGATCTCTCGGCAGAAACTCTACAAGCCAGAAGAGAGTGGGGGCCAATATTCAACGTTCTTAAAGAAAAGAATTTTAAACCCAGAATTTCATATCCAGCCAAACTAAGTTTCATCAGTGAAGGAGAAATAAAATCCTTTACAGATAAGCAAATGCTTAGAGATTTTGTCACCACCAGGCCTGCCTTACAAGAGACCCTGAAGGAAGCCCTAAACATGGAAAGGAACAACCGGTACCAGCCATTGCAAAAACATGCCAAAATGTAAAGACCATCGAGGCTAGGAAGAAACTGCATCAACTAATGAGCAAAATAACCAGTTAATATCATAATGGCAGGATCAAGTTCACACATAACAATATTAACCTTAAATGTAAATGGACTAAATGCTCCAATTAAAAGACACAGACTGGCAAACTGGATAAACAGTCAAGACCCATCAGTCTGCTGTATTCAGGAGACCCATCTCACATGCAGAGACATACATAGGCTCAAAATAAGGGATGGAGGAAGATCTACCAAGTAAATGGAGAACAAAAAAAAGCAGGGGTTGCAATCCTAGTCTCTGATAAAACAGACTTTAAACCATCAAAGATCAAAAGAGACAAAGAAGGCCATTACATAATGGTAAAGGGATCAATTCAACAGGAAGAGCTAACTCTCCTAAATATATGCACCCAATACAGGAACACCCAGATTCATAAAGCAAGTCCTTAGAGACTTACAAAGAGACTTAGACTCCCATACAATAATAATGGGAGACTTCAACACTCCACTGTCAACATTAGACAGATCAACGAGACAGAAAGTTAACAAGGATATCCAGGAATTTAACTCATCTCTGCACCAAGCAGACCTAATAGACATCTATAGAACTCTCACCCCAAATCAACAGAATATACATTCTTCTCAGCACCACATCACACTTATTCCAAAATTGACCACATAATTGGAAGTAAAGCACTCCTCAGCAAATGTAAAAGAATAGAAATTATAACAAACTGTCTCTCAGACCACAGTGCAATCAAACTAGAACTCAGGACTAAGAAACTCAATCAAAACCGCTCAACTACATGGAAACTGAACAACCTGCTCCTGAATGACTACTGGGTACATAACGAAATGAAGGCAGAAATAAAGATGTTCTTTGAAACCAATGAGAACAAAGATACAACATACCAGAATCTCTGGGACACATTTAAAGCAGTGTGTAGAGGGAAATTTATAGCACTAAATGCCCACAAGAGAAAGCTGGAAAGATCTAAAATTGACACTCTAACATCACAATTAAAAGAACTAGAGAGGCAAGAGCAAACACATTCAAAAGCTAGCAGAAGGCAAGAAATAACTAAGATCAGAGCAGAACTGAAGGAGATAGAGACACAAAAAACCCTCCAAAAAATCAATGAATCCAGGAGTTGGTTTTTTGAAAAGATCAACAAAATCGACAGACCACTAGCAAGACTAATAAAGAAGAAAAGAGAGAAGAATCAAATAGACGCAATAAAAAATGATAAAGGGGATATCACCACTGACCCCACAGAAATACAAACTACCATCAGAGAATACTATAAACACATCTATGCAAATAAACTAGAAAATCTAGAAGAAACGGATAATTTCCTGGACACTTACACTCTCCCAAGACTAAACTAGGAAGAAGTTGAATCCCTAAATAGACCAATAGCAGGCTCTGAAATCGAGGCAATAATTAATAGCCTACCAACCAAAAAAAGTCCAGGACCAGATGGATTCACAGCTGAATTCTACCAGAGGTACAAGGAAGAGCTGGTACCATTCCTTCTGAAACTATTCCAATCAATAGAAAAAGAGGGAATCCTCCCTAACTCATTTTATGAGGCCAACATCATCCTGATACCAAAGCCTGGCAGAGACACAACAAAAAAAGAGAATTTTAGACCAATATCTCTGATGAACATCGATGCAAAAATCCTCAATAAAATACTGGCAGACCGGATTCAGCAGCACATCAAAAAGCTTATCCACCATGATCAAGTGGGCTTCATCCCTGGGATGCAAGGCTGGTTTAACATTTGCAAATCAATAAACGTAATCCAGCATATAAACAGAACCAAAGACAAGAACCACATGATTATCTCAATAGATGCAGAAAAGGCTTTTGACAAAATTCAACAGTCCTTCATGCTAAAAATGCTCAATGAATTCGGTATTGATGGAATGTACCTCAAAATAATAAGAGCTATTTATGACAAACCCACAGCCAATATCATACTGAATGGGCAAAAACTGGAAAAATTCCCTTTGAAAACTGGCAGAAGACAGGGATGCCTCTCTCACCACTCCTATTCAACATAGTGTTGGAAGTTCTGGCCAGGGCAATCAGGCAAGAGAAAGAAATCAAGGGTATTCAGTTAGGAAAAGAAGAAGTCAAATTGTCCCTGTTTGCAGATGACATGATTGTATATTTAGAAAACCCCATTGTCTCAGCCCAAAATCTCCTTAAGCTGATAAGCAACTTCAGCAAAGTCTCAGGATACAAAATTAATGTGCAAAAATCACAAGCATTCTTATACACCAGTAACAGACAAACAGAGAGCCAAATCATGAATGAACTCTCATTCACAATTGCTTAAAAGAGAATAAAATACCTAGGAATCCAACTTACAAGGGATGTAAAGGACCTCTTCAAGGAGAACTACAAACCACTGCTCAGTGAAATCAAAGAGGACACAAACAAATGGAAGAACATACCATGCTCATGGATAGGAAGAATCAATATCGTGAAAATGGCCATACTGCCCAAGGTTATTTATAGATTCAATGCCATCCCCATCAAGCTACCAATCACTTTCTTCACAGAATTGGAAAAAACTGCTTTAAAGTTCATATGGCACCAAAAAAGAGCCCGCATTGCCAAGACAATCCTAAGCCAAAAGAACAAAGCTGGAGGCATCACGCTACCTGATTTCAAACTATACTACAAGGCTACAGTAACCAAAACAGCATGGTACTGATACCAAAACAGAGATATAGACCAATGGAACAGAACAGAGTCCTCAGAAATAATACCACACATCTACAGCCATCTGATCTTTGACAAACCTGAGAGAAACAAGAAATGGGGAAAGGATTCCCTATTTAATAAATGGTGCTGGGAAAATTGGCTAGCCATAAGTAGAAAGCTGAAACTGGATCCTTTCCTTACTCCTTATACAAAAATTAATTCAAGATGGATTAGAGACTTAAATGTTAGACCTAATACCATAAAAACCTAGAAGAAAACCTAGGTAGTACCATTCAGGACATAGGCATGGGCAAGGACTTCATGTCTAAAACACCGAAAGCAATGGCAACAAAAGCCAAAATTTAGAAATGGGATCTCATTAAACTAAAGAGCTTCTGTGCAGCAAAAGAAACTACCATCAGAGTGAACAGGCAACCTACAGAATGGGAGAAAATTTTGGCAATCTACTCATCTGACAAAGGGCTGATATCCAGAACCTACAAAGAACTCAAACAAATTTACAAGAAAAAAACAAACAACCCCATCAAAAAGTGGGTAAAGGATATGAACAGACATTTCTCAAAAGAAGACATTCATACAGCCAACAGACACATGAAAAAATGCTCATCATCACTCGCCATCAGAGAAATGCAAATCAAAACCACAATGAGATACCATCTCATACCAGTTAGAATGGCAATCATTAAAAAGTCAGGAAACAACAGGTGCTGGAGAGGATGTGGAGAAATAGGAACACTATTACACTGTTGGTGGGATTGTAAACTAGTTCAACCATTTATGGAAAAGAGTATGGCAATTCCTCAAGGATCTAGAACTAGATGTACCATATGACCCAGCCATCCCACTACTGGGTAGAGTCATGCTGCTATAAAGACACATGCACACGTATGTTTATTGCAGCACTACTCACAATAGCAAAGACTTGGAATCAACCCAAATGTCCATCAGTGACAGACTGGATTAAGAAAATGTGGCACGTATACACCATGGAATACTATGCAGCCATAAAAAAGGATGAGTTTGCATCCTTTGTAGGGACATGGATGCAGCTGGAAACCATCATTCTTAGCAAACTATCACAAGAACAGAAAACCAAACACCGCATGTTCTCACTCATAGGTGGGAACTGAACAATGAGATCACCTGGACTCGGGAAGGGGAACATCACACACCGGGGCCTATCATGGGGAGCGGGGAGGGGGCAGGGATTGCATTGGGAGTTATACCTGATATAAATGACGAATTGATGGGTGCTGACGAGTTGATGGGTGCAGCACACCAACATGGCACAAGTATACATAAGTAACAAACCTGCACGTTATGCACATGTACCCTAGAACTTAAAGTATATTTAAAAAAAAAAAAAAAAGAAACCCAGGCCAGGCATGGTGGCTCACGCCTGTAATCCCAGCACTTTGGGAGGCTGAGGCGGTCAGATCACGAGGTCAGGAGACTGAGACCATCCTGGCTAACTCAGTGAAACCCTGTCTCTACTAAAAATACAAAAAATTAGCCGGGTGTGGTGGTAGGCACCTGTAGTCCCAGCTACTTGCTAGGAACCTGAGGCAGGAGAATGGCGTGAACCCGGGAGGCAGAGCTTGCAGTGAGCCAAGATCACGCCACTGCACTCCAGCCTGGGCGACAGAGCGAGACTCAAAACAAACAAAACAAAAAAACACAAAACTTTCTATTTGCAAGGGGGCTTCAATTTTCACAAAAAGTGTAGATTCTTGCCCTCTTCCTAGTCAAATATGGACAGGTGGTTAAGAATGTGTTAGGGGAACGTTTATATCTTTCCTTCTGTGTTCACCCACTGAAAGCATTGACTTCTGGGATTTCTGACTTTATGCAGGGGCCTCTGATTAGAACTCTTCCTCCAGCCCAGCTCCCCTCCTACTTTTGTCATTTGTACCCAGCACAGCTCAGTGTAACTGTGGCTGTAGGCTGCTAGAAATCAGCAGAAGCCTTCAGGACAAAGTTCAGCTCACGCATATGGAATTTTGATTCCAATGTAATTTCTGCCCTCTGATTATTTTCCTTACTCTATTGCTATCTCAGTAGAACTTTAAATAAATGAATAAAGCTAAAATTATTTTATTTGCCATTTTTATATATAATGATCAGGGAGGGATTCTTGAACAGATGTGGTCTACCGTTTACAGCTAATATGTAGCTGCCTGCTTTCACTATGTTCACTCTTAAGATTAATAAAATGAAAAACAATGCTGATAATAGTGGTTTCTTTTCTTTCTGCTTTCTCCAGTAATTAGCATATGGGGGGACATTCAGAGGACAGGATTTAGGATCAGCAGACCTGGGTCTGCCTCCCAACTCCACTGCTAAGAGTTGAATCAGTCCATGCAGGCCACTTAAGCTCCTCATCCTCAGCCTATTCTTCTGTCAAATTGACAATATAATCCCCTAGTTTTAGGGAATTTTGAGGAATACATCAGATTACCAAATCGTGAGTTCCTTGAGGTGATAAAGACTGAGCACTTACCATGTGTAAGGCAACCTTCCTAAGTGCTAGGGATACAACAGTGAACAAAACACACAAAAATTGTGTGTGTGTGTGTGTGTGTTGGTGTGGGTGTGCACATGCATACATGTGTGGTAGCAGACAATAATATAAGAAAAATAAACTATACAATGTTTTAGATGGCAGTAATTGCTATGTCAAACAACAGTGCTGACGAAGTAAAGGGGCTAGGAATGTGTGTGCATGTCTGTGTGTGCATGTTTGTTACCTCTGCATCCCAGACACCTAGACGATCTGGCACAGAATGGAAGCTCAGTGAATGTCCGATGGGTGAATTAACACTCATAGGACACTTATTACCATGCCTGGCAAGTAACAGTAGCTTTTGGTTTTAGAGTGGATGCAGTTGCTTTTGGGCTCGCCTCTTTATGTCCAGTTGATGGAAGTAGGTTCCGGGGTCTCTAGAGGCTCACAAAGCTGGGCTTGGCTCAGGAGTTATCCAGATAAAAACTAGGATAGAAATCCAACTCCCCTCATCCCTCCATCTTTCACCCCTGCAAATCTGTTGAGCTCCATGAAGCTTTCCTCCCAGGTGACATTGTTGCTGCTCTACTTAGGGGACAGCACAGGGCACACGGGTGCGGGACAGAGCTGACACCTTCCTGTCTGGGCTCTTCCAGCCTTCCCTCTAGAACAAAGCGGGAAGCCTCAGGTCCAAAGTGAGAGCCACAAAGGCCGCATTGAACGCCCAGGTGCACGCCCAGGTACGGGCTAAGTGCGCGCCAAGGTGCTCGGGAAGGGGCTGACGCGCGGCCGCACTGTCGGGCGGAGTGCACGAGTGAGGGCGTCCGGCCGGCAGGAGGCACTGTGGCGACGCCGTGGGCCGAGCCTGGCGAAGCGCTGCTCGCCCAAGATCGCGCAGCTTGGTGCGTGCAGAGCCTGGCTTTATACTCGCGTCTCGGGACGCCAGTGTCCGTCATCTTCCCACGTCCGTGACTCACTGTCCTTCCAATGCAGGCTGCGGCCTCTCAGCCCAGAAGACCCTGGGTTCTGGCACAGGCCTTCCTTGTGGCAGACGGAAGGAAAGCTGACAAAGGGAGTTCACCGGGTTTGCTTGACTTGCCATGCTCTTGTCTCTCCGTGCCAGGTTTAACCTGGGAAGTGACACATAACTTTAGGGCCTCTGATGTCTTCAGTGTCCTTGAGGCCCATGCTGCTCAGAGCCTCACCTGGCGGCAAACCCAGGTGCCAGTACTTGAGAGTTGCACCTTGAAGCGGGAACTGCAGAGGATTTTAACGGCACCAGCTCCAAACATTTCGCCCACAGCGTCTGCAGTCCTCCACTGTGGAAGGCAGAATAAAGACCCCAAGGGTGTCCACGTCCTACTCCCCAGAGCCTGTGACTTTGTCCCCTTACATGGCAAAAGGGAATTACAGTTGCGGATGGAATTAAGGTAGATTAATTGCACACACAGACAGAAACACGCATTTTTGTGTTTTGTTCACTGTTGTATCCCTAGCACTTAAGAAAGTTGCCTTACACACAGTGAGTGCTCAGTTAATCTTTATTGACTCAAGGAACTCACAATTTAGTAATCCGATTTATTCCTCAAAATTCCCTAAAACGAGGGGATTATATTCTCCATCTGACAGAAGAAAAGTCTGAGGATGAGGAGCTTAATGGCTAAGGAGATTAGCCTGGGTCACCCAGGTGGGCCCAATGCAATCGCCTGTCCCTATAAGGAGGAGAGGCAGAAGAGAGAACAGAGATGGCAGGCAGCACCAGGAGGTCTCAGCCCAGTTTTTCTGGCTTTGAGGATGGAGGCTGGAGGATGGGCCACAGAACAGGGCAGCCTCTGCCTAGCAGCTGGAAAAGGTAAGTGACTGGGTTCTCCCAGTGAACCTCCAGAAAGAAACACAGTCCTGCCAGCAGCTTGATTTTAGCTCAGTGAGACCTCTTTTTACTCTTTTGACCTCCAGGACTGTAAGATCATAATGTGTGTTGTTGGAAGCCACCAAGTTTGTGGTAATTTGTCACAGCAGTCATGGGCCCACTGACACACCGGTCGTGGGCCTTGCGTCCAGAGACCTCAGCTAAAATGCACGGGGGACCTGGTGGTGTGTATTAGGTCTAGTTGGCTTGCTGTGTTCAAGTCCTCTCATTTCCTTTCTTATCTTTTGTCTGGTTGTTCTTTCCATTATTAAAAGTGGGGGACTGAGGTCTCCAACGATTGTTGTAGAACTATTTTCCCCTCCAATTGTGTCCCTTTCTGCTTTGCATATTCTGTTAAGTGCTAAATATTATATTATATATTCTTGCCGTATTGAATCTTTTCTCAATATAGAATGTTCTTTTTCTCTTGTAACCTTGGACAAAATACAGACTATTTAGACTATCGAAAATCCTGAAAGTGTATTTGAAACATGCACGTGGAAATGGTTTTATTTTTCTCAGTTACTGCTTTCAACTGTGTGCTGGTTGAAACTCCTTTCCCCTAGAATAGAAGATCAATTAAAATAACCCAGCTTTATTCACTAACTTGTCAACTACTTTTGGTCAGTCAGATTTTGTCTTTGGCCAGAGTTTTTTTTTTTTTTTTTTTTGAGACGGAGTCTTGCTCTGCCACCCAGGCTGGAGTGCAGTGGCCGGATCTCAGCTCACTGCAAGCTCCGCCTCCCGGGTTTACGCCATTCTCCTGCCTCAGCCTCCCGAGTAGCTGGGACTACAGGCGCCCGCCTCGTCGCCCGGCTAGTTTTTTGTATTTTTAAGTAGAGACAGGGTTTCACCGTATTAGCCAGGATGGTCTCGATCTCCTGACCTCGTGATCCGCCCGTCTCGGCCTCCCAAAGTGCTGGGATTACAGGCTTGAGCCACCGCGCCCGGCCTGGCCAGAGTTAATCAGCCTAACCCGTTGTCCCCAGATCATCGGTGCAGCTTCACCTGGGTACTTGTTATAAATGCAGATTCTCAGGCCCTGCCCCAGAAACTCTGGAGGTGGCCCTGCAGTCTGTGTTTAACAAGCCATCCAGGGGATCTTCAGGTGTGATAAACTTGGAGAATCCGTGGTAACCCATCTGCAGAGATATTTCTATTATTTCAATAATTATATTTTAAAGATTTTACTTTTCTGGAAATACTTTTTAAAATTTACCTAGTTTTTCATGTATCTTGATTTTTTTTCTCTGTTTTTATTCCTTATTTTAGGTCTTTAGTAATTTTAAGCCAACTTATCTTGTAGGCTCTGTTTTGATCATTCTACTATCTTTCCATCCCTGAAGTTTATTGACTTGGAGTTGCCAGTGTTTTGTAATTTGGAATTGTGAGCTGGTCTTAATGGGGACTTCATCTGTTGGAATCTTCTGTACCTTACATGAGGGTGGGTGCCTCCAGAGTGCTTTTGGGTTTGCTTCAGCCAGGTGCTCAGTGTGCCACCAGCCCAGGACTGCTTTTCATACCCCTGTTTTGACTTGGGGTTTTTCTGGCCCATGGGTGTCATATACAGCCTAATCCCATCGCATGAGTATGGGCCTCTGAGGACAAATTCATAGGAGAATCATTTTCCCTACTCAGAGCCCAGGCCAAGTCTAATATTCATGACATAACTGCCAGTGGGGGAACTTTCTTCTAGATGATGATTACTGAGAATGCATCCTGCCCTTGAAGGACCACTCATTTATGAGTGTTGCAGGGCAGGTCCAAGGCTTCCTCTCCAGTTTCTCACAGCATTAAAACCCAAGTCCCTAGGCCAGGCACGGTGGCACACGCCTGTAATCCTGGCGCTTTGGGAGGCCAAGATGGGCAGATCACATGAGGCCAGGAGTTCAAGACCAGCCTGGTCAACATGGCAAAACCCCATTTCTACTAAAAATAAATACAAAAACTAGCCAGGCATACTGATGCACGTCTGTAATCCCAGTTACTCGGGAGGCTGAAGCATGAGAATCACTTGAACCCTGGAGGTAGAGGTTGTAGTGAGCTGAGATCGTGCCACTGCACTCCAACCTGGGTGGCAGAGCGAGACACTGTCTCAAAAAGCAAAACAAAACCAACCCAAGCCCCTGAGTTAGTGAGAGGATACCAGCCCTCCCCAGGGCAGCCCTGGTGGGTGGGAAGCTCATGAACTTGTATATCTAATTGTTGGTTCCCAGTTCATCTTTTGGCCTTTACTTTCTATAGAACTAACTCTGCATTTAGAGTCTGTTCTACTGCACCAAGCAATTCTGAGCATATTGCAGTGGGTGTGCCTTTCAGGTTACCTCGTTCTCATATTGCTGTAAATAGAAGTCCCCTGAAAGCTCATTTTGAAACGTCAACCTCTCTTCCCTTCTCCAGCTAGTGCAGGCTAAACCTGGTGTTTCCATAGATGGAGAGTAGGGTAGGGGCAGTTGCACATGCTCTCCTGCTTCCCGGCACTTGCTGTTCTAATGTTGGGGTCAGGAAGAGGGGCTGGCAAGGCGTGACTGTGGTGAGCTCTCCTCTTGCTCTTTGGGTTGTAACTGCTGGTCCAGCTTACTGTCCACAGCTCTGCATAGGTAGGAGGTGACCAGAAGCCCTAGGCATTGATGAGGTTCAGCTGCCCCTGTTGACCCCCAGATGGTGGCCTCATGGTGCATTCTGGTGCACAGGACTTCTGCTCCATGACGTGACCCTGTAGCCCCAGTCTCTGCTGCCGTTCAGGGTCTTCAGCCTGGGCCCTAGACACACATGCCACATCCATCTTCTCCCCTCTTGGAACCTGAGGACTCAAAGCTCTGTCATCCCCTCTCCTCTGTCCCCATTTCCTATTTCCCTGGCTACAGGAACACCTGATGATGCCCATTTGCCGCAAACCAACCATTGCTCAGAATTCCTCCAAACTCAGTCATGCTCTGAGGGCATGTGAAAAGAATGCCCTGCAGAGGAGAGATTTGTTCATGGCCTTGATGTCATTTGAGATTCTGAGTGTCCAACTGGGGAAATGAACGTCTCCAGGTGGAAACAAAGGGAGCTGGAGAAAGCTGCCCACCCCAAGCCAAGGGTCCCTGTTTTGCTGGGTCTAGCGAGGGACTTCCTGTCCCCGCTGCTCCACTGCCTCCTCCAGCCCAGCTCTCCCTGAGGTAGACGGCAGCAGAGAGAGGAGCCAGGGCTTTCCAAGTCAGGCTAGAGTCCTCAGTGGGAGCCTGCTGGGAGGTGGTTTTCTGCCTGAAAGCAGAAGTGGTGGTGTGACAGTCCATGGACACCAGAGTAGGGGACAGAAAAATTGTCTCAGACCCCATCTACAATAAAAATGTGTACAAAGGCCTCCCATCCTAGGGGCAGGTATGTGCCTAGAAAGTACCCCTTCTGGCTCTGCCAACAGCGGTACCAGCTTCATTTGCTGGAGGTGAAGAGGCAGCCACACGGCCCTGGACTTGCTGGCGTGGTCAGGCCAGTACACAGGACTTGACTGTGCAGCAAGTTCTATGTATTTGTGCACAATTAGCCAGATTGACTCTCCTGGGGAACCAGTTCATTCCAAGCCAAGAGTAGATGAGTGGGCCCTGTGCCTGGGAGACAAATGACTGGTGACACTGAGGTGTTTCACTGAAGCTCTGCTGGGGGACCCATCACAGCCTCTGCCTGAGCGCTGGCTTTCAAGTGCCCTGGGGCCGAGCCCTGGGAATATCCTTGTTTATCTGCAGTTGCTGGCTTGGCTCCTTTCCCCCTTTCTGTCTTCCTCCCTCTCTTTAGGGAGCAAGCTGCCCACCCCCACCCCTGTACCACTGGGTCCTGAATGTCAAAAATGCCAAGGAGGTTCTGGCCTCAACTCAGCCTCTCCTTGAGGCAAATCACTTCACTTGAGAGTGGAGGTTCTTCAACTTTACACATCCCGGTTACCCGGGGGGTGTGATGAGCATCAGACAAAAAACTTGGGAGGGGGGAAGTTGAATGCTGCTTCTGAAGGCTTATCCAGGGTGAGAGCTCATCTCCCTCCTGCATCCTGTCTTGCCTCACCAAATTGCCAAAGCCAATGCTCTGTCACTTGGTTTGGCCAGTCCACCCCACCTTCCTGTCCACCCACCCCAGATGCCAAGTCTGTGGTGGGGAGGCCCATGCTGGGGCATGAGAAGTTTGGGGGATGAGGAGGAGAACCATATCCACCAGGGAGGCCCCTGGGTGAGGAAAAGATGAGACAGGATGACACTCAGGAGATGCCGCCTTTCAGGAGATGGACCTTGGAACGATGACTTTTCCCTGTTAACTCTAGACTGTGAGCTGTACTGGCGTCTCTCTGAGCCTGTGCCAGCCACAGGGATGTGAAGGTTGAGATATTCCATGCATCGCTGGCTGACAGGTAGCTGTGTACAGCCATTCTAGAGGGGGATCTCGCTCTGCTTAGTGACATTGATATCTGTATCATTCAAGTGCTAGACATTTTGTTCCTGGGCATATGTCCCAAAGATTTGCACACAGAGTGACAAAGAAGTGATTTATCACAGTATTGTTTGGGGACAGTGGAGTTAGAGGCTGGCATCCTTTACTGGAAAATGGGTGAGTAAAATGACAGATTGTCACATGGGTGACCCACAGCCACAAACAGGATGGATACCCATCACCATGGCTACAGCCTTAAAAATAGTGCTGAGTGAGAAAAGTAAGAAGCAGGACAAAATCTCTAACACCACATCATTTGTAGTAACCTGAAAACACATACCTATCAAGCAACTTGTCAGGTTTCTCAAGTTTGCAAAGGAGAAGAAAGATAAACACTAAACACAACAGAAGGGTTGAATGTGCGAAGGTGGGGTGGAGAATTGGGATAAAGAGGAATAAGTAAAGTACAATAGGAGCAGGATCTCATGTGGAGAAATCGTGCTAGCACACCATGAACTGAGCAACTGGTTACCTCTGTCCCTGAAAGAATAGGAGAAGTTAAAGCCCTAAAGATGTGAATGTCAGCTACAGAGAAGGGATATGCACTATTTATCACTAAAGCATGGGCAAAACTATGATCACAGGGCCAGCCCTTCCCTCTCCTCCCATCCACACCAACAGCACCAACTGTTGGCTAGGTCTAGAGCAGAACTCTTCCCCTTTGCCCTCTAAGAACAGACTCTGAGACGTGGTGACTGCTCCAGGGCAATCTCTCTCTACCCAAATGACACCAGAGGATCTCTTTGAGTGGTGAAGGCTCAGCATCTTCATTAGCTTCCTGCTTTAGATATGTCAGGCTAAAATCTACAGCACCTAGCTCAGTGCCTGGCAGAAAGTTGATCCTCAAATGATGGATGGATGGATGAATGACCATACCTGCTTGATAGCTGCTTAGCTTTGGTTGGGCCAGAGGAGAATCAGTCAAATGATCCCTGTGGTGTGCTGAACACTGCAAAGGTGCTAGAATAAGACCCCGTGCTTGCTCTTGAGGTATTGTAATCTAGTTGAGAAACACTAGGCGTATGTTGTGGTCCCAAAACTTGTCTTGGCCATCTAGTATGTACTGGGCTTTTGCTACCAGTTGGGGTAAAGAAATGAGTACAATGGGTCCCAGATACAGATATAAAACAGATAACCTGCAATACGAGCAGTGACTGAGATACAACAAGAGTGTGGGGAGTGCAGGGAATGTAACTGGCAGGCAGTGGACCTAATGAGTGAGTCCTAAAGGTGTCAATAGCCCAAAACACAAAATTATGAGTTAGGAATATTTATTCTTTTCAACTGCATATGAAAATATTTGTCAAAGAGGGTCTCTACAAATTTGAGCAGTAGCTGGTTTCTTTTTTCTTTTTCTTTCTCTCTCCCTTCGACCTTCCTTCATGGGTGATTTGGGACAGAGACAATGCCATGGGCTCACCAAATCATATTTTACTTTCCTTTCCCTGGGCACAGTGGAAGACTTTTCCAGCACCGCTTGCAATTAAATTGGAGCTATATGGTCATAGTTTGGCCATTGTGGTGCAGGAGGAAGTAAGGTGTACAACTTTCAAGCCAGCTATAACCTCCCTTGAGCCATCATCCATTCTCTCTTGCTTTTCCACAGTGATCTCGGTGGGTACATATTTACATGGCAATGTCACAAGATGAAAGAAGCTTGGATCCCAAAGTCACCACTGAGAAAAATTGCCCAGGAGAGCCAGTCAGCCAGCACTGGTTGTGATGTGAGTCACTGAGATGTGGGTTTATTTGTTCCTGCAGCAAAGCGTGTTCTATCTTTACTAATATGCTAGGTACACTGCTTTCCAAAGTAGCTATTTTGACGAACCACAGCTCTTCTTAAAAAATCACGCCAATTTATTTTATTTATTTATTTTATTTATTTATTTATTTATTTATTTATTTATTTATTAGAGACAGGGTCTTGCTATGTTCCCAAGGTGGGAGTGCAGTAGCTATTCACAGATGTGATCATGGATCACTGTAGCCCGGAATTCCTGGGCTCAAGCAATCCTTTTGCCTCAGCCTCTTAAGTAGTTAGGACTATAGGCATGTGCCACTAAATTTATTTTATTTCTTAACAGCTTTATTGAAATAGAATTTGCATACCATACTATTCACCCATTTAGAGTGCACAATGTAGTGGTTTTTGGCATATTCAGATTTGTACAACCATTACCACAGTCAATTTTATAACATTTTAGTCACCCCTAAAAAAAAACTCCATCCTCATTAGCACCCAATTCTATACCCTACTACTAGGCAGCAACTGATCTTCTCTCTGTCTCTATAGATTTGCCTGTTCTGTATATTTCATATAAATGAAAGCATAAAACATATGGTCTTTGTGACTGGTTTCTTTCCCTCTTAATATTTTAAGGTTCATTTGCATTCTTTTCTTTCTTTCACTCTCATTATTATTACTTTGAGACAAGGTCTCACTCTGTCACCCAGGATGGAGTGCAATGACACAATCTCAGCTCACTGCAACCTCTGCCTCCTGGGTTCAAGCAATTCTCCAGCCTCAGTCTCCCAAGTAGCTGGGATTACAGGTGCATGCCACCACACCTGGATATTTTTTTTTTGTATTTTTATTTTTTATTTTTATTTTTGTAGAGACGGAGTTTCACCATGTTGGTCAGGCTGGTCTTGAACTCCTGACCTCACAAGCTCCACCAGCCTTGGCCTCCCAAAGTACTAAGATTACAGGCATGAACCACCGCACCTGGCCTCCTTCTCTCATTATTATAAGCATCCTAGTGTGTGTGAAGTGGTATGTTATTGTAGTTTTGATTTGATTTGTTTTTCCCTGGTGACTAATGATCAGCATTTTTTCTTCTACTTGTCATTTAAAAATCTTCATTGAAGAAATTCTATTTAAATCCTTTACCCATTTATTAAATGTGGTTGGTCTTTTTAGTGTTGTAAGAGTTCTTTAGATGTTTTCAGTGTTAGAACCTTATCAGAAATATGTCTTGCAAATACTATCAAGAAAGTTAAAATGGGAGAAAAGTGTCTTTTGAAGTGAAACGTTTTAAAGTTTTATGAAGTCCAGTATATTTTTTCTTTGGTTGCTTGTGCTTTTAGTATAATAGCCAAGAAACCATTATTTAATCCAAGGTCATGAAAATGTACCTGTATTTTCAAAGAGTTTTATTACTTTCTTTGGTTCTTAACATTTAAGTCTTTTTTCCATTTTGAGTTAATTTTCTGTATACGGTGTAAGGTAAGGGTCTAATTCATTATTTGGCTTGTGGATGTCCAGCTGTTCCAGCACAATGTGTTGAAAACAGTGTTCTTTCTCCCACTCAGTGGTCTTGCCACTCTTGTCAAAAATTAATTGACCATAGATGTGCAGGTTTATTTCTGGACTCTTAAGTTTATGCCATTCATTTATATGTGTATCCTTATGCCTGAACCACACTGTGTTGATTACTGTAACATAATCCCACTGAAATTAGGAGGTACAAGTCCTCCCACCTTGTTTCTCTTTTTCAAGATCGTTTTGGCTATTTTGGGCCACTTACATATCCATATGAATTTTAGGATTTTTTTTTTCCTTTGTTGCCCAGGCTGGAGTGTAATGGTACAATCATAGCTTACTGTAGTGTCAATCTCCTGGGCTCAAGCGATCCTTCCACCCCAGCCTCCTGAGGAGCTGTGATTACAGGTGCATGCCACTGCACTGGCTAATTTTATTATCTTTATTTTTTTTATACATGGGTTGGGGGGATCTCTTTGTTGCCCAGGCTGGTCTTGAACTGAATTCAAGTGATCTTCCCACCTCAGCCTCCCAAAGTGCTGGGATTACAGACATGAGCCACCATGCCTAGCCTGAATTTTAGAATTAGCTTTTATATTTCTGCGTGCGCGCACACACACACACAAACGGGCAGTTGGAATTTTGTTAGGAATTATACTGAATCTGCAAATCAATTAGGGATACTTGGTATCCTTTGACCTACATCTTCCCATTCCCCTGCCCCATAACTCTGATCCTGGTAATCACTGTCTTAGTCTCCATATATTTGACCTTTTAAAAAATATTCCACATGTAAGTGAGATTGTGTGATATTTTTGTGTCTGACTTAATTCACTTAGTGTAATGTCCTCCAGGTCCATTCATGTGGGGACAAATGGTAGGATCTCCTCTTTTTTAAGGCTGAACAAAATATTCCATTGTATATACACCACAGCTTCTTTATTCATTTGTCCATTGATGGACACCTAGATTGTTTCCATATCTTGATTATTGTGACTAATTCTGCATTAAACATGGGAGTGCAATATTTTTATGAGGTGGTCACTTCATTTCCTTTGGGTATGTACCCAGAAGAGGGATTGCTGGGCCATATGTTAGGTCTATTTTTAAATTTTTCTCAAATGTCCACACTGTTTTTCATAATGGCTATACCAATCTACATTCCCACCAACAGAGTTGATACAAGGGGTACAAAGGGTTCTCTTTTCTCCACTCTCACTAGCACTTGTTATCTCTGGTATTTTTTAGTGATAGCTATCCTAACAGGTGTGAGATGGCATCTCATGTGGTTTTGTTTACACTTGTCTGATTGGTGGTGTTGAACTCCTTTTCATGTACTGTTGGCCATTTGTATGCCTCTTTGGAGAAATATCTGCGCAAGTCCTTTGCCCATTTTTAAACTGGGTTATATGTTTTCTTGCTACTGAGTTGCATGAGTTCTTTATACATCTTGGATATTAAACCCTTATCTGATACATGGTTTTGCTCATCTTTAGATTGCCTTTTCATTTTGTTGATTATTTTCTTTGCTGTGCAGAAGCTTTTTAATTTGATGTAGTCCCATTTATTTATATTTGTTTTTGTAGCCTGAGCTTTTGATGCGTTATCTAAGAAATCATTGCCGAGGCCAGTGTCAAAGAGCTTTACCTTCTTTTCTTCTAGGAGTTTTAGAGTTCCAGGTCTTAGGTTTAGGTCTTTTCTTTTATCCATTTTGAGTTGATTTTTGTGTGGATAAGAGTCCAGTGTAGGGTAAGAGTCCAGTTTTATTCTTTTGCATGTGGAAATCAGTTTTCCCAGGACCATTTATTGAAGAGACTATCCTTTCTTCACTATGTCTTTATTGGTACCCTTGTTGAAAATTAGTTAACCAATTATGATTGGATTTATTCCTGTACTCTATTTTACTCCACTGGTCAGTATGTCTGGTTTTATGCCAGTACCGTAGTGTTTGATTACGATAGCTTTGTAATACAGTTTTGAATTGGGAAGTGTGATGCCTCCAACTTTTTTTTCCCTCAAAATTAATTTGGCTGTTTGGAGTCTTCTTTGGTTCCATATGAGTTTTGGGATTCTTTTTGCTATTTCTATGAAGAATATCATTGGGATTTTGGTATGGATTGCATTGAATCTATATATTGCTTTAGGCAGTATGGACATTTTAAATATACCAATTCTTCCGATTCATGAGCATGGAATGTATTTTCACTTATTTGTGTCTTCTTCAGTATCTTTCATCAGTGTTTTATAGTTTCAGTGTACAGGTCTTTCACTTCCTTGGTTAAATTTATTCCTAAGTATTTTTTAATGCTTTTGTAATTAGGATTGTTTTCTTGATTTCTTTTTCAGTTTGACCATTATTTGCATATAGAAATGCCACAGATTCTTGTATGTTGATCTTATATTTAGTAACTTTACGTAATTCATTTATTAGATCTAACAGGGTTTTTTTTTGACTCTGGCATTTTCTACATATAGGATTATGCTTCAAATAGAGATAAGTTTACTTCTTTTTGATTTGGGTATCTTTTATTATTTTTTTCTTGTCTAATTGCTCTTGCTAGAACTGCTAGTACCATGCTGAAAAGAAGTGGTGAGAGTGGGCTTCCTTGCCGTGTACGAGATCTGAAAGGAAAAAGCTTTCAGTTTCTCCCCATTGTTTATGACGTTAGCTGTGTCTTTTTCATGACTGGCCTTTATTATCTTGAGGAACCTTCCTTCTATACTTAAACTGTTAAGAGTTTCTTTTTATTATTATGAAATGTTGAACTTTGTTGAGTGATTTTTGTGCATCAATTGATATGATCATGTGGTTTTTGTCTTTCAGTCTGTTAATGTGATGTATAACACTGATTGGGTTGCATAAGTTAAAACAGCCTTGCATGACACTTGATTATGATGTGTAGTATTTTTGATGTGTTATTGAACTCAATTTACTCTTCAAATTTTACTGTGGATTTTCACATCAATGTTCATCAGAGATATTGGCTTGTAGTTTTCTTGTGGTGTCTTAGTCTGGCTTAGGTATCAAGGTGATGTTGGTCTTATACAATGTGTTAGGGAGTATTTCTCCCAGCTCTATTTTTTGGAAGTGTTTAGGAAGTGCTGATATTAATCCTTTGAAAGTTTGATAGAATTAAGCTGTAAAGTCATTTGGTCCTGGGCTTTTCTTTGTTGGGAGATTTTAAATTACTACTTCAATCTCTGCAGTATTAGCTCCAATTTCATTTCTCATTTTATGTATTTGAGTCTATTCTCCTTTTCTCTTAGTCTAGCTAAGGGTTTGTTGATTTTTTTTTTTCAAAAAACTCAACTCTTTTTTATTATTATTATTATTTTGAGGGGGAGTTTCACTCTGTTGCCCAGGCTGGAATGCAGTGGTGTGATCTTTGTTCACTGCAACCTCTACCTCCTGGGTTCAAGTAATCCTGGTGACTCAGGCTCCCAAGTAACTGGGACTACAGGCATATGCCACTACACCAAGCTAATTTTTGTATTTGTAGTACAGATGGGGTTTCACCATGTTGGCCAGACTGATCTCGAACTCCTGACCTCAAGTGATCCACCCTCCTAGGCCTCCCAAAGTGCTGGGATTATGGGCATGAACCACTGTGCTCAGCCTATTCTTACTGATTTTCCCCCCTACACTTTTTCTGTCCTCTCTTTGGTTTATTTCTGTTCAGATTATTATTTCCTGCCTTCTGCTAACTTTGGGTTTAATCTGTTCTTTCTCTAGTTCCTTGGGGCATAATATTAGGCTAAATATTTAGTGTTTAGTTGGATTCTTTCTTTCTCTCTCTCTCTCTCTCTCTCTCTCTCTCCCCCCCCCCCCTTTTTTTTTTCCAATGGAGTCTCACTCTATCACCCAGGCTGGAGTGCAGTGGCATGATCTTGGCTCACTGCAACCTCTGCCTCCTGGGTTCAAGTGATTCTCCTGCCTCAGCCTCCTGAGTACCTGGGATTACAGATGTACACCACCACACCCTGCTAATTTTTGCATTTTTAGTAGAGATGGGGTTTCACCATGTTGACCAGGCTCATCTCAAACTGCTGACCTCAAGTGATTTGCCAACCTTGGCCTTTCAAAGCACCAGGACTACAGATGTGAGTCACCACACTCAGCTTTTCTTCTGTTTTAATGTAAACATTTATTGCTATACATTTCTTTCTTAGACCTGCTTTATGCTGCATCCCATAGGTTTTGGTATGTTGTGTTTCAATTGCTAGTTTTCTCAAAGTATTTTTAAAATTCCCTTTTGATTTTCTTTTTTCTGTGACCCATTGGTTATCCAGGAGCATGTTCAATTTCCACATACTTATGAATTTGCCAAAGTTCCTGCTGTTATTGATTCCTAGTTTTATATCATTGTTTGGAAATAATACTTGGTATAATTTGTCTTCTTAAATTTAAGACTTATTTTGTGGCCTACGATATGTCTATCCTGAAGAATATTTCATGCATACTACAGAAGGATGTGTATTTTGCTGCTATTGAATGGAAAGTTCTATATATGTATGTTAGGTCCATTGTGTCTAAAGTGCAGTTCAATTTCAGTATTTCCTTATTTTTTGTCTAATTGATCTGTCTATTGTTGAAAGTGGGATATTGAGTAAGTAGTCCCCTATTATTGTATTGCTACCTATTTCTCCCTCCATGTCTATTAATATTTGCTTTATATAGTTAGGTAATCCAATGCTAGGTGCATATATGTGTACAATTATGTCCTTGTGATGAATTGAGTTCTTTACATTAAATAATAACCTTCTCTTTTTCTTGTGGCAGTTTTTGGCTTGAAGTCTATTTTATCTGCTGTGATTATAGCCACCCTGCTTTCTTTTGGTTATCATTTGCATGAAATATCTTTTATCCCTTCACTTTCAGCCTGTTTGTCCCTAAGACTAGTGTGGGTCTCTTGTAGGCAGCATATCCTTAATCTTATTATTTAAAAAATCCGTTTAGCCACTCATCTTTTGATTAAAGAATTTAACCCACTTATATTCAAAGTAATTATTGATGTGTAAGGACTTACTGCCACTTCATTGTTTTCTGGTTGTTTTGTAGATACTTTGTTCCTTTCTCTCTTGTTCATCTTTGATTTGATGAGTTTCTGTACTGCTGTTTTCTTATTTTTTATTTTTTATTCTACTTTAAGTTCTAGGGTACATGTGCACAATATGCAGGTTTGTTACATATGTATACTTGTGCCATGTTGGTGTGCTGTACCCATTAACTCATCATTTACATTAGGTATGTCTCCTAATGCTATCAATCCCCCCTCCCCACAATAGGACCCGGTGTGTGACATTCCCCTTCCTGTGTCCAGGTGATCTCATTGTTCAATTGCCACCTATGAGTGAGAACATGTGGTGTTTGGTTTTCTGTTCTTGCGATAGTTTGCTGAGAATGATGGTTTCCAGCTGCATCCATGTCCCTACCAAGGACACGAATTCATCCTTTTTTATGGCTGCATAGTATTCCATGGTGTATATGTGCCACATTTTCTTAATCCAGTCTGTCACTGATGGATATTTGGGTTGATTCTAAGTCTTTGCTATTGTGAGTAGTGCCACAATAAACATATGTGTGCAGGTGTCTTTATAGCAGCATGACTTATAATCCTTTGGGTATATATACCCAGTAATGGGATGGCTGGGTCAAATGGTATTTCTAGTTCTAGATCCTTGAGGAATCGCCACACTGTTTTCCACAATGGTTGAACTAGTTTACAGTCCCACCAACAATGTAAAAGTGTTCCTATTTCTCCACATCCTCTCCAGCACCTGTTGTTTCCTGACTTTTTAATGATTGCCATTCTAACTGGTGTGAGACGGTATCTCATTGTGGTTTTGATTTGCATTTCTCTGATGGCGAGTGATGATGAGCATTTTTTCATGTGTTTTTTGGCTATATAAATGTCTTCTTTTGAGAAGTGTCTGTTCACATCCTTTGCCCACTTTTTGATGGGGTTGTTTGTTTTTTTCTTGTAAATTTGTTTGAGTTCTTTGTAGGTTCTGGATATTAGCCCTTTGTCAGATGAGTAGATTGCAAAAATTTTCTCCCATTCTGTAGGTTGCCTGTTCACTCTGATGGTAGTTTCTTTTGCTGCACAGAAGCTCTTTAGTTTAATGAGATCCCATTTCTCAATTTTGGCTTTTGTTGCCATTGCTTTTGGTGTTTTAGACATGAAGTCCTTGCCCATGCCTATGTCCTGAATGGTACTACCTAGGTTTTCTTCTAGGGTTTTTATGATTTTAGGTCTAACATTTAAGTCTCTAATCCATCTTGAATTAGTTTTCGTATAAGGAGTAAGGAAAGGATCCAGTTTCAGCTTTCTACTTATGGCTACCCAATTTTCCCAGCACCATTTGTTAAATAGGGAATTCTTTCCCCGTTTCTTGTTTTTGTCAGGATTGTCAAAGATCAGATGGCTGTAGATGTGTGGTATTATTTCTGAGGGCTCTGTTCTGTTCCATTGGTCTATATCTCTGTTTTGGTACCAGTACCATGCTGTTTTGGTTACTGTAGCCTCGTAGTATAGTTTGAAGTCAGGTAGCATGATGCCTCCAGCTTTGTTCTTTTGGCTTAGGATTGTCTTGGCAATGCGGGCTCTTTTTTGGTGCCATATGCACTTTAAAGCAGTTTTTTCCAATTCTGTGAAGAAAGTGATTGGTAGCTTGATGGGGATGGCATTGAATCTATGAATTACTTTGGGCAGTATGGCCATTTTCATGATATTGATTCTTCCTGTCCATGAGCATGGTATGTTCTTCCATTTGTTTGTGTCCTCTTTGATTTCACTGAGCAGTGGTTTGTAGTTCTCCTTGAAGAGGTCCTTTACGTCCCTTGTAAGTTGGATTCCTAGGTATTTTATTCTCTTTTAAGCAATTGTGAATGAGAGTTCATTCATGATTTGGCTCTCTGTTTGTCTGTTATTGTTGTATAAGAATGCTTGTGATTTTTGCACCTTGATTTTGTATCCTGAGACTTTGCTGAAGTTGCTTATCAGTTTAAGGAGATTTTGGGTTGAGACAATGGGGTTTTCTAAATATACAATCATGTCATCTGCAAACAGGGACAATTTGACTTCTTCTTTTCCTAATTGAATACCCTTTATTTCTTCTCTTGCCTGATTGCCCTAGCCAGAACTTCCAACACTGTGTTGAATAGGAGTGGTGAGAGAGGGCATCCCTGTCTTGTGCCAGTTTTCAATGTTGAGCTGTTTTTATTTCTTTCTCTTTACTTTCTGTATCTGCTATAGTTTTTCTTTTTCTTTGTGGTTACCATGAGGCTTACATGAAACTACAGACTATTTTGTACTGAAAACAACTTAACTTCAGTCACATACAAAAACAATAGACTTTTGCCCTCCCTCATTTATATTTTGATGTTAAAATTTACATCATTTGATATTATGTATCTCTTAATATAACTGCTTTTCTCTTTTACTAGTTTGGTCTTTAACCGTTATACTATTTGTATCTATATATACTTTATAGAACTGTACTTTATATGACAATATTAGAGTATTCTAGAGTTGACTATATATTTACCTTTACCAGTTAATTTTATACTTTCATGTTTCCATGTTAGTTATTAGTGTCCTTTTATTTCCACTTAAATAACTCCCTTAAACATCTCTTGTAAGGAAGGTCTAGTGGTAATAAATTCCTTCAATTTTTGTTTGTCTGGGAAATATTATTTCTCATTTATTTCTGAAGGGCAGCTTTGCTGAGTATATTAGTATAGTTAGCAGTTTCTTTTCAGCACTTTGAATATGTCATTCCATTCTTTGCTGTGTGCTGAGAAATCCACTGATGGTTTAAGTGGCATTCCCTTATGTGACTTGACATTTTTCTATTACTGCTTTTAAAATGCTCTTTGTCATTGACTTTTGATAGTTTAATTATAATGCGTCTTGGAGTAGATTTCTTTGGGTTTAATCTATTTGGGAACAGTTGAGCTTTGTGTATCTGAATACCCATGTATCTTCCAAGGCTTTTGAAATTTTCAGCAATTATTTTATTACATAAGCTTTCTTTCACTATCTCTGTCTCTTCTCCTTCTGGAACTTTCTTAATGGAAATGTTTGTTCGCTTAATGGCATCCCACAGGTCCTATAAGCTGTCTTCACTCTTTTTCTTTCTTTTTTTCCCTCCTCTAATTTCAAGACTCATCTTCAAGCTCAGAGATTCGTTCTTCTCCTTGATCTAGTTTGCTGTTTAAGCTTTCTATTGTATGTTTTATTTTGTTAACTACATGTTTTAGCTCCAAGATTTGATTCAATTTTTATGATATCTCTTTTGTTGAATTTCTCATTCAGATAATGAACTGTTTTCCTAATCATTGAAGTATCTATCTGTATTCTCTTATATCTGATTTTTCTTAAGGTCGCTATTTTGTATTTGTAAATTTCCCTTTCTTGGGGGGTCAGTTGCCTGAGAATTATTATGTTCCTTTGGGGGTGTCATGTTTCCTGGCTTTTTCTTCCTTTTTTGGGGTGGGGAGGGGAGTGGGGCAGTGTCCCATTGTCACCCAGGCTAGAGTGCAGTGCATGATCATGGCTCACTGCAGCCTGCAGCCTTAACCTCTCAGGCTCAAGGAATCCTCCCACCTCAGCCTTCTGAGTGGCTGGGATCTCAGGCATGTGCCACCATGCCAGGGTAATTTTTAAATTTTACATCCTTTTTTTTTTTTTTGTAGAGACAGGGTCTTCCTATGTTACCCAGGATGGTGTAACATAGGAAGTTACGGGGAACATATTCAAAATCCTGGGTTCAAGTAATTCTCCTGTCTCAGCCTCTGAATGTGTTTGTTGGGATTACAGGCATGAGCCACCATGCCTGGCATTTTCTGGCTTTTTCATGTTTCTTGTGTTCCTGCATTGATGTCTGCACATCTGATGGAATGATTACCTTTTCCAAACTTTAGAGTGTTTTTTGTAGGGAAAGTCTTAGTGTATCAGCTGGGAAGAGTGTGATGGTTCTACTCTCCATGTGAGTAGGTTCTACTCTCCATGTGAGTAGATTCTACCCTCCATCTGAGTAGGTTCTACTCTCCATCTGAGTAGATGCAGTAGTATAACCTCCATGCAACTGCTTCAGCTGTGATCAACATCAGCGATGACTGGGTGCCTCAGTAACCTAGGCTATAGGAATTTGTGGCAGCAGCAGTGGCAGTGTAGGTTGTCAGGATCCTAGGTGACAACAGCTTTTGAGGTCCTCCTGTTTTATCTTTTCCCCACAATAAGAAGACTAGCTGAGAGGACTTTTGATATTCTGACACAGCCCACAAGCAGCTGGAGCAGTGTGGGGTTCCAGGTCACAGGTGACAAGAGCAAATGTGGAACTTGGGCCTTGGGCTCAGGGTCTTGTGAACCAACTGTGGCACCTGGGTCTTGGGGTACAGGTTCAATCTCTGAAGGCAGGGTTGGGTGCAGACTGCCCACAGAGCCAGAGTCTACAATCTGAGGCAACTCCCAGCAGCTTGAACCCAGGTGGCCAGGTTGTAGCTGTGACTCTGACTCTAGGGGTTAGTGAATAGCACTGGCCTAGCCTCATAGAAGAAGGGGTGCTCTGGAGGTGTGGGCCTGGGGATCAGAGTACAGCTGCAATTCAGGAACCAGAGCCAATAGGGTACAATGGCAACGCAGGCCTAGGGGGAATGAAACACCATGTAGTCATGACTCTGGACCCTGGGATGGTGGGACATGGGAGGCTCTGTAAGGCAGGGTAAAGCTGCAACAAGGACCTCAGATTAGCAGAGTTCAGCTTTCACCTGGGTCCACAGCACCAGTTGGGGAAGGGGAGGCAGGGAGTAGTACAACAATGACACTATTCCTTGTGAGTGAAATGTCTCAGCAGCTCAGACTCCAGGGGTGGGTCCAGTTCCAGAGAAGCAAGGTACTACGGTTATTTGCCCAGTAGGATGGGTGTCGCAGCTTAGCCACTGCCCTGTTTCCTGGGACACAGGATACCATGTCAGTTCACTCTTGGGATGTGCCACTGCTTAGCTTGGCCAAGGCACTAATCGCGCAGGAGGTGATGCACCATTTCAGCTGAGGCCTGGGGAAGTGTGGCTGCTCAGGGTACCATTGCTGGAATGCAGGGTGCCACTTCAGTTCTGGCTTGGAGAGTATGGATGCTCTAGACAGCCAATGTATTATTTCCCCAGGAGGCAGTTTGCCACTTCAGCTCAGGCCTGGAGAGGCAGGGTACAGTAGCAACTGGGAGTTGTAGATGAAGTAATTCTATAGTAGCGTGGCCCCATGGGGTAGGGTGTAGCAGCAGCTCTTCTCAGGGATGGCAGACCACCAGGCAGGGATGGCTCAGTGGTGTCAAAACCTCAGGGATGGAAGGGTGCTGAGAGTGCTGTGATCACTCACTCCTGGAGCAGGACACACTCCAGCAGTGATTCTGGTTCCAAGATGTCATAGCACAGTAGCCATGTAGGCCACTGGAGTGGGACACAATGTTGACTCCTTCTCTTGGGGTAGCACAGCTGTGTGAACTCCAGGGAACTCCCTAGGCTGGCCTTAGTGCCTGTGAGAACTACAGGTGTCCAAGGTGATAACGGAGGCTGCTGAAGTTCTTACCTTTTCTCTGTAGGAAATAGTCCCTCCTAGTTTTTAGTTGATCCCAACTGGGGAATGGGGTGGCAGAGGTGAGGTGTGTCCTTCCTTTCTCCATGTGGCAATAGTGGCTTTCTTTGCTCTACAGGGTTTCTACTACTCCTTTGATGTACTTTGGTGCCCTCCTTTAGTTATTTTCATCAAAAAGTAGTTGTTTATTTGTTGTTTTGGCTGTCTTTGTGGGTGGATGAGTGCTAGGGTCTTCCAGTCAGTCGTCTTGCTGATGTCACTCTAAAAGTTCCCTTCTATTCCTAGTGTGTTGTTTTTATCATGAAAGAGTGTGGCATTTTGTCAAGTACTTTTTCTGAATCTGTTGATGATGATGCTTTTCCCGCTCTTTTTTTTCTATTAATATTTAGTTCTCTCACTTCCATTGGTATCTAATATTATTAAATTAACATTATCTGATTAATATGTGGTATGCAGAATAATGACAACTCAGAGGCCCAAGTCCTAATCTTCAGAACCTATAAATATATTATCTTATGTGGTAAAAGTAACTTGTAGATGTTAGGTCAAGGTTCTTGAGGTGGGGAGATTTTCTTGGATTATCTGGGTAGAACTAATGCAATCACAAGAGTACTTATAGAAAAGATACAGGAAAATCAGAATCAGAGAAGATGATGTAATGACAGAAACAGAGATTTAAAGATGCTATTTAGTTTGTGTCACCAGATTTACGGTAACTTGTTACAGCAGCCATAGGAAACTAAAGCAATTACATTGATTGATTTTCATATGTTGAACCAAGGTTGCCTTCCCAGGATAAATCCTACTTGGTCATAGTGTATAATTCTTTTAATATATTGCTATATTCTGTTTGCTACTATTTTGTTGAGGACTTTTGCATCTATACTCACAGGGATTTTTTTTTTCTTTTTTCTATTTTGGAGACAGGATCTCATTCTGTAATGCAGGCTGGAGTGCAGTGACACAGTCATAGCTCACTGCAGCCTTGAACTCCTGGGCTCAAGGGATCCTCCCACCTCTGTCTCTAGAATAGGACTACAGACATGTACCACTACACCTGGCTAATTAAAAAATTTTTTGTAGAGATGGTGTCTTGCTATGTTGCCCAGGCTTGTCTCAAACTCCTGACCTCACGCAATCTTCCTGCCTTGGCCTCCCAAAGTGCTGGGATTACAGGCATTGAGTCACTGTGCCCAGCCTCATAAGGAATATTGACCCACAGTTTTCTTTTAATGACTTTGTCTGATTTTGGTGTCAAGGTAATATTGGCCTCATATAATGAGTTGAAAAATGTTCCCTTATTTTCTATTTTTTGGATAACTTGGTCAAAGATTAGTTAGCTCATAAATAGTTTGGTAGAACTCGCTAGTGAAGCCATGTGGTCCTAGCCTTTTTGCGTGTGTGTTGAAAGTGTTTTGATTACTGACTCAATCACTTTACTTGTTATAATTGATTCATATTTTCTATTTCTTCTTGAATTAGTTTTGGCAATTTTTATCTTTCTAGAAATTTGTCAATTTCATCTAGATTATCTAATTTTTTGGCATTCAGTTCATAATATTCCCTTATATCCTTTTTATTTCTGTAAGTTTGATAGTAACATCATCTTCATTCCTGGTTTCAATACTTAGAGTCTTCTTTTCTTTTCTTGGGCAGTATAGCTAATAGTTTGTCATTTGCGTTGATCTTTTTAAAAGAATGTTTATGCTCATTGATTTTTTTCTCTCATTTTTCTATTTCCACACTTATTTTTATTATTCAAATTGTTATGCTTGCTTTCAGTTTAGTCTGTACTTCATGTCCAGTTTCTTAATGTTGAAGGGTAGGTTATTTACGTGATCTTTTTTGATGTGAAAGCATATGTAGCTAAAAATATCTCTTTGAGCACCGTTCTAACTGTATTTGATAAGTTTTGGAATGTGTCTTCATTTTCATTTATCTCAGAATATGTTCTAATTTCCCTAACACTTTCTCCTTTGATTCATTGGTTATTTAGAAGTATGTTTAATTTCACATATTTGTGCATTTCCCAAATTTCTCCCTATTATAGATTTCTAATTCCATTATAGTTGGAGAACAGGCTTTGTATCATTTGAATCCTTTTACATTTATTGAGACTTGTTTTATGGCCTAGCATATGGATAATGTTCCCTATGCACTTGAGAAGAATGTGTATTCTGCTATTATTGGGTGGAGTTCTATAAATATCTGTTAAATATAGTAGATGAATGACATTGTTCAACTATTATATTTTATAAGTTTGTAATTGTTAGATCTTCTTGATGGATTGACCCTTTTATCATTATAAACTTATTTCCTTGTCTCTAGTAACAATTTTTGACTGAAAGTCAATTTTGTCTGAAATTATTATAGCCACTCCAATTCTCCTTTGATTACTGTTTGTGTGGCATATCTTTTGCTATCCTTTTATTAATACTTTCAACCTCTATGTGTCTTTTAAATCTAAAGTGAGTCTCTCATAGATAACATAGTCAGATCATGTGTTTATTTTAAATCTATTCTGACAATTATGCCTTTTAATTGGAGAGTTTAATACATTTACATTTAATTACTGACAGGGTAGAATTTATGTATGCCATTCTGCTATTTGGTTTTCTATAAGTCTTATCTCTTTTTGTTCAATTCCATCATTACTGCCTTCTTTTCTGTTAAAAATATGTTTTCTGTATATAATCTCAATTCCCTTGTTTTTTCTTTAACAATATATTTTTGAGTTATTTTCTTATTTGTTGCCCTGGGAGTTTACCATTAACGTCTTAATTTATAACAATCCAGTATGTAATAATATCAACTTAATTTTAATAGTATACAAAAACTTTGTTACTATATAGCTTTGTTCCCTCCTCTGTCCTCATGTTCTTTTTAAAAATAATGTATTACATCAACTAGTCATTATAAGTAATTTTTTTTTTTTTTTTTTGGTCTCGCTCTGTTGCCCAAGCTGGAGTGCAGTGGCGCAATCTCAGCTCACTGCAGCCTCTGCCTCTCGAGTTGAAGCAATTCTCGTGCCTCAGCCTCCCGAGTAGCTGGGATTACAGGCTGCCACCACCGTGCCTGGCTACTTTTTTTGTATTTTTAGTAGAGATGGGGTTTCACCATGTTGGCCAGGCTGGTCTCAAACTGACTTCAAGTGACTCGCCCGCCTCAGCCTCCCAAAGTGTTGGGATTACAGGCATGAGCCACCACATCTGGACCATTATAGGTAATTCTTAAAACAACCTGAAAGTTAGGTATATTTATTCTCATTTTATAGATGATGAAATTGGCAGATAGTGTAGTTAAGTAACTTCTCTAAGGTATAAATGCCTTAAAAAAGTGATAACTGAGATTCAAGCCCAGGTTTTCCTTACTCATTTTATTTTTACTTTCGACCACCAGTATCTCTTCCTCTATTTCCCATCTCTATCATAATGACTTGGCAAACCTTACCATTTCAACTTTTCCCAGTCTATGTAAGGTTAGAAGTTTCTTCTTTCTTTCTTTAACACCAAAGTTTCTCTCTCATGTAATAGTGAAATGCAAGGTGTCTAATTCATGATATTGGGGTATTGATTTTTTCTCATTGCTCTGGTAGTTTCTTTTAAATCTTTCCTTTGATCTCTACTGTAATAGTTTGTTGTTTTTTTATTATTATTATTTTTTTAATTTTTTTTGAGAGTCTCGCTCTGTCGCCCAGGCTGCAGTGCAGTGGCACGATCTCAGCTCACTGCAAACTTCGCCTCCCGAGTTCAAGCAATTCTCTGCCTCAGCCTCCCAAGTAGCTGGGATTACAGGCGTCCACCACAACGCCTGGCTAATTTTTGTATTTTTAGTAGAGATGGGGTTTCACCATCTTGGCCAGGCTGGTCTTGAACTCCTGACTTCATGATCCACCCACCTTGGCCTCCCAAAATGCTGGGATTATAGGCGTGAGCCGCCCACCGTGCCTGGCCAATAAGACTTCTTAAAAATGAATTAATATTTTATCTTGAAAATTATAAATATTTATGGTATATAACATTATTTGAAATATATATACGTTGTAGAATGGCTAAATTTAGCTAATTAACATGCATTACCTCATGTATTTATCATTTTTTTGTGGTGAAAACATTTAAAATCTATGTTCTTACTGATTTCTGAATATATAGTACATTGTTAACTATAGTTACCATGCTGTACAATAGATCTCTTGAACTTATTCCTTCTGTATATCTGAATTTTACATGCTTTGACCAACATCTCCCCAACACCCCATACCCCAGCCCCTGGCAAGCACCATTATATTCTCCGCTTCTATGAGTTCAACTGTTTTAGTGTTCTGTTTGTCTGTTTGTTTTTTTGTTTTGAGACAGGGTTATGCTCTGTCACCCAGGCTAGAGTGTAGTGGCATGATCTCGGCTCACTGCAACATCTGCCTCCCAGGTTTGCGCAATTCTTCTGCCTCAGCCTCCCTAGCAGCCAGGAGTACAGGCACCTACCACCACACCTGGATAATTTTTGTATTTTTAGTAGAGACAGGATTTCACCATGTTGGCCAAGCTGGTCTCGAACTCCTGACCTCAAGTGATCAGCCCTCCTTGGCCTCCCAAAGTGCTGGGATTTCAGGTGTGAGCCATAGCACCCAGCCTAGATTTATTTCATATGTGAGATCATGTGGTATTTGTCTTTCTGTGCTTGGCTTATTTCACTTAACATAATATCTTCCAGGTTCATCCAGGTTCTTGCAAATGACAGAATTTCCTTCTTTTTAAGGTTAAATAGTATTCCATTTTGTATATACAGCCACATTTACTTTATTCATTCATCTGTTGATGGACACTTGGATTGTTTCTGTATCGTGGTCTTTGTGAATAATGCTGCCATGCACATGGAAGTACAGATATATCTTTGACATATTGATTTCCTTTGTATGTATACCCATATACCCAGTAGTAGGATTGTTGGGTCATATGGTAGTTCTATTTTTAATTTTTTGAGAAGGTTTCATACTATTTTCTATAATGGTTGTACTGATTTACATTCCCACCAACATTCCCACCAACATTCCCACCAACTATGTACAAGGGTTTCCTTTTCTCCACATCATTACCAACACTTGTTATTTTTCATCTTTTTGATAATAGTTATTCTAACAACTGTGAGGTCTCACTGTGGTTTTAATTTGCACTTTTCTAACGTTTAGTGATGTTGCAAATTTTTTCATATATCTGTTGACCATTTGTGTGTCTCCTTTTGAGAAATGTGTATTCAGGTCCTTTGCTCATTAAAAACAAATCAGGTTATTTGTTTTCTTGCTATTGAGTTGCTTGAGTTTTTCAGATATTTTTGATATTTAACCATTATCAGATGTATGGTTTGCAAATATTTTCTCCTATTCTGTAAATTGTCTCTTTATGCTGTTGGTTGTTTTCTTTGCTGTGTAGAAACTTTTTAGTTTGCTATAATCCAATTTGTGTATTCTTGCTTTTTGGGTCATATCCAAAAAATCATTGCCCAGACCAATGTCATCAAACTTCCCCCTAAGTTCTCCTTTAATAGGTTAACATTTTCAGGTCTTACGTTTAAGTTTTTAATCCATTTTATTTTTGTATATGGTGTGAGATAAGGATCTAATTTCATTCTTCCATATATGGATATCCAGTTTTCCTAGCACCATTTAATTTACACTCTCTTTCCCCCTATCATGTATTTTTGTCATCGTGAAAAAATCAGTTGCAAATGTGTAGATTTATTTTGGGGCTCTCTCTTCTGTTTCCTTGGTTTATGTTTCTGGGCCAGTAACATGCTGTTTTGGTTACTATACCCTTTTAGTATATTTTGAAGTCAAGTAGTGTGATGCCTCCGACTTTGTTCTTTTTGCTCAAGACTGCTTGGGCTATTTGGGTCTTTTATGGTTCCATATGAGTTTTAGAATTGTTTCCTATTTCTGTGAAAAATGTCATTAGAATTTTGATGGGAGTTGCATTGAATCCATAGGTCGCTTTGGGTAGTATGAACATTTTAACAATATTATTTATTCCAACCCAGGAACACAGGATATCTTTTCACTTATTTAAGTCTTCAATTTCTTTTATCAATCCTTTATAGTTTTCAGTGTATAGGTCTTTGCCCTCCTTAGTTAAATTATGTCTATTTTTTTTTGACAGATATTATTAAGTGGGATTGTTTCTTGATTTTTTTTCTCATATAGGTCACTGTTAGTGTATTTCTTTTATGCTCTAATTATAAATTACATTTCCATACATCATGTATCTATTGACAGAGGCTTGTTTCATATAGTTGCCTTTTAAAACAGGAGAAAAGGAGTTACAAACAAAAATTCCAGTTGCACTGTCTTTTATATCTACCTATGTAGTTACCTTTATCAGAACTGTTTATTTCTTCATGTGGATTTACATTTCGTTGCCACCTGTCCCTCCTGTTTTCATTCATTCCTCCTCGCTGTCTAATTTACCTTCCTTCCCTATAGTTCCAGACATTCTTCCATTCCACCCTACAGGCCTGTAAGAGTTTCACTTCCTGCCTGTGCAGCCACTGACCCCTGCTGCCTTTGTAAATCACTGGTTACAGGTTGCCTTTTCTCCCTGTCCTCATCCCAAGCACAATGTGAAGGCATCTATTTCCCAGTCTATGGGAATATGATCCATGTGAAGGCAAACTGGCTTTTTAAAAAATCATATTTCCCATCCTCTCACTAGGAGGCTGAAGCAGAAACCTCTAAAGTGTCTGTTCTACTCTAGCTAATTGCACATGGCTAGCAACCATTAAACAAAGCAGTTGTCCCCATAAGCAGATATTGGGCCCCAGTAGGGATGCTGTAAAACACAGGGTGGACTTAGTAATGGGTTTCTGGTAGGAACAGACCACCGGGGCTGGCCATTAACACTACGTTACTCAGGGCTATTGTTCATGGACTAATCAATTGTGAATTAAAGTTCTGAGCCATGTATAACTTATTTGTGGCACAGCGTCACCATTAATCATGTTCTGGAATGCCAAGAAAAGACTGAAGTGAGCTATGCGTTGAAGGTTTAAGGTTTCTTGAAACCAAGCTCACTTAACAGTATTCGTGAATAGATGACGTATTGTGGTAACTGGTCCTTGGTATTAGTCCAATTTCGCGGTGATCCCAGGGGCTAGATAGCTGAGCAGATGCTGAGGTTTCTGGAAAGCAGTGACTAGTGTTCAGCATGAGTCTGGGGAGAAACCATATATGGCATATCTTATATTTTCAAAGCTCGAAATGAGACCAAATGAGAAGGAGAGGTTTAAGATTTCCACATAAAATTCAAATGTTGTATTGGGCTGGGGAGAGAGAGAGAGGTCAGATTTCCTTGCAGTTTGGCACTTCCTTGGAACTCCATAGTACTAGAAACTGACCTTAACATGAGAGTCAACTTTGGAGGGAGACAACACAGAGCAAGCTCAGAGTTGCAGAGACTCTAACCTCTAGGTACTTTTTAATGCTCCTGCTACAGCTACCACTATCATGAACAACAATCACACTGGCTACCATGTCTTTGGACCTACTGAGTGCCAGGTGCTGCCCTAGGTGTCTTGTAGACATTAACATATGTAGTTTAATGTTCAGAGCACTATTCCATGGCAAGTTGTATTATCCCTATTTTAAGATGGTAAACCATGCAGCATGTGTACCTGTGGCATTGAACACATACAAATTCCAGGTTGGGGGCGGTCCCCATGAAGCATGTTCTTGCCACCTCTTCACTGTCTCTATAAATCTACTCTTTGGGACTAGTTCTCCCCCTGACCCTGGATGAAAGTTTTGGTCCATCAATTTTTTTGGTCTCTCCAACATAATAAAAATAGTTTCCCAGTCAACTTTCTCAAGTCAACTTAAGTTGCAAAATATGGTCTCGATTCAGTAATAAAACTATCCAGTTTCATGGTATAATACAACTCTTAATTTCATTTAAAGTTGAATCTATTCTTCTCTTCTGGCTTCAGGAGGAGGAGGAAGCTTGCCTGGGGGCAGAGTCCGCAGTAAGCCTGTTAGAGCTTTCCCCACCTGGAAATTCTTCGTCTTCCATGGGCTGGGGGCAGGTGGAGGGGAAAGGGGACCAGGAAGGTTCCTTCCTGGCAGGTACTGATGTGACTATCAAATATGAGTGTTATCTGGGCCTTGCAAGTACTCAAAGCTGACTTTGCCTCCTAGAGCATGTTCATAGGTGGCCTGGAGATACAAGTCCATCACCCTGTTATCTGCTGACACCTCTCCCCTGCAGGCTGATGTGGAAGATGGGCTTTTTTCCACTTGCGGTTAGTACTCCTCCTTCAGCTCCAGGGATGCTGGTGGATCACAGCTGGTATTCTCCCATTGTCTCCTCACCACACAGTCCCCTTGGACAGGACCTAAGCCACCCAACATTGGCTCTCTCTCATACATGACCCCTCACTGTCTCTACCCTGACACACTCTGAAAGTGCAGGCTGATTCTGGTGCGGCTACCTCTCTTCCTCTGCCTTCAAAGTAGCTAGGTTGCCTGCTATAGCTGGAATTGTCCCCCTGCTCCCCATTCATATGTTGAACCTTAACCCCCAATGGGACTGTATTTGGAAACAGGGCCTATAAGAAGGTAATTAGGATTAAATGAGGCCGTAAGGGTGGGACCCTGATCTGTAGGATTAGTGTCCTTATGAGAAGAGACACCAAGAACTCTCCTTCACTCTTTCTCCAAGAGTGCTCAGAGGAAAGGCCATGGGAGGACACAGCAGCTGTCTGCGAGCCAGAAAGAGCATCCTCGCCAGAAACCAAACCCTGTTGGATCTTGATCTGGGACTTCCAGCCTCCAGTACTGTGAGAAATAGAATTCTTTTGTTTAAGCCACTTCTATGGCTTTCTGTCACGGCAGCCCCAGCCAACAAATGGCCAATCTCTTACTGTCTGGATTTCTCAGCTGTGAGCCAGGCCCCCATCCACTATGCTGCTTAAACATCTGGGTACATGCATAGTTTGAAGTCCCTTTTGAGGTCTCCATGTAGCCCCTCTTCTTTTCTAGGCCCAAGAGGATTGGGAGGGACCATCTCCCTCTCCTCATTGAAAGGGCTGGAATGAGGCTCAGAACACACCAGTGACTCTCTCCAAAGAAATCTCTTAATCACCAGAGCCCAACTTTTTTACATCCATACCATGGGTAAGGGGTTTTGGTTTGATGTTTTGGGGTCAGGTATTATCTTCGGCACGTGGTATCTGTGCATATTGACATCAGTCCAAACTTCCATTTTCACATCACTTAGTAACCAGTTGGTGAGAAACTAGGCCCATGTCTTGAATCCAGGTCTCTCTGACTAGGATTTGTGGTCTTCCCAAAACTAGATTGCACGGACTCTCTGAAATATAACAATTTCAGACTGTAAACTCTTGAGGGCAGGGCTGTGTCTGTCATGTCTACCACTGTATCTCTTGACTTCTAACGTGCTTAGCACAGAGCCCATGCTATTGTGGATGTGGAAATTGCCATGTGCATGGTGGCCAGTGCAGTGCCTGGCACATATGAGAGCTCACTCAATATTTGTTAAAACTGTGGAATAGAGCGAAGAGGCCAGCTTTCTGGTGCTGGAATGAGAATTGGGAATTACATGAGCATGCTAGGGCCTGGAGGTCAAGGAGGTCTGCTCACTGAGGAAGCTTTCTGGCCACTTCCCAAGGGGCCAGGCCAGGCTCTTCCATTTGGGTCCAGTTTCTACCTCCTCCCTGCTTTCTTTCAGGCATACATGAGTCATCTTCTCCCCTCAGGGGCTTAAATCTTGCCTGGCCCCCAGAGTTGACAATCACTGCAGGACAGAGCCACACCACGGTAAGCAAGTTACGGTCCTCTGTGGGGAGCTGGCATCCCAGCCTGGAGGAGGAGACCCTGTCCTGGGCCTAACCGGCAGATAGGCGCTGAGTCATGGTTTGGTAGGTCAGCCTTGGCCCCTGGCTAAAGCAAGGGGGAAAAGCATCAGAGAAGAGCATGGTTAGGACAAGAGACTGAGGGTTGTTGCTGCTTTCAGTTTCAGCCCTCATGTGCTGTGTAACCTTGACAAAAATATTCACTCTCTAAACAAGCCCGAGTGGGGAAGTCTGCCGGCTAATGCTTTGCATATGTATGTTGCCAGGAATAATGAGACAGGCTCCACGAAGCATGTTTTGTCCTTGGGGGACAAACAGTACACGCTATTTATTTCAAGAGCATGGCTTAACCAGCTCATCCAGCTTAGCCCAGAAATACCCCTGGCTCTCCTGGCATGATCTCTGTAGAAGCAAGAAGGTCTAATTAGGTGTCATTTTCTGCCTGGAGCCCAGTTGGCCCACTCTGAGCAGAAGGCAAAATGCTGTTGATCTGGCATTCAAGGTCCCACATATCTGTCCATGGTTGTGTCTTGAACTCATTCATTCATCAGGAAATCTTTATTGAGTCCTTCATCTGCACCAGGCCCTGTGGTGGGCCCTGGAGGTAGGGGGCAAAACTGGAAACATACTGGTCTTTGGAGGTCTGGTTTCAATTGCTATCAACTCCACAATGCTGCACCTCATATGCCAGCAATTTCCCACTCTCCTCTGTTCCCTTACACAGTCTGTCCCTTCTGCCCAGAAAGTCCTTCCTCTCCTCTGCTTGCCAGATCCTCACTTCTCCTTCAGGTGTCCTCTCCTCTGTGAGTCTCCATGGACTGCATTAAGCAGAGTGGATCACTCTTTGCTATGTGGCTCTGTGAGATGTGACAGCCTCTCTGGTTTTGGTCTTCCTGGTGTGGAATGTGGCTGCGCCCACTCCGTGGAGTGGCCAAGAGTCCTGGATTACTTTCAGGGGGCTTCATGACTCCAAGCCAAGCAGGATCTCATTTTGAGAGGGGTTCACCCATCAATCTGCCTCAGGACCCAGACCCCGCAGCCAGCATTCCATCCAGCCTCTGGGAGGCAATTTTAGTTCAGATAAGGCCATGTGTTATAGCTTTACAGAGAGAGGGCTGGAGGGCAGGGCGCATAGATAGAAGGTACAGAAGACTCCAGGATGCTTGCATTAGAATAAAATGAGAAGAAGACGTACTTTGGTGTTTGATTTATTGGTGTGCTCTCCTTTAAAAGAGAGCCTGGAAGAGTCTGCCTTATTTTCCAACCTGAGGAGGAAGCGCAGTCCACGGGCAGGCCGAGGGTGGGTAGGTGTGGGGCATGGCAGGGCCGGAGGTAGCTGCTGACTACCCGCCTTGATGTAACCCATGACCCCATCTCTTCCCCTCCCTTGGAACCCATCCATCCTGGCAAATGGGCCCCATGTTCCTGTCTCTAATGCTCCCAAGAGTCCTAACCACTTTCTTCTTTACCCTCTTTTAAAATATACGTGAAGAGAAAATGTGAGGAACAGCAGGACCAACAGATTAGGAGGCAGCTGCCCTTGAGAAGACGGTTTGTTACTCATAGTTCCCAGGACAAGGGAGTGTGCCATGGAGGGTGGTGCCAGGAAGCACAAGACTGACTGGGCAGGAGGCAGAGGCAGCAGGAAGAAAACGTGGACAAGAGCCTCTACTGTGGTTCCATGGGAAGGACTGGGTCAACAGGCTAGGGATTGGCCTGTTTGATTAATTTCTGCAGGCTTTGGGGTGTTGGGCCTGTCTCTAGTTGCCTGGTGCTTGCCCTGGGGCAACTCGGTGGGGGGCCTGGAAGGAGGGGGTGCGGCCTCTGGATTGGTTGGCTCACATTTGAGAAGCACACTGAGGATGAGTTCTTTACTCTCTCTAGGAAGTAGTCCTGGGAGGGGCCATCCCTTCGGGGTTGGCAAGGCCCCAGATGTCAAAGCATCAGGAAACAGAAAATAAAAGACATGGTTGTATCTCCTTACACCCAGGAGCACAGGTCTCTGGCCTCCACGTGGCTCTGCACCTCAGCTCTGGATTCTCATCCCTGGTGGGGCCGGGAGTCCTTTGTGGACAGGCATGGGCCTCATGCCACTTGAGTGGGGGAACCTGGACCCAGCCTATGTCCTGCCCAGCACCCACCAGGGTATGGCGTGACAGAGACTATGGAAAGTGGAAGGGGCAGCTCTGGCGCCCTCCAGGAAGGCATGCAGGGAGGGGTGGTGTGGGCTGTGGTATGGGGGATGCATGGAAGAGCAAGGATCCCGGGAAGGACCAGAACAACACGCAGGGCCACACGAAAGAGGCTTTGCCCTTGCCTGGAGTTCTTATGCCTTTCTAAAGGATCAACTTACACAGCGGGGTAGAGCAGATCGGATGAGATTCTTTTGGGTTAGTCAGAAGTATGGCACTCAGAGTTACCTGCAGGCTTTTGCTGAAAGCAATCATGTGGCACAACTGGGAATGACCCCACAGCCAGGGACTGGGCAGAGGGGGGTATCTAAACAGTGTGGCCAGTGAGTCCTGGTTTGTAGACCCCTGGCTTAGAACAATGGGGGTCCCAGGCAGGCATGGGCAGGGGGGCAGCAGGGGGAGCACATTGACTGGAGGGCGAGCTGGGAGAGCTTTGAGTAGGAAGCAGGAAAGGGAGCCCCTCTTAGTGGTCTGAAAAGAGTTACTCTGGTATCGGTGAGGTGGTAGGGAGCAAGGCTAGCCAGGAGGCTACTGCAATAGGCCTGAGCCAGAGCAGTGTCCATAGGGATGGACATGTGGGAATTTAAAACAAAGGACATGGGCTGGGTGTGGTGGCTTATGCCTGTAATCCCATCACTTTGGGAGGCCAAGGCAGGAGGATCACTTGAGGCCAAAAGTTTGAGACCAGCATAGTGAAATCCCATCTCTACAAAAAAGGAAAAGAAAAAAAAAAGTGACAGGACTTGGGGTTGTTCTGTCTATGGGCTGACTCTCAGGTTTCTCACTTTTGTAAAAACGGAGGAAGGTGGAGCCACTCATTGAGACACATAGGCCCCGGGCAGGAGCCGGGGGTCTGAGAAATGACCGCTGTCAACTGTGGGAGACTCTGGAGGAAGGAGGAAGTGGCGCTCCCCACAGTCTGTTCCATGGAGTGCTAATAGCTGAACTAAACAGCCATGGCTATGGCCACTCTCAGCACTTTAAGATATTATTCCATTCCCTCTGGCACCTGCTGTCAGACTGTTATTCCTTCCAGGGTGCCTGTCTTTTCTCTGGTTGCTTTTGAGATTTCCTCTTCCTCCTTGATTTCTGTAGTTTAAATATGGTGTATGAGGTGTGGATTCACCTCTGTGTGTTCTGTCACTCTTGTCTTCAATTCTTGCACATCCCCAGCCATGATCTCAATACATTTCCTCTTCCATTTCTTTGATTCTCATCTCTGGAGTGGGGTTTAGACAAAAGTGAACACCTCTCAAACTCTGCCTTTTTCTTAACTGCACCTTCTTCTTCTTTTTTTTTTTTTTTTTGTGAGATGGAGTCTTGCTCTGTCACCCAGGCTGGAGTCCAGTGGTGTGATCTTGGCTCACTGCAATCTCCGCCTCCTGGGTTCAAGCGATTCTCCTGCCTCAGCCTCCCGAGTAGCTGAGATTATAGGCACGTGCCACCACTCCTGGCTAATTTTTGTATTTTTAGTGGAGATGGGGTTTCACCATGTTGGCCAGGCTGGTCTCGAACTCCTGACCTCAGGTGATCCACCCATCTCAGCCTCCCAAAGTGCTGGGATTATAGGCTTGAGCCAACACGCCCTGCCTACACTTTCATTTTTAAAAAAGCTCCTTTGCCTCTCTACATTGCCTTCTGGGTACAACTCTTCCCTCTTCCACGTAACTTTCCCATTCACAAGCCCTGTGTGGGATTCCTTTGTCTCTAGCATTTACCCAGGGCTTTGAGGTTTTCATTGTAACCACTTTGCTTGTCAATTATAACTTTTTTTCTTGTTGGTTCTTTTCTCTACTTGATTTTGTTTCATGATTTCCTGCTCTTTGATCTTTTTGAACATCCTAAAACAACTGTGTAAGTCTAGCTCACAAATAAGCCACTGGCCTTGTGCAGATAGACACGGCCGTTCATCCTGACCAGCCAGCTTGGTCTGGACAGAGAGCCACACAGGACTCCTCACTGGTCTGACCCGTCAATCCACTCAGAAAAGCACAGGCCGTGCCATCAGGAAATGATATCTGGGATGAGTGCAATGTCAGAGGCATGAAGTTCATTTGAGGGTGCTTATGAGGGAGGCATTCAAACTTTGAGAACTTGGCTTTGCGGAGTTAGATCAGAAAGACAGCAGATCTGATTTCTCTTTGGGCAGAGGTTTGTTTATTCTGTATTCAGAGCCAACAGCCGTATTCGTTTTGAACTCACTTAAATATTTTTCCACATTTGGGCAGAGTCACTCATTTCCAAGAGAAGGGCACAGTAACATATTGTTATGACTCTCTGAGGACAGGGGACTGTGCATTCATCCTACATCCCCTACCCTGTATCTGCCACACTGCTCAATAAAAGTTTATTGACTTACATTGTAAAATGGTTGTTTAATATATGAGTCATGATATAAATTTTTATATACCATAACTTACATTTTCAGATGGGTGTTACAGCCACTTTGGGAGCCTCTGTCTTAATTGAGCAATGTGGCCATTGCTCCAGAGGTTGCAGGAACCTCATTGAAATTGCTCTATGGCCATTAGATATGAGCCACAGTAGACTGTCCCACGTCAGCTCTGTGGCCACACTTCATATGTATGCACTGTGTGGATGTATATATGTGCGTGTAGATATATATAGGATAAAAATGCAATGTTATAACGTAACATGTATATATTCCATTCTTATTTTGTTAGAGAAAATATTGGCAAAACCCACTAGCATCTCAAACTAACACCACTGCAACATTGGCAACACCCTCTCTTCCTTTCCTGTATCCCAATTTAACAAAATGGCATCTGGCTCTCACTGAGGTTTCAAAATCTTTCAGTATTTGATAGGTCAACAGTTATAATCGTATGTTGACTTTGCAATATACTATTTTAATGATGTGTTAATACAGAGCAATCCTTGGATGGGATTTCCAGAATTGCTGTTTTATAACTGTCAACTGGCATGTTAAAACTAACCTCAGTGGCGAGAAAGCCAATTGCTGGGGATGCATCGTGAGCCAAAGGATTGTTGAACGTGTGACTGGCACACACAGAAATAAGTTGGAAGTGAGCATGCAGAGACCTCTAAAACTTCTAAAGAACAGTCTGCAACGATCCTGGGAGGGTAGTTTGCAAGAGAATTTTTAAAGGGTACTTGGTATTCTAAAGGCTCAGTAGAAACACAGCCCTTAGGGCAGCCCCCAAGTCCCCAGGGATCTACCAGCTGACCCTCAGTGGAAGTTTCTGCATCTATGATGGGGCCAAGTCAGAAGTGGATAATCCTCTTAAATTGGAGAAGGTGGGAAATAATGCAGGAAATGGAAAGGGAGGGAAGAGGGAAGGAGATGGATGTAGGGAGAGAGGAGAGAATAAATACTGACATGAGACAAGAGGCAGAAAAGTGAGAGGGTAAGATCGGGTGCATGGAAAGATAAAATTTTGGAGACGGAGACAGGGTGGGGAGGAAAGAGCTTATTGGAGACTTAAGGGACCCTGTCATTTTCCCTGAGCCTCATCACAGCAGTGCTGGGCTGTTCGTAAATGTGGATAATGGTGGGATCTGTGGTAGCCCTGTTAAGGGCTGACGTTTATCCTGATGGCTCTGCCAGGAAGGAGTTTTGTTTTGGCTCTACTGGGCTCCATCTACCAATGAACTCTTTTTTTTGTTTGTTTCTTTTTGTTTTTTTTTGAGACAGAGTCTTGTTCTGTCACCCAAGCTGGAGTGCAGTGGCACAATCTCGGCTTACTGCAAACTCTACCTCCCAGGTTCAAGTGATTCTCCTGCCTCAGCCTCCTGAGTAGCTGGGACTACAGGTACACACCAGCATGCCTGGCTAATTTTTGTATTTTTAGAAGAGACAGGGTTTTGCCGTGTTGGCCTCAAGTGATCTGCCTGCCTCAGCCTCCCAAAGTGCTGGGATTACAGGTGTGAGCCACCACACCGGGCTTCCAACAAACTCTGATTCACTGGGTCCTTTACCTTCTTTTTGCCACAATGGGATGGATTCCCCTAGACATGAGCATCTAGTCTTTTCCAGGGGAAACCCCAGTGTTCTCCTGAGAAATTCTAGGAGGAAAATCTTCACATTTCTTGGTCTTTTTTTATTTTCTAGACAGGGTCTCTATCATCCAAGCTGCAGGGCAGTGGCGTGATCATGGCTCACTGCAGCCTCAACCTCCTGGGTTCAAGCAATTGATCCTCCCACCTCAGCCTCCCAAAAAGCTGGGACTACAGGAGTATACCACTACACACCTGGCTAATTGTTTATTTTTTTGTAGAGGCAAGGTCTTGTTATGTTGCTCAGGCTGGTCTTGAACTCCTGGCTTCAAGCGATCCTCCCGCCTCGATCCTCCTCCTAAAGTGCTGGCATTACAGGTGTGAGCCACTATGTCTGGCATCCTTGGTCATTTTTTAAAGTTGTCCCCTGAAATGCTGTGGCTGCTCAGGCTCTGAAAGGGGATGTCTTTCTGAGGAGGGCTTCTAAGCCATGGGGATGACAAGTTCACAGCACACGAGGCATGCCAGTGGTCCCTGGTTAAGGAAATCCCAAAGTGGGTGAACGCCCATGTCATGCTGGGTCCCAGTCGGCATGCAGGCTTGTCCTGAGGATACCATGAACCATGCAGTTAGAGTTTTTATTCTAGAGACACCAGATGGTGGTGCCACATCAGGCTTTTCAATGATCCTCTCCTAGACCATGAACGTTCTCTGCCTTCTGAGTCGTCACTTTCCTATTCCACAGATAAAATGAAAAGGCGAGAAAACAGCTTCTATCACCATGACAGCCACCTGGAAACATCTATCTCTGTTGGCAATGGGGAGCATTTGGAAAGTGGTAAGCATCTTTTCCTTATTGATTTACAACTGGTTGTCCAGATGTTTGTATCATTTGAGGTATAAGCCAAAAAAATTATTAGAATATGTTTGACTAGGCGTGGTGGCTCATGCCTGCAATCCCAGCACTTTGGGAGTTTGAGGCAGGTGGATCACTTGAGGTCAGGAGTTTCAAGACCAGCCTGGCCAACATGGTGAAACCCCACCTCTACTTAAAATACAAAAATTAGCCGGGTGTGGTGGCATACACCTGTAATCCCAGCTACTTGGGAGGCTGAGGCAGGAGAATTGCTTGAACCTGGGAGGTGGAGATTGCAGTGAGCCAATATGTGCCACTGCACTCCAGCCTGGGCGACAGAGCAAGACTCTGTCTCAAAAAAAAAAAAAAAAAAGTTAGAGTATGTTCTTATTACCCAGTATAAACATGTCCTGGTATAGTCTTTAGCTTATTTGAAAATAATATAAACAATAGAATGGGAACTAACAAAGGTTAAGTATGTTCACTTAGCAGGTGCACATGCTGGGCACCGGTGCTCCAGCGATACAAAAGTGCTACATGAGTTCCATGTGTGGGGAGCTTGCTTTCTAGATGGGAAAGTGACACTACACAAGCAAAAATGTTAATAATACTGGGTTATGAGAAGTACTGAGGGGTGCTTAAAGACAGTAACTGTGACTGGGAGGCCATGTTAGCTAGATGCTTGGAATAGCTGTGTGAGGGGTCATGTGAGAGCTGAGACATGACAGATGCAGAGATTTCAGCAGTGGAAAGACCATCAGGATATGAGATGGGAGT
Source organism: Trachypithecus francoisi (assembly GCF_009764315.1). NCBI lineage: Eukaryota > Metazoa > Chordata > Mammalia > Primates > Cercopithecidae > Trachypithecus > Trachypithecus francoisi. The sequence continues at coordinate 88,743,449 of NW_022681468.1, read as the reverse complement.
GTTACCTAAGAGGGGAGCAGCACCTGCTGAGGCCCGAAGGCAGGAAAGAGGGCGGAAGCCTCGCAGACAGAAAGGAGATTGGCTGGGCGTCCTGTGTGGGAAGGACAGGGTAGGAGAGGAGGGAACAGGGGTCTGAGAGGACCACAGGGGTGAGAAACTATCAGAGGGTGTTAAGCAGGGAATGTCACTTATGTTTTTATTATGATTTACGTTTTTCCGATATTACCCTGGCTAGGGTGTGGAGAGTGTGTCAGAGGGAGACGGTCAGGAAATGTGATAGTCTGAACGTTTGTGTCTTCCCAAAATTCAGATGTTGAAATTTAATCCTCAGTGCAGTGGCGTTGGGAGGTAGGGCCTATGGGAGGTGATTAGACCACAAGAGTGGAGCCCTCATGAATGGGATTAGAGTCCTTTACTAAGAGAACCCAGAGAACATGTTCACCCCTTTTACCATGTGAGGACTCGGTGAGAAGGCAGAACCTTCAGGTAGGGTGGGAGTCCTCACCAGACACTGATTCTGCTGGTGCCTTGATCTTCCAGCCTCTGGAACTGGGAGCAGTATGTCTCTGTTTATAAATTACCCAGGCTAAGGTGTTTGTTATAGCAGCCCTAATGGACTATGATAGGAAGCTACTGCGGGGTCCTGGTGAAATGTCTGTGACTTGGCGCACAGCCACCGTGTGGCAGTGAAGATGGGGAGAAGTGGACAGAGTAGGGCCATCCTTTGGAGGTAGAACCAATGATATTTGTGGCTGAATTGGGTTGAGGATAGGAAGGGAAACCGAGGAAAGAAAGGTGACTTTGATGTTTTGATATCAGACATTAGTTGGTTAGTGGTGCCATTTACTGATTTGGGGAAGCCACAGTTAACCGGGAATTTAATTTGTAAAAAATCTAAGTTTAAGGCATATGGTGTACGGTGTGGTGTGCCACACAGATCCTCCCTCAGGACTGAGGGGTGTCCCCAGATGCCAGGAGTGGTGGCTGCTCACAGCTGAGTCTGTCCCCAGCACCCTCTCAGCAGAAGACAGCAAACTCTCAAGATGGCATTTGTGGCCGGGCGCGGTGGCTCAAGCCTGTAATCCCAGCACTTTGGGAGGCCGAGACGGGCGGATCATGAGGTCAGGAGATCGAGACCATCCTGGCTAACACGGTGAAACCCCGTCTCTACTAAAAAAATACAAAAAACTAGCCGGGCGTGTTGGCGGGCGCCTGTAGTCCCAGCTACTCGGGAGGCTGAAGCAGGAGAATGGCGTCAACCCGGGAGGCGGAGCTTGCAGTGAGCTGAGATCCGGCCACTGCACTCCAGCCTGGGCGACAGAGCAAGACTCCGTCTCCAAAAAAAAAAAAAAAAAGGATGGCATTCGTCCTGTGATATATGAAGCCCTGCCCCCTTGCCTCTGTTTGAGACAACTGTTCCACTCTACAGCTCCCCATGGTACCTGCCTGTGCCAAATCCTTTCTCACTCATCACAAGATTCCCGAGGGCACCTCCCCATCAACCTCCCCACAAGCCTCTATCTCAGACTGGCTCCTGAGAACCCAAACTAAGGCAGATGGTGCCAGGAGTAGTCCTAGGAAGCAGACCCTAAAATAGGACTTTGGAGCTGCCATCACCTGCCAGCTGGATACAAGGACTCCCCCGTACCACCCCCCTCCCCCCACCAACCTCCCAGGAGGAAGTCTCTGGCATCTGTGTGGACAATGTTTAAGCCTTCACTGGTGGTGCAATAGCTCAGTCATTTGAAAGATACAGGGAAATAGAAATTCCAAGGCAAAGAAATGAAGTGGCTGTTGCCACTGTTAGCGATGCACTGGAGAAAGACAATAAAAATGCTACAGATGATGAATCACTAATTTCAGGTGAAGTGTGAAAGGAAGCCTTTATGTCTTAAAGGGGGCAGAAAGAGCTGAGGATCAGGACAGGCTTTAATGGTAATGACTACAGAAGCTTCAGAGAAGGTTGAATTCTGAACCCCAGGAAGTTGGCTACATGAAGGTCAGAATCCTGATTAGGAAGGGGTGGGACTCTGGGATTGGAAGAGGGGGATACCTCAGCAAATGCCCTAAAAACTGTGAAACCCCACATTCTCTAGATGTTTTCCAGCCTGCAGAAGTGGCCCTCTCTTCCCTATTAAAGCGATCTATCACTGCTCCCTTGCTTAAAGATGATGCTGAGGCATTTGCCTTGTAAGATAATACAAATGCTGTGTTAGAATCAGGATCTCCCCCACCTCCCCTCCTGGTCACCAGATTCCTAAGTCACAATGCCACTCGGGTGGAGGGGGAAAGGAACTAGATCCCGAAGGAACTGCAGGCCCTAGCAAGAACGGACATGCAGATGCCGGGACAGTGTACCAGACCGGATCTGAGGTGCTGGATAAGGAACAGTGGACATCAAGGTAGAAGGGGGAATTCTACCTCTTGCAGCGGGAGTTCTCTGCATGGATTTAACTCCTCCCGAGGACCCTGGGAGGCAGATGGCTCACAGAATCTCGGGGACAGTGATGGTCTCGCAAAGTGCAGTAGAAGTGTTATGGTAGGAGCCGGACATGGTGGCTCACGCCTGTAATCCCAGCACTTTGGAAGGCCAAGACGGGCGGATCACCTGAGGTCAGGAGTTCAAGACCAGCCTGGCCAACGTGGCGAAACCCCATCTCTACTAAAAGTACAAAAATTAACCAGGCGTGGTGGCAGCCATCTGTAATCCCAGCTACTTAGGAGGCTGAGGCAGGATAATCACTTGAACCTGGTAAATGGAGGTTACAGTGAGCTGAGATTGTGCCACTGCACTTCAGCCTTGGTGACAGAGCTAGATTCCATCTCAAAAAAAAAAAAAAAAAAAAAAAAAGTGTTATGGTAGGTAGAGAGAGAGGGTTCAGAGGAGTCAGAGGCTGGGCCTGCTAGGGAGGATATTCTCTGTAAGGCTGGAACACCTTCCCAGCCCCCGTCTGATGTTCCATAGGAGGGTCTGAGGGAAACTCCTCCATTTCCCAAAGCAGTGAGGAGGTCCTGCTGAAAGGGCAGCCGCATTGTGGAGAAGTTCCAGCAGAACTGTCCCCTGTAGGTCATGGCTGACAGCAGGGGATGCTGTGCAGAACTGGGCTTCCTGATAGCAATTAGGCTAATAGGATCCCTAAATAAAGCCATAGGGTAAGCGCTTCACAGTCAGAAAAAGGGTGGGTGTAAGATCATGATGAGCAGCAAGGTCAGAGAAGGAGCAGAGGGGACTGAGCTACAGATAGGGGTTGGAAATAGTTAATAGAGCCCTACTAGGGCAAGACAGATGAGCAGCCAACTTCCCATCTATAACTCAATTCATTGTATATTTATAGTATTACTCAGTTTACACATTCAATAAAAAAGGATCACAGGAGCAACCATCCTGTCAAACATGATATCTTGCTCAGTTTCCAGTCTGAACTGGTTTTCATGCCCAGAATCCATTGACTGAAGGAGAGGCTGGGTCCCAGGGAGAAGGGTATAAGTTAATTGCCCCCAATCTTTCCCCAAAGGAACCTACAACCATTTACTTGTTGGAGAGAAATATACGCAGACATTTAGAGGACTGTTGCACACAGGATCCAGGTTGACACTGATACCCCAGATACCAAGTGTCATTGTGGTCTGTTTCAGAGTGACGGGGGATGGAGTTCACATAATAAATGGGGCCTGGTCCAGGTTTGGTTCACAGTGGGTCTGGTGGGTCCCTGAAGCCTCCCAGTGATTGTTTCCCCTTCCCTAAATGTGTACTGGTAATGGGTAGACTTGGTCCTTGGCCTGTAGGGTAAAGAACTACTGTAGTGGGGAGGGCCAAGTGGAAGCCTGTGAAACTGCCTCCCTCTCCCCAGGTGTATAGAGCACCCTTGACATAACTAACTCCATCTTAGAAAAAGACTGCATTATATATTTCTTTTTTCTTTTGAGATGGAATCTTACTCTGTTCCAGGCTAGAGTGCAGTAGTGCGATCTCGGCTCACTGCAACCTCTGCCTCCTGGGTTCAAGCTGTTCTCCTGCCTCAGCCTCCTGTGTAGCTGGGATTACAGGCATGTGCCACCATGCCCAGCTAATTTTTTTGTGTCTTTAGTAGAGATGGGATTTCACTATGTTGACCAGGCTGGTCTCGAACTCCTGACCTCGTGATCCACCCGCCTTGGCCTCCCTCCATTATATATTTCACAGGGCACTTTGCCAACAAGGATAAGGAAACTGTTTTGCTTAGGAAACAAATAAAAAAATTAAGACTGCCTCCAACCAGATAAGGTCACAAATAAGCATCCTCTTCTATTTAATACTATCAGCTCTTGCCAGAGGACTCTGTGACCATAAGAGAACAGCCCTTCAGCAGCTTGAACAGGCCATCTTAACTGACACCGTCTTGCAGTCACTTATGATAAGAACTTGGCATCTGCCTCCAAAGGCTCTGCCATATCAAAGGCGCTTCCTTGCAAGACCAATGGACCGGCAAACCCAGCCCAGGACTCCTTTTGTCTTACTTCCCCTGGCCTGGTCGGTTAATTCTTTCAATCTTTTTCTCTTGATGTTAAATGTTACTTTGTTTACTGTGGAATGTTTAATCTGTAACATTTATATAGTGACGATATATATTATTATTATTATTATTTTTGAGACTGAGTCTCGCTTTGTCACCCAGGCTGGAGTGCAGTGGCGTGATCTCGGCTCACTGCAACCTTCACCTCCCAGGTTCAAGTGATTCTCTTGCCTCGGCCTCCAGAGTAGCTGGGACTACAGGCAACTGCCATCATGCCTGGTTAAGTTTTGTATTTTTAGTAGAGATGGGGTTTCACCAAGTTGGACAGGCTGGTCTTAAACTCCTGACCTCAGTTGATCCACTTGCCTCGGCCTCCCAAAGTGCTGGGCTTATAGGCATGAGTGACTGTGTGTACTATTATGCATGGTTTGCAATATTGACTGACCTGTTGGAGGGGCTTGAGCCTGGTGCCCGTGGCTCTGACTGCCAAGTGAATGGATAGTACTAAGGAGAACTGCATATTTGGGAACTCCAGGGAACTCTGGGCTTCTGTGATTGAAATGCCATCAATAAAAGTCTGACACTGTAGAAAGATACAAATGTTTGTGGACCTGGTTATCTCTAATCTTGCACCACTCATGACACCAGGCAAGACAGTAAATCAATAGCGATGTTGCAACCCAGTGAGAATAGCATATTTGATTGTCATTCTTAAAGACCTAAAGGATGCTGCTGTGGTTGTCCCCATCATATTCCCACACAATTCCTCAGTCTGGCCTCTACAAAATTCAGAGTGGATCTTCTCTGACCACAGTGGACTACTGCAATATTATCCAAGAATAAGCCCCACGCAAACTGCTGTGCCAGGTGTGATATCTTTGCTAGAGCAGATTAACATGATTCAGATGCAAGGAAGATGGTCAGTGACTGGGGGGAGGCATTCATTTCCATCCATATTAGAAAGGAAGAGTTGGGGCCAAGAAAGTGTGACAGACACAAGTTTCCGCTTGTCTTCCCTGGGGCTGATGTTAATTCTCTGTTATGATATAGCCTGAGAGGGCCTGGATTGTAAAGACTCTCCCAAGAACTTGGGCTGATCCACTATATCTGTGACATCATGTTAATCAGACCAGATGAGTAGGAAGTGGCAAGTTAACTAGAGGCCGTGGTAGGACACATGGACTCTAGGCTGGGGGAGAAACGTCCCATGGAGATTCGAGGGCCTTTTTTTTTTTCTTTTTTCTTTTCTTTTTTTTTTTTTTGAGATGGAGTCTCGCTCTGTCACCCAGGCTGGAGTGCAGTGGCGCAATCTCAGCTCGCTGCAACCTCCGCCTCCCGGGTTCGAGCAATTCTCCTGCCTCAGCCTCCCAAGTAGCTGGGACTACAGGTGCATGCCACCACACCCAGCTAATTTTTGTATCTTTAGTAGACATGGGGTTTCACCATGTTGGCCAGGATGGTCTTGATCTCCTGATCTCATGATCCACCCGCCTCGGCCTCCCAAAGTGCTGGGATTACAGGCATGAGCCACCGTGCCCAGACTGAAGGATCATTTTATCGGTGAAGTTTGTAGGAGTCCAGTACCTGGGGGCATGTCAGGACATGCTCTCCAAAAGGAAGGACACTTTATTGAATCATGCCTCCCCTATCATTAAGAATAAATTACAATATGCCAAAAGCCTCTTTGGCTCCTGGAGGCAGTCCAAGGAGAATCGTTCCCTGGCAGTAGGACTGAGCCTAATGGAACTGGCTCCATGTGCCACGCTGGACATCAGCTGCTGGACGGTGCCTGTCATGTGCCTTCCCTCCTTTTAAAATAGGGAGTGTCTGCCGTGGTTGTCTTATGCTGTGGACACCATCTTCTCTTGACCCTCTCGGTGGAGGGAAGAGGATGTCTCTCTTTAGTTCACGGGATTTTTAGAACCAGTGCTCAAGGACCTGTGCCTGGGGAACAACGCTGGAGGAGCCACATCGGCACCTGATTCAGGGGATGCAGTCCTGAGCCTGATGCTGAAAGGAGATGAGGTGGGGGGAGGGGTGAGTGTATTTTGCATGTATGTGTGAGTATGAAGGTTAATTTTATACATCAACTTGCCTGGGTTAAGGGATGCCCAGATGGCTGGTAAAACATGATTTCCGGAAGTGTGTGAGGCTGTTTCTGGAAGAGATGAGTGTCTGAATCCATAGGCTGAGGAAAGAAGATCCACCTTCACCAAGGTGGGTGGGCACCATCCAATCTGCAGAGGGCCAGAATAGAACAGAAAGGCTGAGGAAGGGTGAATCTGCACTCTCTGCTGGAGCTGGACCATCCGTCTTCTCCTCTGCCCCCAGAACTCCCGCTTCTCCGGCCTTTGGACTGAGACTGAATTGCAGTGGCAGCTTTCCTGAGTCTCCTGCTGGCAGAGAGCAGATGGCAGGACTTCTTGGCCTCCAATCATCATGTGAGCCAGTTCCCATAATAAATCTCCTCTTATCTATCCTCTTGGTTCCATTTCCCTGGAGAACCCCAACTAATACAGGGGATGTGTGTGAATCTTCTAAAAATGACCATAACAATGTTCCCCACTCCACCTGCCCTTCCAGAACCCTGACACCACCCCCAGCAAGAGGTGGACGCTTTGTCCCCTCCCCTTAAACTCGACTGAGCCTTTGTGCCTGCCTTGCTCTTACAGTATGGTGGGAGTGACGCTGTGGAAATTTTGAGTTGTCACAAGAGGTTGTGCAGCTCATTCTCAGGATGTTTGCCACCAAAGTCCCACCATCCCTTAGAGAGGCCCCTTGCAGGTGTCCTGGCTGATGGTCCTAGCTGAAGTTCTGACTGGCAGCTGGCATCAGCGGCCACAGGTGCAAGACCACAGCCTTTCTGACCCTTCCAGTCTCTACTTGTCCTTTGAGCCACCCCAGCAGAGGTGAGTGGCCCTCCCCAAACCCCCTGCTCAAATTGCAGATTTAGGACAACTATGAAGCGCTATCTTAGTCCCAAAGTTCCCGGGGGATTGAGGATGCACGTGGAGAGTCATGCGTGAGTACAGAGGTGGGCCAGGGTGGCTGTTGGGGCCCAAAATGTTCACTTGGAAAATAACAGGATGTACGTGGTTTAAAAAGTCTTGAGTCCAGGTAATATGACCTAGGGAGAAAGTATATAGAAAAGGGTGGAGGGCTGGGCTTGGGGCACTTCATCACTAGCCAGATGGCGGGAGAGGGGAGGAAAGTCAGCAGTGTGTGGTGCTGCAGAGGGGCTGTGTCAAAGGGGAGAGCTGCTAGGAGCTGGGGAACAGGACACTAGGATGTCCACGCAACCTGATGCCATGAAGTCATTGGTGACCTGTCAAGAAGAGCGTTAGTGCAGAGCAGAGGGTGAAAACCAGGGGAGTTCATGACCAGAGGTGAGGCGGTGTGTGGAGTGCTGCTGGGGTGGGGAGGGGGATGTCAAGTGATGGTGGGAGGGCTGGCTTTCCAGGAGGGTTGGGCACTGCTTCCTTGTCAGGCAGAGAAGGTGGACACATGCAGGTAGGTTTGTACCTGGAAGCAGAAATGCAAGGGCTTTTGCTGAGACCTTTTACAGAGAGAGGGTGCTGCAGTAAAAGCTTCCAACCCCAGCCCTTCTAGTCTGTGTCCAGGTCAGTGAACAAACCCACAGAGGACATCCTGACATTTCTCTCTTCAGAGCTCTGCTCCTCCAGCTCATTCCCAGCTGTGTGCATCTCCAGGCTTCTCTGTCCTGTGGAGCTGTGGGCTCCTGAGTAGGACTTCTGTTCCTTTGCATTCTCTGTGGTTCTAGGAAGTGCTTGGTCCCTGACACATGCCCACTCGACACTTGCTGATGGAGAGCTTGTCAGTTTCATCTAACAAACCGGAATCACTGGGGCCATCCAGGAATCGAAGCAGAACATGAAAAAATTCCATGCAAAGAGGGCTGTTAAAAGCCAACCCGCCAGAGAGTGCAGAACGGAGGAAGGACAAGAGGGTTCTAACACGTCCTGGAGGCAGGTGGGCGATGGTTCTCGAGAATTAACACAAACCATGGGTTTTCCAGTGACCAGAGGGCTGTGGGCAGTATGTTGTCTGTCAAATTATTTATTTCGTTAGTGAGATTTCTGGGTGCTACTCCATTTTTTTTTTCTTAGATAGAGTCTTGCTGTGTTGTCCAGGCTGGAGTACAGTGGCACAATCACAGCTCACTGCAGCCTCCAACTACTGGGCTCGAGTGATGTTCCTGCCTCAGCCTCCTGAGTAGCTGGGAGGGACTACAGGAGTATGCCACCACACCCAGCTAACTTTAGTAGACAGGGGTCTCATGATTTTGCCTAGGTTGATCAACTCTTGGCCTCAAGCGATCCTCCCATGTCAGCTTCCCAAAGTTCTGGGATTACAGGTGTGAGCTGCTGCGTCTGGCCTGCTTTAGCCTTCATAGAGGGCTCTAAGGTTGTGGGTGTGGAGGTTTCTCCTGACTCCGGGAGGAGATGGACTCCCCATCCCTGTAAGCTGTGACATGTGTGTTCCATGTCAGGCCCAGATGGCATCCAAATGGCTGTGGTTGTTCCCACTGGGGTGGTGGCGTGGCACCCCTGTCCTGTCCGCAGTGCTGGGGGATGTGCGGGGCCGTGACTTGCCGTCACATCTGCTGGCGGAGGGAAGCTATGAGGGCTGATGGCAGGGTTGTGGGGTGGGGGTAGCGGGTGGAGAGTTCAGCATGGCTCTCCAGCCAGCATGGCCAGGGCCTGCACTCTGCAGCACAGGTCTTGGAGCCTGGGCTGCTCTGCCAGTGAAGTGGCTGCTCTGCATCAGATGCACAGGCTCCCAGCACAACTGTCAGACCCTCAGGTCCCCACCCAGAGTTTTGCAACCACAAAGGGATGAGCCCAGGACTAAAAGATTTGTTAGCACCCGCTCATGGAGAGGCAGCCATCCCTCAGAACTGCATTTCCCAGTGACCTCTGACACCAACTCCAGCTGTGGCCAGCAGGCTCCCCGCAGCCAAGTCCCTGGCAAGCCAGGTGACCGCCACAGTGGGGAAGGACACAGCCTCCCCGTCAGCCCTGAGGACTGGCTTTCATCTTTCACTTCACAGACAGCTTAAAACCATTATGGAAAAACATTTTATTACACATATTCAACTTGCTTCCAATGAAATGATTAATTTTTCATGTATAATGGCATCCAATGTTTGTCTTCTGTTTTTTTTTTTTTTCCTTTCAAAACCAGCACCAAAAGGAAAGTAAAACAAAAATACCATGGGTACAGTATGTAATGCAAGTTAACTAATTGAAAATATATACATTTGACTCTGAAATGAAAAAAGAACAATAGTATTGCCATTGAGGCTCTTTTCCTGCATTCTGATCATATCAAGCCATGGCCAACTGAGAGGGTTTCATTTTGCACCAATAAAAATAGCACCATAGGATTGTGAGGCTCTAGTTAGTAACACGTGTGCAAGCACAAAGGTACAGTACTTGAGGGACAGTACAGGGTGTTAACAATACAGAAACATCACGGCTGTGATCAGAGTCTAGTGGAACAAGATGATGGTTTCACTGAAATCACTGCTCGTGCCATGAACAGAAAGGCAGGCTGGTGGATTTCAAGATAAGCTAAAAGGCTGGGCACGGTCGCTCACTCCTGTAATCCCAGCACTCTGGGAGGCCGAGGCAGGTGGATCACAAGGTCAGGAGAATGAGACCATCCTGGCTAACATGGTGAAACCCCGTCTCTACTAAAAATACAAAAAAGTAGCCGGGCATGGTGGTGGGCGCCTGTAGTCCCAGCTACTCGGGAGGCTGAGGCAGGAGAATGGCGTGAACCCAGGAGGTGGAGCTTGCAGTGAGCCGAGATTGCGCCACTGTGCTGCAGCCTGGGCCACAGAGCGAGACTCCGTCTCAAAAAAGAAAAAAAACAACAACAAAAAAAGATGAGCTAAAAGAGCTCCAAAGATGCGGACTTTAGGGGAACTAATGGGGGTGTCTGACAATAACCCAATCAATCAATCCTTTTCATTCTGAGGGTGTGGGGTCCTTGCCAGGGTGACCAGGGGGCATATTTAGAGGCCCCAGGGCCTATGCAGGAGACCAAGCTAAGGCTTCCTCAGTGAGCTAGCTCAGCTCTGCTCCTTGGCTGCAAAAGAAGTCTAAATGTCTTTTGGTGAATTAACAGTTCATTTGGGGATGAAGGAAATGGAATCTCAGTTCCCCCAAAATGTTGAGGGCTTTGTGGAAATGGGGATTCAGGGGAGTCTGCTGGCGGCCAGGCCTGAGCGGGAGGACAGTGTTCTGCAGAGGCCCCGGGGTGAGGGTGGGCCGAACCATCCTGACACTCTCAGTTCTTTCCACAGAGCACCCACAGAAGTTTCTCAACACTTCTCGTTGATTCAAGTGGAAGTGAGTAAATTCCCTGACATCCCTACCGCTTCTCTGCCTCTGGGGTAGTCAAAACAAAAACACAGCTCGTTAGACAGGGTGGAGGGGGCAGAGAGGTTTCTTTCTGATTTAAGCTAACTCTACTGTTGTGACATCTAACAAAACAAAACACAGAAACACAGCACCAATAAATCAAGAAGCACTGGGAGATGATCCCATGGAAATTAGTCCAAGTGAGACCTTCTGTCTGAAATCAGGGAGGAGGTGTGTTTCTTATGGTAAAGTCCTAGAACATAAGCACCCATGAAATGCCCACCAAGTTGGTGACCAAAACAGGCCTCCTGGCATCTAGGGTCCCTGTTTCCAGCCTTCCCAGCCTCCTTGCAGGCAGAGTTCTACCATCCTCTGTGTTCTCAAAGAGGCCACTCTGTTCATCTGCTACCAGGCGTGAGGGGGCTGCAGGAGGGAAGGACCTTCATCATGCATCATCCTTGACTCACCAAGAAGATGGGTCAATGATGACAGGCATGATGATAATGGCTACCACAAAGTCTGGGCTACAGGAAGGCTCAGTGGGTGTGCAGCAGTGCAGGCCAGATGGTGTTCCTCCCCTGGTCCTGCCACATCAGGTTGCTCCGTGCCAGGATAGAGCAGTCAGACCTTGCTCTATACATCCTAGGCCTGGGTTTTTGTCCTCAGAGGTCCCAAATGTCGTCTTCAGATAAATGGCCAAGGTTGGTAGAAAGCCACTGGGATGTGGTACAGCACCTCTAAGGTGCAAAGCTTTAGGAAGTGCGGGCCAGAGTGGCTGCTCCCGGAAGGTGGGCCAGGTGCCCATCTACCCCAACGAAGCTGGCCCAAGCTTACCTTTGCCTTAGGCAGCAACCCCATCACCACAATTACCGTTTCCCACTTCACAGCACCTTGAAGAAAGGCCCTTCTGTTTCCCTACATGGTGGACAGCAGAACTCTGAAAATTAGATGCTTCCCCAAACCCAGACTCTCCTGGAACATTCTTCCCATGTGGGTGGTGTGAACTGCGTGGCACTGTTGTCCTCGTTGGCATACATAGATTGACACTCTCAGGGACGAGACTTCCAAGGCAACACCTAGGATTTAGAGACTATGTTGTCAGAGACAGGCATGGAGGCAATGTCCTGGTTCTCATGTGGTCAAGAAGGTAGATGAAGAGAAAACGTGGGCTCAGCAGCCCGGCCCTCTCCAGAGAAGCCATGGGTAGAGGCTCACCAACACCTGCCCCTCCCTCCAGGGTGTCGCCGGCTTTCAGGATAAAGCCTCTTCTAACATGTCTCATTTTTGGGATGTTTCCTCCGTGATATACCAAACAAACACTGGGAATTCAAATGTCGAAAGCGAGCCAAGACAGGAACACTAAAAGATGTCTCCCTCTTGACGGTTGTCTACCAGAGGTGCTTCCCTTCGAGGTACCTGGAATCCTAGAAATTAAAGTTATTTTGTGACTCATGCCTACTTTTTCCTCACTGTAGAAAGCCATCCAGTGGCTGTTAACAATATATTAAGTACAGAAGCTTTCATGGCAAACGTCAAGTCCACACTCATGTTCTATGCAGTTGTATTCTTGTGGTAGCCTTGTGGGGGCATGGCCACAAGGCTGGTACGCTTGGGGGTGGGCGGGTTTCAGACCTCGAGTCTGAGCTTTGAGCGACCCCCGGGGCTGTGCGTCACGAGCTTGGCGGTGGCTGGCGCATCTTGTTTGCATAGAAGTCCCTGCAGGTCTGGCAGCAGCGCTGGTACCACCGCATGTCCTGGCAGAGGTTCTTTTCTCGGATGACCCGGCAATACACCGTCCACTGGTCTCGCGTGCACTTGTAGGTCAGAGCAGCTAAGGGGACAAAAGAGAACACCCAGGGTCAGGGATGGCCTAGGCATGTCCTTGATGCATGCCCAGGGGAGGGCTTGTGGTCCCACCATCTGGGCTCCCTCACCCTTGTGCACATGTCAACCCTATGCACTGATTAGGCCATGCCTCCTCCCAGGGCACTGGGGGTGCCACTTTCTGTCACAGGGACGCACCCTTGCATCCAAACCCAACCACATGACAGCGTGGTGGTCTGGCTGCCTCTCCAGGGAAGAGGGCACAGGCTACCTTGCTTCCAAGCTAAGTGGCACTTACTGTTGTTTTGTGGCTGAGGGTACCATTATTGTAGGCATTTATAAAACAGGACGACATGGAACAGTGAACATCAAAGGACCCCAAAAAGCATGAGGCCCTAGACACACAAGTGGCCCAAATATCCTTCAGGGTCTTGATTGTACAGAGAGAAGGCCCTGCTCGAGGGCGGTCTCCGGAAGTCACCAAGCAGGCCTGTGCTTGCAAAAGCCACAACTATACTTCTGCCGGCCCAAAGGCCTCCCCTGGAACAAAGATGCCACAAATCCCCTGCATTTCAGTGAGTTTCCAGCCTCAGGTAGGAAAATATTTCTCAGGGACGTTTATTTAGCAAAACAAAAACTCTGTTAAAAGGAATCATATCATTGTTTTGTTTGTGTTGAGACGGAGTCTCACTCTGTCGCCCAGGCTGGAGTGCGGTGGCGTTATCTCGGCTCACTACAGCCTCTGCCTCCCGGGTTCAAGCGATTCTCCTGCCTCAGCCACCTGAGTAGCGGGGACTACAGGCGCGCGCCACCACGCCTGGCTACTTTTTGTATTTTTAGTAGAGACGGGGTTACACCGTGTTGGTCAGGCTGGTCTTGAGCTTCTGACCTCAGGGATCCACCTATCTCGGCCTCCCAAAGTGCTGGGATTTACAGGCATGTGCCATCACACCCGGCCAGATCTTTAAGTGCTCCTCTTCTCCTCGCATCACCACTGACCTGGGGCAAGAACTGGTAAGAGGCCAGGTTCTGAGCACCCAAGGCCAAACCACGCACAGTCTGCAGCCCTCCACCATGCCTGTCTGCCGCTCGAGCATCAGCCTGGGGTGTGCCCCATGTGTACATCCTCATGGCATCATGAAGGATGCCCCTGGAGCTTTCATTTCTAGAAAGAAGCACTTCCCTTCACATTCCTCATGCACAGGAAACCTACAATGTCTGTGGAACATTCTTCTGTGTTGGGCAAAAGGGCGAGGGGGATGCTCAGGGGCCTGTGTTTGAGACGGCAGTAAGGAAACACCACGTCCACAACAGGGAATGGAATTCCATCTTTGAAACCTCTTCCACAGAACTGACAAATGTCAGCCTTATGTGACAAGTGAGGCCCAAGAAGGGGGCTTTCTAGCTGAAAGAACCTCACCATCAGGGAGGACTCACTGGGCAGGAGACACAGCAGTCCCCGGGGAACCGGGGCCAGTGAAGACACTCACCAAGGCGAGGGGAGGTGATGGTGTTGGCGTTGATCCTGTCGTTGCAGACGACCTGGTAGCACTGTCTGTAGGGGGCAGGCTTCGAGAGGGCGGGGCACTCGCTGCCGTGGCGTCCTGTGACCTTGTGCATGCACTGCACCACCCGGGACTGCAGGCCCTTCCCGCAGGTCGATGAGCACTGTGGAGACAGGACAGCCTGAGTGGGGGCTGAGACGATGGCCTTACAATGCGGCTCCCCCTGGGCTGGGGCATATGTCATGCCCGGGCACTTGCAATCATTCAGGGCAAAAACAGCAGCTGCCTGATGGAAGACTTTCAAGATGTTATGGAATGCATGTTTGTGTCTCTGCAAAATGCAGATGTTGGAGCCATGGAGGGTGGGGGCTTTGGGAGGGGAGTAAGGTTAGCTGTCATGAGGGTGGAGTCTCCATGCTGGGAATAGTGTGAGAAGGGAAAGAGACCCAAGCTTGCTCACTCTCCACCATGAGAGGATACGGTGGTCTGTAAATCAGGAGGAGGGTCTTCACCAGACACTGGATTTGTTAGCACCTTGATTTTGACCCTCCACCTCCAGAACTGTAAGGAATAAATGTTTAAGCCACCCAGGCTTTGGTACTTGGTAACAGCAGCCAGTGAGACTTAGATGTGAGACAACTGCTGAACTAGTAACTCCTGTTAGCTGCATTCCACCGCTTGCCTCTGCTCCAGGCTCTGAAGTTTCTGAGATGGTGAGCAGCATGGCTTGGTGGACCCCAGGAAGGACTGGGCCTGATGACCACAGAGGTCTCCCCAGCACTATCTGCTGAATGAGGCTCTGGGGCCTCTGCCCAGTCATGGGCATGGAGAAGAGCCCGGTAATGACTGGGGCTGAATTTCCCACAAGCCTGGAGGATTAGGGCTTAGAATTAAGTAAAAGAAAACAAAGTACAACCTGTCTTGCATACCGGAGTCACACACTACCATGTGGCTGACAGTTAATTTAGACACACATCCCTGGCTGCTGGTATCTCCAGCCCTAGCATGAGGAGGTGGCGTGTTTGCTAAAACCAGGTCAACGAAGTTGAGCAGAGGCCCCCAAATTCCCAAGGAGTGGACCTGGTAAGACTTTGCTCTGTGGTTGTTCTCTGTCCCTCCTCTTCACTTTTTTTTTTTTTTTTTTTGAGATGGAGTCTTGCTCTGTCACCCAGGCTGGAGTGCAGTGGTGCAATCTCTGCTCACTGCAACCTCCACCTCCCTGGTTAAAGTGATTCCCCTGCCTCAGCCTTCTGAGTAGCTGGGATTATAGGCACCTGCCACCACACCCAGCTAACTTTTTTGTATTTTTAATAGAGACAAGGTTTCACCATGTTGGCCGGACTGGTCTCAAACTCCTGACCTCAGGCAATCTGCCTGCCTCGGCCTCCCAAAGTGCTGGGATTATAGGAGTGAGCCACCACGCCTGGCCTTTCTTCACACTCTTTAAAGCATTTCCCAGGCAGGAACTGGCCAGGTATCTGAGTCCTCTACTCAGATCCTGCTCTTGAGCTTTTTGGCCCTTGCTTTCTCCCAGGAGCCCTTGGAACGGTCTCTTCTCCCTTACATTGGCCTCGTCCCAGGAAGACAGCCAGGTCCATGAGTATACTTTCTGTCTGGTGTCTACCAGAGCCCACACAACCCCTGATTTACAGGGTTCTGAGAGCACTCAGCAAACCCAGGTCGGCAGCCCAGCTGGAGTTAGTAATGGCACCTTGGGGTGGAGAGAGGGGAGCAGGGGCTGGAGGGTTTGGGCGCAGCCTTGTTCTCTGAATGCCACACGTGGTGAGGGAGGCAGGTGCTCTGCAGATCCCTGTGCTTCCCACGTCCTCACGCTTGGTCCTGACCCTGGCCTTGTTGGAGAAAGGACCTTCCTGGGGGCCATGCGGAGTCTCTAGACACAGGCGGAGTGGGAGGCGGTGGTGTTCCATCTGTGCCTGGGAGGGCTGTCTGCTCCCAGGAGGGGTTTCTGCAAGCCAGACAGATTCCTCAGCTTCCTTGCCTGACAAGCAGGTTCATGTTTTGTGTGTCTTTTTTCACTTTAGAATGATGAACATTCAGAGGGAATGTTGCTCTAAAGGGGCACCGGTTTTTTCAGCTCACAAAGGAGGTGTGAAAATCACAAGCAGCTCCCTTGTGGGCCCCTGGCACGTTCAAACTGGAACCCGGGCTCTGACCCAACAGGCCAGGCCAGCCCTAGGGCCTCCACTTCATGCCTTGTTCCTTTCTTAGATAAACCCTCCGGAGGCTGCTTATGACCTTACAAACACATTACACATGCAGATTTCAGGTTTCTATCCCAGACCCAGCAGTCAGCATCAGGCACATGGAAGTTTGAGGAGTGCTGAGCTTGAGGGATGAAGTCGCACAAGGAGGTTCCAGCCTTGAACACAAGACAGGCACTACAGCAACGTGACTCTTGCCCTGTTGGCGTTGGTGGCACCTTGGAGGAAGCTGGCTGCACACTGGGATTTACTGCATGGAGCTACCTGGTGAGCTCTGAAAAATCCCACACCAATACAATCAGATGGTGGAGGAGGTCCCAGGACTGAGGGCTCAGTGTTTTTAAAGTTCTCCAAGTGGTTACAATGGGCATTCAGAACCAAGAGCTTCTGACTTAACCTGAACCTCCCCGCAGGGCCCTGTGGAGAATGCAAAGAGCTCTCTTTTCTTCCTGTTAAGGAGTAGTTGTGTCTTTGCACACACAAATACGTATAACTAAGCAAGAACAACATCCAGGCGCAGCCCCGACTGCAGTTTATGGCCAGATGACAGGTATGCCTGAAGGTAAGGGAGCAAAGGCTTTCAGTCAAAATTCTTTTTAGAGGTCAGGCACGGTGGCTCACGCCTGTAATCTCAGCACATTGGGAAGCTACGGCTGGCAGATCATGAGGTCAGGAGTTCGAGACCAGCCTGGCCAACATAGTGAAACCCTGTCTCTACTAAAAATACAAAAATTAGCCAGGCATGGTGGTGTGCACCTGTAATCCCATCTACTCAGGAGGTGGAGGTAGGAAAATCGCTTGAACTCGGGAGGTGAAGGTTGTGGTGAGCTGAGATTGTGCCACTGCACTCTTGTCTAGGCAACAGAGTGAGACTCTGTCTCAAAAAAAAAAAAAAATAAATAAATAAAATCACTTATGAAAGCAATCTGGTAATAGTTGTACCCAGAAATTGAGAGTCCACACAAACATGGTGGATGAAGGAAAAGGCCAGTGTTCCCAATGCAGAACAAAGCCACAGAGCCAAAAGCTAAATGCAGAGAAGTCATGCCAATCCCCTGCAAAACCATGCAACCTGTCCACTGATAGCAGGACACAGACTGAAAAAGGGCAGCATTTGAGTGAAGTCAGATATGACCATGTGTCCTCTGGCAAACCGACAGGTGACTCAAAGTGGAGCTGGTGACGATGAGACCAAGATCGTAATCACTAGGTTGCACCATACAAAACTGCTTATATTCACCCGTTTTGACCTCAAAGCATCCATTTCATAAGGCTCCATTTTATAACACACTAAAGAAAATAGTAGAGTCCTGGAGCAAGACGGCTGAATAGGAACAGCTCCAGCCTCCAGCTCCCAGCACGAGCAACACAGAAGATGGGTAATTTCTGCATTTTCAACTGAGGTACCGGGTTTATCTCACTGGGGAGTGCCGGACAATTGGTGCTGGTCAGCTGGTGCAGCCCGAACAGTGAGACCTGAAGCAGGGCGAGGCATCGCCTCACCTGGGAAGCGCAAGGGGAAAGGGAATCCCTTTTCCTAGCCAAGGGAAACTGAGACACACAACACCTGGAAAATTAGACAACTCCCACCCTAATACTGTGCTTTACCAAGGGTATAGCAAACGGCACACCAGGAAATTATATCCCACACCTGGCCGGGAGGGTCCCACACCCACGGAGCCTGCCTCATTGCTAGCACAGCAGTCTGAGATCTAACTGCAAGGCAGCAGCGAGGCTGGGGGAGGGTCGCCCGCCATTGCTGAGGCTTAAGTAGGTAAGCAAAGCCACTGGGAAGCTCGAACTGGGTGGAGCCCACCGCAGCTCAAGAGGATGTGGAGAAATAGGAACACTTTTACACGGTTGGTGGGATTGTAAACTAGTTCAACCATTGTGGAAGACAGTGTGGCGATTCCTCAAGAATCTAGAACTAGAAATACCATTTTACCCAGCCATCCCATTACTGGGTATATACCCAAAGGATTATAAATCATGCTGCTATAAAGACACATGCACACGTATGTTTATTGCGGCACTATTCACAATAGCAAAGACTTAGAATCAACCCAAATGTCCATCAGTGACAGACTGGATTAAGAAAATGTGGCACATATACACCATGGAATACTATGCAGCCATAAAAAAGGATGAGTTTGTGTCCTTTGTAGGGACATGGATGCAGCTGGAAACCATCATTCTCAGCAAACTACCACAAGAACAGAAAACCAAACACCGCATATTCTCACTCATAGGTGGGAACTGAACAATGAGATCACTTGGACACAGGAAGGGGAACATCACACACTGGGACCTATTATGGGGAGGGGGATGGGGGAGGGATTGCATTGGGAGTTATACCTGGTGTAAATGACGACTTGATGGGTGCTGACGAGTTGATGGGTGCAGCACACCAACATGGCACATATGTGACAAACTTGCACGTTGTGCACATGTACCCTAGAACTTAAAGTATAATAAAAAGAAAACATGGCACATATACACCATGGAATACTATGCAGCCATAAAAAAGGATGAGTTCATGTCCTTTGCACGGACATGGATGAAGCTGGAAACCATCATTCACAGAAACTATCACAAGGACAGAAAACCAAAGACCGCATGTTTTCACTCATAGGTAGGAACTGAACAAGGAGAGAACACTTGGACATAGGGTGGGGAGCATCGCATACCGGGGGGCCTGCCAGGGGCTGGGGGGTTGGGGGAGGGATAGCATTGGGAGAAATGCCTAATGTGGATGACAAGTTGATGGGTGCAGCAAACCAACATGGCACATGTATACCTATGTAACGAATCTGTATGTTGTGCACATGTACCCTAGAACTTAAAGTATAATAAAAGAAAAAATAAAAGATAAAAAAAAGAAAAAGAAAATAGTAACATTTCTTAATTTGAATGTTCATAATGCATAACTTTAAATATGAATGTGTAACTACATCAATACATTACTTAATGGTAGGCATTTAATGAGTCCACTTATACCACTAGAGACTTTTATATCTAAATGGGTTACGTAATTTAAAAGAAATCCTGCTTTCTGGGAAAATGGGCTTACCATATAATCAGGGTTCATTTCTGTGAACTGGCACGTATGAGGCCCACTTAAGAACAGCGGGCCGGGCATGGTGGCTCACACTTGTAATCCCAGCATTTTGGGAGGCTGTGGTGGGCAGATCACCTGAGGCCAGGAGTTTGAGACCAGCCTGGCCCACATGGAGAAACCCTGTCTCTACTAAAAATATAAAAATTAGCCGGGCATAGTGGTGAGCGCCTGTAATCCCAGCTATTTGGGAGGCTGAGACAGGAGAATCACTTCAACTCAGGAGGCAGAGGTTGCAGTGAGCCGAGATCACGGCACTGCACTCCAGCTTGGGTGACAGAGCAAGACTCTGTTTCAAAAAAAGAAAAAAAAAAAGGATATACCTGCTGACTGCTGACCTGCAGGCAACACCAACATCCCTTTTCTCTTCAGATCTTTTCTTGGGCCATTGGCCACAGTGCCGCCTCTACTGCAAAACATGTACCCAGGAGGGCAAGCCAGGCATCTTCCTATTTCTTCCTGGAGAGAGGAGCACGAGGTGGGGGGCTGTTGGATTTCTGGGGAGGAAACTGCACAGATGGATGGAGGAGCCCACCTCACTCCCCTGCATCTCTTGAGGAGCTGCCCTACCCAGCTGGGGAGTCAGCCCCACAGAATCACTGCTGTTAAGGGGCTCAGGCCTGCAGGAGTGCCAGGAAGGGCTTCCGTGTCCTCTGTGAGTGTTGCTAATATGTATGTGAAAATCACACAAGGGCAAGGGCTTCACCCCGTGGGTCTATTAAAACCAAACGCAGCATTGGCAAGGTTTTTGCCTGGAAATGATCAATGACCATCATGAAACTCAGGCATTTAGGGTGACCTTGCAGACAGATGTCCCCTCTGAAAGGTCTTAGTCTTGTGTAGCATGCTCTGGGGCTGAGGGGAAAAGGCTGGCATATGGCACGTCTCCAGCATATGCAGGTGGTGTGCTTGCTCTTCCCAAGGGATCCCTCATAGGCCTCCACGGCAGCGTGGAACATTCCACAACAATCCTCATGGCTGATGCTGGCCACTGAGGTTGGCAGGGGTCCATGTCTTGCTCAAAGTTGCAGAGGTAGGAGTGGCAAGTGGTCCAGCGACTCCCATCTCATGGACTGAATTCCATCCTCCTATGTGAATAAGAGGTTGTACCGAATGGAGCTTTAATTGGAAGCGGGAATCAAAGAACCAGGTCACTGCCCATCTCCACCATTTACTCATTATCTTTCCTAGCATGGGTCACTGGCTTTTAATTTTCCAGTCTATAAATAGAACTGCTCCCTGAGATCATGGAAGGGTGTCTCCAAAGTCCTTCAACAGGGACAGGTGTCTGTTCTCACTGTTCACTAGTGTCGCCATGAGGCAGGGCCAGGTCAGGGCCAGGCGTGAGGTGGTTTTGAGGGCAGGTGGTCCCAAGGGCTCTGTCGCTTGTAGGCATTTTACTCTTATCAGAATTAGGGTTTGCTTAATTCTAGCTGGAGTCCTAGTGGGCGCTGTTCACACAGCTGTGGGCTATGGGTGGCTCTGGCTCACCTGGAAGAATTTTTGAGAATTTTGGGGTGTTTGCTTAACTGCCTGGAGCTGTGTCTGGGCCAGCCCCCTGGAGGATGCTTCCATGTGTTAGGTGAGAAGACAAGTTACAAAGTGGCATGTACAGAAGCCACCCCGTTTTTAATATAGATGTGTGTGTACCTATGTAACAGTTTGGAAGACAAACCATTATAAAAATTTACCATGTCAGCATATGGTTTCTGGGACTAATTTTCCTTTTAGTGTGTTCTATAGTAAGAGCTACTTTTATAATTAAAAATAAAACTGGAGAATTCTGCCAATGACTCTTTGGTGTAACCAGCTGGTGGCCCACCATCCTGACAAGCTGCATTTTCATTTGAGCTGAGGTGGTGCCAGGCCTGCCCTGGCCTAAAATCCACAGGTAATATACTCTCCTTAACCAGAGTTTTGATGGAGAGGCTGTGCAGTGTGGGGCATCAGGGGGGTCTGTTGGCATGCTACATCCCCACTTACTAGCTGTGTGACCTCAGGCAAATGACTTAACCTCTCTGAGCCTCAGTTTATTTGCAGCATGAGGATAATAAACTTTCGTTTGTAGAATTGTCTCCTGGAGTAGACGCAGTGTGGAATAGGAGCCTAGCGGGGGGTCTCAGAGTGGAGCTCAACAAATCCGGCTGTTATTATTCTCAACAGCAAATGCACGGCCAAGAGCACAGACAGCTGGCCAGGGAGCTCCTGGAGCCCAGCAAGGCGCACTGCGTCACCTGGCCCACTCCCTTAGCACTCCCTGGGCTGCCCTTAGGTCACCAGGCCCTCCACAGGCAGGTGCAGACAGCCCTGTCTGCCTGGCTCCCTGAGTTGATCTGGCAGCCAGACCTCAGGGAGCACAATTAGAGGCTGTTTTGGTCCTGAAGACAAACATGATTCCAGACAGGTCTGAAGGGGTTGCTGTTGAAGGACATCCTCGTAACCTGAGCTGGGCAACCTGAGCTGGGCGGTGGTGGGAAGGATAACAGGCGCACGGGGTGAATTCCTTCTCTGTTGGCCTCCCCTGAGGCTTCAGCTTTAATTGAACAGTGAGGAGACTGCAGTGTCTCCTGATAGCATCAAACTTGCCCCAAGCATCGCTGTGAAGCCATTTTTTAGGCTTTAATAATCCAAGCAAACAGATCTATAAAAAACATATCTGGTCTTGTTTGAAGCTCTCACTGACAGTCCTTTTGTCAAGGGGCTCATCACATCCACATTTCATGTGGCTTCTTAAGACTCAGGTAACTGAGACAGAAATGGAGGCAGCAATATATTTAACCGAAAAGCTCCTTGCCAGGAAACCTGGAGTGGAGCCCCCTCCCCAGCAGGTGCCCACAGCTGTGCATCAGAGCTGGCCACCCGGTGGAGAGGCAGCCTCCACATCCGCCCATCACCCTTCCCAGGCAGGGAGGGGGTGTCACTGGAAAAACAGTAACAAAATTGTTGATGCGCAAAGGGCGAAATGTTCATGACAACAAAGGGAAGAGGTTCAATTTGGGTTTACTCGTGCTTTTTTGTGCAAATTAGTTCATGAAGTTACTGTGAAAAAGAGATTTCCCTTTAGGTAGAGTTTCCAGCAAAAAGAGAAAAGATGTTAGATTCCCAGACCGATGTGATAGTGAGACACTGTGCAAGCGTTACTAGCTTCTTTAATAATAATAGAAATGGCAGTCGCCATTGCAGCAGGGCCCACCTCCTGCCTGTCTGCTGTGTACAGGGCACCGGGCTTATGTACGAGCTTGTTAATCCTCACACTGACAGCTGCTGTGGCCAGAGCTCAGAACACAGTAGGTGCTCAATAAGTGGTGTCTGCTGGGGATGCGGCACCACCTTTCAGAGAGGCAGAATGTGAGGTTTCAGAGTGTCCATGTGAGTCTTCCCAAGCCACATAGCTAGCCTGCCCCTGCCTCCCACCTGCCCGCACCACCCCCAACAGGGAGGAACCAGGTCTCCATCACCCCTACCCTGATGACATCCTTCCCCACAGCGGGATTCCCTTCTCCTAGCTTCTCCCAGCTGTAAAATCACAACTGTAAATAACACCAGATCCCAACAGGATGTTTTGAGAATTAGCTAGAGGAGGCTGTAAAGCTCTCAGGAAGAGGAAAACACTCCAGGAATGTCAACTGCACGCCTGGGCTGTGGTTCCTGCAGAGTGGCCCAGGCAGGGCTGCCCCCCACTGGCTCCCCCCACTGGCTTTGGGGTGAGCACAAGCCCAGGATGGGGTGAAATCATGCAAGGCTGAACTCTCAAAGCACAAGGAATGCACCCCCGTCCCCACGGAGTGAGTCCCTGAGGGGCCAGCCTGCCTCAGGCTGGTTTTGGATAGCAAAGAAAGAGACAGACAGAATCCTGACAGTAACTGCATTTTCCACTGAAAAGGTGCCTGGCTGGTGAAATGTCAAAAGCTCTTCAAAAGCATTTTGAACAGATTTCCCCCCGAGACTTGGCATGAGCAAGGAAAACCTCAGAAGCGGTTGAAACCTGAAATAGCAGTGTTAAACACCAGTGAAAATCCCCACTCCCTGCGCCATCGCTGAGAAACAGGAAATGCTTTCATAGACACACAGCCCCTCCCACTCCCCCTGCGCCGCCTGCTTTCTTCCCGGCAGTCACAGCTTCAGGTGTCCCTCATTCCTCCGAATTCGCAGCCTGCTGACCTGCACATTGTGGCTGGGACCTTCTAGCCAGGGAACCAGGAGGCTGAGGTGACCCCCGATGGCCTGCAGGGGCCGGGTCGCCTCCAGAGCTCTGGGGGACTGAAGTGCAGAGGAGACCACGGGGCAGCTCTCATCCTCTTTCCTGGGGCTGGAGCTGTTCCCTGTGGGTAAATTTGCTTCCCATCACCCACTGCAAAAGCTGCAGCGAGACAGCTGCCCCAGGCCATGCTGCCTGATATCACGTGTGGGTACTCAACCACAGCACGCACCATTTACGGGGCCTGAACCACACTCGATGGATGGTTCTTCGAATACATAAACATTTTACAGGCCCATATAAGAAATGAGATTCTGATGAGAGACGAGGCTGATGACTGCCCCAGATGGTGATTGTGCAAATGATGATGATCAAAAGCCCCTACTGGGCATTTCCCCTGTGCCAGCGCTGGGGTGAATGCTATGCTTGGATGCCATTCACTCCTCAATCAGCCGTAGGAGGGCTACCCCCAGACTCATCTGACGGCGGATTATGCCCACACAAGGTGAGACGGGGACAGCAGCGGGGCTGGGTTGTGAACCTGTGTTGTCTTAACCACCTGCCCTGCTCTGAGGTCAATGACAAAAAAGCACTACTTAGGGATGATGGCTTCTGACTTACTAGCCACATGCAGGCAGTGATTAGAATCTAGACTGTGGTGGAGACGGGGCGTGGGATGACCAGGCTCCCCCACTCTCTGATCTCTCACTCCCTGCAAAGGCGGCTGCTTTGACAAGGGACACTGAGCAAATGGAGGGAAGGCGCGGGGCCCAGGAGATGGAGGCACTGGCCTTTGGACCATTCAGCATGGCCCTGTGGCCCACCTCACTTCCCTGCAGCCACCCCTCCTGGCAATTTCCTGGGACCTCACTGCTCTTCAGCAAGCTCACTGCTCTCATCTGAGCATGGCCTGGGTCTCGAACTTCTCTCTGTAAAGCACGGATGGCTCAATGGCGGGCTCTGTGGACTCACACACAGTGTTCCACACTAAGGAAGTATCTGTCCCCACTCCTTTTTGCCCCTGCCCAGAAAAGCACTGAGTTTTGGTCACTGCCTTTCACTGGCTGCTCACATTCCTAGGAGTGATGGCAAATAGAGGATCTACCTCTCTTGATCTGGATACAGAGTGCTGGCTGCTGCCATGGCACAGTTTCACACGTCCCAGAAAAGGGCCCCAGGGTCCCCAGTGCCTTGTGCACTTGAGTTTTGATGCTCACATATTCTTCAATAAGGACTCAACTTTTAATTTCACAATTAAGGGGAGGCTAAACATGCAAGATCTCCTAGAGGGATAACAGATTTACATTAAAGTATAAATGATTGACTCAAAGCCTTTGGGGGAGCAGATTGTGATGGGCGTGGAGGGCTGAGAGCAGACAGATACTTGATTTAATAACGAGCACATGAGCATCTTAGACTCAGCTCCTTCTGGTTTCAAATTCGGAATCTAAGCCTTCGACACGATCTTGCACTTTAAGCCAAGGTGGATTACCAGCCCTGCCATTTTCTAGTTGTGTGACTTTGTGAAGAAAGCCATATCACCACTCTGAGCCTCAGCTTGCTCATCTGTAAAACGCGGACTGACGGGTGAGGGTCCAATGACATACCCTGAGTGAAGGTGCTTTGTAAATTCTAAAGCAACAGCAAATGTCACGGGCCAATGTCACTGATCCCAATAAAAGTAGTCTTACCCTCTACCTGCACCCACCCCCAGTTGTGGCTCCCCAGGCAGGGGCTGTCTAGATCCCACAGTGCTGACTTCATACCTGCTCAGTGGGACTTAGCATGGGCCACTATAGCCAGCTCCTTGTCTGTCTCCCTTTAGGCAGGAGTCATTGTCCACTCTTGTACCACCAGCACAGGGTCTGGCACAGAACAGCAACTCCAGAAATGCCGGCTGAACTGAAGTGACTTGGCCACATGCCCACAGCAAGTGGGGGCCACAGCTGGGCAGGCAGGCCTTGCGGGCTGGGGTGGGGTGGGTGGGTCAGGCCACACCAAACAAGTGTGGGCCTCAGAGATGGTGTGTCCACATTGAAAACTGTCTGTAACGACCCTCTTGCGTGATACAAGGTTCGTTCATTGCTAAGGTCATGGAACTCGAGCCTGTATCTCCTTGCCT
Organism: Trachypithecus francoisi; assembly: GCF_009764315.1. Lineage (NCBI taxonomy): Eukaryota > Metazoa > Chordata > Mammalia > Primates > Cercopithecidae > Trachypithecus > Trachypithecus francoisi. Next base: position 88,717,581 of record NW_022681468.1, on the reverse strand, counting down.
AGAACATAGAAAGGTATCTAACAGCTGGGTTTCTGGGGAACACAACGACACAGCAAAATATGCATGAACTCGACCTCAGACTGGTTCTCCCTGACTTCCTCCTAGGGTTCAGAGCACACAGATCCTTGAACATGTACTGCATCATTTGATTCGAAAGGCCTCTGAGAGGCACCGTTATCTCCACATTACAGACAGAAAGAAGGCTGGTTTAGGCTGTGAGGGTGCTCAGAGGCCTTGCAAGTCAGATCAGTCCCCTCCACTGCACCAGGGGGTCAACGACCACTTTCTTCTTTTCAGTATAAGGGAACACCGTTCTCTTCCCTAGGTCTATTAAGTCACGGTTTTCTTTAAAAACATCATCCATTATAATCCCTCCAGAATGTGTTTTTCATTGGAAACATCCCATCATTGCAGTGGTGATTAATGCTCAGAAGTCATGCTATCTAGAAAGAAATGAGATTTCCCCCTCCCGCATTTTAAGGGCCCACCACCCCCAGAGTGGAACACACAGACCCGGCATTCAGTGGGTGAAAACAATGATCGGCATTGTTTTCTGGAAAGAGCTACTATCCCGGGTGGGAAGGCAGCTGCAGGTCATTTTTCAAACAGACCAGAGCGATAGGAGTGCTCTAGGCAGGGATGGGAACATGACTTGTGTCCCTCACACATGACCCTGGTTAGGGTTTTGCTGCTGGCCGAGGTCAGGATGAGGGGCAGGGGCAGGAAGAGGGGGGCCCCATCTTCCCTAGGGGCCTGCCTGCCTCCCCAAGGCTCTGAGTGGCAGGAGTGCTCAGCCATCCCTGGGCGCCCTCTCCCAGCTAGCACCTGCAGCATGCTCTTGGACTGGCCCACTCCTCACCTCCCTGGAAACAGTCTCATCTTTCGCAACAGCACCTTGGGGTGAAGTGAGAGGAGACTGCTTGGATGGCGATATCACAGCTTCCATCTGCTGAAAGATTCACCTTTTGAGCTCCCTCTATTGTGACACCGTGAGGGGAACACCTGCTTAGCCCAGCACGCTGCTGCTGCTGCTGCAGTTTGCCTCCCGAGAGCTAGAACTGGACAAGAAATAGTAACTGGAACAACTGGTTACATTAACAACCTTCCACAGATACAGTGATACATGGAGAGTGTTCAGCCTTCTCTCTGCTTTCCTTTTGGGCAATTTGCCTGCTGCCTTCAAATGCCAGCACATGACGAGGTTTGGTGGCTCATTACAGGAAGGAAGCCCTGGGTGACTGGTTTAAAAATGCAGTGGAACCCATGGGTGCAACCATGGCGCCATCTGCAAGCTGGACAGCAAAGATGACACATAAACCATACGGCAAACCCAAACAGTTCAAATCAGACAAAAACGCTGGGGAAGCCTCATCCCATGGAATCTAATTAGAAAGTTCTGGTCTCCAGGGACTGAGGACATGGACTCCCCACCACCACCCTGGGGAAATGTATTCTTCCCACTTCTCCAGAGAAGGCAGAGAGGGAAAAATGGGCAAGTTTCTTTACCTGGGGGGAGGGTACTGAGGGGCAGGTGGTGTGGGGGGTGCCCAGCCCCCAACTCCCCCAGGTGATGGCAGCAGGAGGGAGGGTGATGAGGTCGACAGTTGGGGTTGGGGTCTCTTGGTTCATGTCTATGCAGCCCCCACCAGCATGCTCCTGGTACACCACACACACACACACACACACACACGGTGCCAACTCCAGTATAATGTCCCTGCGGGCCCTCTCTGCTTGCTAAAACCAACCTTCCCCCAGCTCAGCCTCAGGTTCAGGCTCTGGCTCTGGCTGGGGACCCTTGCTAAGCCCTCTTCATAACAGCTTGGTGCACACAATCAGATGCCATCTGATGCCAGCTCCAGACAGTGGCTGATACAGTTTGGGTGTCTGTCCCCTCCAAATCTCGTGCTGAAATGTGTCCCCCAGTGTTGGGGTGGGGCCTGGTGGGAGGTGTTTGGGTCACAGGCGTGGGTCCCTCAGGAATGGCTTGATGTCCTTCCCATGGTCATAAGCGAGTTCTCACTCTGTTAGTTCACCAAGAGCTGGTTGTTAAAAAAAAGTCTGGGGCCTCCACCCTCTCTCTCTCTTGCTCCCTCTTTCACCATGTGACATGCTAGTTCCACCTTCTGCTGCAAGTAAAAGCCTTCTGAGGCCTCCCCAGAAGCAGATGCCAGCACTGTGCTTCCTATATAGTCTGCGGAACCATAAGTCAAATAAACCTCTTTATCAATGATCTAGTCTTAGGCATTCCTTTACAGCAATGCAAAGTAGATTAATACAGCAACCAAGATGTCACTGAGGCCCTCACATCCCACAAATCCCTCTTGTTCTTACTGCAGTGACAGCTTGTCAAATGGGCTATGGCAAAAGTGGGCACAGTGACTCCAACCCCTCACTCTTCTGAAAGCCTGGAAGTGTTATTTACAGCATGGCTGGTGAAGAGAGGATGGCCAGGCAAAAGGCTCCATCTTACCTGACAGGCATTCCCGGAAGGCTGAAGGTCCTGTCTGGGGAAACTTGCAGTGTCCTTGGCCAGGGAAGGACCCCAAACAGCAGATGAGGGAAGGTGCATGGGCTGAGTGAGCCACGTGATGCACGAGCACCAGGTCCCGGGCAGGACTGCTGAGTGTTATTCCTATCCATCCTTTGGTTGTTTTGTGGCTCCTCGTACTAGGAAGGTCAAGGTACTTAAGAAAGCAAAAGTGTCCAGCTAGTCCTCAGAACCAGAATGGTCATGCTGAGGACAGCCAAGCCCTGCAGCCTAAGAACCATCTACAGGATGCCCCTCAGCTTAAAGGCACCATCATGGTACCTACCCAATCCCTTCTTGCTTGGGTTTCCACCAAACAGCCTGAACACTGAACTGGGTCCAGGAGCTTGGACTCTGCCAGGGTGTGGGCGAGGCAGGTAACTGCTCTGAGCCTCCATTCCCTCTTCTGTGCAGCAGGGGTGACAACCTTGGCTAGAGGGGACCAGTGACATGAGGCACAGGGGTACCCCACAAAAAGGAAAGTAGTGATAGGTGCCCCAACCCCAGATGGGCAGGTGTGGCCCAGGTCTAGAACTGACCACTTCTTGCCTCCGCTCCTGCCCCGGACCCCTGTGGGCACAGGTGCCAACAATAGTACAGGCTGCATTTAGGGCGTGGTTGCTAGGACCCTTCCAATTTCCTGAGGACAATGACAGGTTTATTCCAGTTCACATCTGAACACTTAGTATCCAATGTTATTCTGCCTGTTACTGTGTTAGGCAGGTCTGCTTCTACATCTTCTGGACTCTCTGTAACCATGTAGGCGTAAGGTAATCAATTCTTTAGATGATCCTGCACATTTGCCAATGTGCTACTTATGGATCAGAACCTAGTGTTTTGATAGCTCACCTATATGTCTCTGGGCTAGAATCAGTGACCTTTTCAAGCTAGGTCTGGATGTGCTTGGATAGAGAATGTCTCAGTGTTGTCTATAAAAGGCTGGAAGCCCTACTAATAAGACAAGGTTAAGTCAGATCAGAATGGGTTATAACCCTGGGGATCGTGCCCCAAAACCATGTGACGTTTGGGTGGTGGATTTTGGGCAATGAAATGAAATGGGTTTAGTTGTCAAAGTGCTTAGACACATATAGTAACATTCTGAAACCTCTAAGCATCTCTGAGAAACAGGCAGGGCCAGTGTTTATGATTTCCATTTCAGAGATGAAGAGATCAAGGGATCAGAGAGGTTCAGGCACGTAAGGGGAGAGTCAGAGCTGTCATTCAGTCCCTTAATGTCTCTATTGCATGAGTTCAAGTCCTCATGGCTCGAAGGCCTGCCTGCCTGCCTCCCTCCCTCCCTCTCCCTTCCTTCCCTCTCTCTTTCTCTCTTTCTTTCTTGATGGGGTTTCACTCTCTTGACTGAGCTGGAGTGCAGTGGTGCAATCATGGCTCACTGTAGCCTTGACTTCCCTGGCTCAAGTGATCCTCCTGCCTCAGCCTCCTAAGTAGCTAAGACTACGGACATGTGCCACCACGCCTGGCTATTTTGTTTGTTTGTTTGTTTGTTTGTTTATTTTGTAGAGACACAGTCTCCCTATGTTGCCCAGGCTGATCTTGAACTTCTGGGTTCAAGGAATCCTCCTGCCTTGGCCTCCCGAAGTGCTGGGACTACAGGTGTGAGCCACGATGCTCAGCCAAAGCACATGTATCTTTTGTGAGAGCTTTGAAGTTAAGTTTCTCCGCCAGCATAAGATGCATCCTGGCAGCTCCATATTAAGCTTTATCAACATTCAAGTAACTGTGTGGCATCCCTGTTTGGTTTTGGGGAAACTGGACTGACAGCCTCAGTTTTGTTGCCTTGGTCAGATGTTTTGATCAGGGAGTAAATAGGAAGGAGGTGTTTTAGGTCCTTCTCAAATTCATTGTTATCCAGAATAACAGTGCACCTTAGCACTACCAGGCAAACAGGGAATTGGGAAATTTGTTGTTGTTGTTGTTGTTGTTGTTGTTTTTTTACTCAAAAGGTTTGGAGAAATTTGTGTTCTGACTTGGGCTGATGGGAAGGTGGTAGCATTTCTGCAGGGATCAGATTCTGATAAGTTTTGCCTTCCAATGGAAAAACCATTTTTCCTTTCGTAAAGCAGAGGCTGAAGCAAAATTACCTGCCTAAGCCATGTTGCCACATTTTCATAGCAAAGCCAAAACCTAAATGTTCAGGTGAAATTTCAGAAATAACACCACACATCTACAACCATCTGATCTTTGGTAAACCTGACAAAAACAAGCAATGGGGAAAGAATTCCCTATTTAATAAATGGTGTTGGGAAAACTGGCTAGCCATATGCAGAAAACTGAAACTGGACCTCTTCCTTACACCTTATACAAAAAATAACTCAAGATGGATTAAAGATTTAAACCTAAGACCTAAAATCATAAAAACCCTGGAAGAAAACTTAGGCAATACCACTCAGGACATAGGCATGGGCAAAGACTTCATGATTAAAACACCAAAAGCAATGACAACAGAAACCAAAATTGACAAATGGGATCTAATTAAACTAAAGAGCTTCTGCACAGCAAAACAAAACTAGCATCAGAGTGAACAGGTAACCTACAGAATGGGAAAACAATTTGCAATCTATCCATATGACAAAGGGCTAATATCCAGAATCTACAAAGAACCTTAAACAAATTTACAAGAAAAAAACAAACAACCCCATCAAAAAGTAGGTGGAGGATATGAACAGACACTTCTCAAAAGAAGACATTTATGCAGCCAGTAAACATGAAAAAAAAGCTCATCATCACTGGTCATTAGAGAAATGCAAATCAAAACCACAATGAGATGCCATCTCACACCAGTTAGAATGGTGATCATTATAAAATCAGAAAACAACATGCTGGAGAGGATGTGGAGAAACAGGAATGCTTTTACACTGTTGGTGGGAGTGTAAATTAGTTCAACCATTGTGGAAGACAGTGTGGTGATTCCTCAAGGATCTAGAACCAGAAATACCATTTGACCCAGCAATCCTATTACTGGGTATATACCCAAAGGATTATAAATCATTCTACTATAAAGACACAAGCACATGTATGTTTACTGTGGGACTGTTCACAATAGCAAAGACCTTGGAACCAACCCAAATGCCCATCAATGATAGACTGGGTAAAGAAAATGTGGCTGGCACACATGTACCATGGAATACTATGTAGCCACAAAAAAGAATTAGTTCATGTCCTTTGCAGGGACATGGATGAAGCTGGAAACCATCATCCTCAGCAAGCTAACACAGGAACAGAAAATCAAACACTGCATGTTCTCACTCATAAGTGGGAGGTGAACAATGGGAAAACATGGACACAGGGAGGGGAACATCACACACCAGGGCCTGTTAGGGGGTGGGGGACTAGGGAAAGGAGAACATTAGGACAAATAACTAATGCATGCGGGACTTAAAACCTAGATGATGGGTTGATGGGTGCAGCAAACCACCATGACACATGTATACTTATGTAACAAACCTGCACATTCTGCTATGTACCTCAGAACTTGAAGTATAATAAAAAAAAACTGTCTAAAGTGAAGATAATGAACATTCAGCTCAAGTAAACATTTTTTTCACACAAGGAACATATTGGCAGTCAATCATGTGATTAGAATATGCATTAAAATGTTGGAAAAAAAATGCTAGCCACTAATTCTAACATGTTTAAGATGCTGTGTAGATTGAACAAAACCAATGGCTCTAGGTCAGCAGTTTGCAATCTTTGAGTGAAGAGATATCAGGAGAAGCAAGCAGTTTTTCAGTTGCTAAGACCATACAGAAAGACAAACACAGTCTATGCTTACAGGAGGCGTGGTACAGATTTTGTGAAAAGACTCTCTAGAAAACCCACTAGAAGGTTCTTACAGGTGGCAGTGGTGCTCACCTTGGTCCCCAGAAAACAGGAATCATTCAAATGTATCAGATGAATGAAAAAAGAGGAGTTAAACAACAAATCATTTTTTTACTTGGAGAAACATTCAATGGCCCTTTATTCACCCTTGGTCTTGAGAGTGCTGACCCCGCAGCTCTGTGATACCTCAAGTGATACCCCTGCTCCCACCTCAAGGCCCCCTGCCCTGTCTGTCCCTGCATCTCCAGGCCCTTGCCCAGGCGTCCTGGGAGTGAATGGAAGTGATGTTTGCCCCCAGTGTCCCCATGGCAGGAGGCTGGGGCCTGCCAGCCCACTGCACAGCATGGCAAGCCTGGCATCCAGGGCACGGGCGCCCTGCCTTGGGCTGCGTTTGGGTTCCTTCTGCATGCATGTGAAGCAGTGGGGTTCTGCCAGTGAGCCCCAAGGGGCAGTGCTGGTGCGGCCTGTGGGAGAAGCAGGGGAGGAAGCACACGGGGTCTTGGGTAGTGGCAGCGGGTGGAAGGAAAGTGAATGTGCCTAGTTATACTGGGACTGCGTGTGGAACTGGAACCCATCACAAGAGCTGAGCTCCCGACCCTCAAGGCCCCTGCACTGCGGCACAGAGAGAAATGCCAGCAGGCTGCTCTTACCGTAGACCAGTCCCCAGTTTTCCACTCATAGCAGCCTGAGTAGTCCTCGCAGGCCTCCTCGGCTCTCGGCCTGGTGGATGCATCGCATTTCCCTTGTGAGTTGGTGCACGCCACAGTCCGTTTCCGCACTCCTTTTCCACAGTTGGCAGAACACTGCAAGACACCATTCGAATATTTAATCCAGTTCCAATTTGATTCAAGTCCATCAGCAGCTATTAACTCCCTCCGAGGTGCCAGGTGTGGGATGATGCAAAGACGAAAACCCACACTTCTGTCCTCAAAAAGCTCATGGTCTACAGGGTCCTATGCACATGGTCCCAGCTGGGGCCCCAGCCAAGTGGCCAGTGTTGGGGAAGGGACCCAGGAATCAGGAGTGGGAAGAACCTGGGGTACTCGTGAGGTCACATGAGGGGAGTGGAATTCAGTGGCCACTTGTCAGGTCCAAAAGCTTAAGGCAATACATGAGCTCAAAGGGCAGGTGTGTGATGGAGCCATGAGTGCTGCAGGGAACAGGGGCCAGCTGGAGCAAGATGAGGCCCTGAAGCTGAGTCCCAGGCCCCAGATCTTCCCAGATGGCCTCCAGGTGCACGTGCTTTGCTTGGGCCAGTCTGGGACAAAGACCTCGATCCAGCCAGGAGGAGGAGGAGGCAGAAGGAAGGAAAAGCCATAGGTGACTTTCTCGTGAGGCAGGTGGAAAGCCTTCGCAGAGAGCTCCAGTGAATGTTTTAACGCAGACACCAAGAATGGTGACAGAGACATGTTCCCTGTGGTAGTTTACCTACTTGCAGGAGACCTGGCAAAGGGCAGTGGGGAGGGGACCTGGGCAGGGCCTGTGGGTGATGAATGATGTGCACGCCCTCCAGAGTTCAGGATTCCCAGCAGCAAGAAGGTATGAAGAGAGAGAGGGCATGACAGGGTATCAGCACAGCAGATGGGTGCTCTGGGGTGCATCTGGAGCCTGTTCCTGACACGCCTACCACAGATACTGGGGAGGGACGGTGCCTGGGCTGGCAAGAGCACTTACTATCTCCAAAAGCAAAGCAGAAGGAAGCCCAGGCAGAGCTGACCCACAGCCTCGGGAGGACAAAACTCATAAACAAGTTGGCCTTGGGAGCCCTGTCCCTGACACAGGCGTAAACACATAACTTGGAAAGATGGTGTGCAGAAGGCTGGATTCTGCTAAGGCGGTTTCATACTTGCTCACTTTACCAAAAATATGGCAGGCTACAGCAGTGACTTTCTTGAGTTATAGCAAACTCAACTTTCAAAAGTTATAGGCCAAATGCAGTAGTTCACACTCATAATCCCAGCACTTTGGGAGGCTGAGGTGGGAGGATCACTTAAGGCCAGGAGTTCAAGACCAGCCTGGGCAACATAGAGACCCCCATCTCTAAAGAAAAAAAAAAAATCCCACTGTGTCCACTGGAAAAAAGATACATAAAGGACAAATGTTATTCCTGATATTTGTTATTAACATTTATCTCTAAATATGATCTAGCTTTCTCTTTTTTTTTTTTTTTTAAGATGGAGTCTCGCTCTGTTGCCCAAGCTGGAGTGCAGTGGTGCAATCTTGGCTCACTGCAAGCTCCGCCTCCTGGGTTCAAGCAATTCTCCTGCCTCAGCCTCCTGAGTAGCTGGGACTACAGGTGCCTGCCACCACGCCTGGCTAATTTTTGTATTTTTAGTAGAGATGGGATTTCACCATGTTGGCCAGGATGCTCTCGATCTCCTGACCTCATGATCCACCCGCCTTGGCCTCCCAAAGTGCTGGGATTACAGGTGTGAGCCACCGCGCCCAGCCTCTCTTTCTTATGAATTCAATTCAGCTCTTTGTCTGAAGATCCTATGAGGTTTTCTTTCAAGGCTAATTTAGGCTGGTTTGAAATACACATGCTTCAGAATTGGCTGCAATGTCCCCTTCAGGGAGTGGAGAGAGTAGCTGTGTGTGGAGTGTGGAGCTGGTTTAAAGGGTCCTCGGATGCCAGGGGTCAGTCCACGGTGGGCTTTGCATGCAGGAGCAGGGGCAGGAGCCCTGGGGCACTGCACTGGAGGGCTACACCTTGCTTCTCTGCGTGGCAAGATTTCCTGACCATTTCAGCAACTCTGTCCTCACTGTCTGACTTGTGGGCTACCCCTGGCACCAGCACCCACACCCACACAACTTGCTCCTCTGCAACCAGGAGCCCATGCACCATTTCTGTCTAAGTTCACTGTTGCCTGCTCTTTACTTTGCATTCCTTGCCTCTTCCCCTTGAATTTCAAGCTCTGAACGTCCAGCCTATTTCTTAATCAAATCCTGACCCTTAACCAAACTCTGACCAGCAACCTATTCTCTTTCTGAAGCCTTTGTCGGAGCAGTGCTGCAGGCTGCTGAGGTCAGCTCCAGCTCCAAAGGGGCCTAGGAGGGTGCCCTTCAGTCTCTCTCTTTGCTTTCCATCACGGGCGGGGCCTGTAAGCTGAGGACAGGAGAAACTCACTACCTTTTCCTTCCCTCCGGATATCTGATCCTTCTTCTAATAAAGTCAGGAAGAAGCTGGGGAGTAGGTAGTGAGAGCAATCAACACAGCTGGTTGGATAAAACTGACCATGTCGATAAAAACTCTCCCTCAAGGAACTGAAACCCATTTGCTTCCAGGGGAAGACAGACTCACTTTGGGACTTCAGTACTTGGGAAGCGGCAGAAGTACCAGCTTCGTGAGCTTCCCGAGGGGAATGATTTGATTCCAAGTTAAATGTTCAGAAGGAAGTGTTTTGCTCAAGCCTGGGCTAAGCCAGAGTTAGGCTGACTGGTGTGGTGCTCGTTCGGAATTAGGATTAGGTGTGCACCTAGATACAGACACAGAGAAATTTATTTAAATCTTGCTCCCACTGTCTCACATTTTCCAAATGCAGAGATCTTCAGTGCTGTAGTGATAATTGATGATGTCAGGCTTGGTGGGGAGGCATTTTTTTCCCCCCACAAAAAGAGTCTGAGTGGATTTTTTTTTTTTTTTGAGACAGAGTTTCGTTCTTGTTGCCCAGGCTGGAGTGCAATGGTGCAATCTTGGCTCACTGCAACCTCTGCCTCCCGGGTTCAAGTGATTCTCCTGCCTCAACCTCCCAAGTAGGTGGGATTACAGGAGTGCGCCACCATGCTTGGCTAATTTTTTGTATTTAGTAGAGACAGGGTTCCACCACTGAGTGGAAAATTTATAGTTTTGATCTGATCAAAGCACAAATCTTACTTGGATCAAGAGCTAGGCAATTAAAACCCAAAGGCTTACCTAGGGTACTGGAAAGGGGAGGGGGCTGAATACCTGCCTCAACCCTGCTAGCAAGGGGCCAAAAAAAAGTCCCTCTAATGTTAAACTGAAAAATGTCAGCATATATAAAGAAAAAAAAAAATCAAACAACAAAATCTCAAACTCTCTTCTTTTCCTAAAATATCATAAAATGTAGGATAAAGATTCTGATCTATAAACAAATATATGCCACGATCTGTTTGAAAATTAATCTTTGTTTTAGAGCAGCCAATGGCAGACTTTCCCTTCATTAAAAATGGGCTGAATACTTTTTTATTCAAAATAATTCCAACTGTTTGGCAATAGAGGGAACTTTAAAAATATTTTCCACACTAAAGAGTGTCTTGGATGAGCCTCTCTGAGTTTCCTAGACTACTCTGGTGGAAGACCTGAGGGAAGCCTGCCCTTTATTCAGCTTTTTTTTTTTTTTTGTAGTTTTATAGCCAAACAGTCAAAATCATTAATGCAAAGTCAATGCAAAGCCCTGAAGGATGACATCACCAAAGATAAAATCGTACTCCCAGGACCAACCTTCAAAGTTAAGACTTAAGGCTTAATCCACTTCTTTCCAAAACATTTTATGGCATGAGATTTGTAACTCCAACTTGCACACTAAAAGCTGTCCCTCCTGGCATCTGACTCTTGTAATCTACAAAGACTGTTGGGGGATTAAAGGAAAACCTTTGAAACCACCTTCCCAGCCTGAGCACACCACAGTTAAATACACCCAAAGGAGAATTAAAAAGTTGGTCAGTATCTGTCTGTCCTATCTTGATGTGGGAATTTTCATAGGAAATGGGATCAAATAGTCCTTCACTGTGGTGTCAACATGTACATCATGAGAGACATGGTATCTATGTTTTTGTAGCCATGTTGTTATCTGAGATGGAAATTAAGAACACATGAGCTATAACACAACTTCGAGCTGACCTGGGGACGAGCGAGGGGTGGGAGGCACCAGAATGTCACCAATACCGTGGCACCGTGTTGGAGTCCCTGTGGTTGAGTCCTGGCGGCAAGCCCAGGCACCCACCTGTGACCACTCAGATGCCTCCCAGATGGACAGGCAGTCCTGGCCTTCACAGCTCTGCACTGCTGCTGGCCGGGGACCCGGGCAGTAGAGGGGCCGCGTAGCGACGTGTGTGCCGTTCTGCAGCTGGTATACGCAGGTCACCTCCCGGTGCTGGAAGCCTTTCTCACAGGTCGCCGAGCAGGGGCTCCACGGACCTGCTACCCACCTGCCAGACAGGAGGAAAGAGAGCGAGAATGACTCCGGTGAGAGGCCAGCCTCTCCGGAAGGCCTTCCAGCCGGATCCTGGAATTGTTGCCCTGTGGTGGGAGAGAGGGAGGCAGACTCAGGAAGCTTTTCAGTCAACCTTGGACATAATTCAGAGTATTGGCACAGAGGGAGTGACTTGAGTGGTCCTCTGGTTGGATGGTCTCCTCAGCACAGACATCTTTCTGCAATCAACACCCCTACGGCAGACGGAATTATCTGGTCATGGCCTCCCTGTAGGGAATTACATATCTGCCTGTTGTCACAGGACCTGCTTCTTTTGACAGGGTGTGAGTGAACAGGATGCTGGCCACGTCCCGGCAGAAGCTGTGAACGTGGTTATGCGGTTTGGCTCTGATTCTCTTTGCTTCTTACCCTCTGCTGGGAGAACAGTCCCAGTACAGGGAATGCCCCTACAGACAGCCTGCACCACTAACACCTGCACTTCTGTCAGTGACCGAGATGTTGGAGTTGTTTGTCACTGCAGCAATAGGGGATTGATACAGCCATTGACAAAGAACCCCCGACCCCACACCAGTCCCAGCTTGATTCACCAGAACTAGGCCCTCCCTGCTTTCCAGAGCCTCCACAGATGGCTGTGATGCTTGAGAGTGGCAAGTTGTGGGCTGTGGGAAGACAGAGGCTGTTGAGTTTGGCATCTGAAAGTGTTCTTCTAAAACTTCGGCTCAGGCCGGGCAGTAGCTCATGCCTGTAATCCAAACATTTTGGGAGGTTGAGGCAGGTGGATCACTTGAGGTCAGGAGTTCGAGACCAGCCTGGCCAACATGGTGAAAACCCATCTCTACTAAAAATACAAAAAATTATCCAGGTGTGGTGGCGCATGCCTGTAATCCCAGCTACTCAGGAGGCTGAGGCAGGAGAATCGCTTGAACCCAGCGGGTGGAGGCTGCAGTGAGCCGAGATTGTGCCACTGCACTCCAGCCTGGCTGACAGAGCAAGACTCTGTCCCCCCCAAAAATAAAAACAAAAAATAAAACATGAAACTTCAGCTCCCTGCGCAACAGCCTGATGATCCGATGCAGCAGGCGTCTGTTGGCCGCAGGTCGCTGGACAGCAGCTGAGCAGCTTGCGAATCATGCTTCCTCAGGACACACACAGGCTTTCCAGTGCCCTCTGGGGAACACTGAGGGATCGCCCCTGATTGGTTTCTGGATGAGCCAACTGGCTTTGCCCTTTCTTGTCCTGCCTCATAAACTCCTCGCTCCCAAGAGTTCACCACCTGACAAAGCAGCTTGACCTGTGCACCGCCAGGTCTCACAGCCACTCAGTTCCTCCTCATTAGTCAAAAACAGTCCTAAATCCTGCCCCAAACCAAGTCTGATCATGCCATGCCAGGCCATCCCACTGCTGAGCAATGTCTACAGCTTTTGCCCACTGGGAGGATCCTTTGAATGGGTACTGGATGGTGCCAGCTGTCTCTCACTTTCCAGTCCCAGCTGAGTGGCTCATTTGACCATCCAGGCGCTGCAGATTTACTGAGGGCCTCCCACGTGCCAGGCACCTTCTAGGTTCTGATGAGGAGGCAGTGAGTGAAACAAAGTCCCTGCCCTCTGAAGCTTATATTCTCAGGGGGGCAGACCATATATGTCCAGTGAACCACATATATCACCATAGCATATATAACAAATGTACTCAATGAGATTAGAGACCGTAACACACAGTCACAAGTGCTTTAGAGACAAGTCAAGCAGTGTGAGCAGAACAGGGAGTAGGTGGGGGTGACTGTTATCTTACAGCAGGATGCAGGGAAGTCCTCATTGGGAAGTGGAAATTTGAGCAGAGCCTGGGAGGAAGGGAGCCCTGTGGCTACAAGGGTAAAGGCTTCCAAGGCAGAGGTCACAGGGGTGCAAAGGCCGTGGTGGAGGGGCATGCTGGTGGGGTGGAGGCGGAGTGAGGTAGGGGAGAGTGAGGGGAAAGGATGGGATTTGGGAGGCAGAAGGGTGCGATTCCTAGGGCCTGGCTGGTCCAGGTAGCTGTTGTTCAAATAAGATGGAGTCCTGCAGGGTTTTGAGAGAGGAGTGACATGTTCCTTTTGGCTCTGAGAGGGCCACCGGCTCGGTATGGATACCAGTTTATAGTGGGCAGAAGCAGCGGCAGAGAGACCAGAGGAGGCTCCTGCAGCAGTCCCGGTGAGGACGGTGCTGGTTTGAACCAACTGGGGTGGCGCTGGCTTCTCTGGTGCTGAGAAGACAGAGCTACCTGGGCTCCTCCCCTCCATCCCAAACTCCCTCCTTGTTCCAGGGCACCTCCTCTGGAGCTCAGTCCTAATCCCCTTGGCAGACTCATGACTCTGTCCTCAGGCTTCCGGGGCCTAACTCCAGTGAAGCCCTTCTTGGATCCATGGCTCGCATGGCAGGGATGGGAGCCACAGTGACTCCTTTGGGGTGCAGTCGTGAGGACAAGTGGCATATTGTCCATAAACTGCTTACAACAGTGTCTGGCACATGGAAGCCATGTAAATGTAACTCTTAGCTATCATTGCTGTCACTGTCTCCTCGGTAAGAGATGGAGAACTCCTGCAGGGTGGCCATGAGTCTCATCTCAGCACCCAGCCACTACTCAACACGAAGAGAACTGAGCTAAATTCTGCACATTTCTCCTAGTTCATTTCTCCTAGTTCTGGTCTTTGGAGTAACCCAGAGACCTTCTTAAATATGTGAAGACAGCTCTTTTGTTCCCCTTTAAGTTTTCTCTTCTTTTGGCCAAACGAGTTTGTGTGGCAGATGTTCAATCCCTCCCATTCATTTTCTACTCAGTCACTACTTTTCTTACAGTGGACAACACGGCCCAGATGTGGCCTGGAAGCAGCCAGAATGAATGTGATGAATAGGGACAATAAGCACACACACACTAAAAAACTAGCCACTATCTCCTTCTTCTTCTTCTTTTTTTTTTTTTTTTTGAGGTGGAGTTTTGCTCTTGTCACCCAGCACCCAGGCTGGAGCACAATGGCATGATCTCGGCTCACTGCAACCTCCACCTCCCAGGTTCAAGCGATTCTCCTGCCTTAGCCTCCTGAGTAGTCGGGCTTACAGGCATGTGCCACCATGCCCGGCTAATTTTTGTATTTTTAGTAGAGACGGGTTTCACTATGTTGGTCAGGCTGGTCTCAAACTCCTGACCTCAGATGATCCACCTGCCTCAGCCTCCCAAAGTACTGGGATTACAGGCATGAGCCACTGTGCCCGGCCCCAACCATACAGCTCCCCCAGAATACATCTTAACACTAAAAATATAGAAGAGACATAGTCTCAAATAAAGGAGACATCTTTAAAATGAATAAAAACCTATGTTTATTTCTCTCATTACTCCTGAGAAATGGTGAAAGCTTTCAGAACAGACTGGTTTCTAGAGTCATCACGTAGAAATATTGACCCCAGGACACAGATCTTATGCCTGCTGGGGGCTATGGTCAAGAAAATAGAAGAACACCAGAAGGTGCTCTTGGAAGGAGATACGGAAAATATTCAGTGGGGCAGACATTTACTGAGCGTAAACCAGGTTCACTAGACTTCTGGGCCTTCATAGGACCCAAAGCTCTCCCCAAGATGAGAATGACGACGGCCATGATCCAGGCATGACTATTACCCCTGAATCTAGAATAAGCCACATCTCTCCCGAAGGAAAAAAGTGTCTGTACCTGGGAAGAAGAGGCACAGAATAGGAGATTGATAGCTGCAATTCTTTGCTCACAATCACAAAATAAATTGGTCCCTTTCCTTTTTTTTTTTTAAAAAAAGGAAACTGGTTGTAGCACAGAGAATTTTTAGGGTAGCAAAACTGCTTTCTTTGTATGATGTTATAATGGTGAAAACATGTCATAAATTTGTCCAAACCCACAAAATACACAACACTGAGAATGAAGCCTAAGATGAACCATAGACGTGGGTGATAATGATGTAGTGATGTGTCAGGGTAGGTCCATCAGCTGTAACGAACGTAGCACTCTGGCTGGGCAGATCATGCGTGCCTGCAGCAGGTAGTATATGAGAAATCCCTCTGTACCTTTCTCTCAATTTTGATGTGAACCTAAAAGTACTCTATAGAATCAAGTCTAGGCCAGGTGCAGTGACTCATACCTGTAATCCCAGCACTTTGGGAGGCCAAGGTGGGTGGATCACCTGAGGTCAGGAGTTCAAGATCAGCCTGGCCAGTACGGTAAAACCTCATCTCTACTAAAATACAAAAGTAGCCCAGCGTGGTGGTGTGCACCTGTGGTCCCAGATACTTGGGAGGCTGAGGCGAGAGAATTGTTTGAACCGGGGAGGCAGAGGTTGCAATGAGCCGAGATCGCACCACTGCACTCCAGCGTGCCAGCCTGGGGAACAGAGCGTGCCAGCCTGGGGAACAGAGCGAGTACCCCCAGCTCCCTCCTCACCAAAAAAAAAAAAAAAAAAAAAAGAACCAAGTCTGTTAAGATAAAAAAAAAAAAAAAAAAAAAGCCAAAACCAAAAAAAAAAAAAAAAAGAAATTTGAATGTGATTTTCTTTTTTAAAATAGGGACTCTGACTTCATCAATGTTACCCAACTTGATACTATTTCTATATTTTTAAGCAGCCAGATTAAACATATTAATCTCCCCATCCTGGGCTTCTTTTTGTCTCTCATGAACTGACTCCCACCGGATCCCCTTTGTCTTGCCCTTTTGCAGTTGACTTTGTGAATAAAGACATCAGGCTTTAGGGTGAGACGTGTTTGGTGCTATTGTGCTGACCCCAACTATGAAAACAGCTTTGAGTCTGCTCCCGCCTTTGTATCTGCTGTGCTTCTAGGGTCAAGCCTGAGAAGTGGGGCCCCTATGTCTTGCTCATGGGGATGCCACTTGGCATGCTGTAGGCCACAGGATGCATTGCCATTGCCAGCACGTGACCATGGCAGGTGCTCTAGTGGACGTTGGCAGTGATTCTGGCCAACACACAGGTCACATCCAAGACACATGGAGGGGACGGGGGATGAGTTGGGCAAGGCTCAGTAGTCCTGCCCGGATGTCTCTACATCTCCTGTCCCCTCACTGACTTAAAAAGCCAGATCCGCAGGGAAACAGAGTCAAGAAGAAGGTGGAAAAAGCAAAAATTTCCTTCAAAAAGTTTTGTATATTTAAGAGGCTTCCCACAAAAGTGATTTCTTGATTTGAGCAATTTGGAGAAACGGCCCTGGTAGGGGCACTGTTTTCACACGGGAGATTCCCGCCAGAGCGGCGAGGGGTGGCTAGCTGTCCAGCCTCTTTTCTCCTTTGCCTCTGGTGCCAGAATGGAACATATGTCCGGCAGCCCTCCTTCCTGCTGTCCAGCCCTTTCCAGTGGAGTTCTTACAGTGGGAGGGTGACACAGGTCCCAGCACCTGGGGTGTAAGTGCAGCACACAGGTGCCGCCCTGCTCCTGAGCCAGGGATTCTCTGCCATTCATCCCTCCTCTGGGGCTGCCCCTGCCTCCCTCCTATGGTGCAACGGGCATTGCCAGATGGACTGATAAACTCTCGTGTCCTGGGACCAGATGGAATTCAAAAACACGCTCCACCTGCCAACAGTGCAGCCTCCTGACCCCACCATAGGGGACCTTGAGTCTCCCCATTACAGAGGAGCACAAATGCACTCATGACTGCAGGTCCCACACCGGGCAGCTCAGGGCACAGCCCTTGCTCCATGCCCTTCCTTCCTCTCCCGCTCCTACTTCCCAGCTTTGCCCGGGGTTCTAGATGTACAGTCAGAAATATGGCTCAGCCCTAAGGAGCCACATAACCAGCTGGATCAGCAGTATACGAGGCTCACTGCTGTAGAGGAGGTGAACATGGGGCTGTGGGGGCCCAGGGAGGCACCTTGCTCTGCCTCAGGGTTGGGGAAGTGATGTCTGAGCTGAGTCTCAGTCAGCAGGGTTAGCCGTGAATAAGCTAGGCCACTGTATCCTGTTTTACTCAGTTTTAAACTCTATTATCCAGTGTTAGAATGGCACATAGCCACTGAATGGCTATGTGGATGACAGATTAAAAAACAGTATGGGAAGATATTTGCAGCTTCAAAGAGAATAAAATACCTAGGAATCCAACTTACAAGAGATGTAAAGGACCTCTTCAAGGAGAACTACAAACCACTGCTCAGTGAAATCAAAGAGGACACAAACAAATGGAAGAACACACCATGCTCATGGATAGGAAGAATCAATATCGTGAATATGGCCATACTGCCCAAGGTGATTTATAGATTCAATGCCATCCCCATTAAGCTACCAATGACTTTCTTCACAGAATTGGAAAAAAACTGCTTTAAAATTCATATGGTACCAAAAAAGACCCCGCATTGCCAAGACAATCCTAAGCCAAAAGAACAAAGCTGGAGGCATCACACTACCTGACTTCAAACTATACTACAAGGCTACAGTAACCAAAACAGCATGATACTGGTACCAAAACAGAGATATAGACCAATGGAACAGAACAGAGCCCTCAGAAATAATACCACACATCTACAGCCATCTGATCTTTGACAATCCTGACAAAAACAAGAAACGGGGAAAGGATTCCCTATTTAATAAATGGTGCTGGGAAAATTGGCTAGCCATAAGTAGAAAACTGAAACTGGATCCTTTCCTTACTCCTTATACGAAAATTAATTCAAGATGGATTAGAGACTTAAATGTTAGACCTAAAATCATAAAAACCCTAGAAGAAAACCTAGGTAATACCATTCAGGACATAGGCATGGGCAAGGACTTCAAGACTAAAACACCAAAAGCAATGGCAACAAAAGCCAAAATTGACAAATGGGATCTAATTAAACTAACGAGCTTCTGCACAGCAAAAAAACTACCATCAGAGTGAACAGGCAACCTACAGAATGGGAGAAAATTTTTGCAATCTACTTATCTGACAAAGGGCTAATATCCAGAACCTATAAAGAACTCAATCAAATTTACAAGAAAAAAACAAACAACCCCATCAAAAAGTGGGCAAAGGATATGAACAGACACTTCTCAAAAGACATTCATACAGCCAACAGACACATGAAAAAATGCTCATCATCACTCGCCATCAGAGAAATGCAAATCAAAACCACAATGAGATACCATCTCATACCAGTTAGAATGGCAATCATTAAAAAATCAGGAAACAACAGGTGCTGGAGAGGATGTGGAGAAATAGGAACACTTTTACACTGTTGGTGGGACTGTAAACTAGTTCAACCATTGTGGAAAACAGTGTGGCGATTCCTCAAGGATCTAGAACTAGAAATACCATTTGACTCAGCCATCCCATTACTGGGTATATACCCAAAGGATTATAAGTCATGCTGCTATAAAGACACATGCACACATATGTTTATTGTGGCACTACTCACAATAGCAAAGACTTAGAATCAACCCAAATATCCATCAGTGACAGACTGGATTAAGAAAATGTGGCACATATACACCATGGAATACTATGCAGCCATAAAAAAGGATGAATTCGTGTCCTTGGTAGGGACATGGATGCAGCTGGAAACCATCATTCTCAGCAAACTATCGCAAGAACAGAAAACCAAACACCACATGTTCTCACTCATAGGTGGCAATCGAACAATGAGATCACCTGGACACAGGAAGGGGAATGTCACACACCGGGTCCTATTGTGGGGAGGGGGGATTGATAGCATTAGGAGATATACCTAATGTAAACGACGAGTTAATGGGTACAGCACACCAACATGGCACAAGTATACATATGTAACAAACCTGCACATTGTGCACATGTACCCCAGAACTTAGAGTATAATAATAAAAAAAAGATATTTGCAAACCTGTGTTCACAGCAGCATTATTCACAATAGCCAAAAGGTGGAAGCGACCCGAGTGTCCACCAAAGGATGAATAGATAAAGTGTAGTTTATGCATACAAGGGAATATTACTTGGTTGTCAAAAAGGAGATTCTGATGCATGCTATGACATGGATGAGCTTTATGCCAAGAGAAAGAAGCCAATAACCAAAGGACAAATCCTGTGCAATTCCACTTATGTGAGATCTCTGGAGCCGTCAGATTTATAGAGACAAAGTAGAATGATGGTTGCCAGGGGCTGAGGGGAAGGGGGAATAGGGAGTTAGTGTTCAATGGGGGCAGACTTTCAGCTGAAGAAGATAGAAGAGTTCTGTGGTTGGATGGTGGTGATGGCTGCACAAGGTGAATGTACTTACTGCCACTGAATTGTACAATTACAAATGGTCAAGATGGTAAATTTTACGTGTATTTTACCACAATTTAAAAAGATGGTATCAGTGGGTGGTTAGAAGCAAGTTGTAAATCAGTGAAGAAAAGTCACAGAAGCGGTGTTTCTTAAGCCCCGGGCAGCTGAAAGGGAGAGGAGAGGGCTGTGCCCAGGGTGCACACGTTCACCCCTGCAGTGCAGGAGGAGCCGTCTACAGGGGTTGCTGTGTGGTCTTCGTGCACAGGCACTCCACAGCGTATTTTAGCTGGTTTTCAGCTAGACTTTTTGCTTCTGATCTTGACAAATCTCAGTGAAATATGGGCAGAAAATGACTTTCTTAAAACTTTTTTTTTTTTTTTTGGTGGCGTAAAGAAATCACTTCACCCACACCACCTACAGGAGCCCACCTACGATACTTGAACAACACTGTGCAACTAAACACCACAGTAAAATCACACTGACTCCAAATCCAGTAATTTGGGAAAGAAACCATATAGTTCTGTAAAACAATTTATATTCCAATTACATTGTAAGCCCTATTTTTTTCCACTAGTAAGCCCTAAAAATCTTCAACAGCAACATTTATTAGCCGAGTTTGAGTTAGCTGTTCTTCTTAAAAGCATGATACTGTAATTCTTTTTTTTTTTTGAGTGGAGTCTCACTCTGTCACCCAGAATGGAGTGCAAAGTGCAATCTCAGCTTACTGCAGCCTCCACCTCCCGAGTTCAAGGGATTCTGGTGCCTCAGCCTCCCGAATAGCTGGGATTACAGGTGTGCTCCACCATGTCTGGCTAATTTTTGTATTTTTAGTAGATTCTGGGTTTCACCATGTTGGCCAGGCTGGTCTTTAACTCCTGACCTCAAGTGATCTGCCTGTCGTGGCCTCCCAAAGTGCTGGGATTATGGACATAAGCAATCACGCTCGGCTCATTTGTGCAGTTTTAGTAGAGATGGAGTTTTGACATGTCTGCCAGGCGGGTCTTGAACTCCTGGCATCAAGTGATCAGCCTGCCTCAGCCTCCCAAAGTGCTGGCAGTACAGGCATGAGCCACCATGCCCGACTGAAACTGTAATTCTTTAGGAAGCCACAGTTAACACTTCTCTAATTCAGGGCACCCCTTCTCTCATTCCTCTGCAGGAGTCAGAACCGACTCTGCTTCCTTTCCTGCCTAGCAGCGACTCAGTTCCTCTGCATATGCTTCAAGTTAAATCATCCTAATGAGATGCTTCAGGCAGCTCAGCGACCATGTGAGACCCTGTATTCTTATTGCTACTGTAACAAATTACCCCCAACTTAATGGCTCAAAAGAATAGGGATTTATTATCTTACAGTTCTGGAGGTCAGAAGTCTGGCGTGAGTCTCTCAAATCTAGAACCAGGGTGCTGAGAGGGCTGGATCCTCCTGGAGACTACAGGGAAGAATCCATGTCCTGCCTTTTCCAGCTCCGCACTGCCCCATTCCTAGGCTTGGGGCCTCTTCCTCCATCCTCAAGGCCAGGAGTGGCGGGGGAGTGTTTCTCACACTGTGTCACTCCCACCTTCTCTTCTGACTCATCTCCTACTTGGAAGGACCCTTGTGATGACCCCAGACTCACCCAGATAATCCAGAATAATCTACTTTAAGGCCAGCTCATTACCAACCCCATAATCAGTTGGCCTTAAAATTTGTCGATAAAAGGACTGCCAATAAAAGCATCAGAACTGACTACCAACCTGTATTAGTTTGCTAGAATTGTCGATAAAAGTATCACGAAGTGGGTGACTGAAAACAACAGGAATCTATTCCCTCACAGTTTTGGAGGCCAGAAGTCCAAAACCCTGGTGTCAGCATGGCTGGTCCTCCCTGAGGGCCCTGACGGAGAATGTGTTCTGTGTCTCTCTCCTAGGTTCTGGTGGCGGCTGGGAAGCCTTGGTGTTCCCTGGCATGCAGAAGCATCACTCCAGTCCCAGCCCCAGCCTGCATCTTCCCACAGTGTCCGCTGTGTGTCTGTGTCCTCACATGACCCTCTTCTTATAAGGACACCTGCCATATCGGATCAAGGCCCCACCCTACTTCAGTATGATATCATTTTACCTAATTACATCTGCCATGACCCTATTTCCAAATAAGATCACATTTTGAGATACTGGGGGTTAGGAATTCTTCAATAAAAGAATTTTCAAGAGGATGCAATTCAGTCCATACCACAACCTTAAGACCATCTGCAACCTTAACTCCTCTTGGCCACACAGGGTCACATATTCCCAGGTTCTACGGATTAGAATGTGGACACCTGTGGGGGCCGTTTTTCTGCCAACCACACACTCACTGCGTTCACAATTCTGAAAAAACTCGCTCCTATTTAAAATTCAATTTATATTAACATCTTGATTTGGCTGGGATTTAAACTAGGTAAGGGCCTTGTGAGGTCTGCTGAGATGTGACAGTTGTTGGAAAGAAACAATGGCATCATCAGGGTCACACTTTTCTGACACAGTTAGTTTATGTTGAATGTAGAGTAAATCTCAAATGCAGGTAGCCGAAAAGAAGACCCTGGTAGGTGGTTATTTTCAACAACTTTAAATCCTCAAAAAACAGCATGAGATGTTGTATTACAACACAATCAGGGCTAACAAGTGGTTTGTTAAAGGGTCCAGTGTCAACTTTGTGCCTCCCCAGAATGTGTGAAAAAGGAGGCTCTGGTATCGACTGAGTGTCTAATCTGTGCCAATCTCTGTGCTAGGAATGTTCCCCACATTCACTCAATCAAAGTAAGGAAACAGGTACCTGTGTGTGATTCTCTGAGCATCTGTTAGAGACAGGCCAATTTCAGGTGGGGCATCAAGCAAGTCACACATACAACATCACAGCATAAAAAGAAGGGTGGGAAAGAGTCCCCAAGCTCCAGAAAATGCAGGCCAGGCCAAAGACAGTAGCCACTGGCACAGTCAACCCGCTCAGCCTCAGCTTGTTTGTTCCCGGATACGTGAGTGTCAACCTCATGTTGAGTCCTGAACCAAGGGCTGGGACACTTGACTCAGTTTCCCCGCCTTCACGAAGCTCAGGCAAGTGTGTGGTCCTCAGGGAGCGGGGAAAACATAAAAACAGACAATTTCTTTACCATCTGACAAGTGTTGGGAGCTTGGGTTGGGTCCTGAAGGTCAAAGTGGAGCTGGTCAACCAAATAAGCAGGGCTCAGCATTCTGACGGAGGGAGCCTGCCCTCACAATGTCCAGGAGGCAGAAGGGCTGTGGTGCAACTGACAAGTCTGGGATGTCTGGTCCACACCTTAAGGCTGGGGTGGGAGACAGGTGGCCTTTGGTGCACCCAGGAATCATGTGCCATAAGGCAAGATGATAGCTTTCCTCAAGGCAGTGGTAGCAAGGGGACAACAGGCCTTGGTGGAAGACCTTTTTTTTTTTTTTGAGACAGAGATGGAGTTTCGCTGTTGTCACCCATGCTGGAGTGCAATGGCACAATCTTGACTCATTGAAACCTTTGCCTCCTGGGTTCAACTGATTCTCTTGCCTCAGCCTCCCTAGTTGGAAGACTCTTAAAGGGTGGAGATGACAGGGCCTTTGGTATGTGGGGTCAAAGAGAAAAAGAAGGCAACAAATGTCAGGCTCAGGACTCTGAGCCCAAGAATGTTGGTGGTGCCTCCACTGAGAGACAGCACCCAGGAGAGGAGCTGGCCTGGGGTGGAAGGGTGGCACTGCTTTAGAGGCTGGGTTGAGGGGCCACTGGGCGCAGTGTCAGGCAGTTCAGCAGATGCAGTCTGCAGCTCGGGATGTGGTTGGGTTGGAGACATAGGTCTGGAGTCATTAGCAAGAAGGTCATGGGGGAAACCAAAGGAAAGAAGGACTTATCCAGACAGCACAGACACAGAGAAGACAGGCTGGAGGGCAGGGGCTTGGGGAATGCAAGCACCTGGGGGAATGAAAGCCTCCAAAAGGGATGCAGAGGGGGTGACCACCAGGCCAGGGATGCCGGGAAGGGACTGCACCTGTAGTGCTGGGGACTGAAAGGTGTCTTTGGATTTGGCAGCAGAGAGAGGCTGTTGGCCCAGAAGAGGCCTCAAGGGGAAGCAGGGGTAGATGGGTGAAGGACAGGGTGGTCTCAATGCCTCTTAAGAAATGTGGTCTGATGCCTGCATAATGGGCTCTGCAGACCCTCCCTCTTAGAGAGAAAGTGAACTTTGGAAACCAGCCTGCCCAGAGGTGCCTGGGAGTCGGAGGGGGTGTGTGGGGGCCTGTGAGCCTCCCACCTAGTGTACTGTGTGAGGAAGAGGAGAGGACAAGGGGATTTCTGTGGCCAGGGAAGCACCAAGAATGAGCAAGAGGCAGAAGAAGCCACTGAGAACAGGCTGGGAGTTTCCTCCTGCAGACACATGGGGATGGGACCCTGCCCACAGGCGGTGCCTCACGTAAGTCATTGTGGGCCAAACAGCAGAGCCCATGACCCATCAGAGGCAATATCCAAGTTGTGGGCAGCTAAGGAGGAGGAGGCCAGAGCCCAGGGCCCAGGAGGACACCTGAGGGAAGGGCTTGGTCTTGGCCAGTGCTGGACTGCCGTCTCCCCTTGGGGTTTGGTGACGGGCCTGGGCTGGTGGATTACAGCATCCTGAAAAAGAGCCCAGCCTGAAGAGTGATCTCGTCCCTTCCTGTCCCAGGGGAGATGTGGGCAGTCTGATCTGGAAAGCGAGATGAATCAGGGTTCTCACTTCTCATTTATTCTCTGCCCTGAGCTAGCCTGAAGAAACAGGCTCGCACCTACCCCTGGTGGGTCAGCCCTGTGGTCTGACACACATGTGGTCACCCCTCCAGTTTGTGCCCTTTTTTCTTTGTTTTTGAGACTGGGTCTCACTCTGTCACTCAGGCTAGAGTGCAGTGGTGCAATCTTGGCTCACTGCAGCCTCGACCTCTTGGGTCTCAAGTGATCCTTCTACATCAGCCTCCCATGTAGCTGGGACTACAGGCGTACATCACCATGCACAGCTAAGTTTTTGATTTTCTGTAGAGACAATGTCTCACTATATTGCCTAGCCTGGTCTTGAACTCCTGGGATCAAGCAATCCTCCCTTCTTGGCCTCCCGAAGTGCTAGGATTAGAGATGTGAGTCACTGCGCCTGGCGTGCCCTGTCTCTACCTGCTGTCTCATTCTCATGCCCACTGTAACTCCCAGATGAAGAGGCATGAGACCTGCTGGTTTCTCTTTACAGAGTGAGAAACCAACCTGGAGAGGCAGCAAGACTGGCCTCGGGCCCTCCCATTCCTATGTAGGTGGGTCCCTTGTGCCTCAATTGAGGGGCTTTTTTATTCATATAATCCTACTTCCAGCACAGGTGTACCTGACTGGTCTCATCATGACACCCTGAAAGTTCAAGGTGCTCACATACTGAAATCAGACATCCTCAAATTCTCAGAAGGACCCTGGGGTTGGACAGACCCAGACTCAAGTCCTCACTCCACTGACTCCCCAGCTGTGTAACCTTGAGGGAGTCTGTGCTCAAGCCTCAGTTTCCTTCTTTGTAAGATGTTGCTTTCATGTCACAGGCTTGTTGGAGGCACGGCTGAGGTGACCTCTACCGAGCACTCAGCCCAGGCCTGACACTCCACAGGCCTGATAAACCCCAGCTATTACGACTGTTATGACCATTATTCTCCATCCAAGCATCGGTCCCGTTAAGAGGAGTTGCTGTTCCCCCAAAGCCCTCTGGAATGGGCAGTCTATGTGGACAGTCCAAACCAAAACAGAGATGGTCACATTCATCTGAATTTTTTTTCTAACTTTCAATAGATTTGCATGATTCAGATAGGAGGGACAGGACACTCACAGCTGAAGGCCTCCGAGTACTGAATCTTATTTTGGATTTACCTCCTGTGAGCTTTGGGTCTGATATGGTTTGGCTGTGTCTCCACCCAAATCTCATCGTGAATTGTAGCTCCCATAATTCCCATGTGTCATGGGAGGGACCTGGTGGGAGGTCATTGAATCATGGGGGTGGGTTTTTCCCGTGCCGCTCTCATGATAGCGAATAAGTCTTGAGATCTGATGGTTTTATAAAGGACAGTTCCTCTGCACATGCCTTCTTGCCTGCCACTACGTAAGACGTGCTTTTGTTTTCTTTTGGCTTCGGCCATAATTGTGAGGCCTCCCCAGCTATGTGCAACTGTGAGTCCATTAAACCTCTTTCCTTTATAAATTACCCAGTCTCTGGTATGTCTTTATTAGCAGCATGAGAACAGACTAATATAGGGCTCCTCATCTGTAAATCAGGGGCAAGAGCATTGGGCGTGTGTGTGAGGACTGAATGATAAGTAAATATATTGGGCATGGGGCATCCAGGAGGCACCTGCACAGGGGATGCTCCAGGCATGCACATCCCTTCCTTCTCTCCACCGCGCAGGACCTGGGAGAAAGCAAGGACTTTGCTCTGCTTTGCTGTGGGAGGCAAGGCCCTTCCCAGTGCACCTGCAATACTGCTCTCCACGTGTGCTATGGGCCTGTGGGTGAGAGATCGTGGCAGGAGCTGGCCAGCCAACAGCCCATGCTCCCAGGCTCTTCCCAGGAAAGACTAGCATCAGAGGTTCCTGTCTGCCTGAGACTGGGTCCCTCTCACAGCTCATGGCAGATGGCAGCCAGCAACTCTGTTACAAAACACCCAAAACACAGCTTTAACATGTGCTGTGCATAGTCCTGAAGACCTGTGGCTGCTTTTATTGAACAGATGTCTGCAAAGAAGGAGTGAGGTGGGGAGGTACAACTGTGACTTCACTAGCTGGGTTGTGATGTTCTCCCAGGGGACCCAGAGGGACGCTTTACAGCAACACGTGAGGCTTCCATGCAGCCTTTCTCCATTTAAAACTCGAGAATTATGAGTTCTCATATGCATGTCCCCGAAAAGTAATATTGTTCCCATATTTGCTTTTCGAAAGAGGAAATGAAAATCTGCAGCGCATTGTGAGGAGCCCTGCACCATCTGCGCATGTGCGCGTCTCTGGAAGCAGGCAGTTCTACTTGCAGAGAGGCCCCACGACGCAGAGAACACAGTCTTTTGCTAACAGTAAGGACTACTGAGAAATCACTTTCACCCTTAAATCCTGTAGAAAACACTGATTTCGAGGCTTCAGTGACTTAGCTCAATCCTAAGAATCAAGATAGGTGATCAGCCAGGGTCTTTCCATGTTTTCCTGAAAAAATCCTTGGGCCATGATGGTTAGTTCTCATTTGCTGGGGAAAGAGACAGAAAGGAAGGAAGGAAGAAGGGAGGGAAGGAAAGGAGGAGGGAGGGGAGGGAAGGAAAGAAAGAGTGATGGGAGGGAGGGAGGGAAGGAGGGAAAGGTGGGACAGCAGGAGGGAAGGAAAGGAGGAGGGACGGGAAGGAGGGAAGGAAAGGAGGCAAGGAAAGAAGGGAAGGAGAGAAGGAAGGAGGAAAGGAGAGAAGAAAGGGAGGAATGAGGAAAGGAAAAGAAAGAAGGGAGGGAACAAAGGCAGGCAGGAAGGTTTTCAACACTTTGCTATTATAAAATATGGTTTAAGGGAAAGTATTTTTAAAATAGATTCTCTAGTTATTACACCAGCTAAGCCTTTTTCAGAGCTTCCTATGTACCAGGCAATATTCTAAGCACTTTACATGATTTAACTTATTTGATCCTTGCTTTGATCCTATAAAGATCCATTCTACAGGTGAGGAAACTGAGGTACAGTCTCCAATCTCACTCAGGTCACTGCAAATGCCATTAACTCATTCTTGTTTACGGCCGAGTAGTATTCCATCACATAAACATACCACAGTCTCTTTATCCACTTGTTGACTGATGGGCATTTGGGTTGGTTCCAAGATTTTGCAATTGGGAATTGTGCTGCTATAAACATGCTAGTATCTTTCTTGTATAATGACTTTTTTCCTCTGGGTAGATACCCAGTGGTGGGATTGCTGGACCAAATGGTAGTTCTACTTTTAGTTCTTTAAGGAACTTCCACACTGTTTTCCATAGTGGCTGTACTAGTTTACATTCCCACCAGCAGTGTAGAAGTGTTCCCTGATCACGGCATCCACACCAACATCTACCATTTTTTCATTTTTTGATTATGGCCATTCTTGCAGTAGTAAGGTGGTATCGCATTGTGGTTTTGATTTGCATTTCCCTGATCATTAGTGATGTTGAGCATTTTTTTCTCATGTTTGTTGACCTTTTGTATATCTTCTTTTGCAAATTGTCTGTTCATGTCCTTTGACCACTTTTTGATGGGATTGTTTTTATTCTTATTGTTTTGTTTGAGTTCATTGTAGATTTTGGATATTAGTCCTTTGTCAAATGTATAGATTGTGAAGATTTTCTCCCACTCTGTGGGTTGTCTGTTTACTCTGCTGTTCCTTTCACCATGCAGAAGCTCTTTAGTTTAATTAAGAGTTCTTGGTCGTGAAATCCCCGCCTAAGCCAATGTCTAGAAGGGTTTTTCCAATGTTATCTTCTAGAATTTTTATAGTTTCAGGTCTTAGATTTAAGTCCTTAATCCATCTTGAGTTGATTTCTGTTATTAGGTGAGAGATGAAGATCCAGTTTCATTCTCCTACATGTGGCTAGCCAATTATCCCAGCACCATTTGTTAAAAAGGGTGTCCTTTCCCCATTTTTACATTTTTGTTTGCTTTGTCAAAGATAAGTTGGCTGTAAGTATTGGGGTGTATTTCTGGGTTCTCTATTTTGTTCCATTGATCTATGTGCCTATTTTTATACCAGTACCATGCTGTTTTAGTGACCATGGTCTTATAGTATAGTTTGAAATCAGGTAGTGTGATGCCTCCAGATTTGTTTTTTTTTGCTTAGTCTTGCTTTGGCTATGCAGGCTCTTTTTTGGTTCCATAAGAATTTTAAAATTGTTTTTTCTAACTCTGTGAAGAATTATGGTGGTATTTTGATGGGAATTGCATTGAATGTGTAGATTGCTTTTGGCAGTATGGTCATTTTCACAATATTGATTCTACCCATCCATGAGCATGTGATGTGTTTCCTTTTGTCTGTGTCATCTATGATTTCTTTCAGCAGTGTTTTGTAGTTTTCTTTGTAGAGGTCTTTTGCTTTCTTGATTAGGTACATTTCTAAGTATTTTATTTTTTTGCAACTATTGTAAAAGGGGTTGAGTTCTTGATTTGATTCTCTGCTGGGTCGCTTTTGGTATATAGTAGAGCTACCGATTTGTGTACGTTAATCTTGTTTCTGGAAACTTTGCTGAATTCTTTGATCAGTTCTAGGAGCTTTCTGGACTTTAGGGTTTTCTAGGTAAACGACCATACTGTCAGCAAACAGTGACAGTCTGACTTCCTCTTTACCAATTTGGATGCCCTTTATTTCTTTCTCTTGTCTGATTGCTCTGGCTAGGACTTCTAGTACTATGTTGAAGAGGAGTGGTGAGAGTGGGCATCCTTGTCTTGTTCCAGTTCTGAGAGGGAATGCTTTCAATTCTTCCCATTCAGTATTATGTTGGGTGGGGGTTTGTCATATTGTTTTTATTACATTGAGGTATGTCCCTTGTATGCTGATTTTGCCGAAAGTTTTCATCATAACGGGATGCTGGATTTTGTCGAATGCTTTCTCTGCATCTATTGAGATGATCACGTGATTTTTGTTTTAAATTCTGTTTATGTGGTGTATCACATTTATTGACTTGTGTATATTAAACCATCCCTGCATCCCTAGTATGAAATCCACTTGATCATGGTAGATTATCTTTTTGATATGTTGTTGGATTCAGTTAGCTAGTATTTTGTTAAGGATTTTAGCATCTATGTTCATGAAGGATATCAGTTTGTAGTTTTCTTTTTTGGTTATGTCCTTTCCTGGTTTTGGTATTAGGGTGATGCTGGCTTCATAGAATGAATTAGGGAGCGTTCTTTCTTTCTCTGTCTGTGGAATAGTGTCAAAAGGAGTGGTACCAATTCTTCTTTGAATGTCTGGTAGAATTCTGCTGTGAATCTGTCTGGTCCTAGACTTTTTTTGTTCGTAACTTTTAAATTACCATTTCAATCTCGCTGCTTGTTATTGGTCTCTTCAGGGTATCCAATTCTTCCTGATTTAAGCTAGGAGGGTTGTATTTTTCCAATAATTTATCTATCTCTTCTAGGTTTTCTAGTTTACGTACATAAAGATGTTCATGGTAGCCTTGAATAATCTTTCACATTTTAATGGTGTCAGTTGTAATATCTCCTGTTTCATTTCTTAATGAGGTTATTTGGACTTTCTCTCTTCTTTTCTTGATTAATCTTGCTAAAGGTCTATCAATTTTATTTATCTTTTCAAAGAACCATCTTTCTGTTTATCTTTTTTTTATTATTCAATTTCATTTAGTTCTGCTCTGATCTTGGTTATTTCCTTTCTTTTGCTGGGCTTGGTTTGTTCTTGTTCCTCTAGTTCCTTGAAGTGTGACCTTAGAATATCAGTTTGTGCTCTTTTAGTCTTTCTGCCATGTAGATGTTTAGGGCTAAGAACTTTCCTCTTATCACTGCCTTTCCTGTATCCCAGAGATTTTGACAGGTTGTGTCATTACTGTTGTTCAGTTCTAAGAATTTTTAAATTTCCATCTTGATTTTGGTTTTGACCCAATGCTCATTCAGGAGCAGGTTATTTAATTTCCATGTATTTGCATGATTTTGAAGGTTCCTTTTGGAGTTGATTTCCAGTTGTATTCTACTGTGGTCTGAGAGAGTGCCTGATATAATTTCAATTTTCTTAAATTTATTGAGGCTCGTTTTATGGCCTATCATATGGTCTATCTTGGAGAAAGTTCCATGCACTGTTGAATAGAATGTGTATTCTGCAGTTGTTGGATGAAATCTTCTGTATATGTCTTTTAAGTCCATTTGTTCCAAGGTATAGTTTAAATCTATTATTTCTTTGTTGACTTTCTGTCTTGATGACCTGTCTAGTGCCATCAGTGGAGTATTGAAGTCCCCCACAA
This sequence comes from Trachypithecus francoisi, assembly GCF_009764315.1. NCBI lineage: Eukaryota > Metazoa > Chordata > Mammalia > Primates > Cercopithecidae > Trachypithecus > Trachypithecus francoisi. Next base: position 88,686,873 of record NW_022681468.1, on the reverse strand, counting down.
TTATTGTGTTGCTGTCTGTCTCATTTCTTAGATCTATTAGCAATTGTTTTATAAATTTGGAAGCTCCAGTGTTTAGGTGCATATATGTTTAGGATTGTGATATTTTCCTGTTGGACAAGGCATTTTACCGTTATATGATGTCCCACTTTGTCTCTTTTAACCACGGCTGCTTTAAAGTTTTTTTGTCTGATATAAGAATAGCTACCCCTGCAAGCTTTTGGTGTCTCTTTGCATGAATTGCCTTTTTCCATCCCTTTACTTTAGTTTATGTGAGTCTCCTGAAGGCGGCAGATGGTTGGTTGGTGAATTCTTATCCATTCTGCGTTCTGTATCTTTTAAGTGGAGCATTTAGTTCATCTACATTCAATGTTAGTATTGGGATGTGAGGTACTGTTGCCTTTGTCATGCTATTTGTTGCCTGTGTACCTTGCTGCTTTTTGTTTTTCTTTTTATTGGTATTTTTGTTTTGAAGGTCCTGTGAGATTTATGCTTTAAAGAGGTTCTGTTTTGATGTGTTTCCAGAATTTGTTTCAAGATTTAGAGCTCCTTTTAGCAGTTCTTGTAGTGGTGGCTTGGTAGTGGCGAATTCTCTCAGCATTTGTTTGTATGAAAAAGACTGTATCTTTCCTTCATATATGATTCTTACTTTTGCTGGATACAAAATTCTTGTCTGATAATTGTTTGGTTTGAGGAGGCTGAAGATAGGGCCCCAATCTCTTCTAGCTTGTAGGTTTTCTGCTGAGAAATCTGCTGTTAATCTGATAGGTTTTCCTTTATAGGTTACCTGGTGCTTCTGTCTCACAGCTGTTAAAATTCTTTCCTCCATCTTAACTTTAGATAACCTGATGACAGTGTGCCTAAGTGATGATCTTTTTGCGATGAATTTCCCACGTGTTCTTTGTGCTTCTTGTATTTGGATGTCTAGGTCTCTAGCAAGGCTGGGGAAGTTTTCCTCCATTATTACTTGAAATCTATTTTCCAAACTTTTAGATTTATCTTCTTCCTCAGGAACACCGATTATTTTTAGGTTGGTCATTTAACATAATCCCAGACTTTTTGGAGGCTTTGTTCATACTTTTTAATTTTTTGTCTTTGTTGAATTGGGTTAATTCAAAGACCTGTCTTCGAGCTCTGAATTACTTTCTTCCACTTGTTCAATCCTATTGCTGAGACTTTCCATAGCATTTTGCATTTCTATAAGTGTGTCCAATGTTTCCTGAAGTTTTGATTTTTTCTTTATGCGATCTATTTCCTTGAATATTTCTCCCTTCACTTCTTGTATTGTTTTTTGGATTTCCTTGCATTGGGCTTCACCTTTCTCTGGTGTCTGCTTGATTAGCTTAATAACTAACCTCCTGAATATTTTTTCAGGTAAATCAGAGATTTCTTCTTGGGTTGGATCCATTGCTAGTGAACTAGTGTAAGTTTTTGAGGGGGTGCTAAAGAGACTTGTTTTGTCATATTACCAGAGTTGATTTTCTGGTTCCTTCTCATTTGGGTGGGCTCTGTCAAAGGGAGGGTCTAGGGCTGAAGGCTGTTGTTCAGATTCTTTTGTCTCATGGGGTGTTCCCTTGATGGAGTACTCTCCCCCTTTTCCTATGGATACGGCTTCCTGTGAGCCAAACGGAAGTGATTGTTGTCTCTCTTTTGGGTCTAGCCACCCAGCAAGTCTACCTGGCTCCAGGATGGTACTGAGGCTTGTCTGCACAGACTCCTGTGATGTGAACTGTCTATGGGTCTCTCAGCTGTGGATCCCAGCACCTGTTCCAGTGTAGGTGGCAGGGGAGTGAAATGGACTCTGTGAGGGTTCTTAGCTTTGCTGGTCTAGTATTCCATTTTTCTGCTGGTTGGCCTCCTGCCGGGAGGTGACGCTCTCCAGAGAGCATTAGCTATGGTAGTATGGAGAGGGACCAGTGGTGGGTGGGGTCCTACAAACCCCAAGATTATATGCCATTTGTCTTCAGCTACCAGGGTGGATAGGGAAGGCCCATTCAGGTGCAGGAATGGGTGGGCGTCTGAGCTCAGACTCCCCTTGGGCTTGTCTTGCTATGGCTGCTATGGGGGATGGGGTTAAAGTTCCCAGGTCAATGGAGTTGTGTACCTAGGAGGATTATGGCTGCCTCTGCTGAGTCACCCAGGTTGTCAGGGAAGTGGGGGAAAGCCAGCAGTCACAGGCCTCACCCAGCTCCCACACAATCCAAAGGGCCGGTCTCACTCCCAATGTGCCCCCTCAACAGCCCTGAGTCTGTTTCCAGGCAGTGGGCAAGCTGGGCTCGAGAACTTGCCCCAGGCTACCTGCCTCCCAGCTGTGAAAGAAAAGGGCTTGGTTCTGCCCCCGCCTGCGGAAGCTACACACTGGATTTGCACCCTTCCCTGAGTTCTGGCCAAGAGGCTTCTTGCCCGTTCAAATGACTACAAAGTTCAGTTGGAGACCACCTTCTCCCTGTGGTGTTTTCCCCCAACTCCTCTGGCCGCCCTCCCAATGGATCCCTATGGTGCCAGGCAGGAATGGCCTGCTTGGGGACCCAGGGAGCTCCCTTTCTCACTGCTTCCGCTACTTCTGTGTTTCGCTTGACTCTCTAAACTGACTCAGCTCCAGGTAAGGTCGGAAACTTCTCCCGCAAACAGACCTTCATTTTCTCCAGTGGGGATGTGTGTTTGGGAGAGGATGCTCTCCTTTTCCCACTTTCACAGTTTGGGCACTCACAGTATTTGGGGTGTCTCCCAGGTCCTACAGGAGCAATCTGTTTCCTTCAGAGGGTCTGTGGGTCCTCTTGGGGTTGCTGGTTTGTTCTTGCAGTTGATCTGGGGCTAAAATTCATGATGTGAATCTCTGCACATTGCTCTGTCCATCTGAGTTGGAGCTGCCAGTCTAGTCCTGCCTCCCATCTGCCATGATCCCTGACCACATTTCTACTTAGCTATTCATCTGTCAATGAAAATTTGGGTTGCTTCCACATTTTGACTATTACAACTAATGCTACTTTGCAGCACTATTCACAATAGCAAAGACATGGAATCAACCTAGATGCCCAACAACAGTGGAATGGATGAAAAAATGTGGTATGTAGACACCAGGGTATACTATACAGCCATAAAAAAAGAATGAGATCCTGTCCTCTGCAGGAACATGGATGGAGCTGGAGGCCATCATCCTTAGCAAACTAATGCAGGAACAGAAAACCAAATGCTGATGTTCTCACGTATAAGTGGGAGCTAAATGATGAGAAAACATGGACACAAAGAGGGGAACAACAGACACTGGGGCCTACTAGAGAGCAAAGGGTGGGAGAAGGGAGAGAAGCAGGAAAAATAACTAATAGGTACTAGGCTTAACACCTGGGTGATGAAATAATCTGTACAACAAACCCGTGTGATGTGAGTTTACCTGCATAACAAATCTGCACGTGTACCCCCAAACCCCAAATACAAGTTTAAAAAAATAAATAATGCTACTTTAAACATTTGTGCACAAGTTTTTGTGTGGACATATGTTCTCATTTCTGGGAATGTACTTAGGAATAGAATTGCTGGATCATACAGTACCTCTATGTTTAACAATTTGGGGAATGCTAGACTGTTTTCCAAAGCAGCTACATCATTTTCCATTCCCACCAGCAGTGGATGAAGGTTCTAGATTATCACCATCATTATGTATACTTCCTATTATGTCTTTTTTGATTATAGTCATGCTAGTGGGTGTGAAGTGGTATTGCGTGTTTTTTTTGTTGTTGTTGTGGTAAAATATACATAATGAAATTTACCATCAAATCCATTTGTAAGCTGTACAGTTCAGTGACATTAAGTATATTCAAATTATTGTATAGACACCACCACCATCCATCTTTGAAGCTTTTCATGTTCCTACACTGACACTCTGTGCCCACTAAACAATAACTCCCTATTTCCTGCTCTCCCTAGCCCCTGTCAACCACCATGCTACTTTCTGCTTCTGTGAATTCACTACTCTATATAAGCAGAATCATAGAGTATTGTCCTTTCGTGACTGGCTTATTTCGCTTCGTATACTGTCCTCAACATGCATCTGCGTTGTAGCCTGTGTCAGAGTTCTTTTTCTTTGTAAAGCTGAACATGGAAATCAACTAAGAGGAGACAAATAACCTAATCAGATAATGGGCAAACAATAAAAGAAAAAAAATCACATGAGAAGAAGTGTAAGTATTTCCTGATATGGGTTGACTCTGGGCCCTCACCCAAATCTCATGTCAAATTGTAATTCCCTGTGTTGGAGGAGGTGCCTGGTGGGAGGTGACTGGATCATAGTGGGGGCTTTTCCCTTTGCTGTTGTCATGATACTGAGTCAGTTCTCAGGAGATCTGGTTGTTCAGAAGTATGTTCCACCTCTCCCTTCTCTCTCTTCCTCCTGCTCCAGCCAGGTAGGAAGTGCCTACTTCTCCTTTGCCTTCTGCCATGAGTGTAAGTTTCCTGAGGCCTCCCCAGCCATGCTTCCTATACAGCCTGCAGAATTGTGAGCCAATGAAGCCTCTTTTCCTTATACATTATCCAGTCTCAGGTAGTTCTCTGCAATGTGACCACAGACTAATACATCCCCCAAACATCTGAAAATGTTCAACCTCACCACAGAGCAGGGGAGTTAAAAAAAAACAAACGAGGAGTGCCCTTTCACACCCAGCAGACTGGCAACACTAAAATATGTGACTAAGCCACATTTGGCCATGATGGGAGAAATGGTTCTCACATGGTACTGGTAGGACGCTATCGACAGGTAACCCCTTTAGAGTAAAGCTCAAGGTGTGTATAACCTATGCCTTATTCCACTTCTAGGGATACAGTTTTTTACACATGTGCCCAAGAAAACCAGAAAACGACATTCACTCCATAATTGTATAAACCCCAAATGGCAATCCAGTGTCCATCAGTGGCAGAATGAAGACATGTGTAAGATGAAATCATATAGAAAATGAATGCACCAGAGCTACAGCAGCAACACGGAGAGTTCCCAGAGGCAAGACAGATGTACATACCCTAAGAGACTATTTAAGACACAACAAACTATACTCTCTTCTGTTTGTGGGTATATACATATATAGTACAAGTCTGAAAATTTGGGTGGGATGAGGTGCATATATACCAACGGGGAAAGGAGGAGAATGGTACTAGGGAGGGGTTAAAAAGGACTTCCAACATATCTGTAACATATTATGACTTAACGGATATGAAATGAATACAGCAATTGTAAAGATTTGTTAAAATTGGGAAGTGGAGACGTGTTTATTAGTTAATCTCGGTACTTTTCTGTACTATGAAAATTTTTATAAGAAAAATACTTACAGAAGCTATAGTCAGGCTGGTATATACTAACTGACATTGGCTGCAGTGAGTGGTTGAGACCATAGGCAACTGAACACGTGCTATCCGGTGTGCGACCACACCTGCACTCCAGCCCACTGAGGCCAAATGTTGCCACGCCGTTCATTTTTAAAAGTAAGGCTGAAAATCCAGAGTCTTACTGCAATCTCCTGATTTAAAAATGTTGGAAATGAATCCTAAAACCTTTAGATGCCTGTGTGGGCCAAGCTATGTCTGCTGTGGAATTTGGCCCTGTGGCCTCTAGTCTAGGACTTTACACTTTCCTATCCCAAGGCAGCAGCTGCCGTGGTTCTGAGCCTAAGCTCCAACAGCCAGATGCCCATCTCCCTCCAGCTCACACTTGGAGATGATTCTGCACCACTGGCCTGCACACAGGTCCTTGTCATTGCTTTCTTTGTTTTGATCACCAAATTCCTACTATGCACATATGCTAGCTTAACAGGTTAGCCCAAGCATCTTGTCCTAAGAAGATTCGGGGGAAAAAAAAAACTCCCACAGCATAACGACGTGGCATAGTTTTCCCAGGACAGCAGTCAGAATGGTACCCATCAGAAAAAAACAAACACCAAAGTCCTGAACCAAGTAGGCTGCAGAAAACACCCAGGGGACTGATTAACACCAGCGGGAGTCCCTGCCCAGCTGGCCCAGCTGCCCGGCCCCACAAAATTATTCAATGTGAAAACACACAAGCAGACCTCCCCGGCATTCCACCCCCGCTGCTGCTCCACTTTGGACATGAAAATATTCAGAATTTTACAAGGATCTCAGAAAATGTTCCTGGGGCAAGGTAGGGAGGTGCTCAGCAGGCTGAGCAAGGCAGCTCTGCAGGTCCTGTAAGGGGGACATAGAGGAAGCACTCCCTTGGCAACTGTGTTCCAAGGGGCAGAGGCAGGGCTCCAACAGGACTGAGCTGGCTGCCTGGGGCTCTGGCATGCAGCTTTACGAGCAAGGGAATTCACAGCTCTGCCTGAATCCCCACCCACAACTACCTTTAACTGCGAGCTGCAGGCTCACTCCCTGACTCCCCCAAAGCCATCAGGAGCCAGCCAGTCCCCTCAACAACAAGGTGCAAGGTGACTCTCCATGGGTCTATTTTGAGTTCCTGGTGCCTCTTAACATGCTGCTGCTAAGTTAGAAGCAGTGACCCCGGGAGTTATGGCTTATAAAGTTCATGTTCATGGTGAACTTGAAAAGAGGTTTCCCAGGGGCAACAGATATCCAGGCTGGAGCCACGTGGAGACAGCTGATACCTAGGGCCCCTGTCCTGACCCAGTGGCTGGCGTTTGGCTGTGTCTATCTCCTTGCACTAATTCAAGTGACTAAGGGTGTTTGGAGACCATGGCATGTCATAATCATCTTCAGTACAGATGACAGCTTTGTCACTGATAGCCTCTCTTCCTTGTTTTTGCCTGCTTCCTCCTGGGCTTCTCCAGCGCTGGGAGCTTCACTGTTCTCCCCTCTACTTCTCTCCCTCCCCCATTTTCTAAGCTAGGTTGGCGGTTGGCTCTTTCCTTGGTTCAGTCTGTGGCTTCTTTGCTCCCATGGCTCACTTAAAAGTAACTGTTTGAGGACATTACCTATGCCATGTTCCTTCAGATACTAGGGAATAGGGCATAGGGGACCCCTGACTCTCCACCTGGGGAGCTTCAGGCCGGTGTGTTCACCAGCCTAGAGGACAGCAGGGAGTCCTACCACGCCTATGGTTCTGGGTGGGTGTGCCTGTCACAGACCACTCTGCTAGTCCCCATCACTGAAGGCTGGTGGCCACTTCCTTTCCAAAGACCAGATATGCAGGGTTAGGATCTGGGGGTCATCTTGGACTGTTCTCTGTGCCACATTCAAGCAACTGCTAAGTCCCACCAAGCCAACCACCATGAGGGATCTCAAATCTGCCTTCCCCTCCCCATATCCATGGCCACCCTTAGCTAGGGTGCCACAACGGTCTCCCCACTGTGCCGCCCCCGCAAAAAACAAACATGTAATCTCTTTTCCCTTCCAAATAACCTATGCTTCCCTGCCACAGCTCCAGTCTGAAACCTTCGATGGCTCCCTAGTACCTAATGCCTTTCATAGCCTGAGCCCAGCATTCGGGTCCCAACCAGTCTGATGATTTACTCATTCCTTCAGCCCATGCTTCTTCTTGTACAGCCTGTTCCACCCAAGGACTGCAGATGTTTTCAGAAATACATACAAAGAAACAAAAGACTCTGGACTAAGAAAAAGAAGTACCAGGGTAGGTGAAGGTAAGGGGAACAAGCCTTGTCGCCCTGGCCCTGGCCAGCCACATGTGCTCCTCCCTCCCAGGCTGTTGGTTATTCCTTCACCCAGACATGCTGGCACTGGTCCCTCTGCCTGCACGCCCTCCTCATTTCTCAGTTGGCCAATGTCAAGTGCCTGCTCCTCCATAGGTCCTAGATGTTCTCTCTTCCACTGCTGGCACATCTAAGGTGCTCCAAATGACCTAAATGATACTGTTCCTGCCAAGACTATCCTGACCTTGCTATGGCTAGGGTACTCCTAGGAGTCAAGAGGCTCAGATCTAGTTCAGGCTCCCAGGCTAAGTCTCTGTTGATCTTGGCTACTAAACTTCCCCGGGCTTAGATTTTCCCATCTGTGAAATGGGTTGAAACTCATTTGTTTCTCACGTGGATGTGCCAATGATTGATCCTATATGGTCAATCTATTATCACCCAGTGTCCCCTTCTGGATGGATGCAGGCCCCCAGCAGGCATATCACAGAGCAGACCAGGAGCTGCATGCACCGCGCCCCCACGCGCTGACTTAGCTACAGCCCCCACCTCCTCCTCGGCAGTGGACCCCACTAAGGCAGTGTGTGCTGAGTCCACCCTAAACCTTGGCTCTGGCACACTGGAGAGAAAGTTCGTATTAATGTTGCTGGCTAACAAAACAACCAGCAGTTTCCTATAAAAAGTGACAGTGGGATAAATCTACATTAAAATATTCATGCCCTTTATTTCACTTCACAAAAAGATCCAAACACCCCAACCAAATGCAGTTACAGCAGCTGCTGGGCAGATGTTCTTCAGGCGGGCAAATGAGAGACAGTAATTAGTCTCAATTAAGTTCTCAGTAAATTACGTAACGGAGACCTTTAGCCACCCAGCCCTGACTGGTTTGCTGAGCCAAAGGCAGTGAACCTGGTCCAAAACTATTTAGAAACTCTGGATTGCTTTGGATAATTCATGTTCTGAGTAAATTACAGAGAGTTTTGGCATGGGAGGAATAATGAATACCATAACCACTTTCAACTGAAAATAATAATTTGTTAATAATTTTAATAGCTAATGAGCTATAGAAACCACGTCCGTAAGCCTTCCAAGCAGAAAGGAAGGAGATTGATTTTATTTCTGGCTATATGAAGCTTACGGCATTCACTCACTGCATGTATTTTTGAGACTTTTGCTCAGCGAGTATCTTGTCACATGATCTATTTTCACCGGAGCACTGCTTCTTCCTGAATTTTCAAAAACAGTTTCCTAAGGGTCTGCTCTGCAAAGATGTTTCTGTCTAATCAGGCTTTAAGGATTTCTCACCAAGAGGCACACAGGAGACTGGCTGGCTGCCATTCTGCCTTCAAGACCTTGAGAAAAGAGACTCTTCCATCAAGTCTTGTTGAACCAAGTTTTGTGATTTTTCTCCCTTGTCAACTTTTGTTTTTAGGTGAACAAAAGAAAAAAAAATTTTTTTTGAGATGGAGTTTCGCTTTTGTTACCCAGGCTAAAGTGCAGTGGTGTGATCTCGGCTCACTGCAACCTCTGCCTCCTGGGTTCAAGTGATTCTCTCGCCTCAGCCTCCTGAGTAGTTGGGATTACAGGTGCCCGCCACCATGCCTGGTTAATTTTTTTTTTTTTTTGGTATTTTTAGTAAAGCCAGGGTTTCACCATGTTGGCCAGGCTGGTCTCCAACCTTCTGACCTTAGGTGATCTGCCTGCCTCAGCCTCCCAAAGTGGTGGGATTACAGGCGTGAGGCACTGTGCCTGGCCAAGAAAATTTTATTTACAGAATTGTAAGAGAATGTCCCACTCCCTGGTGAAATACTGTATTTGGGGCCACTCAGAGTCCAGACTTCCCCTCTTCATCCACAAAGGCCTGGTCACATCTTGCTGTGGGTGGTCCTTGTCCAAGTCCTTGCCTTCTCCCTACCTCTTCTGAAAGTAAGACTCTAGCACAGAACCTTGTGCTTCCTAAGGACCCCATGAATGTTCTCTAAATTTAATTAAATTCCATGGTTCTCTATGAAGAAAACTGACAAGTGACCCAGAGCTTACAAAAATGATCTTTGTGCTGATCTCCAGGGCATCCTGGGCTATTCTCACTCACTTTAGTTTATCTCTTCTGTTGCCATATTTTCTGCTTAGTAGAACTTATAAATATAATTCATGCACATTGTAGAAAATCTGGAAAGTACAAAAAATATAAAGTGAGAGAACCAAAGGACACACATGATTCTAGTCTTTTTTCCTAAACATCTTCCTTTAACGTTGGTGTCACACCACAAATCATTTTATATTGTGCATCACTATTGATAGCAGAAGCAATTCCTATGCAATCAAAAATCTTTTCTAAAGGTTGACTTTTTTTTTTTGGAAATGGGGTCTTGCTCTGTCACCCAGGCTGAAGGGCAGTGGTGCAATTATAGCTCACTACAGCCTCGGACTCCTGGGCTCGAGCAATCCTCCTGCCTCAGCCTCCCAAACAGCTGGGACTACAAGCGCATGTCACTGCAACTAATTTTTAAATTTTTTTTTTGTAGAGATGTTGTCTCATTCAGTTGCTCAGGCTGGTCTCAAATTCCTGGCTTCAAGTGGTCCTCCCACCTTGGCCACCAAAGTGCTAAAGATTAACTTTTTAGTGCTTGCATATTACTCTGTCATACAGATAGAGCCATACATTACTGAACCAGTGCATACTTGGCCATTTGGGTAGGTGCCAATTTTGTCCATATTTTAGATGATTTCCACAGGGTAGAAATGGAAGTCCTGGATCCAAAGTGATGAGCAACACTATTCAGAGGGCCAGGGAGGAGCGCTTGGATCTCTCCATGATAGGATCTCATTACTCTATGACCCTGCCATGCCTGCCCCACTAGCCTGTTGGGTATGCTTGTTCTCTAGTGACGATGCTTTACATTTGTGAAGGCACTGGGGCAATGTTTCCAAAGGTCCTTCTGTGTGTCCCTTGTGTCTTCTTTCTGCCCATGCACGTAGCCCTTCAGCTGTTCCTTAAGAGGCAGCAGTGTCCAGGCTACAGTCCCTCCACTCCACTCGACTCCACTCCACTCCACTGCTTTGGATGTTCCCTGCCAGTCAATGTTTCCTTAGAATGTGGCCTTGACAAATACATGTCTAGTTGCAACATGACCTGCTTCAAGTAAATAAACAATAAGAACCACACTAATTGGACCCTTCCATATGCCAGATGTTATGTGCTTTAGTCTTCATTTGATTCCCAATTAGATAAGGGGGGAGCTCCTGTGAAGTAACCTGCTCAGGATCACACAGTCAGTGAGATCTGTCTTAGATTAAGAGTGGTGTGCTAATGTTGTCTCCTATAGCCAATACATTCCTCTCTGTATCGCCTGTCGTTTCTATAAATGGCTGCTGTGTTATTTGAAGCATAAATATTCATAAGTGTTATATCTTCATTGTAAATTAAGACTTTTAATGTAACTTTCCTTGTCACATTTAATGCTTTTTGGCTTGAAGTCTATTTCGTCTAAAATTAGGATTGCCACCTCTGCTCTCTTACTGTTTTCGCTTCCCTGGAATACCTTTTTATTTTAGCCTTTTTAAATTAGTTTCTTTTAGGTTTTTTTTTTTTTTTTGCATACAGCATGTAGTTGGGTCTTTGTGAGCCAATTTGGAAATCTTTTTCTTTCTTTCTTTTTTTTTTTTTTTTGAGACAGAGTTTTGCTCTTTTGCCCAGGCTGGAGAGAAGTGGCGTGATCTCGGCTCACTGCAACCTCTGCCCCTCGGGTTCAAGCAATTCTCCTGCCTCAGCCTTCCTAGTAGCTGGGATTATAGGCACTTGCCACCACACCCAGCTAATTTTTTGTATTTTTAGTAGAGACAGGGTTTTGCCACCCTGACCAGGCTGGTCTTGAACTCCTGACCTCAGTTGATCTGCCTGCCTCAGCCTCCCAAAGTGCTGGGATTACAGGTGTGAGCCACCACGCCTTTTCTTTCAGAAAAAGAAAATCTTTTCTTTTTAACCAGTAAGCTAGGCCAATTCTAATATACTTGATCTCAACTTTGTAGTATTATTTAATTATAATTACTGTGTATATTTTATTGTGTTTTCTGTGTTTTTTAGATGTTATGTCTTTGCTATTTGTTTATTTTTTGGTATTTAAAGGTTTTTTTTTTTGTTTTACTCCAACCATTTTTGATAGTTTTATTCAAGTATCACATAAATACATAAAAGTATATAAATTATAAATTATATGTATACAGCTTGACAAAATTTTCACACAGCAAGGCTTGTAACTACAACTCAGATGAAGAAAAGGAACATTACCAGAACCTCAGAAGGCCTTCTCATACTCAGTTATGAGCCTCCCCCAACAATTCTGACTCCTATCATCACAGGTTGGTTTGGCGTGTTTTTGAACTTTATATAAATGAACTCACGGAGCATGTACTCTTGTCTTTTGTGTCTAGCTTCGTTTGTGAGATTGATCCAAGTTTTGTAGAACAATAGTCTATTTTCATCACTGTGTCGTATTCCATTGTATGACTGGACCACAATCCATACATTGTACTGTAGATGAACATTTGGGTTGTTTCAGGTTTTGGCCTCTTATGAATAGCACTGCTCTGAACATTCTTGTACATGTCTTGTACAACTTGCTGGCATATACCTATGTGGAAGCTAAAGCAACTGCATATTAAATGGGAGGCTAAGGCAACTCTATCTTGAATGCTTATCCACCAGGTTGGCTTAACTGACTATAGTTCCAGGAAGGCCTCCAAGATTTCCAGTTTATCTACTTTTGCTTGTGTAAAAGCAGGTACATACCATAAACTGCACTCTTTGGTCAAACAACCATATGCTATCACACTTTAGTTGTCCTACAAATCACCTCTGAACCATTCCTTGACCTGGGTCTGGGGGACAATGGCATGGGGATCCACCATCTTGTCTTGCTGCTGCCCAAGGAACAGACATAGCTTCTGTTTGTAAGTCCCTATTAAATGTTTCTTTCTAAGAAACTGGATTTGTCAGCCTCTTTGGCCTCTCAGCTTCCTCAGACTTTGGGGAATGTCTGCATAGCTCTGCCCACCTTGAAACAATCTAGGAGTAGAATTTCTGGGTCATGAGAATTTGTATGATTAGACAAATAGATTTCCAAAGTGGTTATGCCAATTTACACTCACACTAGTAATGACAGAGAAGTCAATGGCTCCATGTCCTTGCCAAAACATGGTATCATCTGTGTTTTCTATTTCAACCAGTCTAGTGGGTGTGTCAGTGGTATCACATTGTGTTTTAATGTGTACAAGTGGAGAATACAGGTGAAGGCATTATTGGCAAGGAGAACAGGGTGAGTAAGAGTTGGGAGGTGCAGAAGTACCCATACCTTTGTAAAATACACTTTGTCCTCTCTTTCCTAATCTCTTATTACCTGGTTTATCAGTTTTTAATGATATCTCTTGACTTCTACCCACTGTCTAAACAACAACCAATGTTATCATTCGATTCTCCGGCTTTCTATTTTTTTCTTTATTTTTATTCTTTTATTCTACTCTCTTTTTTTCTATTGCTTTTAGTTGCATTCTTTTCATTTTGTCAGAGCATATAACATTTGCATATTATTTTCCATTCCTGTATCTAACTTTGTGTTAGTCTTAGCTCCACAATTAAACATCCTAAGATGCTCACCATCAGCCTTTTTACCACTGACCCCAGTCATCTCTTGGTTAGATGGAGGGCATCCTATGATAGTAGTGGGATTGGCAAACTACCGCCCGAGGGCCAAATCTTCCCCGATACTTGTCTTGGTGAATACAGTTTTATTAGAATACAGCCCTGTCTGTTTGTTTATACATTGTTTATAGCTGCTTTTGGGCTACAATATAATTGAGTCGTTAAGACAGAGACTATATGGCTTGCAAAGCCTAATTTATTTAATATCTGTCATTCACTGAAAAAGTTTGCTGATTCCTGCTCCAGTAGATTCCTCAAGAAGGGCTCATGGATACAGTGTCCTCAGCTCTTGTCTATTTAAAACTGTTTTTCTAAAGCTTTGATACTTGAAGGATAGTTTAGCTAGTTATAAAATCTTCAGTTCACATTTTCTTTCTTGGTCTGATCTGTGAGGACATCATGCAGACCCTGAGAACTGGGAGTCTGAGTCCCATAAGCCACAAGGAGTGGGTTGGGGAGCAGAATAAGTGCCCCATTCTGAGAGGAGCCCTACCACTTGATAGCCACACATTCCTGTGGAGTCTCCTAACCCCATGGTAGTCCCCACTGGGGAGCCCTGCCCAGAGAAGTCACATGACAGGAGGCTGCTGACAAGCTGTACAGGCAGAGCCACAGACAGACCCTCTAGGAACTGGAGCGCCTGGATGATGAGCCATCAGTCATCCGTGTCCCTGCTTCATCCATAACAATATCATAGGAAGCTTACTTAGTGCTCTGCCGACCTGACCCACCACCCAAATAACCCTGTCAGACAGGTGTGGAATGTTCTCATTAAACCCTCACACATTTGGGGCACTCATGCAGCCTTCTTTTCAAAAATGCATGCAAACCATCTGCCTAAATCATCCCTCATCCTCTAGATGTGCCAGGGGTTGACAGCACTCTGAAACGGCATTCTTTGGACCCAGCCATTTATCTGTTTGGGAAATTGAGACCCAGCCCTCAGACCACTGGCTCTGCTCTTGTCTGCTGTGATTTCTCAGAACCAGTCAGCAGAGCCTCAGATATGACAGCTGTAGAGTTCTGTAGCATCTTGGATTGGATTTTGTCCTGGAATGGGGTTTTGGACACTTCTAGAAAATCATAACAGTGATCATAAAAATGACAAATTTAGCTCTTACTGTGTGCCAGGAACTGTCCTGAAGCATTTATTTCTCTTAACTCGTATCATTCTCATGACAACCCTCTGAGGTAGGAACTCTCTCAGTCCCCTGTCATACAGAGAGGTTGAGTGGCCTGCTGCAGGTCCCCTGCTGGCAGCAGCAGGAGGGCTGGGATGGGAACCTGGCTGCTGGAGTCCTCACTCCACTGCTTCTGCTTCTCAGGGCTTCCTCCTTAGTTTTCTTGAGCTGCCATGCTCTCTGCCTGCTTTCTTCTACCTTTGCCTTTTACCTTTACCCTCCTTCTTCTTTTTGAAAAGCAGCAGTGAACCTGCACTTTGCCTTTTGTCACTTTTAGCCTTAACAGGCATCTCCTTGTCAGTTTTCCTTATTTCAAGGGCCAACTTAAAACAACCACAAAAAGCTGTCTTTGTCGAATGTTTCTTAGCAGGGCTGTTTGCGGACAGCTCGCTGTCTGGCCTGAGCTGCTTGCTAAGGCTCCAAACTGTTTCCTCCCTCCCATTGCTGCATGCCTCAGTGCACTTGGGTCTTTCCTTCTGGCTCACCCCGAGCCACCGGGGTGAACCCCTATTCCTGAGTATGTCTCCCATCTTATGTCTTGTTGGGTCAGTTGTGATTATGGAGTCAGAATGGAATCTTCCCGAATTTCCCCTAGGTGCTGAGCTGTATTGACTTTCTGTAGCTGTGGGAACAAAATTACCTCTACTCTGACCTTTACTTATTCTATTAATATCTTCTCAAAACATAGGGATCTAGATTTAACCCTGCTCAGTTTCCTTTCCTGACTGTGGCAAACTGCAAAACAAAATGGTCGTTGCTTCCCAGGTTGTCAGGAACCTTCCTGCTTTATAAGAAATAAAGTCAGGGTAATGAGACCTTTCATTCATCCATTTATGCCTGAGAGAAGAGAAATGGGGAGTGCTTTGTCTGTCAATTAGGGCATCCGGCTGCCTCGTTTCCATCCCCAGCTCCAGTCACCACAGCTTCTGCCATGCAAGGCCTGGAGCCTCCTGCAAAGTCCTGCCTTCAATCTCCACTTTGTTAGGTCTCTGCCTTGTGCCTCTCTCCCCTAGTGGCCTGGGCTCTGGGCCCTGAAGCCCTCAGGAGATGAGGTAACGGACTACCTTTCCCTCCTAGATAAGCCCCATTCTGAAGGATTTTTGCATCTGCTGTTAGCTTCAAGTCACAGGACCCAATTCACCAAATCTGGTGATTTCCACCATGCTTTCTGAGTTAAAATGTCAAGGGACCTTCGTTACTGTATGCTGGTGGTTCTCAGTGTAGTCCCTGGACCAGAATCATGAGTGCTATCAGAGCCCTAGGTAAAAATGCAAGTTCCCAGGTCTCACTCTGGATCTACTGAATCAGAAGCTCTGGGAGTGGGGCCGGGCACTCTGTCAGTCACCCAGTCACCTGAGGATTTGAGCGCAGTAGACCCACTAGACATATCAGGAAAATAATCACCCGAGGCCCGAGGCTTGCTTCTGATCAGCTCTCTAGAGGTGCTGGCCCCCAGATCACCCTTTGTCCTCTCTGACAACTCACTGGGCAGGTGCAGCTGAAATGTTTTTCCCTCCCTGTTCTCATGATTCAGGGTAAAAGCTCTCTCCCACTGGCCAGGTAACGTCCTCTTCCCAGGAAGCGGATTAAGAGTCATGGAAGGAAAACACAACTGAGCCATGGGCACGGTGTGGGCCAGGGCACGTTCATGACCTCCTCAGTGCTCATTTCTGCTCTTAATGTCCTAAGGAATTCCTTTAGGAAATTATGTCCTTCAGTTTTACCAGGCTCGTTCCTTCAATGGTATTTAAACCCAATACAGGTTAGCAGACAGAAGTGCTGGCAGGACCCAGCCTTTCACCTCCACCCACAAAGGCAGCCTCCTCACACTCCCCCTACCAGGGCTCCAGTGGTCTGTAACGAGCCACCGGGGGATGGCACATCTGTGAAGTCTCTAGTCACACACTGGGCCTGAAATCCAATCTTCGGGTTTGAATGACGCTGAGACCCTCCCATAATCCTTTTTCCTTCCCTAGTCTTTTTTTTTTTTTTTTTTTTTTTTTTTTTTTTTTTGCTTGGAAAGGCAGGGATTTTATTTTTTTATTTTTTTATTTTTTTTTTTTTTCTTTTTTTATTTTTTATTATACTTTAAGTTCTAGGGTACATGTGCCTAACGTTTATATCATGTATAACTCCCCAATGCAATCCCTCCCTCCTCCCCCCTCCCCATGATAGGCCCCAGTGTGTGATGTTCCCCTTCCCGAGTCCAAGTGATCTCATTGTTCAGTTCCCACCTATGAGTGAGAACATGCGGTGTTTGGTTTTCTCTTCTTGTGATAGTTTGCTAAGAATGATGGTTTCCAGCTGCATCCATGTCCCTACAAAGGACGCAAACTCATCCTTTTTGATGGCTGCATAGTATTCCATGGTGTATATGTGCCACATTTTCTTAATCCAGTCTGTCACAGATGGACATTTGGTTGATTCCAAGTCTTTGCTATTGTGAATAGTGCCGCAATAAACATACGTGTGCATGTGTCTTTGTAGTAGAGTAATTTATAATCCTTTGGGTATATACCCAGTAGTGGGATGGCTGGGTCATATGGTACATCTAGTTCTAGATCCTTGAGGAATCGCCATACTGTTTTCCATAATGGTTGAACTAGTTTACAATCCCACCAACAGTGTAAAAGTGTTCCTATTTCTCCACATCCTCTCCAACATCTATTGTTTCCTGACTTCTTAATGATTGCCATTCTAACTGGTGTGAGATGGTATCTCATTGTGGTTTTGATTTGCATTTCTCTGATGGCGAGTGATGACGAGCATTTTTTCATGTGTCTGTTGGCTGTATGGATGTCTTCTTTTGAGAAATGTCTGTTCATATCCTTTCCCCACTTTTTGATGGGGTTGTTTGTTTTTTTCTTGTATATTTGTTTGAGTTCTTTGTAGATTCTGGATATTAGCCCTTTGTCAGATGAGTAGGTTGCAAAAATTTTCTCCCATTCTGTAGGTTGCCTGTTCACTCTGATGGTAGTTTCTTTTGCTGTGCAAAAGCTCTTTAGTTTAATGAGATCCCATTTGTCAATTTTGGCTTTTGCTGCCGTTGCTTTTGGTGTTTTAGACATGAAGTCCTTGCCCATGCCTATGTCCTGAATGGTACTACCTAGATTTTCTTCTAGGGTTTTTATGGTATTAGGTCTAACATTTAAGTCTCTAATCCATCTTGAATTATTTTCGTATAAGGGGTAAGGAAAGGATCCAGTTTCAGCTTTCTACTTGTGGCTAGCCAATTTTCCCAGCACCATTTATTAAATAGGGAATCCTTTCCCCATTTCTTGTTTTTGTCAGGTTTGTCAAAGATCAGATGGCTGTAGATGTGTGGTATTATTTCTGAGGACTCTGTTCTGTTCCACTGGTCTATTTCTCTGTTGTGGTACCAGTACCATGCTGTTTTGGTTACTGTAGCCTTGTAGTATAGTTTGAAGTCAGGTAGCGTGACGCCTCCAGCTTTGTCCTTTTGACCTAGGATTGTCTTGGCAATGCGGGCTCTTTTTTGGTTCCATATGAACTTTAAAGCAGTTTTTTCCAATTCTGTGAAGAAAGTCATTGGTAGCTTGATGGGGATGGCATTGAATCTATAAATCACCTTGGGCAGTATGGCCATTTTCACGATATTGATTCTTCCTATCCATGAGCATGGTATGTTCTTCCATTTGTTTGTGTCCTCTTTGATTTCACTGAGCAGTGGTTTGTAGTTCTCCTTGAAGAGGTCCTTTACATCCCTTGTAAGCTGGATTCCTAGGTATTTTATTCTCTTTGAAGCAATTGTGAATGGAAGTTCATTCCTGATTTGGCTCTCTGCTTGTCTGTTACTGGTGTATAAGAATGCTTGTGATTTTTGCACATTAATTTTGTATCCTGAGACTTTGCTGAAGTTGCTTATCAGCTTAAGGAGATTTTGGGCTGAGACGATGGGTTTTTCTAAATATACAATCATGTCATCTGCAAACAGGGACAATTTGACTTCTTCTTTTCCTAACTGGATACCCTTGATTTCTTTCTCTTGCCTGATTGCCCTAGCCAGAACTTCCAACACTATGTTGAATAGGAGTGGTGAGAGAGGGCATCCCTGTCTTGTGCCAGTTTTCAAAGGGAATTTTTCCAGTTTTTGCCCATTCAGTATGATATTAGCTGTGGGTTTGTCGTAAATAGCTCTTATTATTTTGAGGTACGTTCCATCAATACCGAATTTATTGAGCGTTTTTAGCATAAAGGGCTGTTGAATTTTGTCAAAAGCCTTTTCTGCATCTATTGAGATAATCATGTGGTTCTTGTCTTTGGTTCTGTTTATATGCTGGATTACGTTTATTGATTTGCGAATGTTGAACCAGCCTTGCATCCCAGGGATGAAGCCCACTTGATCATGGTGGATAAGCTTTTTGATGTGCTGCTGAATCCGGTTTGCCAGTATTTTATTGAGAATTTTTGCATCGATGTTCATCAGGGATATTGGTCTAAAATTCTCTTTTTTTGTTGTGTCTCTGCCAGGCTTTGGTATCAGGATGATGTTGGCCTCATAAAATGAGTTAGGGAGGATTCCCTCTTTTTCTATTGATTGGAATAGTTTCAGAAGGAATGGTACCAGCTCCTCCTTGTACCTCTGGTAGAATTCAGCTGTGAATCCATCTGGTCCTGGACTTTTTTTCGTGGGTAGGCTATTAATTGTTGCCTCAATTTCAGAGCCTGTTATTGGTCTATTCAGGGATTCAACTTCTTCCTGGTTCAGTCTTGGGAGAGTGTAAGTGTCCAGGAAATTATCCATTTCTTCTAGATTTTCTAGTCGATTTGCGTAGAGGCATTTATAGTATTCTCTGATGGTTGTTTGTATTTCTGTGGGGTCGGTGGTGATATCCCCTTTATCATTTTTTATTGCGTCTATTTGATTCCTCTCTCTTTTCTTCTTTATTAGTCTTGCTAGCGGTCTGTCAATTTTGTTGATCTTTTCAAAAAACCAACTCCTGGATTCATTGATTTTTTGGAGGGTTTTTTGTGACTCTATCTCCTTCAGTTCTGCTCTGATCTTAGTTATTTCTTGCCTTCTGCTAGCTTTTGAATGTGTTTGCTCTTGCCTCTCTAGTTCTTTTAATTGTGATGTTAAAGTGTCAATTTTAGATCTTTCCTGCTTTCTCTTGTGGGCATTTAGTGCTATAAATTTCCCTCTACACACTGCTTTAAATGTGTCCCAGAGATTCTGGTATGTTGTATCTTTGTTCTCATTGGTTTCAAAGAACATCTTTATTTCTGCTTTCATTTCGTTATGTACCCAGTAGTCATTCAGGAGCAGGTTATTCAGTTTCCATGTAGTTGAGCGGTTTTGATTGAGTTTCTTAGTCCTGAGTTCTAGTTTGATTGCACTGTGGTCTGAGAGACAGTTTGTTATAATTTCTGTTCTTGTACATTTGCTGAGGAGTGCTTTACTTCCAATTATGTGGTCAATTTTGGAATAAGTGCGATGTGGTGCTGAGAAGAATGTATATTCTGTTGATTTGGGGTGGAGAGTTCTATAGATGTCTATTAGGTCCGCTTGGTGCAGAGATGAGTTCAATTCCTGGATATCCTTGTTAACTTTCTGTCTCGTTGATCTGTCTAATGTTGACAGTGGAGTGTTGAAATCTCCCATTATTATTGTATGGGAGTCTAAGTCTCTTTGTAGGTCTCTAAGGACTTGCTTTATGAATCTGGGTGCTCCTGTATTGGGTGCATATATATTTAGGAGAGTTAGCTCTTCCTGTTGAATTGATCCCTTTACCATTATGTAATGGCCTTCTTTGTCTCTTTTGATCTTTGATGGTTTAAAGTCTGTTTTATCAGAGACTAGGATTGCAACCCCTGCTTTTTTTTGTTCTCCATTTGCTTGGTAGATCTTTCTCCATCCCTTTATTTTGAGCCTATGTATGTCTCTGCATGTGAGATGGGTCTCCTGAATACAGCAGACTGATGGGTCTTGACTCTTTATCCAGTTTGCCAGTCTGTGTCTTTTAATTGGAGCATTTAGTCCATTTACATTTAAGGTTAATATTGTTATGTGTGAACTTGATCCTGTCATTATGATATTAACTGGTTATTTTGCTCATTAGTTGATGCAGTTTCTTCCTAGCCTCGATGGTCTTTACATTTTGGCATGTTTTTGCAATGGCTGGTACCGGTTGTTCCTTTCCATGTTTAGGGCTTCCTTCAGGGTCTCTTGTAAGGCAGGCCTGGTGGTGACAAAATCTCTAAGCATTTGCTTATCTGTAAAGGATTTTATTTCTCCTTCACTGATGAAACTTAGTTTGGCTGGATATGAAATTCTGGGTTGAAAATTCTTTTCTTTAAGAACGTTGAATATTGGCCCCCACTCTCTTCTGGCTTGTAGAGTTTCTGCCGAGAGATCTGCTGTTAGTCTGATGGGCTTCCCTTTGTGGGTAACCCGACCTTTCTCTCTGGCTGCCCTTAAGATTTTTTCCTTCATTTCAACTTTGGTGAATCTGGCAATTATGTGTCTTGGAGTTGCTCTTCTGGAGGAGTATCTTTGTGGCGTTCTCTGTATTTCCTGAATTTGAATGTTGGCCTGCCCTACTAGGTTGGGGAAGTTCTCCTGGATGATATCCTGAAGAGTGTTTTCCAACTTGGTTCCATTTTCCCCCTCACTTTCAGGCACCCCAATCAGACGTAGATTTGGTCTTTTTACATAATCCCATACTTCTTGCAGGCTTTGTTCATTTCTTTTTCTTCTTTTTTCTTTTGGTTTTCTCTTCTCGCTTCATTTCATTCATTTGATCCTCAATCGCTGATACTCTTTCTTCCAGTTGATCGAGTCGGTTACTGAAGCTTGTGCATTTGTCACGTATTTCTCGTGTCATGGTTTTCATCTCTGTCATTTCGTTTATGATCTTCTCTGCATTAATTAGTCTAGCTGTCAATTCTTCCACTTTTTTTTCAAGATTTTTAGTTTCTTTGCGCTGGGTACGTAATTCCTCCTTTAGCTCTGAGAAGTTTGATGGACTGAAGCCTTCTTCTCTCATCTCGTCAAAGTCATTCTCTGACCAGCTTTGATCCGTTGCTGGCGATGGGCTGCGCTCCTTTGCAGGGGGAGATGCGCTCTTATTTTTTGAATTTCCAGCTTTTCTGCCTGCTTTTTCCCCATCTTTGTGGTTTTATCTGTCTCTGGTCTTTGATGATGGTGACGTACTGATGGGGTTTTGGTATAGGTGTCCTTCCTGTTTGATAGTTTTCCGTCTGACAGTCAGAAGGACTGTCTGTTGGTCTGTTGGAGATTGCTTGAGGTCCACTCCAGACCCTGTTTGCCTGGGTATCAGCAGCAGAGGTTGCCAAAGATAGAATATTGCTGAACAGCGAGTGTACCTGTCTGATTCTTCCTTTGGAAGTTTCCTCTCAGGGATGACTCCACCCTGTGAGGTGTGGGGTGTCAGACTGCCCCTAGTGGGGGATGTCTCCCAGCTAGGCTACTCAGGGGTCAGGGACCCACCTGAGCAGGCAGTCTGTCCGTTCTCGATCTCAACCTCTGCGTTGGGAGATCCACGGCTCTCCCCAAAGCTGTCAGACAGAGTCGTTCGCCTCTGCACCGCCCCCGCTGCTTTCCCTATTGGACCTCAGCTGTGGGCTGTCCCCAGAGGTGGAGTCTACAGAGACAGGCAGGTTTCCTTGAGCTGCTGTGAGCTCCACCCAGTTCGAGCTTCCCAGCGGCTTTGTTTACCTACTTAAGCCTCAGCAATGGCGGGCGCCCCTCCCCCAGCCTCGCTGCTGCCTTGCGGATAGATCGCCGCAGACGGCTGTGTTAGCAGTGAGGGAGGCTCCGTGGGCGTGGGACCCTCCCGGCCAGGTGTGGGATATATTCTCCTGGTGTGCCTGTTTCCTTAAAGCGCAGTATTGGGGTGGGAGTTACGCGATTTTCCAGGTGTTATGTGTCTCAGTTCCCCTGGCTAGGAAAACGGATTTCCTTCCCCCTTGCGCTTCCAGGTGAGGCGATGCCTCGCCCTGCTTCAGCTCACGCTGGTCAGGCTGCAGCAGCTGACCAGCACCGATTGTCCGGCACTCCCTAGAGAGATGACCCCAGTACCTCAGTTGAAAATGCAGAAATCACCGGTCTTCTGTGTTACTCGCGCTGGGAGTTGGAGACTGGAGCTGTTCCTATTCGGCCATCTTGCTCCGCCCCCCTTCCCTAGTCTTACCCCCATCCTGCTGATGATACTACCTAAAGTTCACAGGTAGAGAGCTCAGAAGCATTCAAGAAGTTACAAAAGAATCACTCAAGACTTTTCTGCTGCTGCAATTTACCCCGAAATATGTATAAATTATATGAACTTGTTCTGACAAGAAGGGGAATATTAGCGTACTGTGGGACCTGTCCCCAATCTTTTACTATCTGGAAAATACCAACATGGGTTTAGATTACGTAGCTATAACTGTATTAAAAATGTGCGTGTGCACACGCACATGTGTATGTGTGAGGAGTGTCTTACGAAATAATGGATAACCCATGAAATGTTGGGGTCCAACAGCTGGCTGATGTTTACCGTCGATATAGTTTTGTAGTTGAGCAGTGATGATAGTTTTGGCTGGCGTTCATGGAGTGCTTACTCGGGGTGAAGGAATTTATAGGCATTACTTCACTTAATCTCCTCAAGACTTCTATGAGAGATGTTCTCATTTCCCAGTTTTACAGATGGCGAGATCATGTAACTTGCCTGTGGGTTTGCATGCAGCTAGGGGTGAGGTGGGGACCTGAGGTCAGGCTCTCAATGCCCACCATGTGAAGCTGCCCATGGGTGAAATGGATGGAATATTTCATTCGTTTTCTGGCTAGCTACCGAACCTAACAAATTGCATGTCTTTTTGCCTCTACATGATAAGTAGATGATGATCTTGCTATTGCTTCCAACTTTAAACAAATCCATTTCAATAAAGGCTGCCGTAAAGCATAAGCAGGTAAAGGAAGGGTTTAAAATATGTCTGCTGAAACTGCTGCTGAGAGTGGAATGAGTAGGACTAGAGGGAGAAGTCAAGGTGGGCTATGAGTAGGACACAGCAAGGGTAAAGTCGACCACAGGCTGTACCTAGAGAGGGTGAACGACTTAACTAGAAGACAATCCAACACACACCAGGGTACCAAACCAGCCTCTGATTTCCACCCCTTCATCAATGGAGCATCTGTCCAGGACAGACATCTGCCCCCTAACGGGCAAATGCTTATGCCACTGGAATGAAATCTCATTTTCAACATAATGCCACTAACCATAGAGATGAGCAATTCCGGGATGACTGAGGCACATTCCCTCAACCAGTATCAAACAATCCATTTATCTGTTCAAATGACTTACTAAGACCTACTAAGCTCTAGGCACTGCTGGGCACTGGAGACTAAGCTGCACACCCAGTGATTTCCACATTTGTAGAGTACTACATGTGGCAGCTTGGTTCTACAAATAAGTTCCTGACGAATATCTGCTGAGTGAATTGAGCACTGATAAGGTCCTTGCCCTTATGGGGAAGAGGAACAAGAAAAAGGGAAGACTAAAGAAACAGAGTCACACAGACTATACAAGAATGATGGAGGTGTCGTGTCTATATGCGGCACTTGGCCCAGGTAGATGCATTATTTAGCTTATAGAGGACAGCATGGAGGTTTCAGAAGCTCTGGGTTTGAGTCCTGAATGGGTAGGTTTAGTTCCTCACCCAGAAAATCTCAGGCCTAGGCCACAGACACACCTCTCCTTCTCCATTGCCTAGCAACTTGCATCACTGGTCACTTGGGGTCTGAGTGAGAGTCCCTCCCAGCCCCTCCAAGCTAGGCATGGGTAGAAAGTGTGCTTGTCTTGGAGGTCCAGGATGGCACCCGTTAGCACCTCTCACTGCCTCAACCCCAAATCTCTCCAGGTCTCCTGGGAAACCACCTTCATACTGAACCCCTTGTGTTAGATATGTCCTGAATTTTAATTTCTTTTCTAGTATGGGTACAGATAACACTAACAACAAGCCAGAAAACCAACTAACTACAGCATTCTGCGAAATTGCTCTAGTGTTTAATCCCAGAGCTTTGGGCCTTTGGGCTGTGAGTTTCACTTCCAGGGAAAGGAGCCACTCCAGCTTCCCCTTGATAGCGCTCTGAGTTAAATGCCACTACAGTACTGTCTGATGACTCTCTTGCCCCGCTTTTGAATATCGATTTAGAGCTGCCTTAATCAAAAGGGTTCTTTTTCATGCCATGGCAGAAGCAGGTTGTACTGTCTTTAAAATGAGAATGAAGAAGCAGAAATATGTAAGATTTAAAGGAGGAAAACATTGTTTTGCGTTTTGTTACCAGAATGAGCTGGGAAAGCTACTTAATGACTAAGCGTCTCAAAGTCTTCATCTGTTAAAATATGGTGAATACGTCGACTTTCCAGAGGGACTGTGGGGCTACCTAACCCATGAGACAGCCAGCAGTCACTTCCTTCTTTCTCTCTTTACCGCTGATGAGCAAGAGTGAACTGGCCCATTCCCAAAGAGCTCTGCCTTTCTGCTGCTTCTGCACTTTACATCTTAGCAAGAATACAACTTCTGAGTTTTCAAATTCTCTACTTTTACAATAAAATCATTTTCGAGTACTGTTTTGAGAGGAAAAAAAAAAAAAACGGTTCTCTGGAATTTATGGGCCCACACTAAGCTCTCAACAGGAAGCAGAAGGCCCAGTGAGCAGGGTTGAGCCAGCAGCTGATGAGTCCACTGCACCCATTTTTTTTCCCCCCAAGCCATCACACCTGATCAAATTACACTCTGGGGAGTGGAGATTCTGTTGGTACAATCTTGAGGTTAAAATAACCAGGATAAGTCTGGGTTTGGTAACAGGTTGTACCACACCCAGTCATGAAGAGTTTGGAAAAAAAACTCTCATGCTTTGAGAATCATACAGCTGCTGATGTTGAAAGTTCCCATCCAAGAGTAACATTCCAGTTGGGCTGGCTTTTCCCAGTACACGGGGATTTTCCAGTACAGTAGCCCTCTTGCTAACAGACTTGCCTGCTCTCATTCTAGCTGAGAGCAACATGGGTTGGACAGTCTTCATTTCTCAGTCTTGGTTAGATCATGACCTCAGCCTGTCTCTCTATTGGACTTAATAATTTCTGCCTGTCTCATGTCATCTTCCTTCTTCTGGTGAGAGGTGAGACACCTCGGTTTTCTTTACCATGCTCCCGTTTGTTGGCCAACAGCAGAGCACATGAGCTGAGAAAGACTGATCAGACTTTGCAGGAACCTGGGTTCTGAACAGAGTGACCTTTGGAGTGGATGCAGGAGCCGCTCCAGCCAGCTCTGGGATCTTCTCTCCCAGACCAACTTTTCAGTGTCTCTTCAATTTTGGGAGCTACTCCATATTCTTTCTATATTCTCTTATCTTTTTGGGACAGGTTGAGATTTGGTTTCTGTGGCCCGGCAAGGCCCAATTGTGCTCTAGAAGCCGGTGGTGCCAGGATCACCTCCTTGCATGTCTACACCACAGCCATGGCTTCGGAGCAGACTGGGAGACTGGTGGGGACAGGAGTTTTATTGGCAGTGATGCCATCAGCTTATTGGATGGTCTCCTTACCTCCCACTATACACCAGCTTCTATCCAATGGAAGAAAGAGGTTGGCTGTGTTTACTTCTCTAGTGAAGGTATAGGGTCCCCCAAGCCCTCGTGAGCCCACAGTGCCTTGACCTTGCTGGTGGGAGCAACTCTTTCTGCAGAAGCTCCAGGAAGGGTAGATTCCAGGATTAAAATTCTCCTGGGAAGAAGCACAAGCCTGGGATCCTCAAAGTGGTTCACAGCACAGAGTGGTACATCAAAAGTGCATCTGTCGGCGAGAGACCACAGAGTATTGAGACCTGTGGGGCTGTCTGAGCCAGTACTTCCCTACCTGACATGCCCACAGAATCCCCTTTCCCTCTAATCTTGGCACAGGCTGTGCTGTGGGAGGCAGTGCTGTGTCCGCGGTCACTGTGTACATAGTGCAGAGGCCTGGCCGGCCAGCAAGGAAGCTGCAGGGCGTGTAGTCTGCAGCCTGGGAAGCACCTGCCACTCGCAGGCTGGATGCCTGGCCTCACCTGAAGAGCACAGTAAGCCCCTGCAGAAACGGGATGCCACTGCTGGGCTTGGGATGAAGGACCCCATATGTGCACCACTGCTTGTATCGGAGCTGATGTCTGTGGCCTTGGCCGACAAGCAGCCCAAGACAGTTCACTTGCAAACTCTTTCCTTTGACATTTAAGCCACTAAGTCCCTCTTGGAAAATGTCCCAAACAGAACTGGTGAAAGGGCCACTGGTGGCTTCAGATGTCTCCATCCTGCTCCTTTGTGTGCCTGACACCTACTTGTTCTCCTTATTCCTCCAGCATTAAAACCTCTCTTGGAAAAGGACCTGATAAACTCATTCCTACATAAGAAAAAGTTAAAACAGGTTCAGCCTCTTCCCTCTCAGGGCAATGTCCTTAGCTCACTGATAAATCTTTCATTCTATTCTTTCCTTAATAACCGCCTTAGCATAAACATGGAGGCACACAGAGCTGGAAGCCCACCTTCCTTGGAAAAGGAGAACCTGCCTGTCTCCCAGCAAATGCCCCGTCACCCCAGGGACCTAAGATTAATGTCATACTCCACGAGGAAAACTCAAGCACTTGGAACATTTGTAAAAAGGCAACCCTCAGGTACTCAGGGTGCTCAGCTTTCAAAAGCGCAGTAACTTTGAACAAAGGCCAGGCATGCAATTCCCCAGCAATGCTTTAGATGGTTAGAAATGACCCAGGTTTCATGATATTAGCTCTGACAGGCAGCCCTGAATGTTTATGAATCCAGCCTATGTGAGGTCTTTCTAGAAAGGCTTAAATGGTTTCTTAGAGAGGAACAGATGTAAAACATGATCATAAGGGATGTGCTCAGTTATTTTAAAAAAATTAATATGATTTCTGGAGTATTTCCAGAGTACATATATTACCTAGGAAAGATTTATCCTGTGTGTGTGTGAAGGGATCCTGGCCACGACTTTGGTTACGTTCTTATTTTCACTGTCTCAGCAGTGTGTAATGTTTGCTCATTCTTATCCTGATGTTTCTGTTTTGGGGTTTGAGGTAGAGGTGCAGGGGATGAGGGGGAAAGGATGATGGCACTTTTTTCGGGATAGGATTTCACTGACTGGGGTGAGCAAATCTAGGCATTGATCCTCAGGTGTGCCAAGCCTGGGGGCAAGCTGGGGGCCACCAGGAGGACAGGTGGGTCTGCACGGTTCCAGAAGGACTCCCACAGACTGGCCTCCCTGTTCAGTTTACAACACTCTTTTTCATCTTGTCCAGTACTAAGGTAGGTGGGCTCGGGCCAATATTAAGCAATGTCAAATCCTGCAAGAACTTGGTAGTATGTGGTATAAATATGAACAAGAAATGACCTAGACAACGAAAAGACGACTCACCAAGTTATCGTTGTTGAAATAACACGCAGAGAACATTGTTATTCTCTGCAGGTTACGGGTGCACAAGCTACTGCTCAGAGACACAGGGGGTCCCGTCCAGGCTCCACTGCAAGTTAGAAGCACAGAGAACATGGGGAAAGAAAATCCCTGACTCCCAGTTCCAAACCCAACCAGCCTATGGGAGAGTGTCTCCAATGTGAAGCTTGGGATGGCTTTTCTGTGAGGCTGCACAGATGATGGCCGGCCCAGGGAGAAGGATTAGGGCTTCTCTGTCAGATTCTTTGGGAGTGACAGCCATGGTGGTGCATGATTTGCAGGAAAGCCCCTCCAGGGGAAAGGTAAAGAGGGCACAGAGAGGCAGCAAGGGGAAGGTGCACTGCGAAAGGGCCTGCCAAAGCGCAACGGACCACACTGGGCAAATTCTCTGTCCTAAGAATCCCCACCAGAGGCACTGGGAGAAGCTGAAACTGTGCAGCAGGAAAGGACAGAGGTGGTGGTGACATAAGCAGCCAGGGATGATAAAGGCAGCCGCTAAACAAGATCCATCGATGCCTGCTTGAGAAGGGACAATTAGGACATTTCTAGCACAGGCTCCTGACTGTCTCCACTGCCCCAAGTCCCGAGATATCGTGAGCTTTGGGTTGTTGTGTCAGCCTTTGAACTCACGGGAGCCTGTGGAAGGCCTCTCCTTAGCTCCCCAAGAACCTGCAACCATAAGTGTGCACTTTTTTGTGAGTTTTTTAATAGTGTTAAGATATAACTTATATACCACAATTCAACCGTTTGAAGCATACAATTCAATGGTTTTCATTACAATCTAGGATATTTTTACTACAACAAAAGAAGCCCTGTAACCCTTTAGTTATCAACCCCCAATTCCATCCCTCTCCCTCCTCATTAGCCCTAGGCAGCCACCCATCTACCTTCCGTCTCTATGGATTTTGTCTCATCTAGACATTGCATCTAAATGGAATTTCACATGTGACCTTTTGTGTCTGGCTTTTTCCACTTAGCATGTTTTCAGGGTTTCTCTGTGCCAGAACTTCATTCCTTTTTATGGCTGAATAATATTGCACTCCCTGAATATGCTGCATTTTGTTTATCTATTCTTCAGTGAATGAACATGTGCCATGCTTCTTCTACCTTTTGGCCATTATAAATAATGCTATGAACGTTTGTGTACAAGCTCTTGTGTGGACATGTTTTTATCATTCTTGGGTATACACATAGTACTGGAATTGCTGATTTGAATAATAACTCAAAGCAGAACTTTTTGAGCAACTGCCAGTTTTTAAAAAGCGGTTGTGTCATTTAATATTCCCATCCCAGTGTATGAAAGTCCTGATTTCTCAACATCCTCATCAACGTTTGTTATCATCTATCTTTTTGATCACAGCCACACTAGTGAGTGTGAAGTGGAATCTCTATATGGTTTTGATTGGCGTTTCCCTGCTAAGGATGCTGAGTACACCTTCTTTAGAGGAATGTCTGTTCAGATCCTTTGTTCAGTTTTCAACTAGGTTCTGTCTTATCTTATTACTGAGTTGTAGTAGTTCTTTAGGTATTCCCTTTTTTTTTGTTTTGTTTTGTTTTGTTTTGTTTTTTTTGAGACAGAGTCTCACTCTGTAGCCCAAGCTGGAGTGCAGTGGCATGATCTTGGCTCACTGCAACCTTCATCTCCGGGGCTCAAGCGATTCTCATGCCTGTCTCCTGAGTAGCTGAGACTAAAGACATGTGTCACCACGCCCAGGTAATTTTTTGTATTTTAGTAGAGATGAGGTTTCACCATATTGTCCAGGGTGGTCTTGAACTCCTGAGCTCAGGAGATCTGTCCACCTTGGCCTCCCAAAGTGCTGGGATTATAGGCATGAGCCACCATGCTTGGCCTAGATATTCTTAATATAAGTTCCTTATCAGATACATAATTTGAAAGTATTTTTCACATTCTTTGATTGTCCTTTATCTTTTGAGACAGGGTCTCACTCTGTCACCCAGGCTGTAGTGCAGTGGTGCAATCTCAATCTAGATTCACTGCAGCCTTGACCTCCTGGGCTCAAGCGATCCTCCCATTTCAGCCTGCCCCCCACCACCCAAGTAGCTGAGACTACAGACACAAACTACCATACCAGGCTAATTTTTGTATTTTTTGTAGAGAAAGTGTTTCACCATGTTGCCCAGGCTGGTCTCGAACTCCTGGACTCAAGCAATCCTCTAAAAGTGCTGGGATTACAGGCGTGAGCCAATGCGCCCCACCTCCAACTGCATTCTTTTGCATGCGGATAGCTAGTTGTCACAGCACCATTTGTTTGAAAAGACTATTCTGTCTCCATTGCTTGCTCTTGGCACCCTGGTGGAAAAGCAATTGACAATAATGGTGAAGATTTATTTCTGGACTCTTAGTTATATGCCATTGTTCTTTACGTCTATCCTTATGCCAGGGCCACACTGTCTGGATCACTCTAGTTAGTAGTAAGCTTTGAAACTGGGAAGCATGAGTCCTCCAACTTTGTTATTCTTTTCTAAGATTGTTTTGATGATTTGAGGCCCTTTGCAATTCCATACGGATTTTAGGGTCACTTCCCCATTTGTGGAAGCAAGACGGCTTGAATTTCTATAGAGATTACACTAAATCTATAAATCAATCTGTAGAGTACTGTTATCTTAACAAGTCTTCTCATTCATGAAAATGAATGTCTTTCCATTTATTGAGATATTTTTGTAGTTTTCAGAATATGAGTTTTAAAATTCTTTTATTAAATTTATTCCAAAGTATTTTATTCTTTTTGATGTTATTATAAGTGGATTTTTTTCTTAACTTCACTTAATTGATACTATATAGAAATACAATTGATTTTTCCTTATTGATCTTACATCTGCAAACATTCAGAACTTGTTTATTAGTTCTAATCGTTTTTAGAGATTCCTTAGTATTATCTGTATACAGTATCATGTCATTTGTAAATACAGACAGTTTTACTTCTTCTATACAAATATGGATGCATTTTATTTCATTTACTTGGGTAAATGCCTAGCCTGGAATCTTTAATAAAATGTTGAATAGAACTAGTAAGAGCAGATATTGTGTCTTGCTCCTGATCTTTGGAGAAAAGCATTCCGTCTTTCACTTTTAAATATGGTGTTAGTTGTGGGTTTTTTGCAGATACTCTTTATTTGGTTTCAGTAGTTTGCTTATGTGTAGGACTTTGTCCATTTTCTGAAAGTTATCTAACTTAGGGCATACAGTTGTTCGTAGTGTTCATTCCCAACCCTTTTTATTTCTGTAAGCTCAGTAGTAACATTCCTGCTTTCATTATTTAACTTAGTAATTTACGTCTTTTTTTCTTGGCCAATCTAGCTAAAGACTTGCCAATTTTGTTGATTTCTTCCTATAGTTAACTTTTGGTTTCATTATTCTGCTCTACTGTTTTCTTTTTTTTTTTTTTCAGATTACTTTATTTTTTTATTTTTATTTATTTTTATTTTTTAATTATACTTTAAGTTCTAGGGTACATGTGCATAACGTGCAGGTTTGTTACATATGTATACTTGTGCCATGTTGGTGTGCTGCACCCATCAACTCGTCAGCACCCATCAATTCGTCATTTATATCAGGTATAACTCCCAATGCAATCCCTCCCCCCTCCCCCCTCCCCATGATAGGCCCCGGTGTGTAATGTTCCCCTTCCCGAGTCCAAGTGATCTCACTGTTCAGTTCCCACCTATGAGTGAGAACATGCGGTGTTTGGTTTTCTCTTCTTGTGATAGTTTGCTAAGAATGATGGTTTCCAGCTGCATCCATGTCCCTACAAAGGACGCAAACTCATCCTTTTTTATGGCTGCATAGTATTCCATGGTGTATATGTGCCACATTTTCTTAATCCAGTCTGTCACAGATGGACATTTGGGTTGATTCCAAGTCTTTGCTATTGTGAATAGTGCCGCAATAAACATACGTGTGCATGTGTCTTTATAGCAGCTACAGAATGGGAGAAAATTTTTGCAATCTACTCATCTGACAAAGGGCTAATATCCAGAATCTACAAAGAACTCAAACAAATATACAAGAAAAAAACAAACAACCCCATCAAAAAGTGGGCAAAGGATATGAACAGACATTTCTCAAAAGAAGACATTCATATAGCCAACAGACACATGAAAAAATGCTCATCATCACTCACCATCAGAGAAATGCAAATCAAAACCACAATGAGATACCATCTCACACCAGTTAGAATGGCAATCATTAAAAAGTCAGGAAACAACAGGTGTTGGAGAGGATGTGGAGAAATAGGAACACTATTACACTGTTGGTGGGATTGTAAACTAGTTCAACCATTATGGAAAACAGTATGGCCATTCCTCAAGGATCTAGAACTAGATGTACCATATGACCCAGCCATCCCACTACTGGGTATATACCCAAAGGATTATAAATCATGCTCTACTGTTTTCTACCCTTTATTTAATTAATTTCTGCACGAATGTTACTATTTCTTTCATTCTACTTGTTTTAGGGTTTGTTGCTCTTCTTTCCCAGTGTCATTACAAGGAAGGTTAGTTTACTGATTTGAAATCTTTCTTCTTTTTCAATATAAGTGTTTACAGCCATAAATATCCCCTTCAGGCCTGCTTTAGCCACATTCCCGAAGTTCTGTTATGTTATGCCTTCACCTCCATTCATCTCAAAATATGATTTAGTTTCCCTTGTGGTTTCTGTTTGACCCACTGGTTGTTTAGGAAGGGTACTGTTTAATTTCCATGTACTTATGAGTTTCTTAAACTTCTTTCTCTTACTGATTTCTAATTTCATTCCACGGTGGCCAGAGGACATACCTCATATTATTTCTATTTTTTTGTGCTTGTTAGGTTTATTTACTGGCCTAGTATATGATCTATTCTGAATAATGTTCCATATGGAAATTCTGCTGTTGTTAGGTGGAGTGTTTTATAGATATCTATTAGGTTTGGTTGGTTTACAATGTTGTTGAAGTCTTCTATTTCCTTGTTGATATACCTTGTTTTTAAAATCCATTATTGAAAGTGAGGTATTGAAGTCTCCAGTTACTATTGTTATGTATTTATTCCTTCATTTCTGTCAGTTTTGCTCCATGTATTTTAGGGTCTTATATGTTTATAATTGTTATATCTTCCTGATGGATTGCCGTTTCATCATTATAAAATGTCTGTACTCTAGTAATATATTTTTATAAAAAATCTTTTTGTCTGATATTAGTATAGCACTCCTGCTTTCTGTCTGCATGATATAACTTTTTCCATCTTCTTACTTTCAATGTATTTGCATGTAAGTATATACTCAGAAGGAGAAATGAATAATTCTTATCTGTGGACTGTTCATTGCTGTAAGAGAGTCAGCCAGCACTGGACTCTGCCAAGAATGACCAAAAAAGGCCCAAGGCAAAGGGGAAAGGACCATTTGGAGAAGCAGCCACCAATGTATCCAAGCTCATTTCTGAAACCTCTCAGCAATTCCACAAGTTAGGAATCCTTCCACTGTTGCCCTTACTGTACAGCCATTTCTTCTATGGACTGATGTTTCTTCCAGAACCTGGAGAAGACATAGCTTCCCTTCATTTCTGATAGATCACTTTGTAATCTTTTTGGGGGCAGCGGTTGTTATTGTTTTTGTTCTTTCAGTATTCCTCAGACTAAATCTCACCTTTTCCCTTTACTTCTCCTTTCTTGTAATTGTGACATAAAAAGTCAAATGGAAACATCAAGTGCTTGATGGTCTTCATATTTTATTACTCAGAAAAGTCAGGAAGAGAGAAGCATCTCTTCTGATGGGTTGCAGAGCCTACATGCAAAGCATTTCCCAACAGGAGAAATCCTGTCACCTGTGAACCTCACACCAGGGCGTTCTCTCATTCTCTGTAATGATCAAACGAAGGGATGGTCAAATGACCCAAAAACATAAAAAAAACTTCTGAAAATGCTTTCTTGTCCTTCATCTTGAATGTTTCTTAATTTAGATCAATAAGGTAAGGCTTCAAAACTTACCACTTAATTTAAAGACAGGTGACATCCTGAAATTTGTGTCAGAAAAAGTTCCAGCATTTTGGCAATGTAAATTTCTCCTCCCCACTCACATACCATCAACAAGGCATGTAACACACCACAGATTTAGTCATAATTAGATTTACCTATTTTATTTTAGAAAAAGACAGGAAAGAAAATGTTTATGTTTCAGACTAGCAAGAAATTGATTAAAAAACCGTATCTTTTCAGATTGTGGCTGTAGCTGAAGAACCACATATTCCAGTGACTTCATTCTTAAGTCACAATCTCTCTCTCTCTCCTACATGCACGCGGGCACACACACAAAATGTGCTTTAATGAAAAGGAAGGGGTTCTATTCCATTTTAACCCCAAATAAGGCCAGCCTGATTAAGATAATTGAGGAAGGAGAACAAATTTAAAAACCAAAGATACTTCCTTGAAAATGACTATTCAATTCACTTGCCAGTAAGATGTTGAATGTTCTTTTCTGAATCACTCTAATTCAATGTACAGTACAGCATGTACTGCCTGGGAAGAAGTTCAAATCATAAATACTATAGGGAAATATCTAATAACTTGGAATGGCCTTTTTCAAGTGGCGAATAAGCTCTTAAAGACTGCAAAAATGTTAAATCTGGTAAAGCACAAGGTCTGTGCGCCGGGACAAGTCCACTTCATTGCCAGCTCCTGCCTCCTTGCTCCAGGACCACCTGAGGCTGGGTCTCAAGGGTCTCGGCACACAGTACTGCTCTTTGGATGCTGAACGATGGGGTGGCCTCTTCCCTGCAGACTGTGGTCAGCAAGGTGAAGGCTGCTGGCCATGGCCATAACAGCTGAGCTGATCTGTGATTTCTGCCACGCCTGCCAATGTCAGGGCCAGGTTTGTCAATGTTTTTGTGTTGGTGTGTGAGACGCTGGGGAGACGCCATCTGCCATGCGTGTCAGACTCCAGATTCCATATGGTTACAGCATGGTTTGGGAGAAGTATCCACAGAGCTAGGATTAGAATAAAGAGGTGCTAATGGTGTGCAGTTGGGAAGGCAAAGGAAACTGTCAGGAACTCAATGGAAAAAGGGTTGAAGAAAATTAAAGGGAGATCAGGAGAAATAAAGGAAAGTATAAAGGAAAAAGACAAACATCTCTGCCATTTTAAAGGTCAAAGAGTAACAATAACATAGAAAGGCTCTTTCACCTTGCCAGGTTCAACAATGGGTTGCATTCTGGCTTCTTTAATAAAGTTCACACCATGGGATTCTTGGGCTCTTCTTCCAGGTTACAGGCTCTGTCCTCCACTCATGCCACCCCACCTGAAACAGCCATTTGTAATCCAGACCCTCCACATCTCCACCTCACCCTCTTGCCCAAGTGCAGTTTTTACTTGTGTGTCCAATCTCCCTGATTTTCTGGCATTCATTTCCTAAGGTCAGGCTTTCCACTTTTCTTCACTTACTAGCATGAATCCATGTAACCACAGGTTCTTATGAAAGACTCATGACAACTAGATTGTGCCATGCAAT
This sequence comes from Trachypithecus francoisi, assembly GCF_009764315.1. Lineage (NCBI taxonomy): Eukaryota > Metazoa > Chordata > Mammalia > Primates > Cercopithecidae > Trachypithecus > Trachypithecus francoisi. Next base: position 88,651,437 of record NW_022681468.1, on the reverse strand, counting down.
AATTCAAATTTTGTTGTCCAAATATGTGTGTGTGTATAATAGCTGTACGGAAGTCCTCCCTTATCTGTGGCAGATATGCTAGAGACTAAGGCTAGTACTGAACTCTGTATATACTATGCACAGATTTCTTTCTTCTTTTTCTTCACAATTTCATAGGTAGAAGATTCATTTACTGTAGATCTGAGCAACCTCAACATACATTTTTTTTCTTTCCTTATTAAGTTGTAGACTTTTACCTTTCCATTTATAGGATGCATTCTATAGCTTCTCTTTAGCACATCTGAGTTGCTATCATCACCACTCTTGTTCTTTGAGACTATTATGAAGTAAAACACAAGAACTATGACACCCAACAGTCGATCTGCTAACTGAGATGGCTACTGAGTGACAAACAGGCGGGGAGCAGAGACACTGTAGATGCCCTGGACAAGGGGATGATTCACGTCCTGGGCAGGACACAGCGGTATGGTGTGAGATTTCATTACGCTACTCAGAACAGCAAGCAACTTAAAACTGATGAATTATTTCAGAAATTTTCCTTTTAATATGTTTGGGCAATGGTGGACCCTGGGTAACTGAAACCACAGAAAGCAAAACTGTAAATAAGCGGGGACTACTGTACATAATACGTATATATAGATATATATTGTGCATGTAGACATATTTCCGTGTGTGTATGTATATATGTATGTGTATGTATGCATGCATAGATCTATCTTGTTAGGACTTGCAAGAGCTTTAAAATCTATTATCAGATTATACATTTCTTTAGCCAAACAATAAATCCTCTTTGACGAGCCATGGCACTTTTAAGAAAAAGTACAAGGTCAGATGGTTCAGAATAAACAAATCAACAAATTAGCAAACAAAACCAGCCTAGGGCAGGCATCCAGGCACTTCCTGTCTAGTCTCTCTAAGGCAGATTTTAGGTGCTATTTTCTCTTGTTTTTCAATTTCATTTTCTTTTCGGCTCTAAGTAATTCCACTCATTCTTTAAGTCTGATTCACATGATTTTACAGTCAGGAAGGGAGTGGAAGGAGGTGGGAAAAGAGAAGGGGTGGGGAGGCAGAAATCGACTATTTATCAAGTTACACAATAAAAAGAAATTCAGTATTCTAACATGTTCTCCTTTGTATAATAAGAAAATACATTCCCTGAGCTAATACCTGCAGAGCTCTGGCTCATGCTGAGGGTGTGGTCCCAGTATCTCAGTGGGCAAAATGAGAGTAAGCAATAATCTGAAACAGAGGCCAGCAAACTCTTATGTGTGGGCTAAGTCTGGCCTGCGGGGTTATTTTTGTACAACCCAAGAGTAAAGAACAAATTTTACATGTTTTAAAGGATTATGACTCAAAATACAGAAAAAAATGTGCCAGAGACCACATGTGGCCTGTGAAGGCAAAAATATTTATTCTCTAGACCTATACAGATGAAGTTTGCTGACCCCTGTTCTATGGAGATACTAAGAACGTGCTTCTGAAATTGCTTTTAGTCTGAAGTGTGTTTGGCCTGAACTTGGCTAAAACATGGCAAGACCGCAGGACTGTGGTCCATCAAGCCAGAATGACTCTGAACTTTCTGTAGCAATACACGCACTTGATGTTATCTATCATAGGCTTAGCACAACTCTGTGACACTCATTTATAGAGTTTACACTCATGTTTGTTTATGTCACTTTGTTTTATAGGTGTTTTCCTACATGATTTTCTGTTTTCAGTTTTGCAGTGCAGCAAGGTTCTCTCTTAGAAGATACATGGGACGCAAAATCATGAACTTGCTATACTGGCCCACTTGTTGTAATGACCAGAGGGCTTTGTTATGGCACCTTGAATTAATCTGGAATCTAGTTGAAACATGAAGATGTGATCTGATTACTTCTTATCTGTCTTTCACTAAACCTGGGAAATTTTTGATCACTGTTCCTTAAATGATTATTTTTCTGCTCCATCTTCTCTCTCCTCTCCTTCTGTGATTCCAATTACCCTTATGATAAAACGCTTGATACTGCCCCACAGGTAACTGAGTCTTGCTCATTGTCAACAATTTTTTCCTTCCCGTTTTCTAGACTGAATAATGTCCAAACTTCTATCTTCAACTTCACTAATCTTTCATCATCTTACTCTATTGTTAGATCCATGGAGTGAATTTTTAAAATTTCAGATATTGTATTTTTTAGTCGTAAAATTGTGTTTTGTAGAGTATCTCTTTTTTTCTTGAGATTCCCTAAATGTTCTGTGACCATGAGCATAGCTTTCCTTACATTTTTGAGCATAGTTACAATAGCTGCTTTAACATTCTTTTCTTCTAATTCCAACATATGCATCATCTTGCAGTCAGTCTCCATTAATGGCCTTCTCTTTTGAGTATGGATCTGTTTCCCTGTATGACTAGTAATTTTGGATTGTACCCAGAACACTGTGAATGATACACTAATGAACAGAAGTACTGTTCAACAGAAATAAGATGACAACTGGATATATAATTTGGATTTTTTTTTTTTTGAAACGGAGTCTGACTCTGTCACCTAGGCTGAAGTGCAGAGGCGTGATCTCAGCTCACTGCAACCTCCATATCCCAGGTTTAAGCAATTCTCCTGCCTCAGCCTCCTGAGTAGCTGGGACTACAGGTGTGTGCCACCATGTCTGGCTAATTTTTGTATTTTTAGTAGAGATGGGGTTTCATCATGTTGGCCAGGCTGGTCTCGAACTCCTGACCTCAGGTGATCTACCTGCCTTGGCCTCCCAGAGTGTTGGGATTACAGGCGTGAGCCACCATGTCCAGCTTGTTAATTTGGATTTTTTAGAAGCCACATTAAAATAGTAAAAAAAAATCTCGATTTTAATTTTAGTAATTTTGTTTATCCCGATGTATCCAAAATATAATCATTTGGGATGATGATAATCAAAGTAATCACATTGAAAATTAAGATATTTTATAATCTTAAATTATTTTATAAAATTAAGTTATTAAGACTTATAATCTCTGCTCATACTAAATATTTGAAACCTCGTGTATATTTTATATTTATAGCAGATTTCAATTTGGAGAGGCTAGTGACTACCATATTGAACAATGCAGTTATAGAGTATCATTTTAGAAGAATATTGAATTTTTGTTTTAGCAGGCAGCTAATTTGCTGGAATAAAACTCCAGGCATTGTCTCTCTTGTGGTGGGCAGCAGCTACAGTCTCAGTTCAGGTCTTCTAGCCTTAGCTGTGCTATGTGGGGTCTGGCGGGGCTGTCTTATTCTTAGATTTGGCCTTAGTCTCTAAGAATTCCCAGATTCTTGAGATATATGCAGAATTTGGGAGTCCCCTTCTGTGGCTCCCTCTTTTCTGGAGTTTTTCCTTCTCAATTTCTAGTTGCTATGGGTTTCCCTGAATATTCTCCTTTGATGGCTTAACCAGTAAAAGATGGCAGGTATCTATCAGAGTTTTAGTTAGTCTCAACGGAACTAGGGCCTTCATTTGGTTGAAGAGCTGTCAACATGGGTAATTCAATTCCATGCCATTCTATTCCTCCATTTCTTTATTTCTCTTCAGTTTCTAACTGCTTTCTAGCTTTAATTAATTAACTAATTTTTGAGATGGAGTCTCGCTCTGTTGCCCAGGCTGGAGTGCAGTGGCACGATCTCAGCTCACTGCAACTTCCGTCTCCCAGGTACAAGCAATTCTCCTGCCTCAGCCTCCTGAGTAGCTGAGATTACAGGCATCTGCCACCACACCCGGCTAATTTTTATATTTTTAGTAGAGACAGGGTTTCACCATGTTGGCCAGGCTGATCTCGAACTCCTGACCTCAAGTGATCTGCCCGCCTTGGCCTCCCAAAGTGCTGGGATTACAGGCATGAGCCCCCTCGCCCAGGCTGCTTTCTAGCTTTTAAACAATTGCTTTTTATACTGTCTCCAGAGTTCATAATTGTAATCTGCAGGAGGGTTGGTCTAATATAAGCTACTCTATCACTACAGGAAGCAGAACCCTTGATTTTTAAACCTTATCCCTGGAGTCCCACAGAGGAGCCAGGACCTACTGTGAGAGGTAGAAAAGGCAGAGCAGGCTGGCCCACTCTGCCACATCATGTGTGTGTCTCAATTCAGTGGCAGCAGCTTTCATTTCATCTGTTTCATTTTATTGGTTTCTGTGCATAATTTTAAAAAGACTTGGGTATAAAATAGTTTGAAAATAGAACTGATTTTAAAATACGCTTCTCGAATGGAGCCCTAAGACCTTTTTGCTCAATCATGCCATTGAACTCATGCTGACTTCTCCTCCTCCATCGTCTCTCACCCTATTTTCCAATCACTTCACTAGGGCCAGGCCATCTTTAGTTTCCAGAGGAGAGGCTGTAGCCTGTTAGACTGCTGAGTCTTTACAGTGGCAACTCCTTCTTTCTGTGGCCCATGAATGTGACTTGTTGAAGGACTGATCAATAGGTTTGTGGTACGGCTGCTCATACCGAGGGTGCTCAAGCAGATTTCCTGCAGCGAGCTCTTCCTCCAGGCCTTCAGCCTTAAGGGTGGAATTTCATTCTTAATCTGGCAAGGAGCACAGAAAATCATCGCAGCAAGCCTCAGCTTCTTTTTTTCCTTCCTGTCTCCTCTCTTTCTCACTCAAACACATTTTAAGAGTTTGACAAAACAAAGGGGATTCGTGCAGAAGCCAAATACGTTGTGAAACTCTTGTACTAGCGAGCGGCACAAATTGAGTTAAGAAACCTAAAAAATGGAAATACTAAACACCCTTAATGGTAAAGAAACCTAAAAAATGGAAATACTAAACATGCCTTAAATGATACACAGAACCGCAAAGCAAAAACCATTCACCTCAATTCAGAACAGAACGGAAGGTCAAAGGGTGACATGACACAATGTAATGGAATTGCCAAAGTCACGCTAAAATGACTCGAAAAGAGGAGGCTTAGCTGATAAACACATTCCACACAATTCATCTCCTGACAACCCAAGAGAGTTCACATGGGTAACACGGCCATGAAAGCTGGGGCTGGGACAGGAGTTCTGATTGATCCCAAAGAACAAACACCAAGATCTACACTCATTGACATGAATTTCAGCTACTGAAACAGGTCACCCACAACATTAGCCTGTGTGCACCCTTTCTCCTGGACACTCAGACGCCAATATTTGTTTCCTTCTCCACCAAGACAAAGCAATTTGGGGAAGCCAATGGATACTGGTTAAAAGTGTGTGGTGATGGCTTTTTTTTTTTTCCTTTGCCATGAGATGTTACTAATGGTCTCCTACAGAATGCCTTCCAATGAAGACTATATTTCCATCAGAGTTCTGGCTCAGTAGCTAGAAATTTGGTAATTTGAGCCAGCAGAAATCACTCATCAACAGTAACGGAACATAGCATAGAGCAGTACTGTGGCATTAACTGCCTATCACTCCCCACCATTGATGGTGCTGCTGCCCCAGATTCTGGTGGGCCCAAGCTACAGAACAGAACCCAGCTCCTTACCGCGACTGGCAGGGGTGCAAGTTGCACCTTCGGACCTGGGGCTCTGGGCGGCTTGCTTGAGGGCAGTCACTGTCGTTCACCAGAGTTGTGGTCTTGTTGACAATTCGTGTGCACGAGACGATGGTTCTGCGCTCCCCTGGAAACCAAACCACAGGGAGTTGAGAGACTGTGGCTGCACCCACCTGGAAAGGCTGGGCTTGCATGCCCATGAAGGAACGTTTGGGTGCTGCTGATAGTCACTTTGTCATTTAGAGTGACTGTTGTAAATGTTGTGTGGGTTTGTAGAGAAGAACTGTAATTGCAGGGAGGAGGGTGCAAGACACAGAAGGCAGAGTGGGGCCCTGGAAGATTCTAGAATAGGATGAGAAAGCAGCAACACCTCAGATCAGTGGTGTCCTTGGACAGCTTGGGGTTCGTTGATTTGGGCCTTTAATTTCCAAAGATTGCTCATCTTTTTATCTTCTGGTTTGATGTTTAAAGTCTATGGAGATCCGATCTCAATTAAATACCTGCACATCAGCCCTCAGTAGAGAGTCTGGCTACCTATTACAGAACTCCTGCTTGCTGGGGAGAAGAGGGGGACAAGGAGTCTGGTCTGGAAGACATGCAGACCTGCATCCTCTAGACAGGCATTCCAGAGCCATTCTGAATTTGTCTAGCCAGCCAGATGGTACTTATGGCTGAGCCCCCACCTGCTCTTGAGAAGCTTTGCTAATCCATTATCCCAGTTGGATGTAGCCCTTCTTTTGGGTGTTCCCAGAGCACCCTAAACACTGCATGGCAGGCAGGCCTTTGTCAGGCAGGCTGAGTGACTGGGAGTTACGAGGGTGGCCCTTGGAGCCAGGCTGTCTGGGTTCAAGTCTTGGCTCTATCACAAATAGCATCACAGTGACCATAGCGTCGACAGTTGGCCACCATGTTTCTGCATCTCGGTTTCCTCAGGCCGGAGGGTGCCTCAGTGATGATTAAAATAAACGAATGTATATGGTGCCCATAGAACGGAACCTGGCAGGCAGCTAACACTTCATGTTAGCTCTACTGCTGTCATTATTATTATTATTTGGGAAGAGTGACAATAAAAGATTAATAGGGAGTCAAGCACAACTATTTGCATCCTGGGCTCCCTGCTGGTCTGTGTCCTAGGCAATTTGTCATGTAGGGATGACTCGAAATCATGGAGACCTGAACTCCACCGCCAGTTCCTGCTGCCCCACATGGCAGCCTTTTGTGAGTACAGAAAGCACAAAACTGCTTTCGGCTTTGGGGGCAGGTCTGACCACTGTGTTAGGAAGCTGGAAGTCATCAGTGTCATAAAAGGATTGCCATCATGCCAACAGCAACAGAACAGCCTGCCCCTGACCCCAGGAGAGCCTGTTTACTGTTCCATGTGGGCTATGCTTAGTTTGCAACAAGTTGCCCAAGAGGAAAATCTGGCTGGAATCCGAGGTAGATGTGTTGGCTGGATTTGGAGGTTGAAAGGCCATCGGCACAAGGGGCAGCTAAGGGCTGAGGGGGAGAAGGCCCCCCGGGGAGAGGTGCAGAGTGGAGGATGCAGGGCTGATGGTGGTATCCAGAGGCTATGCCAACTGCCGCAGGGCTGCTGCAGGAAGAGGCTAAGCACAGACAGTGAGGGTGGTTGGCCAAGATGCCCAGGAAGAAATTCTTGTGTGTCTATAACTCCTACCCATGAAAAATGGGATGAGTCCCTTAAATAGTAAGCAATGCTTTACATATTGGACATCCAATAAAACTTATCCAAGCAGTTAATAGATGCTCAGGACTAGGGATAGCGGGGGCTATGCCCGGACTTCCACTCCATCATCCAACTCTCTGGGCTGGCCTACCAGAGTCCAGGTCAATCTTCTGTCCCAACTCTGTGCTCACTAAAATCCACCCACCCTGTGTTCCATCTCCCATGACCCTGCGATGTTCCCTGCTAGGGTGACAGACAGCATTGTACTAAGAAACTGCTGACTCAGAGTTCAGAATGACTTCCTACTGCTCCCTCTCAATGACACAACAATAAACACAATGCCTTTTGGTCATATTGATTCTTGCTGTACGACAGGTTCTTTGGCTCCACCCTGTGGACCCTGCAGTGGGCATGAGAGACAACTATCCTATTTTAGAGGTGAGGGAACTCGGCGGTAGAGAGAGGAAGTCATTTGCTGAGGTCAAGCAGGAAGTTGTGCAGTCAGGACTCATGCTAGGAATGCTTCAGCCGACTTGCAGGACTTTTTCTTTCCATTGTGTCCTGGAGTGAGGTGACTGTGGCCAAGAGGGAAGGGAATTTGGGAGTGGGCAGAGGCATGCTTTGGTGCCCCTCCAGCAAGCGACAACAGTTGAAGGTCTATTCTGTTTATTCCCAGGGTCCACCTGTCACACCCAAGACGTAGTCATACATCAGCCAAACCCCACTTCGCCCACAGGTCAGAGCTGGGGGGCCCTAAGCCCCGGGCAAAGCAGCGGTATGGGCATGATCCTAGTGTGGGATTTGGGAAGACTCTGCCCAAGTATTCTGCAGAGAGATTTTCGGTGGGGTATGATTACATTCCCATGGAACTACAGGTTACAGATTTCCCACACTCTGTGTGCTGGCCACAGATGCCTTCCTCCTTCCTTCAGCAAAACCCCACACCCAATAGGCCACGGCCCACGGCCACTCACCTCCTCCACACTGCACACTGCACCCTTCCCAGCCGCTATGGGTCCAGATGAACAAAGAGTCCTGCGGTTTTTCTGGTTCACTTTGATTTTCCGCAGTGTGGTTTACAGGAACAGTGTATTCATAATGAATTCCATAATCTTGGTCGTGAAATAACAACACCTGGATCAGCCGCAAAACAAAAGGCCATTTTGAAAAGGAATGAAGGCCCACAGGATTGCCAAATCTGCACATACAGGCACACCGTGGCTGTTTCTCTATGAGGGGTAACCAGCTCTTTTCTGGGGCTGAAAACAGGTTTGACTGAGGGTGCTCCTTTATCTCAGCCCTGGATTCCTCAGGGACTCAACTTGGGAGCAGGGCAAATGCAAACCATCATCAGGAAGTTCTATTATTTCCTACCCAAGAGAGAGACCAGCTTAGACTAGGAGCTTTAGGATAAGCGACTCTGAAACCTCTTCCCTGTGCTTTTCATGGAGGGCTGCTCCATGCAGAGAACAGTCCTGCATGTTCACCCACAAAGCTGCCCTTGCACACAGGAAAGACATGGATAAACTTTTACCTAGAAAGGCATCAGAGCAAGTGCGGCGACTCTACTTCTTTGGAAATGAACATCATCCTTCACTCCCCATCATCAATCACTGCCATGTCAGTTGGTCCAGAGAGTCGGGGTAAGGCAAGCTCAAGGGCAAAATGCAGCTCACTGCCAGAGGACTTTGGGGGGCATCAGTTTGAGAGTTCAAGGATGCAAGAGGCCTCCGCTGCCATGGGAGCCAGGATGATGACTGTACCCAAGGGTGGCAGGAGCCAGGCTCAAGGCTTCAAGCCAGGAGTGTGGTGGAGGTAGAGGGAGGGATCTATCATGTTTTGTGGGAAACTACCATACAGCTTGGAGACCTTGAATCTGAAATCCTAGTCAGCAAGAATATACAGAACAGATGGGTTTAGAACGGCATGTGACAAGTCTTGTAAAGCCAGCAGGTGCATGATCAGTTTTATTTATCTAGACACAATGGTGCCAAACAAGCCCTCTTGTAGGAGCTTAACATGGCTTGTCTGTGGATAATGAGTCTTCAAGCTAAGCTGGGAAGCACTGAGTGCCCCTGGGTCTAAGTAACTAGCAGGTTCACTTCCAGCCTGAGATGTCCGAGAGAATGGGCCAACAGGCACTAAGGGGAGGGTGTGCATGGTCCACCTGACTTGACTTGGGGCAGACCAGGTCAAAGTGTACCGGACAATGGGAGCCATTTCCCTCCAGCCACCTCTCAGTCTCCAAGGCTGAGTTGTGGGGTTGGGCTGCAGTGCTAAGAGCAAACCTAACTGCATCAACATCCACGGCTTCACCAGAGAGACCTGCCGTAACACATTTGGAAAAATGCCTCCAGTTAGGAAAACAAGCCCACCAAAAACCAAACTAGTCTTAGAAAGAGATCTTTATCAGCTCAGTATGAGAATAAGACTGGTGAATTGAGAATTCATATGAAACAAATTTCATGCAATTTTGTAGCCACGTATTGTGTGTGTGTGTGTGTGTGTGTGTGTATGTGTGTGTAATTGGTTTCAAATGCAGGTCCCCATGATTCTCTGGGTGCTACAGATTCTGCAAACAATGTGTACACCCCAGTTTGGGGACAATGGCTTTCTATATAGAGGCAAAGGGGCACTTCTCATTTTCAGTTTTAAAATCTTCAAGTGACAATCACATTTTGAAAGAAAAGCCATCAATATTAAGCGAGGGCTGAAACTTCAGTTACGGTAGTAGTTGCTTTCTCCGAGTTTTGTTCATCCTGGTCTGAATGAATCCAGGCTGCATACCTTGCTTTAACGGGCTAACAACTTGCTCAGTTTACAAAGGCTTTTGGTGAAAAGGGAAATACACTCACATTGGTGTTTGCTACAGAAAGCAAATTCTCATGCTAACAGGTGAGGTTTCAGTACAGGTTTTATGTTTTGCCTCCTCTCTTAGTCCCTCTGAATCACTGCTTTTAACTCAGAATAGGAGGATTTGTTCCGACTGTGACTAGGAAACAATCTTATCCCAGAGAAATGACTTAGGTACACATTATTAGGTCCCAGAAACCTACTTGCAGGAACGTATTTGCAGTGGATTTAGCAGGCTGAGTGATGCACTGGCCGATTTCTACACGGTTGAGACTGCACATGAAAACTGCCTTGCCTTTGTCTACCCAGAAATTGTAACGGGGTTAACACCACTATGGGGTAATGCCCACCCTGGGTGCCAGTGCTCCCTGGCAGAGCAAGCCTCCTTGGGAGATTCCCTGGGTAACAGCTAGAAAATCTTTTGGATGTCAATTAATCTGGAACATTTACAGGCTGCCAGAGATCACAAATTAATGGGGAAGAAGAACTTCCACGGAGAGACTCTGGCAGGCACTGAGGACAAAGTGTGCTTTGATTACAGGGCACAAGCTGCCACAAATCCTGTTTTTTGGAAGGAGACACAGAATCAATAATGATGAGCTATCAGAAGTTAGCCATGAGAACTCCTGGATCTTGAGAAGGAAGCAGGGCATTCCATTCCCTGGAGATCTCTGACATGTTTAAAAGGATGCATCACTGATGTTTCAGTGGCTTGCATGGAGGCCTCCCTGAGACAACAGGTAAGACAATGGCACCCTGGCCTGGCCCAATAGCGCACAGGTTTCTGGAGATCATCTGGGGAGTAGGATACCCGCATCATCTGATCCCCCTTCTGGATTCCCAAATGCCTGTTGCAAGCTGGGTCTGTGAAATCTGAGGGATGCTAGCTCGGACCTGGAGTCCAAGTTCATTTGCAAAAGGTAATGATATACACTCCGTGAGGGCAGATCTATGCATCCCACCACCTGGTGTGAAAACAGACTTTGAGTGGGGCTGTTTGCTTAATGAGGTCAAGTCTCCCTGGCTGCCATCCACGTGGCTAAGCACTTCCTTCTTTGAGGCAGCTCCTTTTGAAAAAGATAGGAGCTCTGCCAGGGAAGAGCCAGGGGAAGCAATGACAGAATTCTGAAGCAGGCAGTGCAAGAGACTGGAAAAGAAAAGACCCAGAGAAGGGAGAGGACTGAGCAGCAGGGGACCTCATAAACCCCTGGAAGCTGGATGCATTTCCTGCCCCCAAGGTACCAGGAAGAAGTAAGCTGGAAAGTAAGCTGGTAGACCTCTCGGAGCCATGCCCCCTAAGACAAATGTGGAAGCCCAGCAAGTTACCATCAAGTGCAGCGGTAGTTTGGTTGGTCCCTTGGCAGAAATCTTCTCCCACAGCCCCCTTCTCACATAGCGAACAGTTGTGCCTGCAATCTGGAACTCTCCGGGGAGCTCTATCTTCCAGTCACTGTTGATGGATCCCTTACCGGAGTCTTTGAGAGCTAGAAAGCAAATTGAAGACCAAAGAATCAAGGTGCTGGGGGTGGGGGGACCCAGCCTGTCTTTAAAAGGAATCTGCGGCCCCTGAGTGGGGCAGATGTCTCCCCTTCCACAGGGGGACGGAGGGAGGCCTGAAGCAGAAGAAGGGGAGTGCTCTGTGTACTGAGAACAAAAGCCTGGATTGCAGGGAGCACAGAGCTGCAGACCCCCAGGACCCCCAGGGAGAGCTGTGGGATTGATGGGCACCTTCTAGCCTGGGCTCCTCTCTCGAAACCAACTCAGATAACTGGGGTTAGGGGTGGAGGGGCAGGGAATGGAGATGACCACGGCCTGATCTCATTTCACTAAACTTACCCAGCAGATGGTTTTCTGCCCGATGAATTCATTCCATTTTAATGTGTCCTAGGCTACAAACCAGGTCTTGCTGTTGTAGTACAACAAATGAGTTCTCTTTCCTATTACCTACCTGGGGCTCTAGAAGGAGAGCAGCCCATCTCCAGCACCTCTTAAGGATCTGATATCCCCATATTACTGAAGTGGATGTCCCTTCAATCAACAACCATTACCCTATTAAGCATGAATGTTTGGAAATCCTAGCCGCCCACAGATGTGGTGGTCACACTCGGCAGCTGTGGATGAGCAGTGGCTGGGGGCTGAGAGTGGCAGGGGAGGGGCACTCTCATACCCTAGCTCTGTGGGTTTCAGGTTCTCACGTTTGCTGGCCCACATCTCTACCAGGGACAGCCTGTGTCAGGAGAGGCTGAGAATCAACATGCTGCTGACTGACCGTAAGCAGAAACTTGGTTTTCCACACAAGCCATGTCTTTACTCTTTTCCGAGGCGCTCACCAGGACTTTTCTTGTGTCTTCCCTCCTAGGGGTGAAGACCATGTAGTTCTCATGAGGACAGCACTCTGCAGTGCCATTCTATTTTGTTGCTGCTGTTGTTATTTAGGAAAAAAAAAATCCCAACAAACTAAAACCTATTCTGGCATTTTAGGAGAAGATGGCAGATGACAAGAGGTGATAGGAAATCTGTGTCATTTCCAAAAATGAGAACTCCAGGGCACCCTCGGTCCTAGGCCCACACTCCCTACACACACAGCTGGAGCCCCACGGACACCCCAAATTGATCTACATACAGCTCCCTGGGACCCTACTCAGTCTATAATCAATGAAATCAGATTCTGCCACATTGACTATTCTCTGCTTACTGAGGCCAGAAATAAAATGCCCACATTTAATACTGATTTTGGAAAATGAGAGTTGAAACCCAAAAGGAGTTTTGGTTACCGCTGAATTCATCAGCCCCAGGCTGGGGCAGGCCACAAGCAGCAGAGGGACGCTGGGTAGCCACTGGCCGCAGCTCCCGTCTCCAGGACATTATGGTCCCAGTGCTCACTCCTGGCAAACACAGAGGAGACGCATGCTCAGGGCTTCTTGTGTTAGAGGGACTGCCAAGACAAACTGGTTCCTCGCTTCTAGGAACTTTCCAGCAGAGTGGCTTCCAGTGGGGTCTCGTATCCAGGGTGGCTAGGAGAGGCTGAGGATTACAGGACTCCAGGGACAGCTTAGGAAAGAGAAAGTCCTACCACTTGGAGCCGAATCTGTTTCCCTTCAAGAAATCCGACCCACAACTGAAATGTCCTGGCTATGAAAAGGAGGTGAGAATGTTGGGGCGCCCACAGTTTCCTCTCCTTTTTCTCTTCTTCTGCCACCATCTGCAAACTGCCATTTAAGGAGCATATTCTCCAGGTTGGCTCTTTCATATACTCTGACCCATTTACTCTTCTCAACAACCCTCTGAAGTATTGTTGTCACTTCATGGGTGAGGCAATGGGGCCACAGAGAAGTACCTTGCCCAAACTCACAAAGCTATTCAGTTGTAGAGTGGAGACCTGAAGCCAGTAGACCAACCCTACTGCACTTATCACTCTGACAACTTTCAATTCCCAATTCTTTAGGTTATAGCATCAGTATAGATTTTTATGACTAATGCTGAAATATGCAAAGGTAAGGCCTGTTTTCAAAAAGGACAAATTCCAGGCTCTAACTGTTACAGGGTTTCATATTCTATATCCCCTTACAAAAATGACTAATTTCACGGATTTCCAATGTTTCCAGTGAGCTAATAATGCAAATATACACTTGGTTAGATTAATTATCAGTAAGTGTAGGCAAAGGGTACATGGACATTCATCGTTCTTTCAAGCTCTCTGCAGGTTTAGAAAATTGTCTCTTGCATATGCGTGGTTAAATTGGGTCTATTTGTCACCTTACATGCATGGTATCTATTTGGTCTTAGGATCCAGTGTGGGCTGGTGGGAAGGAGCAGATAGAAAAAACCAAGGGGCTAGAGTCTTTGAAGACAGCAGTCCCCAGGACTGATGTGGGGGACTAGGGACTGGTTTTGTGGAAGACAATTTTTCCACAGACCAGGGGGCTGGGGGAAATGGGGTGGCGGGGGATGGTTTTGGGATGAAACTTTCCACCTCAGATCATTAGCCATTAGATTCTCGTAAGGCATGCAGAGCCTAGATTCCTTGCCCATGCCATTCACAACAGGGCTTGCACTCCTATGAGAATCTAATGCCCCGCTTCTGATCTGACAGGAGGCGCAGCTCAGGCGGTCATGCTTGCTTGCAGGCCACTCACCTCCTGCTGTGCAGCCTGGGTCCTAACAGACCATGGACTGCTGCTGGTCCATAGCCCGGGGGCTGGGGACTTCTGCTTGTAGAAACACCTCAGAAACTATAAGTTATGGGAACAGCAGATGTACTCCTCTTCCCTGCCAGTCCCTCACCCTATTTTGAGGGCCTCCTCACCGGGGGCTAAAGACAGACACAGCTCTTACCCCCAGGGAGCTCACAGTTTGGAAGGGAGACAGAGAAAAGATGAACATAACACAATTTCACAAGCTTTATGGTAAGGTGCCTCCGGGGTCTAGGAATGTTGTGGGATGAGGCAGATGGGGAAGGCTTCCTGGGACAAGTCCACTTTACACACAGCTGAGTGTGTAAGACAGGGAGGGAGACAACGCTGCCTGCAGTGTGTGGCTCAGCAGTGTGTGGCTGCCTGTGGAGTGTGAAGCAGGATGGTCATTCCTGACCCTCAGAGGCCAGGACTGCTAAGATCAGTTCTGGGCAGGGTGATGGAGGGAGGAAGGCACAGCGCCCCGTATGGAGAAGCAAGTGGAAGGCAAAGTTTTTTCCATTTTTCGGAGGTTCGGCTGGGAAAAGGAGGCGAGAGACGAAGAGTGGCCTCAGAGGGTGGGAAGGAGGAAGGAGGAAGGGGGCTCGCTGTGAGAATAAAGGACACCCACGCATGCTGAGGTGGCCTATACAGAGGAGTCAGAGATGAGCAAATGATTTCTTTGAAGCTGTGTGCTGACCACAGTCACACCAGGACCTGCTCCGTAGAACCCATTTCTCTCACAAAGACCAGAGGGAAGCCAGGCAGCTGCTCTCCTCCTTCCTGGGCCACTGGCACGGACTGGCTGACTCCCATATCCACGCCCCACCAGTGACAGACTCCACCATTGGCTGCCCTGGGCTGGGGCCCCAGGCTCATCCCTGGTTCATGGCTTCTGTGAATACCCACTGTGCCCATCACATGGCATCTGTTTCTCCCTCTAAGCAATGGTACCCAAGATTTCTCCTGGGAACACGTTTTTCCTCCTGTCCCGTAGGGCTGGACCCCACAGTTCCAGGCACAGGCCCATCACCCAACCCCAAACAGGGGGACTTTTGTTCACCTTAGGAAAAGGCAGCTTTCTTCCCACAGGGTTTCCCAGAGACTGGACATGAGCCTGGATCTACCAGCCCACAGGAAGATGTCCACAAAGAGGACAGGCAGGAGTGCCAGTGCGGAGACAGACCGTTTTTCCTGTGACATCATTTTAAGCCCCTGGATCCAGCAGTGCCTGAAGCTGGTGCTCAGCAACTGAGAGCTGGGTTTGGCTTTCACACATGCTTTCTGGAGGTTGGGTTAAAAAATGCTAATCACAATGAGGGCAGAGCAGGTGAGGAAAGAAAATTACCATTATGGCTTCCTATAAATAGGCCCCAGATGTTTACCACCAAGCTGAGTATCCAGGGCCTCTGCCCATATCCCAGCACTAACACCTTTATCTTGGCCCTAACCCTCTTATCCTGGCTTTAACCCTCCTATCCCGGCTCTAACACCCCTATCCCGGCTCTAACACTCCTATCCCGGCTCTAACACTCCTATCCCGGCTCTAACCCTCCTATCCCGGCTTTCACACCCCTATCCCGGCTCTCACACCCCTATCCCGGCTCTCACACCCCTCTCCCGGCTCTCACACCCCTCTCCCGGCTCTCACACCCCTCTCCCGGCTCTCACACCCCTCTCCCGGCTCTAACACCCCTCTCCCGGCTCTAACACCCCTATCCCGGCTCTAACCCTCCTATCCCGGCTCTCACACCCCTATCCCGGCTCTCACACCCCTATCCCGGCTCTCACACCCCTATCCCGGCTCTCACACCCCTCTCCCGGCTCTAACACCCCTCTCCCGGCTCTAACACCCCTCTCCCGGCTCTAACACCCCTCTCCCGGCTCTAACATCCCTATCCCGGCTCTCACACCCCTATCCCGGCTCTCACACCCCTATCCCGGCTCTCACACCCCTCTCCCGGCTCTCACACCCCTATCCCGGCTCTAACACTCCTATCCCGGCTCTCACACCCCTATCCTGGCTCTAACACTCCTAACACTCCTATCCTGGCTCTAACACTTTAGAGGTAACTCTTTCTCCACTGGCCTTGTTTATGTATTTCTCGGGGCCTTTTTAAAAGATGTTTTAAAGTGACTCTAAATTACAACCTGCAAACTACCCCACTTCCATGCCAAAAGTAAAACATCTGGGAGGTCAAGAGTGAAAAGGCCCAAAAAAGGGCAGGAGGACACACCTGGAGACAGTTATAAGACCATCCTCAGAAACACTGCACAGAGGTGGAGGCTGGCCCAGGGAAGCCCCGCTTCTGCCATCGGAGGCCTGACAGTGGGTAGCAGCAGCAGCAGCGACTACAGCATGAGGTGGAGGCAGAGCCAGTTGGGCCTTGGAGCCTGCCATCCTCTGATCACCGGAGTGGGGTCTTTCCTGTCTGTAGTGGAATGGGTAGGAGAGGTGTCAGGAAGAGGGCTACTGGAGGCCTCGGAGGAGTCACTGGGTGTGGTCAAGGAATTATGGGACAGGAAAGTGAAAGAGGCTGCAGCTGACGGCCGAACCCAGGCAAGGTCAACTGCTGATGGGGAGGAACATATTGGACAACCGAGTGCTAGTGACAGCCGGCTCTCTGGGGAAAATAGCCTAGAGTTATGGTATATTTGCTACCCAAAGTGTAAATACCCTCACCATGACAGATTTTGTTATCCACCTGGCATCAGTGAACAAGGAGTGGGGAAGCCTGTAACTGGCTCTCACAAGCCACACATAGCTGTGGGGGCACTCCAGTGAATTCTGAAGATGCTTGTCTTTGCTTTGGAGGTCCTGGTCTGCAGCTGATGAGTTGGAGAACTCCTGCACAATCACAACTTGGTTGAGGCCGGGCATGGGTTTGGGGTCAGCTCTCAGAGCCCCAGAAAGAATACACTTTGCATGTCCACGCACTGCCTGTGGCATCGCCACAGCAGCTGCAAGTTCTGGCGTATTGCAAATGCAGCTTTCCAGCTCAGAGCCTGCATGCCTTTCCTCGGGACAGCGTGCTTGCAGCCACACATTTGTGTATCTCTCAGGGAGAAGAAAACACAGGCAGAGTTATTAGCAGGAGGTCAGCAGATCTAGGAGGCATGGGGGTTACTTCCAGCCTTTTCACTTTGGTGTCACTTAGCAAGATTCCAAATTTGCAGTTTGCTGTGGTCCATCTGAAAAATCATAACTTCCTGCCAAAATCAGAAGTTAGTGTTTGACATCCCTTCAAAAGAGATGTCAGCTCAGAGATTCTGTTGGGATGTCAAGATCACTCTTAACAGTGAATAAATAGGTTCATTGTGGAGTCCCATGAACAATGACTTCATGGGGCCATGTCAACTCCAGAGAGACAATGCAGGTCACCTCTTGCCCCCTTCTGTGGCAGCTTGGTTGCTCTCCTGCCTTGCGTTAGCTGCACAGAGTGGGGTCGGCAAAGGCCTCTGAGGCTGCAGCTCCAGGCAGGAGTCGTTTCCACAGCCCTATGCATAATGCATTTTTTTTTTTTTCCTGAAAGACAACCTTCCAAATGAAATGCATTTTTGGCTCTACAAGTTCCTGTCCCCTCAAACCTTGGGCATCAGTGAGTATCTCCAAGCCCCCGTTGTCTCTATTTTGAGATTAATTAGTGTGCACTTGAACTCAGGATATGTTTGGACCCAGAAAAGACTCCATGGAGCAATTAAAATGATTACAAATGCGTTGATTTTATGGGCAATTAACAGAGCAAAGAACCGGGGATTCCCCCAGTGATTTGATTTTATCTGTGATGTCTGAAGTTCTGGTTTGCTGGGGAGGAGATTTTCCCTTGCTCATTTCGCCTGGGCCGGAGATTGGAAGTTTTAAACCACTATCCAAAACATAACCATGCTCACTTTTGTGGGTTTTGCTCAGAAGCTCTCAACAGTTAGACTTCTATGGGGCACCACGTGGATGGATACACTTTCCTTTGCCACCAGGGCAGAACAAAACCTTTGCAACGAGTTGGAGTGTGAGGCTACATGCAGAACGTCCATTTCTGTCTCCGGCTCTTCTTCCTCTCTGTGGACACTTACACACCATCCTGGTCTTCCAGGCACTGTGGGGAAGACCATGAGCCATTCCAGGGAGCGAGGTGGGGGCATTCCTGAGGGAAGAGCACTGCTCCTTTTCAGAGCTGGCTGGAGGCAGATGCGAACTCTGACCCTGTCCACATGCCCCTTTCTGGCACAGAGCTGAGCAGAAGCTCGAGTGGGGTTCTTTTAGTCTCTCTCCTTCCTAGCTTCACTGGAAGACCTGACCCACAGTCAACCTACTTCTAATCCTGGCAGCGAGTCAGCTCCTTTTATTTCCACTCGGAGTTCTGCCAGCTCTGTTCTTAGCTATGGATACAAACTGCCCAGGCTTTCCTGTTCCAGGTGGTTTTCAGCAGAAAGCCAGCCAGCGTGGGCTGAAGGTAGGTGGGGTGAAATTCTTCAGGAATTGCTCTCAGCAAATGTGAGAGCAATTCAAAGTTACACTGGGTTGACTTCCAGAGCACCCAGTGCCGAGTGGAAACAAGGCCTTTTTGAACTAACTTTAGAAACATAATGAGTGTGGACCACCTTCAGCCTTGCCCGTGTCCATCAGCCAGGCCCTGGAGCCCTGGGATTATGCCTTCTGGATAAGATAAGGTAGGAAGCTGGCTCCAGCCTCCCATGGAGGCCCAGTGCTTCTGGAGAGCTGAGCAGTCACCCCGAGACGTTCAACCAATCTCCGTGGCATGCAGGTTTATTCTGAAGTGCACACAACATAGTGGTAACAACAGGCAGGTTTAACGTGTATCCTCCAGTGAAAAATCTCCATCCGGCAGTCTCTGGCCATGACTGGACAGAGTAATTCTGAGAGGCTCCATGAACTGTAGTGAACTCAGAGGAGGTGGGGAACCTGGATGAGACACCAAGCCCCTTGGAACTTCAGCTTGCCCCTCTGTGAAGGAAGCAGAGCAATACCTTGCAGCTCATTTAGGGGGATTGGGGATCAGGTCTCTAAGGCACAGGTAAGCTCAGTGATTGGGAGCCACTATTGCAGATGCTATTGTTCTTTTTTTGGATACATGGCCCTCAGGCTTCAGGAGCTGAGGGACGATCACAAGAGCTCATTCTCCTGGGTGGCATCTGCTAGTTAGCACCTGCTGGCCCTAAAGTGAGTTTGAGTGAAAGGTCTGCTTGTACCATAGGAATCAGAAGTTGAGGAGTGATCCAAAGGATTCTAACATCCTCTGCCATTCTTAAATTGCCATGCAAAAGTGGAGATAAGGAAGACACTCCTATTGCCAGACACTTAGGGCTGAGCCAGGTGGAGAAGCCACGCTGGGAGATCTCAGAAGCCAGGGTCAGATGCCAAGGGACTTACTCGCGGGGGCACCTTCTGGGGCTTGATGGAAGAACCACTAATTTGACCTCCAAGCTGAACTACCTCTTGGAATACCCAGACTGCAAATTTTGAATTAGGATGAAAGGTGACATCAGCCTCCCACGGAGGGCCTCCAGTACACTCAAATGCATGGGTTGGGAAGGGGAAGGGTAACTTTTTGGCATGATACCAGGTGGTGGGGCTTCCAATGCAAATGCTGGTGAGGCTGACCCGATGTCCTTTGATGGGCAGAAGGAGAGGGAGCAGGCTCTTTGTGAATTTAGTGAAAAGAGGCTGTCACTTTGAAGCTGCCCAAAGCAGCAAGAGGCCTTGTTTTAGAATGCATTTTTAAGTGTTGTTCTATTTGCAGAGTGACAGCTGGGACAGCTGGGGAGGAGAGTGCCAGGCAAGGCAGGGACACTGTCCATGCAGGGGAGATGGGAAACCACAGGACGGGTGAAAATGCATATGGATGTCAACTCCAGGGATGGAAAGGTCTTACCCTGGCAACAGAAGCACGAGCTGCCGTCATAGCCTCAAGGAGGCAGGGTGGATGGCAGGTGACCAAGCTGCAGAGGAGGTGGCAGGGCAGCTTGGGACATGGGAGGATCCAAAGAGTGTGGTGCCAGTGATAACCCACGTGGGTGCTTGGACATGGGCACTCCTGCCTTCCCCAAGGCAGGTGTGCCGGGGGCATGTTAGCATCAAAGCATTCCCTAACTCTTTAATTAACAGGATTGTGGTCTTTATTGTAAACTTGCCTATTAGATATTTGTTTTGTATCTGTCTCATCAGACTTGGAGTTTCTCAAGCAGAGACCATTTCAAAGAAAGACTTGGACTTTTGCAGAGTCTACAAAGGCAGGAATGTGGACAAAGATGTCATTTAAAAAAAATGAGTAATAAAAATGGAAATAAAAGGGTTCCATGGGTAACTTCAATTTAGCTAAAATCATTTTTTGAAACTCGACAAATCATGTCTTACTTTTTCTTTCTTCAGTCTCAATCAGCACTTTGCAACACAGGCTGAGAGGTGATGACATGAGGACAGCTCAGAAGAAGGGTACCTGAGGAAGATCAGCCACCTTGAGTTTAAGTTTAACCCAAGACAGGAACATGGGATTAAAGCTGGCAAAAGGACAGGGGCCACAACATGTTCCAAGCCAGAGAGGTAGGAGCAGAGGCAGCCTCTGGGCACCCTGCTGTCTCCACTTCTGTGTCCAACTCAGAACTCCAACCACCCTGGGGCTCAAATTCTGGGCTAACCTTTGCTGGGGTTGATGGGGAGGCTGGGAATTGGGCCAAGGATACTCTCAGAAGGTCTTCTCTGGCTAGGAAGGGACTTATCAGAATGGCTTTGCTCATGTATAGTTAGGAAAATCAGTCCAGAATAGAACCCAAGTCTATGGAAAGATGCAGGTGTTTGTGCTTGAAGTCAATGGAGCCGGCCACTAGGAATCTGGAATCCACAGACCTTAGTGAAACTAGTGTCCTTCTGGGTTTCCATTAGACTTAGGACTGTTGTTCTTTTTCCAGCTAAGAAGTCGTCCCCAGAACCACTGGCAACCCAATGGGGCTTCCTGCAAGTTGGCCAATGGCCTGCACTGCCCAGACTCAATCTGCTCTCAGCTCTATGGGGTTACTTTGGGGAACTGGTAACCGGCCCAGTTCCTCACAACTTCCTTCACTCGTGTATGATCTTCCTTCCTGTCCCAAGCTTGTCTTCCATCGTTTTCCTTTCTGTTCCCGCCCTTAATCCACCCTGGGGATGGCTGCATGTTAGTCAAATATGACGGCGCTGTGTGGTTCCCTCTGGGTGTTCCTGTCATTACAATACAGGTGTGAAACCAGCCATAACCCAGGAGGAATGACACTGAACCGATTTACCAGACTGATCATCAAAATCGATTCTCAACACATAAATGGTGAGTCAGGTCATTTTTGTTTTACCCAGAAAGCTGTGGGCAGGTTTATCCTCCACCACACGGATCCTCCGAGCTCCAGCGGGAATGATGGCAGCTTCGATATAACCTGTGGCAACAAATGACATAGAGATAAACCACACCTCCACCCTGCACCAGAGGCCACACAGCTGCCCCGGCCAAAATCTAGCTACCGAGCCCCTGACAGTGGCTTCAGAAATGGAGGGCTGGTGCAGCTCTGAGAAATCGAGAGCGCCAAAGGAGGCAGCTCTCCTAAGGCCAAAATATCCCGGCGGCCTTATTTCCAGAGAGCAGGATTTGTATGTTTCAGGTTGAGGGGTGCACCCCTCCTCCAAATTCACACGTTGAAGTTCTAACCGCCCACCCCGCACCGCCCCCCCCCCCGCCGCCAACCAGAACATCAGCATGTGACCACTGCAGACATATTAAGATGAGGTCATCCACGAGTAGGTGGGCCTAATCCAATATTACTGATGTCCTTATGAAAAGGGGAAGTTTGGACACAGACATGCACACAAGGAGAATGTCACGAGAACATAAAGGCAGAGATGAAGTGATGCTTCTACAAAGCAGCCAAGGAATGCCAAAGACTGCCAGCAAACCACCGGAAGTTAGGCAAGAGGCATGGAATAGATCCTCCCTCGTGACCTGCTGAAGGATCCAACCCTGCTGACACCCTGATCTCAGATTTCTCACCTCCAGAACCAAAAGACAGAAAGTTTCTGTTGCTTATGCCACCTAGTTTGTGGCTCTTTGTTATGGAAACCATAGCAAATGAATACAGCCTGGTATTCTATGTGAATGGCACTTCCCTGGAGCATCAGTGAAAAGTGGCCCTGGTCTCATTCATCTGCTGGAGGGCCTTTTTCTCTTTGTTGTATTTTGAACTTCCCTGAATATCCATGGGATGACAGCAGAAACCAAGCAATTTGTCCTATGACAAAACTACAGTATTGCCTTAAAACACGGTGCACTGTTTCTTGCTTCCGCCGTCTTTGGCCATTTCTGCAGCTATTACACTTGTATAGTTTTGTCCATTGCCTTGCATATTTTTAAGAAGAGTAGGGGGCCCAGAACAGCAGGTGGGCAGTGAAGACACGACTGAAGCTGCCAGGGCAGAAGCTGGCAACTGGCTGCCTGGTTAATGGGGTGACTGCCAATAAATGAGCCCTACATGACGGTGAGACTCTGAAATGTAGGCTGGTAATAATCTCGGTTTGATTTTTATTTGGGATTTAGACAAGAGTATTAGGCATTTGCTTCGGCAATTTAGATGAGGATCTCAACTTAGATTACAAATCCTAGCCGTGTTGTTCCCAATGTGATCACCAGAATCATGAGTGGAGCTGTAAAAAATTAGAAATTTCTAGGTTCAACTATGTGCAGATCATGGAAATACCTACTTTGAGGGGTTTATTTATTCATTCATTTTTCTCACAATAAAGTGGCTTTATTATTATAAAAATAGTATACAAAAGTTCAAACAACATACAGCAGAAAACCAGAATTGACCTATACCACATCACAATGAGAAAATTACCCCAAGAAAGTAATATTTTGACCAGCCTTTTCAACATCTCTTAATGCATATAAACATACACATATCATTTTAGATGAACAGAATATTATATGTACTTTTAAAAGATCAGTATTATACTTCAAAATAATTAGTTTTGCTAGGTAATGTATGTCTAAGGTACAAAATTCAAAAATTATAAATGGATCGAGTAGAAAGTATATTGATCTATAGGCTATATGAGGCATTCTATAGCCAGCTACACTTTTAAAACTATTTATAATAATTTGTATATTGTGGCTGAGTTTCTACATAGCTAACTCAACATCTGCTAATATGACAGTTCTGTTTCTTCCTTTCTAGTCTTTATGCCTTTAATTTCTTTTTCACTATTCTGGTTGCAACTTACAAAACCACATTGTATGTAAAATGAGATTGTGGCATCCTTGTGTAATTCATGATGTCATAGGAATGCTTCCAAAGTTTTCCAACCGAAAGAGATTGCTACTGTGAGAATAGGATAGGTATCATTAATCATTTATCAGGTTAGGGACATTCTCTTTTTTGTTTAAATTTTACTTTAAGTTCTGGGATACATGTGCTGAACGTGTAGGTTTGTTACATAGGTATACATGTGCCACGGTGGTTTGCTGCACCCATCAACCCATTATCTAGGTTTTAAGCTCTGCATGCATTAGGTATTTGTCCTAATGCTCTCCCTCCCCTTTTCCCCCATCCCCTGACAGGCCCCAGTATGTGATGTTCCCCTCCCTGTGTCCATGAATTCTCATTGTTCAACTCCCACTTATGAGTAAGAACATGTGGTGTTTGGTTTTCTGTTCCCGTGTTAGTTTGCTGAAAATGATGGTTTCCAGCTTCATCCATGTCCCTGCAAAGGACATGAACTCACTATTTTTATGGCTGCATAGTATTCCATGGTGCATGTGTGTCAAATTTTCTTTATCCAGTCTATCATTGATGGGAATTTGGGTTGGTTCCAAGTCTTTGCTATTGTAAACAGTGCTGCAATAAACATATGTGGGGACATTCTCTTTTTGAATAGTTAGTGTGCTAACAGTTTTTATCATGAAGAGGTATTGAAGTTAATAAAATGTTTTTGTGCATCTACTGAAATCATTATGCTGTTTTTCTCCCAAACTATACCAACACCTCAGAGTTGAACTGTGATCACACTTGTCATGGCTTAGATGGTACATGGATCCATGTCTTAGCTTTTTTTTTTTAATTATTTCATACATGTGGTGTTTGCTTAGTTTTACATAAACATTTATCATTTTTTTTCCCTCACCATTTCTTCCCCATATCAGACCATTTTTCTGGTATTTTTTTTCCTCCTTAAATCCACGTGAAGGTCCTTTAGTGTAGGTCTCTTGGTTGTTGTAAACTCTCTGGCTTTGTTTATCTATAAATGTCGTCACTGACATTCTCTTGGTTTTGAGAAACGGTGTTCTTGGGCATTTGATTCTAAATTGATTGTTATTTTCCTTCAACACTTGAAATACACTTTTCCACTGTCTTCTGGCTTCCCTTAGGATATTGAGAAGGCAGTCATCATTCTTAGTGTCATTCCTTTCTAAGTGGCCTATCTGTCTCAGCGGTACTCCTTGGTGTTCTGCAGTTTCACCAAGACATTTCTAAGTACGGATAATGGGGAAATACTGGTTGTCAAATTTCTCCAGTCACATTTTACCTTTAACGTCTAAGAACTATTAGACGACTCATAGTTTTGTATCAATGTTTCTTGGGACACAAAGCTATATTATTAGTACATTAATTTTTTCTGATCTATTTGGTTTTCTTTTGAACATCAGAGAATATATGTTTATCTCTTTTGTCTTCTGCAGTGCTTATTTTATCTTTTATTTTTTACTTACCCTGCTTGGATTACTTTGTGCTTCCCAGGTTAGATCAGATCAATCCCTTGGATTGTTTCCTACCTTTTATCTTTTAACTGTTTATTAATTTGTACAAAAAAAATGCAACTGGTTTCTATGTATTAATTTTGTACCCAACTTCCTGAATCCTCTTATAATTGTCATATTTTCAAGGTTAATTCTCTTAGGTTTTCAAGATAAATAATAATATCACAATAATATCTACCACAGTAATAGTTTTACTCTTTTGAAATGTTTATAGTAGAAATATATATATTTCTCTCCCATCCAAGTACGAACCAGACCTGACCTTAGCTTAGCTTCTGACATCAGACAAGATCAGACACATTCAGGGTGGTGTGGCCATAGTTATTCTTCTTTTCTAAATGCATTGGTGAGCACCACCAGAAAAATGTTAAATATTCCTGGAGAGAATGTACACCCTGGTTTTGTTTTTGATTACAACAAGAATGCTTATAGTGTTTTGCTGTTGAATATAATGTGGGCTTACAGTTATATATAATATCTCATATATAACATACTTTATGCATAATATAATCATATTAAAGACATATATGTTATTCTCATATTAAGAATTTTGTCAGGAATAAAGGTTGAATTTTAC
Organism: Trachypithecus francoisi; assembly: GCF_009764315.1. Lineage (NCBI taxonomy): Eukaryota > Metazoa > Chordata > Mammalia > Primates > Cercopithecidae > Trachypithecus > Trachypithecus francoisi. The sequence goes on along the minus strand of NW_022681468.1, from coordinate 88,625,874 downwards.
TGCATGCCTTTTCAGCATCTAAGTGCATAGTTTCCTCTTGCTCTCACACCTTGTTCTATTAATAGTATAATTATATGAATATATTTTCTAATATAAAACCATCTTCATATCTCAGAATAAACCTTACTTGGCCATAGCATATTATTTTAATATGCTGCTGAATTGTTTGCTAATATTTAGAACTTTTGTGACATTATTCCTAAGAATGCTCTGTAATTGGTATTATGCTTTTTTTGTTGGATTGGGTTTTGGTATCAATATTATTCTTGCTTTAATTAGGAGTATTTCTATGCTTCTATAACTTACCTGTGTTGATTTTATATAGAGTCACGATTGGGAAATTATATTTTCAATCATTCATTTCAAACAGGTTTTAAACTTATTTACAGAACAGAGCAATGTAATCTCTTATGATTTATTAATTTCCTTTATACTTTATTTCCCTATTCACTATTATTTTACATATTTGTACTTTCCTACCCCCCATTTGGTTCATTAAATGAGCAAACAGTGGAGCTGTATACTATTTAGTTGGATTTCTTCATCCTGTCCCCTACCAATAAATTCTACTTGTTGTTTCTGTTTTATTTAATGTTTTTCCATAGGCCTGTATATTTATACTTCTACTGTGTAACTTATCAGATATAACTTAGTCCCTGGATATTACAAAATAAGGAAATGAGAATAATTACAGTACATTCTACTTTCTCACATCCCATTTCAACTTTTATTGTATGATTTTGACATTGTATTAGTTTGTAACATTTACTTTTTACTAAGGTAATTCCTATAGTTGTTTTAGTTTTAATCCTAAAAAGGAATTTGATGTTTGTTATGTATTCTTCTGCCAGTTTCTCTAATAAATTCTTGCTTGCCTCAAATTTGTTCCCTTTGAGATGGACTTATGGGAATTACATTTTCTAAAATATAATACTGTATAGCAAAAAATAATTGTTTATTGTCCTTATCCTTGAATGTCAGTTTGGCTGCTATAACATGTTGGGGTCATACTTACTTTTTCTGAGGCTGTTGTATGAGTGGCTCCGTAAAATGTGACCATGGAGAAGTCTGAGGACTGCTGGTTATTGCCCCATTATTAGGTTCTCTAAAATTTAGATGGGATGCTCAAAGGAGTCTTACCTTTAACATCTAATAACTAATAGGCTATTCGTAGTTTTGTGTCAACTTTTCCTGGGATACAAGGCTCTATTATCAGTACACATTTTTTTTTTTTTTCTGATCTATTTGCTTGGTTTTCTTTTGGGGGCAGATATCAAAGTATATCCATTTGTTGCCTTTGTCTTCTGCAGTGCTTATTTGATCTTTTATCCTTGGAACTTTTTGTTTATTTCCATTTTCCCCTGGTGTTTTTCTCAATCCTGTCTTCCACATTTCTTACTGCACTCTCGTAGTGTTGATATTCTCTGTCTGCTTCCATGTAGACCTGGTTTTTGTGATGGATTCATTGACCTCTCCTACGGTATGTCCTCAGTTCTGCTAAGTTACGTTTCATCTCTCTCTCTTGCTTTATTGCGTCACCGTTTCTTCATTGAGGTCTTGTGTCTTGGCTATGAATGCTTAGTTTCTTTCTTTCTTTTTTTTTTTTTGGAGATGGAGTTTTGCTTTGTCGCCTAGGCTGGAGCACAGTGGTGCGATCTCAGCTCACTGAAACCTCCACCTTTCGGGTTCAAGCAATTCTCCTACCTCAGCCTCCTTAGTAGCTGGGATTACAGGCACCCACCAACATGCCCAGCTAAGTTTTACATTTTTAGTAGAGATGGGGTTTCACCATGTTGGCCGGGCTGGTCTTGAACTCCTGACCTCAGGTGATCCCCCGGCTCTGGCCTCCCAAAGTGCTGGGGTTACAGGCGTGAGCCACCGCGCCTGGCCTATCTTATCAAGGCGACTGTTGATCACTTTTTGAAATTCATGGCAGTAACATTGGGTCACAATTTCCATCTTTTCCTTGGTAACATTTTGCCAGGATTTTAAAAAAGTCATTTGCTTTCCTTGTCCCCTTTATCTTTTTCCTATTGCCAGATACTTGTATAGATCCTGTGCTGGTAAATTTATTTCACATTTTAAAGTAAGACAAGTTCTAATCATACTGGTTGCTTGCACTAGGTGTGGTAGGGAGAAATAGGACAGTGTTGTAGGCTAATCGGGCTTTCTTTGGTTTACAGTAAAATTTGTTAGGACACAGGTTTATTGATATCAGTGAGTTCATTGTCATTTTCCTTTTAAAAAACAACATATATTTTGAATTTATACAAATACACGTGAGTATATTTTCTCACTGTAAGAAGCAACAACAGCATAGTCTTTTCATATTTACATTTGTCTCACTCCTATGTTAGGAGTAACTCAACATATCATATTACATTTTCAATTTTTAAAAACATGCCTCAGAGATCATATATGTTATGTATAGCTCTACTTTTTTTTTTTTTTCTTAAATCGCTATGAAGTTTATATAACTACTTGCCTATTGATGGACATTTAGGTTGTTTCAAAATTTTCACTATAAGAAACAACACTATATCATATATGAATATGCACAGAAAACCCCTCAAACCCCTCCACAAAATACTAGCAAGACCAATCCAGCCACATGTAAAAAGGATTCTACACTGTGATCAAATATGATTTATGCTAGGACTCAAGCTTGGTTTAACATATGGAAAAGTCAGGCTGGGCACAGTGGCTCACCCCTGTAATCACAGCACTTTGGGAGGCTGGGACAGGCGGATCATTTGAGGCCAGGAGTTTGAAGCCAGCCTGGCCAACATGGTGAAACCCTGTCTCTACTTAAAAAAAAAAAAAAAATTAGCCAGGCATGGTGGTGTGCACTTTTAATCCCAGCTACTTGGGAGGCTGAGGTATGAGAATCGCTTGAACCTGGTGGGCGAGGGTTGCAGTGATCCAGGATTGTGCAACTGCACTCCAGCCTGGGCAACAGAGTGAGACTCCCTCTCAAAAAACAAAACAAAACAAAACAAAACAAAAATATAATCCTCCATGTTAATAAGGGGCAAAATCCACAAGATCATCTCAATAGGTGCAGGAAAAGCATTTGAAAAATTTCAACACTCCTTCCTGATAAAAATACTCAACAAACTAGGAATAGAAGGGAGCATGCTCAACCTGATAAAGGGCATCTACAAAACTCCACAGCTAACAGCATACTTAATGGTGAAATACTAAATGCTTGTCCCCTAAGATAAGGAACAAGACAAGGATGTCCTGTTATTCCCATTCAACACTGTACTGGGAGTTCTATCTAGGGCAATTATGCAAGGAAAAGAAATAAAAGGCATACAGATTGGAAAGAAGTAGTAAAATTATCTCTATTTGCAGATGCTAAAATATTTTATAGAGAAAATCCTAAGGAATCCATTAAAAAACCTATTATGACAGGTTCAGTAAGATTGCAGGATACAAGGTCAATACATAAAAATCAACTGCAGGCCAGGTGCGGTGGCTCACGCCTGTAATCCCAGTACTTTGGGAGGCTGAGGCAGGCAGATCACGAGGTCAGGAGATCGAGACCATCCTGGCTAATACGGTGAAACCCTGTCTCTACTAAAAATACAAAAAAATTAGCCGGGTGTGGTGGCAGGTGCCTGTAGTCCCAGCTACCAATGAGGCTGAGGCAGGAGAATGGCTCTGGGAGGCGGAGCTTGTAGTGAGCCGAGATGGTGCCACTGCACTTCAGCCTGGGCGACAGAGCGAGACTCCATCTCACAAAAAAAAAAAAAAAAAAAAAAAATCAACTGCATTTCTAGATGTTAGGAATGAACAGTTGGAAAATGAAATTTAAAAAGCAATTCAATTTAAGTAGCATCAAAAAGTATCAAACACTTAGGAATACATTAAAAAAGAAAACCTGGAGGGTTTGTAAGTTGAAGACTGCAACACATTGCTGAAAGATATTAACAAATATCTAAATAAATGGAAAGATATTTTATATTCTTGGATCAGATGACATTGTAAAAATGTGACTGCTTCACAAATTGGTCTACAGATTCAACGTAATCCCTATCAAAAATCCCAGCATTTTTTTTTTTTTTTGCCAAAAATGACAAGCTGATCCTAAAATCAGATGAAAATGCAATAGACCCAGAATAGCCAAAACAATATTTCAAAAGAAGTTGAAGAACTCAGATTTCCTGATTTCAAAACTTTCTGGCTACCTATACCAATCAAGACAGCAAGGTAATGGCATAAGGACAGTTGTTTCTAACAATGGAATATAATTCGGAGTCCAGAAAACAATTTTTTTTTTTAAACAAAGGTGCCAAGAATATTCATCGGGGAAAGAACAGTCTTCAACAAACAGTGTTGGGACAACTGGATATCCATATGCAAAAGAATGAAGTTGTACTCCTACTTCAGACCACACAAAAAAATTAACTCAAAAATGGATCACAGATGTAAATATCAGAGCTAAAACTAGAAACTTCTTGGAAGAAAACATAGGAGTAAATCTTTGTGACCTTGAATTAGGCAATGGTTTCTTAGACATGGCAGCAAAAGCACAAGCAACAAAAGAAAAAATCGATTAACTGCATTACATCAAAACTGAAAACTTGTGTTTCAAAAGATACCATCAAGAGAGTGAAAAGCCAACTCATACCCTGTGAGAAAATCTATGCAAATCATTTGTCTGATAAAGGAACTGCATCCAGAATATATAAAGAAAGCTTACAATTCGAGAAGAAAATGGCAATCCAATCTAAAAATGGGCAAAGGATTTTAACAGGCATTTCCCCAAAAAAGATATATGAATGACCAACAAGCAAATGAAAAGATGCTAATGATACATTAGTCATTAGGGAAGTGCAAACCCAAACCACAAGGACATACCACATTGTGCCCACTAGGATGACTCTAACAAAAAATAGTAAGTTGGAGAGAACATGGAGAAATGGTAGCCCCCATTCATTGCTAGCAGAAACGTAAAGTGGTGCAGCCACTTTGGAAAAGAGTTTAGTAGCTACTCCAAAAGTTAAACACAGAATTATCACTCACCAATTCCACTCCCAGGTATATACACAAGGGAAATGAAAACATGTCCACATGATAACCTGTACACAAAAGTTTATATCAGCGTTATTCCTAATAGCCAAAAAAGTGGAAACAATCCAAATACCCATCAACCAATGACTGTATTTATAAACTATGATATAGCCAAACAATGGAATAGTATTTGGCAATAAAAAGAAGCATTGATATATGTGACAACATGGATGACTTGCAAATACTGTGCTAAGGGAAAAAGCCTGTCAGGAAGAACCACATATTATATGATTCCATTTACATGAAATATCCAGAATAGAAAAATTTGTACATATAGACATTAGATGAGTGGTTGCCTAGGGCTTAAGAGGGTGATGGGGAATGACTGCTACCGAGCATGGGGTTTCTTTTGGGAATGATTGTGGTGATATGGCACCATTCAGCAGGTTGATTACATTGGACCTTTTCCATCATGGAAAGGGCAGTGGTTTGTCCTCACTGGACTAGACACTTACTCCAGATATGGGTTTGCCTATCCTGCATGAAATGCTTCTGCCAAGACTACCATCTGTGGAGTCACAGAATGCCTTATCCACAGAGCATTCCACACAGCATTGCCTCTGACCAAGGCACTCACTTTACAGCTACAGAAGTGTGGCAGTGGGCTCATGCTCACAGAATTCACTGGTCTTACCATGTTCTCCATCATCTTGAAGAAGCTAGAAAGAACGGTGGAATGGCCTTTTGAAGTCACAATTACAACGCCAACTAGGTGACAATACTTTGCAGGGCTGGGGCAAAGTTCTCCAGCAGGCCATGTATGCTCTGAATCAGCATCCAATATATGGTACTGTTTCTCCCATAGCCAGGATTCACAGGTCCAGGAATCAAGGGGTGGAAGTGAAGTGATACCACTTACCATCACCCCTAGTGATCCTCTAGCAAAATTTTTGCTTCCTGTTTCCCTGACATTATATTCTGCTGGCCTAGAGATCTTAGTTCCTGAGGGAGGAATGCTGCTACCAGGAGACACAATGATTTAATTAAACTGGAAGATTGGTACCCACCTGGACACTTTGGGCTCCTCCTACCTTTAAGTCAACAGGCTAAGAAGGGAGTTACAGTGTTGGCTGGGGTGACTGACCTGGACTATCAAGATGAAATCAGTCTACTACTCCACAATGGAGGTAAGGAAGAGTACACATGGAATACAGGAGATCCATTAGGGCGTCCCTTAGTATTACCATGCTCTGTGATTAAGGTCAATGGGAAACTACAACAGCCCAATCCAGGCAGGATGACAATGGCCCAGACCCCTCAGGAATGAAGGTTTGGGTCACTCCACCAGGAAAAAACCCACGACCTGCTGAGGTGCTTGCTGAAGGCAAAGGGAACACAGAATGGGTAGTAGAGAAAGGTAGTTATCGATACCAGCTACGACCACGTGACCAGCTGCAGACACGAAGACTGTAATTGTCATGAGTATTTCCTCCTTCTTTTGCTAAAAACATGTTTGAGCATGTATACACTTATACTAAGAAAATATCTTTATTTTCTTTTCCTTTGTCATGTGACATAAGATTTATTGACTTCATATAAGCATATAAGTATTGTTAACTTTATGTAATAGTATTTGGGTTGGGGATGGGTGTGTTTCCGGTTGTACAAAGGATAGCTGTATTATGTTAGGGGTAATTATGACCTTATTATTGTCTTTATTTGAAGATTATGTATGATTTCAGAAGATGTGGCTGGGTTCAAGTTGACAAGGGGTGGACTTGTGATGGTTAACACTGAGCGTCAACTTGATTGGATTGAAGGATCAAAGTACTGATCCTGGGTGTGTCTGTGAGGGTGTTGCCAAAAGAGATTAACATTTGAGTCAGTGGGCTGGGGAAGGCGGATCCACCCTTAATCTGGTGAGCACAATCTAATCAGCTGCAGCAAATATAAAGCAGGCAGAAAAACATGAAAAGGAGAGATAGGCCTATCCTCCCAGCCTACATCTTTCTCCCATGCTGGATGCTTCCTGCCCTCGAACATCAGACCCCAAGTTCTTCAGTTTTGTGACTCAGACTGGTTCTTGCTCCTTAGCTGGTGGACAGCCTATTGTGGGACCTTGTGATCAAGTTAATACTTAATAAACTCCCCTATATATACACACACATACATACATACACACAGATATACACATTACACACACACTACTTAATAAACTCCCATATATATGTGTGTATGTGTGTATCTCCTATTAGTTCTGTCCCTCTAGAGAACCCTAATACATGGCTGCATAACCCTGTGCATGTGCCAAAACTCATTGAATCGCATACTTGAAATGGGGGAATTATATGGCATGTGAATTATATCTTTTTAAAGCTGCTTAGAAAAGAAATAACACTTCTATGAATGGCTTTGTACATGTCTTCTTGTGCATAAATATAATGTCCTACCAGGTCAGCTAGTGTGAGAATCACTGAGTCAAACACAGGCACTGCTAAGTTGACCTTGGTTTAAATACTATTTAAGCCAATCCACACTATATGAGAGTAAATGGTTATTCAAAGATTTCTAAATACTTGACAAGATCAATCTTCTCAATATTTGCTAATCCATTTGGTAAAAAGATATTGTCATAAGTTTAATTTGCATTTCCCTGATAACCAATGAGGCTCAGTGTCCTATATACTTATTGACCATTTGTTTTCCCTTTTCAGTTAATGGCCTTGTTCTTAAGATTTGTCCATTTTTCTACCATCTTTTATTTAGTTGAGATGCAGTAGTTTAAAAAATGTGTGTAACATATATTACTATAATTTGATATTTTTGGACTCAAACTCTTTACTTACTAGACATGTTGCAAAAACTGTCAGTCTATCATTTGTTGTTTTTTCGCTTTTATTGCATTTTTTTTTTTGAGACCAAGAGTCTTGCTTCTGTTGCCCAGGCTGGAGTGCAGCAGTGCAATCTCGGCTCACTGCAATCTTTGCCTCCTGGGTTCAAGCAATTCTCCTGCCTCAGCCTCCCAATAAGCTGGGACTACAGACATGTGCCATGACGCCCGGTTAATTTGTACACTTTTAGTACAGACACGGTTTTACCATGTTAGCCAGGATGGTTTCCATCTCTTGACCTCATGATCCGCCCGCCTTGGCCTCCCAAAGTGCTGGGATTACAGGCATGAGTCACCGTGCCTGGCCTTATTGCATGATTTTGATAGTCTTTTTCTTTTTTTTGAGACAGGGTCTCAGTCTGTTACCCAGGATGGAGTGCAGTGGCATGACCTCAGCTAACTGTAACCTCTGCCCCTGCACCCCAGCTCATGCAATCCTCCCACCCCGGCCTCCTGAGTAGCTGGGACTTCAGGCACACACCACCGTGTCTGCCTAATTTTTTTGTATTTTTTGTAGAGGCAGGGTTTCGCCATGTTGCTCAGGGTGGTCTGATAGTCATATTTTTAATTTTTGAGATCTATTTTTTTGTTTTCTGATTACTCCTTCCCATGGCATTCTGTTCTTGTTTTGTGGCTACAATATCATCTTAAATCTTTCTACAAATAGTTATTAGAGAATTTGAACTCTATTATTTGAGTTACTTTTTCCGTTAGTCTTTTCTTTTTTTTTATTTATTTTTTCCAGTTTATCTTGGTTTTTCTCATTCATGTTGCAGACTCTCCTTCAAGACCCAGGCAGCTGGGCGGTTTCCTGTGGGGATGCACAGGATTTGTTTACTCTCAGGATTGGCTTTCTGCTGGGTGCAGGGAGCTGTTGCTGTGTTGGCAACCAAAATACCAGAATGAAGAGGTGTTTCCTAGAGGTGCTGTGTTGTGGTAAAACTCCTAGGGCCGCTGTGTTATGGTGCTGGCCGCAAATATTTCCAAGTTTTTCTCTGGAAATATGGAAGTAATACATTTCACCACCCACTTAAACGTGTGTGACCATGTGACTTTGAACAGTAAAATGTGACCATGTGACTTCGAACAGTAAAATGTGAGTGAAAATGAGGTATGTCTCTTCCCCGCAGGAGCCTGAAGCACATCAGGGTCTGGTTTGCCATACTCCCTTTCCTGGCCAAGGTGACTGTGGCAGCGTGTGAACAGATAAAGTCTCTGCCAGCCTAGTTCCAGGAGTGACCTCACTATGCAGAGCCTCTTGCCGACCCACAGTGGGCAAGCAGCAGGGGCTGGAAGCAGACTTTTGTGTTAAGCCACTGAGATCTGGGAAGCACGTTTACATTACTTTTGTTTGCTTGTTTATTGCAGCAAAACCAAGTATATTCATTCCATTCCATCCACAGATGAACTTCCACCTGAGATGTGCTTGTTCTCCCTAAACCTTTCAAAAACTGACTTTTCATTCATTTTCAGGTGATCTTGGGAAGACAAGAAAACAACCACATGTTCAATCAGCCAGAAAGAAAGTTTCTCAGCCAGAAAGTTTAGCAGTGTCCTTCAGCCTTGACAGCAAATGTCTTGGCATGGTTGCCATAGATCTAGTCTAGGATGTTTACAAATAAATGTCCTGCAGGATGTCTGGAGAGACTTCACAAATGTACACAAAGTCTAATTTGAGGGCAGCAGGTGCCTCACTATTGTGCTCTGATCCCCAGGCAGTTGTGTGGTCATCTAGTATGACCCTTTCCAACCACATCTGACTTGGGAATAGTGACGCTGGCTTGCCAGAGCAGCTGGCACACGGTCCCTTCCCCTCCGATGGCTCTAGGGTGAGGACGAGGTTTCTTGATTAAAAATTGTCTTTGCTCTAGGAAAGCTTCTCTACTGAAAAATTCTGGCCACAAGAAAACCAGCTTTTAGGATTATGGCACAAAATATTCTACAGCAAGTCTCTCTTAGAGAAATCCATTCCTTCTGGGGAGTTTCAACGGTGATTGGATTCCAGACATGTAAGGCAGTAAAATGTCAAAAACTGAGACAAAAGTTGTTCAGGGTCAAAGTGATCAGAATCTTTTTCAGAGGAATTTCCACTCCAACTACCAAACATGCCTAGAAACAAGATCTGCTTGTGGGGGATGAGCTGTTCCTGAAAGAAGCTGCTGTTGTATGGAATCTTTTGCAACTAACAAACCTTGGCATTGGGATCACCAATCTGCAGAATCCGACAGAACTGATTGGGCCCTGATCAGTTCCTTTCCCTCATTCCACAGCAAGGTACCTTTGCAGCTGATGCATGGTATCCATATCTATTTTTAAGCTTAACTTTGGCACAAGATGCAACAGTGAAAAGACATCTGTTTTCTGTCTTTTCTCATGTGCCCCTGGTGGAGGGGCTGATGAAAAGCAGTTCAGGACGGACTTGCTACTCAAGTGAGCGTGACCTCACCCTCAGGTGACCTCTCAGTGCAGGGCAGTCCTTATGTATGCACTCTGCTAACCGTTCGGACAAGTTTCTCTGTTCGTGATAAAAAGAACCCAGCCAGGCGCAGTGGCTCACGCCTGTAATCCCAGCACTTTGGGAGGTTGAGGCGGGTGGACCATGAGGTCAGGAGTTTAAGACTAGCCTGAACAACATGGTGAAACTCCATCTCTACTAAAAAATACAAAAAATTAACCAGGCATGGTGGCACGTGCCTATAATCTCAGCTACTCAGGAGGTTGAGCGGGGTGAATAGCTTGAACCCAGGAGGGGGAGGTTGCAGTGAGCTGAGATCGTGCCACTGCACTCCAGCCTGGGTGACAGAGTGAGACTCTGTCTCAAAAAAAAAAAAAAAAAATGAACCAACGAAAAAGTCCCTGAACTGAAAGGCAGGCCCTCTGTCCACAAACCAGGGAAACTGCCTCAAGCTCACAGTCCTCCAACCCCTGCTCTGACCCAGAGCTTCCACCTGAGGCATGTGTGAAGAGCCACCAGGAAGGGAAAGAGTACCATCACCAAGTCCCAAAGCTTCTTGGCGTCTCTCAGGCCAGACACCCCACGATGTGGATGCCAGATACCACCACACTGCAAGCATGAAGAATAATTATGAGGTAGGATTTACTCTCAGAATTTACAAGACAGATTCACATTTTAGGTAAGGTAGGAAGGCTTTATCTTTGGAGTGATTTCCCATTCTAGCTTCAGCCACCAAGCAGGAGAAATCAGTTACAGGAACATGATTTGGTTTCATGAGGAAGCCATGGATAAAATCCAATGCCTTTGCCATGGTTCCAGGAGAACATGCCATTTCTGCCCTAAGGACCAGTAGTAAGAAGGAACTTCAAAGTGATGCTGACCTTTAACCTGTCTCAAATCTTCTAGAGTTACTATTACTAGGCTATGAGCAATTTCCCTGTGAAATCATTTTTGTCTGAATTTCTCGAGTAGACTTGCTGTTAGATGATTTGGGGCTCCCATTTTCCCTCATGTTTTCAGGAGCATTAACCATCTTTGGAAGAAAACCATTGGACTGAAAAGGTACCATGATGGACTAGAGGTAAAACTCTGGCTATGTGTACCTGGACTCTTTCCCCCAAAATCAGAGTTCTTTTCTGTTTTGTAAATAGACCATAAAATGTTTGGAGAGGCATTTGTTATGGTTTTCTCTTGTTACAAAAGTTGTTCACAAGAATATTACTATCTTATGTTTCTCCCTAAAGGTTGTTCCTGCGTCTAACTGAAAAGAACTCATTGTTTGGGAAGCCCATGAGGCTAAACTGTGCCTTAGTTCGCCCCTCACAATGGGAGGCCAGCGTAGACAAATGAAGACCAGAAGCATGTTACCAAATGCCCCTCTGCCCATAGGGAAACCAGTCCTGAAATATGAAAATTTTTCCATGGAGGAAGGTGCCAGCTAAGGCTAAATTCTCTGGCATGCCTCGGTATTTTCTGCCAGAGCACCAGGTGTGCTTGAGGGGAAAGAAAACTCACCCCCAGCATGCTAGGGTATGTTTCTATTTGGGCTCTTGATCCCATGACTCTATCTTTTATAGCTTTAAATTTTGTTTCATCCTATAGTTTTTCTTATGGTCATCAGTCTTCAACGTCAGTTTATGTAAGCATTTAATGGCCTCTGCGTTTATCCATGGCTTCGCACACAACTTATTCCCATCGATTCTATTCAGAAAACACTCAGGTATATGAGCCAGGCAAGAGCCACACCAAGCATGTCACTGCTGGGACAACACGTAACATCCAACATCTTACATGAGAAACACTTGGGAACAGCCTCTGCCATCACACATGTGGATACCTTCGTACAAAGATCATTCTTAACTGAGAAAAAGAAATATGTTGTAATTGGTTTATGTGCACATTTTATGATTCTTCATCACAGTGTAAAGAAGCCTCATTTTGTACTATCAGCCCATAGCAGTGAATTTCCGCCCCCACGAGATTCCACACCCCAAACAAAACAGAGCATGGAACCTGGCATGTGGCAGGGGTTCTAGAGGAAATTACTGAACAGATGTGTGACACACAGATCTATCCACATTCAGAAGGGATCCTCACCCCACCCTTTCTTTTAAGGATTGATTATGTGAAAAGATTCTCTGCAAGAACAAAGAGCAAAGAGAGCCAACGCCCACAGGTATCCTTGGCTGGTTCTCAGTGAGGACTTCAGTCCAGGTGCGTCCTGGCAGCCCATGGGCCGGTCACCTGGAGACTGACCAGCCACCTTTTCAGTGCCAAGGAGCAGGGTGGAATAAAGATAATATTGTTAAAATGGCAATTTAATGAAATGAAAGCATCCTACCAAGAACACTCAGATTACTAGGTTCAGATAACTCAACTGTCTTAAGCCAGCCCAAGGCATGAGCATTTTGAAGCCCATCCATCAGAAAAGCAATATGATAGCCAAGTTGAGTTGATTCCTTCCATAGATAAGTAGCTGAGGACTTCATTTGTTCAAAGTTTGGAAGCAACAGGCTGGAGGGCGATAAACATCCTACACTCAGGACGCCACTTCCCCTGGCGCCACACTGGGACCTCTCATGACAGAGAGGGAGATTTGGCTCTGCTGGGCTGGACGCTTTGCCACGCATGGGTCTGCCCTGGATTCTCAGCTCAGGAACTTTGGTAAGAGGACCCACAGGAGTTCAGGCAGGGGTCAGGACTTCGTAAAATTGGGCAAAAATCCAGCATTTGATTCCGTTTTATCTTTCTGGTGTGGAGTTTCTCTTTGATATTCACGCTGAAGGGTGATAAGGCATTCCTCCTTCCCTCATTCTTTAGAAGCGAGCAGAGATGAAAGTTACCTTCCTATCTAAACTGATAGGCCTGGTGAATCCACCCACTCAGCTGCGCTTGGCGTCACCAAGATGCCTCTTGACCTGGGGTCTTTCTATGATTTCCATGCTGGGTCTCACAAGGATATGTTTCCCCTTCAGCCTGAAGTGTCCTCCTGCTACCCCCATTATCAACTGATTTCTACTTGTCCTTTAGTGCTAGAGGCTACCCTCATCTTTTGGAGGACTAAGTCTGGTGCCCCACCAGAACTTGGGGTCCCACAACATGCCTGCTGGGCTGCCTCCACCTCATGCTCACATAGGCTAATGCTGTCGGTTTGCCCAGGGGTCTCCTCCCTCAACTGTACCTGAGGTGGGGACAATAACTTATTTCTGTATACCTACTGGTTAAAATGTAGTCATGCTGCATAAATAATCATTGCATGAATGGGCTTGGGGGTAACCATTTGTATCTCTGTCTAAGTGCATTCCAATATGTCAGACCATGATGACAGGTTTGTGTTGAATGAAACTATACTAGAAAGGCAGCCAGTGACTCATTCATGTGCAAATGAGTACTGCAGGCAGATTTTCAATATACAGAATCCATATTGATAGAGGCTCACGTTCAAAGACTCCAGCTGTGAGGATTTGAAAAACAAAAAACAAAAAACAAAAAACAAAAAAGTGCTGTGTACCTTAAAATGAATGTGTGACAACTGGCAATCACTCAGAATGACAGTCCAGGTAGGTGAAGCGAACGTGTGCTTATTTTTGTCTGAAGGTTTGGTAAGGCTTCTGTGCCTTGGCAGCTGGAAGGACACAGGCTAGGCTGCAAGCCGGGGTTGGAGGAGTTACCCAGGGAGGCTTCAGTATGGTCTATCCTTCCATGAGGGACTCACTGTCATGGCCATAGGGGTCTGACCTCACATTCTAGACAGGGATGTGGCCCAGGCTGGGGTGGATGGAGAAGGGAAAGGGGTGAGCAGGAGAGGAGAATGTTACTGTGGTCAGATGAATGGGTCTGCCTGGGCCAAATCAAGGGCTGGCATACAGATCAGAGTCTGGGCAAAGGAAGACCACTTTTGACCTTAATCTGGGTTATCTCAGAAGTGAGCTCCTATGCTAGATGTGTGGTAGAACCTTCCTTTGTGTTCTACATACAGAGTTGCCCAGGGTTGGGGATGGGGGTGGGTCTGGCTGTACCTGACTTGTCTTCTACAGAATCACACACTTGTAGTCAGTTCTCTTTATGGGAGCTCAGTACAATGTTCAATTTAATAAATGAAGGGTTCTAATGCTTCCATTAAAAAAGAAAAGCCAACAATAAATAGTAACCCTTCACCAACTGCAGGAGTTTTGTTCCTAAATGTTGAATCAGCTGCAATAGGCAAGGTCAAATTCTCACAGGAGCCCAGGAGCTGGGGTACCAATAGAGAAAATGGCATCAAGTATGCCAAAATGAATAGCAGAAATGGGCAATGCTCTGGAGCCGTGCTGTCCAGGAGAACCTTCTGGGATGCTGGGAATATTCTCCGCCAGTGCTGCCCAACACAGGAGCTGCTGGCCATGTGCGGCAACAGAGTACTCAAAATTTGCCCAGTGAGACGGAAAGATGAACTTTTAGGTTGGTTTCATTTTAATGAATTACAGTTTGGATCGTCTCCAGGGGCCAGCAGCTGCTCAACTGGACAGTGCAGCTCTGGAGGCCACTTTCCCCCAAACCAACCTGCTCCTGCCTCTCCTTTCTCTATTGACGTGGCAGGCACAGGTTCTCACACTAAGCTCTGTGCCTCGCTGACTAGCTATCTGCCTTTAAAATCCACCTGAAATTTCATTTTTAAATTTCATTTTGCATTTGCATTTTCCTCTGGTTTTGCTTTCACAGGGTGCTGCAAAATGTGGGTGCAGTAGGTTGCCTTTCCCACAGGCATCTAGAAGGAACGCTTCTTCCAGACCAGGTTTCCTATCCACACAGAGAAAAGCAGAGAGGAGAGCACGCCCCACCTTATGGGGCTGTTCTGTGGGACAGGGAGGCATAAATGTGGTTCTGTTCTCTTGTCAGGTGGAAAGGAACTGAAAAGCTTCTCTGCAAAGCAACTTGTGGAAATTAAAGTAAGTTTCTCAGCTCCTTCCTCCCAACACAAGTTCTCCTGGTCATGGGGGATGAGTGGACTCTCGCTAAGGCTGCCAGAGCTCCCTCCCCAGTGGCTCGCCTGCCTGGTGCTCCCCTCACTAGGTGTCAACCACAGACACTTTCCTAAACATTGTCCTCCAGGATGGGAGATCAGAAAGTCATGTCCCACGTAGGACAAAGCAGCCTGCAGTTGCAAAAAACGTGCAAGCAGAAAGATGAAGGCGGCCCATCAACCGAATCCTGGCGTCCCTCTCTAGGGACAGTGCTGAGGGATGTCTGTGCCTGGGGACCAGGAGGCTCGGGTACTCCGGAGTCACAGCTGGCAGTGGCACCTGAGACTTTCCAGACTATATGGCTTCATGCATGTTTTAGAAATGTCAATGCTATCGTACTTTTACTAACAGAAAATTCAGACACAGAGCAAACCTCTTCCATCGACAGGTAAAATGATTTGGCAAGTTTACCACCTTCTCTGCCTGCACATCAGAAGGAGGGCTGCCAGGAAGTGCTGAGCTCCTGGCACAGGGCAGTTACCACTGATTCACGGACCTCGGGCTAAGTGGGGAGCTGTTTCCGTCCATGGCAAACTATTCACTACAAGCAACTTGAAGGCATCATTCTTGCTAAAACGTCCTTCCTTGCTTTTCAGAAATGAAACTGAAGTTCCAGGTCACCTATCCACTACTGTCTAGCCCTTAAATATGAAATGTAGGGAAGATTGCAATCAGTAGCTTTAGGCAAAGGACACAAAACACTGTAGCCACAGCAGCCCTCTGGGCCAGCACTCACCTGTCCCCCGGGCGTGGCTGAAGTCACCTTTCACCACGTGGCAGGTCTTGCCGTCCCCATTGCAGACCCCGCATCTGTCTTCTTTAGCTGCAGACCCAATGATGCCATCACAGCCGATTTTCTAAAGAACCAGAAGACCTCATTATTCTGTGGTTAAGACTCAGAGGGATTTTAAAGAGGCGGCCCTGAAAGGCTAACTTTTCCATGAGGTGCGGCAGGCATGGAGCCTGGGGCCCTGATCCATTCAGAGGCCCAAGAAAATATTTTAATTCAGGAGACAAAAAAAAAAAAAAAAATGCACAGAATCCAACCTGGATTATATTTGTCTTTCTGCCCACATAGTTGTCAAGTGTATTTTTTGGTATTTGTTCTGGAGGAGGGAGACCCATGAAGGCACAAGTGCCCATGGAGGTCACACTGTGGTCTGATGCCCTGACTGCCTGGAGGCAGAGACCCTGGGAAGGGAGTGAAGCCCGAACCCTCACACCAGCTGGTGCAGCCACAATGTCTCATGATGGGGCTTCCCCTCTGGGCTGTGGAGGTCACCTGTAACTTGGCTGAAACAGCCAGTAGTCTTAGAACATACAACGGAAACCACAGACTTTTCTACCAAGGTAGGGATGCCCACAGCTCATTCAGGCAGGGCTGGGCATGGGCCGCTCTTTTCTCAGGTAGGGAGAGCTAGTCTACGAAGAGCCCTATCTCTCAAACCTTTTTAACAGGGCACGTCTGAGAGCAGAGGAGAGGCTGCCTCTACCCTAGGTGGGCCTGAGAAGCACAGCCTGTTTTCTAAAAAGTAGAGAAAGGTTTTGGACTCCTTTTTTCTTTTTTTTAAAAGTGAGAATTTTGTATTCTGCAAAATAACCTAAATTTATACTAAACATTGGGTATTTATTTACTAGCTAGATTGCCTAAATGTCCCTCCACATTTTCCCCCTGAAAAGCTAATGCTTCCAGAACAAGAACTGGGTTTTTCCTACTGCCTTGCACCCCAGATTACATATTGGCACTTCAGACTCCAAAGGAATCTACAGCCAGAAATCAAGATCCAAGATAATCCTGGTGGAGGTGATCTAGTCCTTTCCCGTGATGCCTGGACAAGAAGCAGCACCGTGCTTCCCCCTCACAGGCACTCCTACCTGCAGGCAGGGCTTGGAGCAAGCGCAGCACCTGGGGTGCCAGGTTGGCTGCACGCGGATCCCTGGAGGCAAGTGCCTGGTCCACAACTCCCCAAAGACATCAGCATCCTCTGTTCGTTATGGCAGCGGTTCTCCTACTTAAGTGTGCATCGGCCTCACGGGGAGGGCTGTTAAAACACAAACTGCTGTGTCCTGGCCCTAGAGTTTCTGACCCAGCAGGTCTGGGTGCACCTGAGAATATGCATTTCTAATCAGCTCCCAGGAGGTGCTGAGGCTGCTTGCTGGCAGCCATGCGATGAGAACCCCTGCACCATGGCATGCTACTCAAAGGAATAGGCGAATACTCTTCATATTTAGAAACCCTCAAGTATCATCCTTGGAGCTTTTTATTTTTTTGAAAAAGATTTAATGGGAAATTACTATTGTTCTGTCCAAAAATGATAGCATAACTGGACGGATTCCAGGGAAGACTTTAAGATGTTCTAAAAGCTGAGCAAGTTGAGTCTAAAAGTTACCATGATGAAATCTGAAAAAGGGCAGAACTTGAATAAAAGATCAAACTTGTTCAAAGTTAGTACAAAAAGAGGAAAAGGGTAAAATCGAAGGCTTTAGTGGCCAGAGGACAGCAAGAAGCAAATGGAGAAGAGTGGGCTTAACGGTGGCTGGGGAGATGTAGGTAACACATCAAGACACAGATGGTAACTGGCAACCAACTGCAATGCTTTGCCAGTGCGGACCATCCAGTAGCGACCTGGAGGGAAGCCAGCTGTGATGAGCCACCGTGAGCCTAGAGCGTGGTGCAGGGCTGCCTGGATTCTTGATGTGGACTGCTAGCCAGCTGCTATCAAGTTGCTCAGTATAAAGATTACAGGAGCTGGCTGGGCATGGTGGCTCACACCTGTAATCCCAGCACTTTGGGAGGCTGAGGTGGGTGGATCACAAGGTCAGGAGTTCAAGACCAGCCTGGCCAACACAGTGAAACCCCCGTCTCTACTAAAAATACAAAAATTAGCTAGGCATGGTGGCACACATCTGTAGTCCCAGCTACTCAGGAGGCTGGCAGGAGAGTAGTTTGAACCCGGGAGGCGGAGGTTGCAGTGAGCTGAGATAGCGCCATTGCATTCCAGCCTGGGCAACAGAACAAGAGTTCGTCTCAAAAAAAAAAAAAAAAAAAAAAAAAATTATAGGGGCTAAGAATATGTAGGGCTAAGAGTAGCCAAGATCAGAAAATGTTCCCCAGCATTAACAAATGCCCAGACCAGATCTGCGCAACCACGTGTCTGTTGCTTTGTTTCACTTCAGAGCTCCAGTGCATGGTCTCCATACTTGCTTCTGGTAGGGCCACAGGGCTAATGCCCACAGAGCTGGTCTCTCCTGCTGGCCTCTTTCCTGGGACCTGTTCTAGCTCCTACCTGGGCTTTCTCATCTCAGGTGCTCTCTGCTGTAGACCTTCCCTACACTGGCTTCCTATAATTTTCAAACCACACCCTTGCTTGGTAGGAGTGAGTCTCTGGCTTCAGGCCTGGTTCCTTGTCCTGCACCTCAGTTAAGGTTTCCTGATTCAACAGCTTCTAGATGCCCCATTTGGTCCAGTTTCCCCCGGCCCCAAAGAAGGGGGCTTTTCAGGTCAGGTACAAACAGGAATGCATACAGGGTTACCCTTTCAGTTAATTCTGGAGACCATCCAGGGGCTGGGACAGGTTCGTGGGTTCTACCCACTCTACTTGGTGTTATTTCAGAGGCTGTCTGCATCTGGAGGCAGGGAATGCAGGGATGTCCATGGCTGAACAGCAGTGAGTCTAAGAGCTGATGGGCGACAGCCACAAAATCTGTCAGCGAGGGCATTTTCTTCCATTGTTTCAGTCAGCGCAAGCAACTTATAACCTTGGCAGAAACTGGGATGGTTTTCAAAGGGAAACTGCCATAGGACACAACCGAAGTCATTAATTCTGAACATTAGGGGAGCTTTGATGCTAGTATTTATGAGGCTTAGTGTTCCAAGAGAACAACAAGACCAAGCCCGAGGAAACTCCAGGCAATAAACTCTCTCAAGTCTTCCCATGTTATCCTGGTGATCCTTAGTTACTTTCCTAGGAATCTTCATCACCCATTTCTCAGCTTTCAAAGCAGGCCTTCAAGTTCCTGGCCAGCATTTGCCAGTTGCGCCCTGTGCCTCCGGCTAAATCAGGGTGTGTGTGACACCAAAGGACCAAGGGAACAATGCCCCATGGCATATTAAAGGCATGGGATGGTATGGGATGGGATGGAATGGTGGGAAAAGCACAAGTTCTTCACTGGTCAAGACAGCTCTTGTGAAACATGCAAAAAGTGCTTGGAAAAGTTTTAGTGCTCAGATCCGTGTGCTGAGGAGGGCACAGGATGGGCCGTGGACAGTGGGAAATGTCCATCTTTGGCTGTCTGAGTCCTGGATTCTACTCCAGAACTTTGCCCCTGTTGAAGATAACCAGTGACAACAGCCTCCTGGTCATCACACCTAGTAGATGTGTCTCCAGTCTCATCTTTCACCTCTTGTTCTCAGCATCCGCCATGTGTAACACCCACCCTGTCTTTGTTGTACATGTATTTATTCATCCAGGTGCCTGTTATGTGCCTAACCTGGGAATAAAGACATGTAAGACGGAGGGAGGCACCAGTGTGGAAACAAGCAGACACCCCAGAGCGTATGCCTGAAGATGCCCCAGAGGCCAAGGATGGCTCCTGTCTGATTCTCCTCCCAGCCCCTGGAAGACTCCTCCATCCTCTTGCTTCTTTGACTCCCTGAAAGTAGGCAGCTCCCCGGGGGCTCCCTGCTCCTTCTGCTTTTTTGCTTTCTTGGTAATTTCACCTTCTCCTTATTTCAGCCATCACTCTCAGGCAGAGAGCTCTTAAACCCACTTCTCCCTCACTCCACCCTAGCTCTCACTACTAAGCCTCTGCTGAGCAACCTCTCCAGACTTTCAATGCAACAACTTCTCCTCCAAAGCTGCCTGACTTCTTAATTCTAGTTGGACATCCCCTGCCACTGTCTTGGAACTGACAGATAGGTATCCTAGCCTGAAACCTCCAAGCCATTTCTGGCTCTTCTATTTTGGGATGTACCCAGTTAGTTGGTGAGCTTGCGTTTTTTGTCCCCTGAAAACCTCTATTGCCTACTTCTCCTCCATGTTCTCCTCCACTCCCTAGTTTACACCCTCCTTACTGAGGACATGAACTATGGGAACATTTTTCTCCTGCCTGCAGCCAGACTAATCTCCACACGATAAAAGAGATAAGATCTGTGGCCACAGATCCCCACTGCCTATCAGAAATGTTCACACATATGAATTTAAGACCCTTCATGATCTCATCTCAGCTGCTCACCAACTCAACCTCCCTTCTTCCCCCTCCAGATGCACAGTGAATCCAACCCCCTCCAGCCCACTCTTGCAGGCCCTCCCCATCAATGACCCCTCAGCCAGGTGGGCGGCTGGAATAGCCTCTTAACTCATTTCCTAGGATCTACTCGAATCAGTTATCCATAACAAGATCGCTTCACTCCTCTGCATCAATTCTGCCTGGGCCCTGGCTCCTTTGTGCCAGCCCCTGCCCTCCTCTGTTGCTGGAATGCACCCGTCTCCCTCTTGCTTCCCTCTGCCTGGAGCTCTTTGCCCCCAACTCTCTGCCAGGTTGGCTCTTCCTCAAAGGCTGTCTCCTCTAAGAGTCCTGCCATGCCACCTGCTCACTGTCCTCCTCAGCCACAGTCCCCCACTAGGTCTCTCTATGGTGCTATTTTCCTTTCTTCTTCACACATACCAATCTCTGGAATGATCATGTTTGTGACCTGACATGGTCTGTCCGTATGTTGGACAGCGACAGGGATCCTCTTGGTCCTGCTCCCCAATGAAAGCCCAGCACACACTATGGTGTGCAGCACTCAGAATGTGATCAACAAATACCTGATGCAGGAAAAAATGAAATTCCACCCTATGTGTTTTCTGCTGTGTCTAAGCGGAACCTCTTCTTGGTTGTTAAATCATGCCTTCACCTCTGGTCGTTGGGTTTTCACGTGAGTATGTGTCATCTCCCTAACCGACCATAAGCACATAGAGGACTGTGTCTCAGAATTCTTAGTATTCTTGGCCTTCCCCCATCCCCTGACACACGCGGTGGCTGGTGTGGTGTTAAGCACATGTGTGTTCAGTAAGTGCGTACAAATGATGACCTCTTATCAGCCTGGGGAGTTTAGTTTTCTCATATTTGAATTGGGACTTCCTTGCATAAGTTTTGATGGTACTTGTTTTTTTCTGGCTGGAATAAGCAGTACTTGCTTCCTTCCACTTATTAGCTATCTCCCAACTACTGCCTCATCCTATCTCTTCTGTTGGAGGGAGGCCACTGACTTCTTGAATGACTTTTAAGCAAGGGAAGATTTTAGGCCAGTTGTGCAGCCATGACTCCAGGATTGACTGGGTTCCTGGGTGAGTGTCGCCAGGGCCTGTAGTGCCCATCTTCCTCTTTCTTGACTTCATTCTTGTTTTGCTAAACTACATGTAACTTCTGCAGAATGGAGGCATGGAAAATAGAATCTCTGAGTTCTTCCGTGTCTCAAAATTAGTTTCCCTGCATGCTTGCTTGATAGTTTGGCTGCACGGAGAATTCCATAATTATCTCAATTTTCTGCCAGGGTCAGTTTTTTCTGTTTGTTTTTCTTGGTCTTTCTCCTTCATGCTGCTGGTTTTCTTCAAATAGCAGATGATGTCTGGTTGCCCACTCATATTTGAGTAAAAGCAACAGCAAGGCCAACCGAAGGAGATCTACATTTGAAGCTGGGCACTGCTGCATGGTAGGTTTCCTTTCATGACTAGTGGGAGGGAAACTGACCTCTACCCCCACTCAGAAGGCTGGGTGCCGTCCTCAGCACAGAGGCCTCCCTGCCTGCTCTGGGTTTCCTCAAACAGTCCGTTCCATGACCCTGGAAAGCAGCTCCCTAACATTTTACCTGACAAGCTCTGAGTGTGGGGTGGGGTCAGACACCGTCAGCATGGCGATGCACCCTCGGACTTGTTTTTAGCCCACTCTTCACTTCTGACCCTCCATTCTCAAGCCCACAACTCTCTGGTTGGGCTGTCTTTTCAGTTGCGACTCTCCACTTCTTCCAGCTCTGGTCTCTGCTGCTTTGTTCCTGCATGACACTTCCATCCACTTCTGTCGTCCAGAAAGAGGTGGGATCTTTCACCTGGAGGCTCCTGCTTCCCTTCACTGTTTGTGCTGGTTTAGTGGAGTCCCACATGGAAGAGGCAGGAACATGTGGCTTGGTCTACCTGCTTCAACCAGAAGTTGTCATGGGAGGTTAATCAGAAAAAAGGGGTGCAGGGAACGACCTTCGGGTTTCAGGCACTGCTCTCCATAAAGGTTTGGCACCCACAATAACACACGTTAGAGATGCCAGCTGCAGGGTCATGGTGCAGGGAAAGGCAGTATTTGAGGAGCATTGTGAAGATGCAAACCCAGGCTCAAGTGCCAGGCACGCTTTCCTGCAGGCTTGTTACCTCTGCTTTACCTGGGGGTCCTCTGAGACCAGGGTCTCTTTGAATTCTCCTAAACTTCCCCAGTAATTCTACCTGCCTTATAGATAATCTCTGGACACGAAATAGGAGGCCAATAAATTCCTGGCAATGAAAGTGGTCCATTGAAATGGGCTCCAGATTCCAGAACCACTGAAATCCTAAGAACACATAATCCATCCATCCAGCCACTTTTTTTTTTTTTTTTTTTCCTTTTTTGAGATGGCATCTCTCTCTGTCACCCAGGCTGGAGTGCAGTGGCATGATCTTGGCTCACTGCAACCTCCACTGCCCGGGTTCAAGCAGTTCTCCTGCCTCAGTCTCCTTAGTAGCTGGAATTGCGGGCATGGACTACCATGCCCGGCTAACTTTTGTATTTTTGGTAGAGACGGGGGTTTCACCATATTGGCCAGGCTGGTCTCGAACTTCTGACCTCAGGTAATCCGCCTACCTTGGCCTCCCAAACTGTTGGGATTACAGGTGTTAGCCACTGCACCTGGTCTCTTCTTTCAATATGCAATTAAAGGCTTTCCTCTAGGCCAGGGTATAGGGAAGCACAGATTAATCAGACGCGATTCCTCCACTGAAAGTCAACAGGCCCTGAAGGTGTTTTGGCTTGGTATTCATCAAGCCCAGGATATGTATACAAATTACAACACCAAGCAAGTAGGAACTGAATTGGAGAATGTTGGCTGCAAGTGTGCACAAACCAGTAAGGCAAGCATAGCTGGGTCTCAGGTACATTTGGGTCTGTCCACTGTCCAACGGGCAAGGCCGTGTGTCAGCTGGACTCACTCTTTGCATGTCAGCAGCTCCAGATGCAGTTGTGTATCAGAGACTTATTATCCCAGTTTCTTTCCTTCTGGAGGCCAACAGTAGGAATCATTAATGATGGGACTCTTGATTTATAGGGGCTTGCTGAAAAATATACAATGTTTGTGTTACTTCCCCCAATTCCCTCCCAATTTTATGAGTGCCGTTAAGTTTAATTTCAGCATGTTAAGTAATTTGTGACTCACTGAAATGAAACTTAATTCAGTCCTCATAAAAACAGAATAAAATGGTATTTCCATGTTTCATGTTATGGTTTGAATCAGCCTGCTATTTGAAGCGTAGTGGAATCTACTCAAAATGCCATTTTGAAGTCTCTCATCCCCTACCAACTAGTTACTATGTTCCTCGACATTTCCCAGAATGCCGTCTGTTACCCCAAAATAGCACAATTTATAGCTGAAGGGGAAAGAGAGGGAGACGCTGGTAGGCAAACCACAGCAATATTTCTGTGAGTGCTGTCTCGCATAAAATGTGGGTGATTTGTATGTTTAATCCGTTGTAATTAGACAATTATTACCAATGAATAGATACAGACTCTCCACTCATTAGGCCCCTGAGATTTTAAAATTACAATTACTATTATTTTTCTTAACCATTTTTTTCTTGCTTTATGCATTCACAAACGCCACAGGAATCCAGAATGTTCCATCTTGGCAGTTACTGCAACAAGACATAAGTACTATATTTAAATTGAATTTGTGATCTTATTTAAGAATGCTCAATTTTTATAAAAGTTCATTAACTGTGACTAATAATTTGGAGTTTTGTGAGCATCGATTTAAGAGTGGGCTGAGGTTAATCTTTACAGTATCTGTTTGAAGAAAGTACTGTTAAACCAACAGCAGACGGCTTTTTAACTTCCTTCAGAAAGCAAGTTGTTTCTCAGGGTTTTAACCTGGAGAGGTGCATGCAGGCAGGTGCTGTTGCCACCCGTCAGGATGGTGGCTCTTTTGTAAAGACTGGTGGACTGCCTGGAGGCAGCGGGTTACCCGGGAGATGGTGCTTTCGAGAACTGGCAGGCAGGGTCCCTGCAGTGGCAGGGTAAGGCTACCGAGGAACAAGAGACCACCATCGAGCATCGTGAAAGGTGCCTCCATCTGCACCTGCACACCCCAGTGACTCTACTTGATTAATGTGAGGCACAGTGCAGGCGCCAGCCAATTCCTGTAAGGATGATGACAATGGTGGAGGCACTGGAGATAGACTGGGGCTGGTCCTGGGGATGGAGTGCCATCTGGGAACAGGAAGGCGTGCATCCCAATGTCACTCCCATCACATCTGCAATGGACTGGATGTTCGTGTCTTCTAGAATTCATAAACTGAACTGTTCATACCAGTGTGATAGTATTTGGGAGTGAAGCCTCTGGGCGGTGATTAGGTCAAGAAGGGGTAGAGCTCATGAATGTGTTGGTGCCTTTGTAAGAAGAGGCTAGGGAGCTAGCTATCTCTCTTATTTTTAGTTTTTTGAGATGGAATCTCACTCTGTCGCCCAGGCTGGAGTGCAATGGTGTAATCTCGGCTCACTGCATCCTCCACCTTCCGGGTACAAGCAATTCTCCTGCTTTAGCCTCCTGAGTAGCTGGGATTACAGGCGCCCGTCACCACACCCAGCTAATTTTTTTGTATTTTTAGTAGATATGGAGTTTCACCATGTTGGCTGGGCTGGTCTTAGAACTCCTGACCTCCAGTGATCTGCCCGCCTCAGCCTCCCAAAGTGCTGGGATTACAGGTGTGAGTCACCACACCCGGCCTCAAGAAAAGCATTCTTTTTTTTTTTTTTTTAAGACATCCTCTCCCTCTGTCACCCAGGCTAGAGTGCAGTGGCACAATCTTGGTTCACTGCAACCTCCGCCTCTCAGGCTCAAGTGATCCTCCCACCTCAGCCTCCAGAGTAGCTAGGACTACAGGCCTGCACCACCATGCCTGGATACTAGCTCTCTTTATGCCATGTGAGGACACAGAGTGGCAGCAGTCTACAGCATGAAAGTGGGCCTTCACCAGAACCGAATGACACCGGCCCCTGGATGTTGGATTTCCAGCCTCCAGAACGTTGAGAAATAAATGTCTGTTGCTTATAAGCTACCCAGTCTAGTGTATTTGTTAGAGCAGCCTGAATTGACTAGGATAACACCCAAGTACAGAACAGGGTTGGGCTCAATGGTATCCTGATGACTACAGACTTAGGCCATTCAAATGCCTTGAGCAGCATCTTGTCTTTGATTTCACTGACTAAAGGTTTCATTGTCATAGTATGGAGAACATCCACTAGTTGAAAAGGCTATGATTAAAACCAAAGTCATGGATGGGCCCCATTGGCACAGATCACACAGAGCAGAAACTATGTCCAGCCAGTAACACAGACCCCACTGGCTAGAGAATTTCAGGATTCTTAGAAATGCCTCCCCATTGGCAAGAATGCTGCAGAAGATGCTGGCAGAGGTTGGGGGTGGCTTGGCTGGTGCTGCTCTAAAGGGTGCAAGAACTCTAACTTGGGAGGAACGTTAAGTAATTGAGCAGGATGGTCTGTGCAAGTGTGTAATTTAGGAAGGACACCAGCCCTGCACTTGGCTGGTTAGTTGTTCACCAAGAACCATCGGCAATGCCTCATTTCAGTAACAACGATAAGGGCTTTGTTCATACCGCCTGAGGGGCAGGGCCTTGGACACTGTTTGTTACAAGGAAGCAGCCAGGAGAGGCCAGCTCAACCCACTCATCACTGCCTCCCTCCCTGTGAGGCTGCTGTGCCAAGACTCTCGGGCACCAGGCGCTTATCACCCACACTTATCTGTATTTGATAACACAGCCAGGCAGTGCCAAAGGAGTCTGGGTCTTGTCAAACTTTTCCCTGAAAAATCCCAGTTTCAGACTGATTTGGCCTTAGCAGGAAAAAAACATCTGTTTGGGTTGAAACAGTTTGCTGCAGCAATCACCCTGGAAGTTGTCTCTGTGTCTGCCTTTATGCCTTGCTTCCTTCTTGTTCTGTTTGTCACACACACTAAACTATTGATGCCTATGCACTCTGCTAGGCACTGAGCAAGCAAAGAGCATAAGCGGATCTGCTATCCACATGGGCAAGTGGACCTGACGCCTGGAAGCCAGCATCTGGCTCAGCCACAGTTCCGTGAGGGCAATGTATGGTGATCCTGTCACTGATCTGCCTGCTCCAGATATCAGGAGCTGCCATCGCCACTAGCTCTTGGTGGGCTCCCCAGTGGAGGACACAGTTGAGGGAACATGGCCATAGGATGACGGGAACAGGTGTGTGTGGTGAGGGCAGAGGGCTCCCTGGGTGCTGTGGTCTGAATGTTTGTGTCTCCTCAAATCCATATGTTGAATCATCACCCCTCAAGGTGATGGTGTTAGGAGGTGGGATATTTTGGGAGGTGACTGGGACACGAGGGCAGAACCCTCAAGAACAGGATCAGGGCCCTCATGAAAGAGACTCACAAGAGAGCTCCCCAGCCCCTTCCACCATGCGAGGACACAGCAAGAAACGCTGTCTATGATAAGCAACCCCTCACCAGATCCCAAATCTGCCCGTGCCTCAATGCCTCAATCTTGGACTTCCCAGCTTCCAGAACTGTGAGTAATAAATGTCAGTTGTTCATAAGCTGCCTGGTGTATGGTGCGTCGTTACAGACGCCCAAGCTAAGATGCTGGGGCTCTCTCACAACATGCCCAGATTGATCCAAGTCATCAGGGAGTATGGTGCCTGTGGCATAAGTGAGGTGTCACACCCCTCTAGGCATGAAAAATACACAGCTTCTTGACACCCACCCCCTATCCCAGCTGCTGTACCACCTCAGGAGGTGCTCATTCTGAGGGACAAAATGGGAGCACGGAGTCACCTCTGCTACCCCAGGCCAGGAGCCCCAGCTGGGGAGGTTAAGGGCTACAGATGGCCCCCAGCTTGGGCAGGGTTAATATAGGTGAAGGGCAAGCTTCCTTCCTTCTTCTCGTGTTCCCTCCCTCCCTTTTCTTTTTTTTTTTTGATGAGATGGAGTCTTGCTCTGTTGCCCAGGCTGGAGGGCAGTGGCACAATCTCAGCTCACTGCAACCTCCGCCTCCCAGGTTCAAGCAATTCTCCTGCCTCAGCTTCCCAAGTAGCTGGGATTACAAGTGTGCGCCACCATGCCCAGCTAATTTATTTTTGTATTTTTAGTAGAGACAGAGTTTCACCATGTTGACCAGGCAACTCCTGGCCTTATGATCCTCCTGCCTCGGCCTCTCAAAGTGATGGGATTACAGGCGTGAGCCACCACACCCGGCCTCTCTTTCTTTTCTCAAATGATTTTTATCAGTCATGGCCATCCAGCCCTCAATGCCTTTGGGACTATATACCAGTAGATGGGTGCTCCCCGACAGCTGGGCGCATCTGCCTGGCGTTACCTGCACAGGAATTGGCTCAGTTCCGCCGTCTCTTTTGCACTAAACAGAGCCTGGCCTGTGCAGACATCCTTTAGGTGCATCTTAGTACCCTGCCTACCTTCGTCTTAGTCATGATGTCTAAAGCAATTTTCAGTCTTAGAATATGTTGCGCCTGTTCTTTCAGCCACCTCCACTCCTTGTTGGCCTAGCACTCAGTCATTACTGAGCTAGGGGTGGTGCGCCAGGCAACACTGGCTGCAGGAGGTGGCATCGCTGGGTGCCTTCCTAAGAAAATCCACTCCCCGAGGCCTCCTGAGACCTCTGTTCTACCCCACTCCCTGTCTGGGGAGAGAGAGTCTCCCCTCCAAAGCCCCACCAAGGACTGAAGAAGTACGTCACCTGGCATTTGCCGTGCACGCAGAGATCAGTCTCGTAGGGCCCGCAGGGTGTGCCATCCAGGACCCTGTCGGCCACCAGCAGTGGGGACTCCTTCCCGAGGGGTGAGCAGTAGAGTTCACATGGCTTATCTGAGGAGGGAAAGGTTGGGGGATGTTGACATGGGAAGGTGTGCGTCGGCCATGCAGGGCGCAGGTACATGTGGGCAGTGGGAATCCCTGAGGAAGAGAGGTCGGCACAAGTCAATAAAGGTGTATGAGTTCAGGTACAGGCTCCAGCTCCTCTAAACAGCAAGTGGAAAAAGACCCACAGCCTCAGGAATGACAGCGCAGGTCTGAGCTCTGTGGGGCTGCCTTTTCTCATCTCTCTATCCTTTGCAACGATACAGCATTTCCTTTCCCTTAAGGCATCAAATATATCCAGCTGAACAAAGGAATAGTTGTGTGCTAATCTCTACATTGAATACACGTCAAGGGTGAGCGGAGCCACTCTTATAGCAGGGGTGCAAAGGGAGGGGGAGGGGAAGGTGAACGAAAATGGCTCTGAGTTGGGGGAGTGGCTCCAAGGGTCTCCATGACAGTAGCTTTGGTAACAGCTTTAGTGCTCCCCTAGCTGCTGGGTGACAGTTGCAGAGCTGTGCTATGGGGCACGGAGATCCCAGAAGGAAGTGAGTGGGAGTAAGGGGGACAAAGGGGACATGTGGGCCGCTAGGACAACTTATATGAGCCGCATGTGCACTCAGCCAGGATGGAAACCTGGGTTTCCCCTGCTCCTAAAAACATGTGACCTCCCAGAACATGCCCAGCTCCCAAGTCTTTGCCCAGGATGCTCTCTCTGCCTGGAAATCCCTCGCAGCACCTTGCCTTCTACTGCCCTGGAAGCTTCCACCCTGCAGCTCTTCTCTCATGCCAGCTGTGACGTGGGGTGGGACTAGCATCTCCACACGCACTGTGCACGCACCTCCATTAAAGCGCCAGCATCTGCCTGTTGTCCTAGAATTGTTTGGGCACCTCCCATAAATGAAGGGATTTATTATAAGGCAGGTCCCACTGCTAAAGGAGTGTGAGAGGGATGACTTTTAATCATCTTCAGATTGAAGTAATGCTGAGTCTGTGAGCTCTTAGAGGGCAGGGGACTTAAGCTTTCATTTTTTTGTCCCCACACTAGGCCCAGGACCTGGCTCACAGAAAGACTCAGTGTGTGCATGTGTATATATGTATATGTATACATATATACACACATACATATACATATATACACATATATGTATGTGTGTGTGTGTGTGTGTGTGTGTGTGTGTATATATACACATATAGAATTTGGTTTTTTGAGACAGAGTCTTGCTCTGCTGCCCAGGCTGGAGTGCAGTGGCGCAATCTCAGCTCACTGCAAGCTCCGCCTCCCGGGTTCGCGCCATTCTCTTGCCTCAGCCTCCCGAGTAGCTGGGACTACAGGTGCCCGCCACCTTGCCCAGCTAATTCTTGTATTTTTAGTAGAGACGGGGTTTCAATGTGTTAGCCAGGATGGTCTCGATCTCCTGACCTTGTGATTCGCCCACCTCCGCCTCCCAAAGTGCTGGTATTACAGGCATGAGCCACTGTGCCCGGTAAGACTCAGTATATATTTTTGAACAAATAGGTTTAATATATTTTGTTCTTCTGTAAGTAACTGAGCAAGAGGAATGCATTTTCTCCCCTCTCTCTCTTTTTCTCAGTCACCTTACCCTAATGCTATCTATGTGGTTACTTTGCACAGGGGGAGAGTCAAAGACCTTCTTCATCCTCCTTGCTGCTTTTTGTCTTCTCCACCAGGCCTCCTCAGTGGGTCCTTTTGGTGGCCTGGGGCTAGCAAGGGGACAGAGAGAGGCTTCTGAGCCGACCTGGCCTCAGAGGACCTTGGCATCCCACCTGCAGAGTTCTCATCAGGGCAAATGTGCTGTCTCGTGATTGGAGGACTAAACCACCCCTGTGTTCGGTCGCTTTCCAGGCCTTCTGTCCCACGAAGCTCTGCTGCTCAGCAGGCTCCGTAGGAAATCTTGTCTTACAGCACTGGAAAGAAGCTCCAGGAGTGTGGTGGAAATGCTTCACTCAGTTCTTCCAGTTAGCTGTGGGGGAAAACATCTGCTCGAGAGTAGACTGGAGATCTTAAGCTTCCCAGGTCAGCAGAGTAATGATGCCTCACCATATATCCATTCACCAAGCAGGGACTGAGCCCCTCCCTCATACAAGGCATGCTGGGGGCATTTCTAGGGAAAGACAGACACGTGATGTTTGCTTCTGAAGGCCCCAGTGGGCTCATGGACAAGTGCGTAGCAAATCCAGGATGAAGCCACATGTGACAGGTCTGATGGGAGCTGTCGGAGGGCTGGGTGCAGCCTGGAAGGAATGACTCATTTCCTGTGCTGGCAGGCTAGGGGCAGCTGTCCTTCCATTTGCAGGGAAGGACCTCAGGAGGTGGCTGCTGGAAGGAGAACTCTGGAAGATGGAGATGTACACTGAGATTAGCTTGAGGGAGCTTGCTTGACAGGGTCACTGAGGTACCCTCTGGGGCCCTGAGGTTCCCCAAGCATCTTGGGGAGCTGGTGGGAGACATAGAGGAGCACAGCCCCCAGCGTGGGGTCTACTCCACATACTGGGCTGCCTCTACCGTTTCACTGAAAGCAAGGGTCCCTTGGCTGAACTGGATTTTAATTACCTTCAGACTGAAATGCAGACTCAGTATTGGGAGTAATTGAGCTTTGAGGTGAATTGTTCAACAGTAGTAAGGATGATGAAATCATAAATGATATTTACTATCACTGTGTTCCAGGCAGCATGCTAAGTACTATCTATTCATTTCAGGTGGGTGCTGTCATCGTTCCATTATACAGACATGCACACAGGGCTCACAGAAAGTGCTCGACTGTCTGCAGTTGGTGGGCCACGCCCCAGCATCTTGGCTCCAGCCTGGTTCTTTTTCCATCATCGCAATTTCCTCTCTAAACTGAGAACTCCTAAGGCCAAAATTATCAAGAGCAAAGTAGCATTGCTAAAAACAAATCATCAGTTTCATGCATGTTTCTGGCTTGAGTGTATCCTCTGATTTGAGCAGAAGTGGAAGTGGGACTTGGGTAGAAAAGCAGAGGCTGTTTTTCAGGCAAGTTAGAAAGGCCAGACTTGAAAAGGACGAAGGCTGTTTATCTGGACTCTTTAGGGTAAACAGAGAAATGTGGACTCTGCAAAGCAGGAAGGCCAACCTCAGCTGAAGGGATGCTGGCCATGAGCCTCGCAGGAAGGAACGCTCAGCTCCACCTGCATTCAACTCTCTCACATGCAGACACTGCCCTCCACAGCTTGGACAGCCGGGGACACTCGGGCTCCAGAACAGAGTCTAGAGGTGGGGCTTCCTTTCCCTGCTCAGTCAGAACTCTCCATTTGTCCATCTTCTCTTTGAGGGCTCTGCTTGGAATTCAGGGTACCCACACCTCTAGCAAACTATGTGGCATGATCTCCCAAAGGATAAGGTTTTTAAAATGTGAGGAGGAGGCTCAGAATTCCTCAAAATTCTCTATTTCCCTCCAGGCTGCCTTAGGTGGGAGATTAATCTCCAGGAACAAGGCCCCAATAAATAACATGAGGTGGTGAGATTCAGCTTTGGGCACAGCATCAACACTCTTACATTCCCAGTAGTACAGAAGGAGATCACATTTTCTTAAAAGTTATACAACCACACACTTGAAGGAAGGAAGCTTGGAACGTGCCATCTGCATGGCTGGTGTGTGCTGAGATGGAATTCTGACTGATGCTGCAAAGCCTGGAGCCAGTCTGGCTTCCTACTGGCCTGCCTGGCATTAGAACTTCCGCTTGGCTGGAGGAGGTCACAGGCAGGGCAGGGAAGATGGGCTCAGAAGCTTGGGAGCCACATGGTCACATGTGCCCCCTGGAGGTTTGAAACATTCCTCTGCAGTGCAGAAGACACTCGTGGTTCTCAGTAGTCTCACTGCTCTCTCTCTCTCTCTAGACCAGCAGTTAGAAGGTCTTAGTATGGTGGAGACATTGCTTTATTTTGAGTTAATCACAGCACTCATCCAAGTTCTCACTGGTCCTCTGTGGGGGACACATGCTGAAGGGGCTACTCAGACTCCTGTTCCCAAAGCTGCCCACCCCGGCCCCCTCATCAGTCCCCGGCAGACAGGCCTCTGTGGATTTGACCAGCAGTGAGCGCCTGTCCATAGCTGGCCTATTCCTCGTCTCTTTCTTGGGAACTCAGTACTGAAATTCAGATGCAGAGAAGTCATGTCTGCTTATGCTTGATGGATCCCAAAGAAAGCTACACTCCTTTATATGTAATTCAGAAATCCAAAAAGCTCTGAAAACTGTAAGTGTTCTCTTCCATTTGTGGCAAACAATCTGGCAGCAAAACCAGCCTGGACTGATGTGAGCTCTTGGTAGTGTTAGTATCCCCCTTAATGAGGTTACCTGGTGGACAGACCCACGTGTCTGACTATGGGGTGCTTTCCTGGAGCCCACCAGTGATACAAATATTTGGTTGGTGCACCATTCTTACCTTTTGAACACATAAAATGCTCTGCAACCTGAAATGTATGTGGCCCAAAAGGATCTGGATATGGGATGTGGATTTACATAAGAGGTGCCGTGGGCTACCCTGCCAGCTTGCACGTGGACAAGTTCTGAGAAAGCCAGTGCAGTGGGTGCATGGGGGTGCGACTGCCAAACACAAGCTGCAGAGACCACTGAGCTAAGGTCCTGACATCTTCAGCTTTGCAACAGCTTCCCTCCTTTTCATTAAGCAGCCCCAGCTGGTTTGGCAGAGCTGGAGTCAGAGAGTCCTAACCATCACGCCCTTCATCCCCACAGAGGCTCAGACCTGGGGGGTTCTGCTGTGCCAGGCAGGAGGAGCTGGGAACGCACAGCCACGTCCAGACGCAGCCTTTGCCAAGCTCTCCGACACTTCAGTGGGCCCGCGGCCTGCTGGCCTGGGCAGGGAGGACTGAACTCTTGAAGATTTCCACTTCAATGAGATTCCACGGGAAAAGCAGAAACAGGGTGGGTTTGGCAGTGGGCCATCTCAATGGGTTTCTGTCTAAAGGCTTTTCCACTTACAAATATTTTCTAAGGAGGGTCTTTGTCTTCTTTTGGAGGTGGGATGGATTTGTGGTCCTGAATCCTCGCTTGGAAAATCTACCTCTGCAAGAATTCCTTTTTCTTTTTAAAAAAGGGAGAGAAAAAAAAGAAAAAAATATAGCTTCCCTTCTCTTGAACTGTGCGTCACTCGCCAAAGAATTCCGCAGCGATAGCACTGCTATGAATAGGGCAGTCATAATGGGCTTCAGAAGAGCCCGGAGCCCAACCACAGGAATCGTTCCTATCATGGCTCAGCTAGAACTGTGCCTTTTATACATGGGGTTTTCAGAGGAACACTTATAATCCGTATTCTCCTCCTGCCTTCTAAATTGGCCCTTTATTATTTTGCTTTTACCCTTTAGGAAATGCTCCTTTTAAAAGTGCTGGCTTCTGTTTGTATTCGAGAGAGAAATGAAACTGCAGATGCAAGAAGTCAAGGCGATTCTAACCCAGAGGAGGACGTGTCGAGCTACCTGTGCAAAGCTCCGAGCATGAGGTCTCTCCTTCAAACGCCAGATACTTAGTGCCTGTTAGCTGTCCTTATCCAACAGGGCTGCTCTTTTCCGATCAAAGGTGGTAGCACTCTAGTAACAATAACTTATGACTTAGGCAGAGAGAAACAGAAAGTAAGTGGGTGAAAGGTCACATTCCCAATCCACGCAGCTCCCCAAAGAGCTACACCGCAAGGCTTCCTGGGTGGAGGATCTGGGCAGACTGAAGTCCCAGCCACTGTGGTGATAAGGCAACCAAAGAGTCCAGCCATCCAAAAGCGGTCAGAAGGAAAACAGAAGTTTAATCTGGACTTGGAGAAAACTGTGGAAAAACAGACATTTAAGTGGGATTTCTGTGTTGAATAAATGAGACAGGAGCATTGAAAACTGAAGCAGGCAACCAGGGAAAGAACAACTTGGTGCACAAAGTTGAGCTGAAATTTGAAGAGCGCGAATCTGTCCCAGACCTGACCTCTTCTTGCTCCTGCAAAGTGGGAGCGGACAATAAAGAGGTCTAAAAGCATCTTTATCTGGCATGCTGGGGAAAGCTGAAGGTTCGGATTCAAGGCTGCTTCTCATGGGAACCAAATGGCAGCTCTCTCGCTTCCAATTAGGGGTCTGGGTGTGCCTGACACAGCGGGAAATCTCCTGCTGCCTCCTGACACCTCCTGCATCCGATTCATGGCCAGGCAGAGAGAGGCAAAGGTCCACGTGCAAGCGCATGGCTCTAGTCACACTCGTTTTTTTTAGGAGGGCAGGTCTCCTCTCTCCCTCATCTGCAGGGAAAGTTCAGAGTGCAAAGGCCATGTTTCTCTTGAATTCTGCTGGTGAGCTGATGGCACAGCTACATTACACAGTCCCCGAAGGTGGTGTTCTTTTTAAAAAAGGAGAATGACAGGGGCTCCCCAATACTTTTAAATGAGTCCTCATTTGAGTGGGCTGGTGTCATCTGCTACAGTTTAGAGCATCACATGTTGCTTTACGAGTCAGCTCAAAGAGGATGGGTCAGGCTGTTAGACTAAAAGCTGCAGATCTGAGGCTGCTATTCCAGAGATGCCTGGGCCTACCTTCACACAGCTATGCACACTTGAACTTGTAATCGCAGACCACCGAATGCAGATTTCAAAGGCTCTTCCCATCACAGGGAAGAAAAAAAAGACCTGGCATCTGAACGTCATTCTTCTGCAAAACATTTTTGAGGCTGTCTAAAAATCAGACCCAGTTTCTTGAGTTCTTCTTCAAGCTCCCTCACTCCACACCCATGAAGTCATGCTGTCTGTCTTCTTCAAGTGTTGGAAGCCAGACGATAGCTGCCTATTTTCTGTGAGTCAGCTGCTCTGGAACTGGGGTCAGCTCCCGCCCTGGCCTCTTGTCAGCCGCAGGCACTTAGAGGTGTCCTGTAACCTCATTCCCTCTGATCTTCTGCACAGCTTGTTTTGCGTATTAAATGAGACAATGTATGTAGAGCTAACTTGTGTCTTGTACATGACATACCGATAAACGGGCTCACATGTCATCATTATAACACAAAGTCTTGTTTCCTAAAGAAGAACAGTTTTAGGTGAAAAAAGAAAAAAACAACAACCCTGAAGCGGGCCCTGGGGTGTCCTTATCTATTAAGGACATTAATTAAGCAGACATTACAAATGTATACATGACACACCACCTAGTACTTCATCAGCTACTGGAAATGCTGGCAGTGGCCCAATGGGGCAGAGCCTCTTCATTCAGGAGAAAGCTCTTGGAAAGAAAATGTGGCCTGTGCTTATTATCATCTTTCCCAAGTTGTAAACTATTCTCAAAATGTCCCCCAACATCCTAGCCAAGGATTAAGAGCCAATACAAAATAAACCAAGAGAAGTAATACAGGGAAGTATCCACAGTGTAAACCCAGACAGCAGCCACACCAACACACTGGGATGCTCCTGTAAAGCCTCGGTCTCCTCAGCTTATCCTGGGTCCCTCTACACATGGCGCCAGGGGCAGGATGCCAGCACAGCCTCCTCGCTACAAATGGGGTTGCAGGATGCACCTGGCCTGCTGCCTACTTCAACAGCTGCAGTTGGAACATCTCAGAGAGTTGGGTCATTCAAGGTCAACCCCACAACTTACAAAGTTGGGCTGCAGCTCACTTGGGCAGAGGACTGGAGTATCTTGCTGGGTTGGTTTGGGAAAGGGATGCTCCCCGGCTTCCCTACGTGGTTTGCACATTCCTTGGGGAGGATAGGAGGTTGCCATGCAAGGACATGCCATATGCCTTTACCATCAACCACCACAGCTGTCAGCAGGCCTTTCTTCTTGGTGCTCAGCCGGTCGTGCGCCTGGCACTGCTGGTCCCGGAAGCTGGGCAGACCCTTGGGGCAGGGCAGGTTCTCGCAGACCGCGTGTTCCACACTGGCACCCAGGCAGTGTGTGCCTCCAGGCCCAGGGCTAGAGGGAAGACGAAGGTCTGCATTAACCAGATGGTGCAACTAAAGAGCAGGAGAGCGGTGTTTCTGTCTCTCTCGCCAGGAGAGGGGGAGGGCAGGGCAAGGTTTCCAAAGCCACCCCCTCTCTGCTGTTACAGACCAAATGCCCACAATCCCAGACCCACATTGCCGGCATGTTTAAGTGAATCCTCTGAAAGGTGCAGCTGAGAACTGCAAATCAAGGTCATATGGAAAGAGAAGGCAGTGAGTATCAGTTCAGCAAGATCTACCCATTGTGTCCTTTATCTGATCTGAACTTAAAATTTGGCCATGGGTAACACTGAAAACCCAAAGGACATTTTTGGAGTGTGTGTGTGTTTGTGTGTGTGTGTGTGTGTGTTCTGCAGGGGTCTTCTCTGACATGAAGACCTGTAAATGGTCCTCAGGTATACTCTGGAGGTTAAGTTTCAGGATGAGTAAATACATAGCTCGTTTACTTTATAATGAAAAGAATAAGAACAATGAGTTCACCTGCTCATGGGCTTTGAGTGGAGACCAGTTAGATCCGGGCTGGGCTACCTTTACCTAGGCAGGTGTGAGACCACACATGGTCAATGCTGTGGTCTTGGGTCCTAGATGCTCTGTGCCAAGGCTGGGGTTTTAAGCCATTCTGGAGACCCAGGCTGTGTTCACTGGCCAAGTCTACACGTGTGAGGGCCTGGCTGGCCAAAGCATGGCTCTGCCCTGTGCTTCTGCAAGGCCCCAGGGTGTCCTTGGAGGACTCAGGCCTGGGCAACCTCACTGGTTCCATTCATTTCCATGATGCCAAGGTCATCATGATGGAATAAGATTTCTTATCCACTCCCATTCCCAACACTTTTTATTGAAATTCAGCCTACGAAAGAAAGAAAAGGGCACACATCCAAACTGTTCTGCTCAATGAATTTCCACAAATCACACACACCTGTTGGCCAAATGTCATCTCGACACATTATTCATTTCATGTTGTGTAATTCTTTTTCTTCCTTTGTCATTTTTCATGTTCAGAGAGCAAGGCCACCCTGCGATTGTTGCTTTAGGGGAGAGATATAACAGCAGAAGAGGGCAGAAACCTTTGGGCTTTTGTGTCACAAAGGTCTTCAACCAGGGGTTGAAAAGCTGTTTCTGTGAAGGGCCAGATAGTGAATATTTTTGGTTTTGTGGGCCATACAGTCTCCAATCACTCAACTGCCACTGTAGCACAAAAGCAGCTAGAGATAACATGTAAAAGAACAGGCATGGCTGTGTCCCAATAAAACTTTATCAAACACCTGGTGGTAAGCCAGATGTGGCCCATGGGCCTTAAGTTTGCCAGCTCCTGGTTTACACAGATGTCTTGGAGAAAATATCCTGATGAGAAAGGCCCCTTTCATACTTCTGTCTACCTCATACACACCAGAAAACAGTTCCCTTCCCCAGGAGAAGAAGAGATCTAGAGAGATTAAACCTACTGGTGGCCCCATAGTGGGGCCCTGAGCTCTGCTGGTCTTCAAGTTAGGCAATAGCTAAACCTCTAGAAGGTTTATGGAATCTGAGAAAAGAGAGGCCTTGTGTTCTGCTTCCTGTCTAGAAAGCAAGGGAGGCATCAGTTTCAGAGAAATGATTGCTTGGTGTGTTTAGGCAGAAGGGGCCTCAGCAGCCTCCCCAGGAACCCTGGCCCAGGTACCACTGGCAGACAGAATGAATCAAACGCTGTGCCACGAAGCACAGTGTGGAAGGAGCAGAAAGGGGCTGGCCCCCAAGAGCTACATGTATCCGCAGGAAAAACATCACCCTGGCAATAAGTGAGTCCCCACAAGCGGGCGCCAGAGAAGGAACAAGAGAGCAGCAGATGCAGCATGGCACAACGTTTCAGGCTGAACTAGGCCCACAAAACTCTATGCAGAGGTCCTAACCTCTGGTGCCTCAGAGTGCAACCAGATTTGGAAATAGGG
Source organism: Trachypithecus francoisi (assembly GCF_009764315.1). Taxonomy (NCBI): domain Eukaryota; kingdom Metazoa; phylum Chordata; class Mammalia; order Primates; family Cercopithecidae; genus Trachypithecus; species Trachypithecus francoisi. Next base: position 88,587,496 of record NW_022681468.1, on the reverse strand, counting down.
CCAACAGGACACAGACAAAATTAGTTAAAATGAGGCTATACTAGAGTAGGTTGAGCCCCTAATCCAATATGAAGTGTCCTTATAAAAAGAGGACATCTGGAGGTACACACACACACACACACACACAAAGGGAGAACACCATGAGAAGATGAAAGCAGAGACTGGGATAATCCTTCTATACTCCAAAGATTGCCAGCAAGCCACCAGAAGCTGGGAGAGAGGCCTGGAACAGATTCTCCCTCACATTGCTCAGGAGAAACCAACCCTGTCGACACCCTGATTTGGACTTCCAGCCTCCAGGATCGTACAACAACTTTCAGTTGTTGAAGCCACCTGGTTGGGGGTCCTTTGTTATGGCAGCCCCAGGAAACTAGGGAACCAGACAACACAGGGAACAGATGCTCCTCACGGAACTTAGATGCAGACTCAGAGAAAGCAGGGCAGACACTGAAGTCATAAGGAACACAATATGGACTGGAAGGGAGTATAAAAATACAAATTAAGTGGGTTTGCAGAATAATAAAGGAAGCTACATTTCCTACACACTTGAGTATAGACTGCGATTGGTGAACATCATGTGATTAACTTCCTAAGTTGTTACTGAGTTTCCTTTAATGCTTCCGTTTCCTCCCTTTCCAGTAGCTGATTTCTCCAGTTTTACATCTGCCTAACCCACATACAACAATTACCTTTACCCCTGACAGTGAGGAGGTGGAGAGCGGATGTGATGTGATATGAGGTAAGAGAACTGGATCCAGAAGAAAGTGGGTCTGGAGGTGGAGCCCATGGGATATGACACGTGCCTTGGCACACCTCCCTCCAGATCTGCTTATGCTGCTGCTTCTCCCTGACAACTTCTCCAACAGGCAGTCTCTATGTGGCCCCTTATCTAGCTCACAGACCCCATAATCCCCACTTCCCACCTCCTAACCCTCTGTCCATCTTTGAGGTCACCTCCACCCTATTTTTCCTTCCTACCTAGAGCATCTCCAAATCTTGTTTGGGTTTCTGCTATGCTGCTTACCACCAACCTTATGAAATGGAGAGCTGTCTTCCTCCTGTTCCTCTTATTTGGAAGGATCTTATCTTCCAAATATCTGGGTTCTGTGTTCTCAGCAGAGAGCATTGCACAGGATGGTCTTCAATAAGTAGTAAACTGAGTTGAACTATATTATCAGAGCTTATCTTAAAATGACCAACAGAGGGAATGATGCCAGGAAAGAGAGCTGAGGAGGAAGCACCAGGAATCCATTTCTCCATCCACACAATAATCATACTGGCAAAAACTATCTGAAGAAACTATTGTGAAACTCTGCAGTCTACTTGAAAGCTTGCAGCTTCCAGGGGAAAGCCAGGTCAATCTCAGTTAATTTTGCTCAATTTCAGCCTTTAGTATGGTAACAGTTACTGCCCATCCTTCACCCCAAGGCAGGCAGCTATGTCTGTGCTCCTGGTGCAACTTTTCGGAGTCAGGGTGAGCAATAAGGACCATATCTTCCAAATATCTGATTTCTGTGTTCTGACTGCTGATTGCTACTTTCAGTTGTTAAGGTGCAGATGCAGAAGATGGCTTACATGGTTGTAACCTCCACCAGGTGAAGTGGCTTCCAGGGGATTTCAAGGGGATTTCCCTCCTTTTTCCTTTTAGGAGTCAGAAATTTAAGCACAAAGACATTTAAAAACAACTTCATCTAGGAGAACTTAGAAAGTCACCAGAAATTGCAAGGAACAGATACAGGCTCAAACAAGACCTGATAAGACCTTAAGCTTTCACTTCAGGTTGATTCCTGATCCAGGGATACCACTAAATCATAAAACAAAACAAAACACCCTGGAGAAGCGGTAGAACCTATTTCTAGAGTTACCACATTCTAAGATTTGAATGTCTAGTTTTTAATGAAAACATCACAAGGCATACAAAGAAACAGGAAAGTATGGTTCATTCAAAAGAACAAAATATATTGGCAGAACCTGTCCCTGAGGAAATCCAGATGTTGGCCTTGCTAGACAAATACTTTAAAACAACTGTCTTAAATACAAAAAACTAGCCGGGCATGGTGGCGGGTGCCTGTAGTCCCAGCTACTCGGGAGGCTGAGGCAGGAGAATGGCGTGAACCTGGGAGGCGGAGCTTGCAGTGAGCTGAGATCCGGCCACTGCACTCCAGCCTGGGCGACAGTGAGACTCCGTCTCAAAAAAAAAAAAAAAAAAAAAAATGCTCAGGAACCTAATGAAGGCACAGATAGAGTCAGGAAGATAATCTGTAAACAAAATGGGAATATCAATAAAGATATGGAAATTAAGGAAACAAAGATAAATTTTGGAATTGAAAGTATAAGCACTGAAATGAAAAATCCACCAGTTCAGGGCAGATTTTAGCAGGCAGAAGAAAGAATTAGCAAACTTGAATATAGGACAATTGAAATTGCTGAGTCTGAGAAGTAAAAAGAAAAAAATGTAGAAAAGCAAGCAGAGATAATCTGTGGGACACCATCAAGTGGATCAATGTATGCACTATGCAAGTCTCAGGAGAAAAAAAGAGAGAAAGGGGTTAGAGATTATTTGAAGAAATAATGGCTGAAACTTTCCAAATGTGAAGAAAGACGTGACTCTACAAATCCAAGAAGCTTGAGAAATTCCAAGTAGGATACAAGGACCCATACTAAGACACATTATAATTAAACTGCCAAAAGACAAAGAGAGAACCTTGAAAGCACCAAGAGAAAAGTGACACATCCCATACAAGGGATCTTCAACAAGATTATTAGCCAATTTCTCACCAGAAACCTTGAAGGCCAAAAAGAAGTGTGCTTACATATTTACAGTGCCTAAGAACAGAACTGTCAACCAAGAATTCTATATCCATATAACTGTCCCTCAAAAATCAAGGTGGAAATTAAGACATTCCCAGATAAATAAAAAATGGAGAAAGTGTGTTACCACTAGACCTGCATTACAATAAATGCTAAAGGGAGTCCTTCAAGTTCAAACGAAAAGACACTAGATGTAACCTAAACGGAGGAGGAACAGGCTTTTCTCCCTGGTCCTGGTATGTGGCTTCTCTCAGCATGCTTCTTTAGTGGCCTGTGATGCATTCCACCTCCATGTGGGCAGCATTCTCCTGTACTCCAATGGGTAGCTTCCAAGCACACCAACTTTTTGGATAGATTCCTATCCTGGTTTGAGATGCAGTTTCCTCCCTCGGAACCTTTCCCTCACACCCTAAGTGTGACTTCCCAGAGAGTGCCACCAGTACAGAACCTCTACAAGCCTCTCCCTCATTCAGTGGACCCCAGGTACACTCTCTCTAACAAGGTCCAAGGAATTTCATCCCTGGATGAAACTGTGGTAGCAGCTACTGTCTGTCCTTCACAGTAGCTGTGTGTGGGTCCCTGTCATACAGATCTGTTCCTTCCTTGGGTGCTCTGCCTCAGACCTAAAGACACTGGATGCTACCTGTATCTTGTTTTCCTGTATTCCTTAGAGTTCTCTTTACCTCTTAGTAAGTTCCCATTACTCCAACCACCTGTTACAGCTAATATTTCCTTAAACTTCCCCTGATTAAAAAATATGACCAAAGGAATTGATTTTCTTCAGTTTTATTTAAGTCATTATTTTGAACAACATGAGAAAGGAGAGAAGTAATCCACTAGGTGCATGATTTGCTACCTAAATAATCCCCAATTGCTATGTGGCAGGACCCTGCATGCAGTCCTTCATTTTTATGACTGTCTCTATAACACAAGGCCTCTACAGTTACATTAGTGAGGGCCTCCTGCATGTGCAGCTGACCTCTGAACAATGTGGGGGTTAGAAAATGCTGACCCTTCACATGTAGAAAATCCACAACTTTTAACACCCCAAAAGCTTAACTATTAATAGACTATTATTGACTGGAAGTCTTACTGATCACATAAATTAACATGTTTTGTAGGTTATATGTATTTCATACTATACTCTTATAGTAAAGTCAGCTAGAGAAAAGGTTAAGAAAATCATAAGGAAGAGAAAATATATTTCCTACTCAGTAAGTGGAAGTGGATCATCATAAAGGCCTTCATCCTTATCATCTTCACATTAAGCAGGCTGAGGAAGAGGAGGGGTGGTCTTGCTGTCTCAGGAGCAGCAGAGACAGAATAAAACCCATGTATAAGTGGACCTGCACAGTTCACACCCATGTTGTTCAAGAGTAAACTGTACATTGGTCCTGAGACAACAGAAAGGGGCACCCTCCATCTGTGGCATAGAGAAGACAGAAGGAGAATCCTTGTGGGAGAGGGTATGGCTAGCAGAGTTTCCACAGATGGCTTCCTGACACAAGTTCTGGGGGAGGACTCAAAGGAGACCCCAACTTTCCCAAGGACCCCACACTGGGCTGGGTGGATGGAGCTTAGATTGTGTGGACATGGGGGCTTCAGGAGACAGTGTGTGGGGCCAGCAAGTGCAGCAGGGGACCAAATCCCCAGAAGCTAATGGAGAAACCACTCTCACACAGTCAGTCTCAGGAGCAGAGGGCAGGGCTCTTATTCACTCTGGAAGTTGCTCTGAGCTACACAGTAAGGAGAAAAACAAAACACATCTAGGGAGACTAAAATGACAGAAAGCCAGCTTGGCATGGCTAAAATAAAGAACAATTAATATAAGAAATTCATAATAGAGTTATCCCTTCCTAGGAGCTGAAGGTGGGTCTGGTCTTTCCCTCAGCCTCTCCTGCGAGGGCAGGAAGGCGCAGGCCTGCCGGGCTCCATTGCAAGGCTCTGAGGTCCCATGAGGCCTCCAGGGGAAAGCCAGCAAGTTGCAATCTCATCCTGAAATGAGGACTGATCCCTGAGGACCGGGAAGAAACTTCAAGGAAAGAGGCACTTTCATATAAACAGTGATCATAAAACAGCCAACATGCCCAGAGGGCTCCCACTTTGCTGGACCTTCTAACCATTACTTAATTAAATCCACACATAGAATCAGAAGGTGCTCCTGACTGCATTCTTTGGGTGAGGAAACCAACGCTCCAACAGGCGACATAACCACTTGGCTGACGAGCAAGAGGTGGAGAGAAGAAATGTAGCGTGCAAGAGCTCCTGAACCCAGCAGGAACAGGCGCCCTGCCTCTGGGAGGGGCTGCCCACTGGCCACCACGAGGCCTGAAGGACAGCCTGACTCACTGACCAGTCATCGGGGTGTGATGAGTTTTTAAATTTGAATTTTTACTATCAATCAACAGTTTCTAGTTTTTCTGTTCTAGGACTTTTTTTTTTTTTTTTTTTGACAGAGTCTTGCTCTGTCATCTAGGCTGGAGTGCAGTGGTAAGATCTCAGCTCACTGCAACCTCCACCTCCTGGGTTCAAGCGATTCTTGTGCCTTAGCCTCCTGAGTAGCTAAGATTACAGGTGTGTGCCACCATGCCCAGCTAATTTTTTTGTATTTTTAGTAGAGATGGGGTCTCGCCATATTGGCCAGGCTGGTCATGAACTCCTGGCCTCAGGTGATCCAGCCACCTTGGCATCCCAAAGTGCTGGGATTACAGGCATGAGCCACTGTGCCAGGCCTGTTCTAGGACTCCTAAACATGAATGAAATAGAAGCTTAGATACAAAACCAAATGGCTTGCGTGAGTACGTCACAGGAAAAGGATATTCAAATGGAAATAAGGAAACAGACGGATGTTCAGCCTCACTGTTGATGATGAAAGTACCAATTCCCTAGCCAGTTACGGCTACACATGCATCAGAATGGCCAAAACCAGAGAGAATTACTGACAACACTGGCATCAGTGGAGACACGGGGCAAGTAGAAAGCCACCACAGCCACGGCAATGGAGATGGCACAGCCATTCTGCAAAGCTGGCAGCTGTTATGTAGTCACACATGCGCACCCTGGGGCCAGCAACTGCCCTCCTACTGCACCGACACATATCTGCACGTGCGCCCCAACACACATGCTCAACCGTGAGGAGTAATACTGTGCACAGAGCTGTGTTTCTTTGTATATTCTACCTTCATAAGTTTGTTTAAAAATAAGCAAAAGAGTAAGGTAGAGAGGCTTTGGTGAGAAACTGAAAGTGTGGAGAGAGAGGAGAGCTCTAGCGCAAATTTTCCCAAGCGCCTGCAGAACAAGGACCATCTCCTGCTGAGGTGGTCCTCAGTGCCTTGATAGACACAAGCACAGAGCAGAGAAGGTTTGCTGAGATCAACAGGATCACATGGCAGAACATTTGTCCCTTTCTTTGAGAGTGGATGGACAGGTAGAATCGAGATAGGCTGGAAGAGAAAGATGCCACTTTTTATTTTCAGGTTTGCTGTATTAAATGAAGACAGACCAGAAGATAAAGTCACAACAGCAGTTTGGACCAGCTTCACCATCCAGAGACACAGGGTGCTCAGTAGAAAGCTGGTAGTTCTGGCCTCTCCCCTGGTAGCCCCTGGCTCTGTGAGCTCTGAGAAGGGAGCAGGGCAAAGCCCTATGGTTTCAGCAGGGCTGCCGAGCTGCTAACGCACCCTCACGGCAGCAGACATCCCAGTTTTAAGGCCTCCTCTGAAAGGTGTCCAAGTAACACATGTAACTTATGCTTCAGTGTAGATACTTGAATTTTTAAAAATTATCCATATGAATGCCAGGTCGCTGGCATATCGAAAGCACACAGATGGGGTTTCACTGTGGAAGCAAAAACCAATTACAGGCACATAACTTTACACCAGCCGTCCTCCCACCGTCTTAGCAGGCTAGCTGCCTTCCTCTCCCTTTCTGGTGCACATGGGCTGCATCTCAGGGTGACCCTGCTGTGTCCCAGCTCTGTACTCCACTCGCCTGCCCGCGCTGCACCTGCTGGGATGCAGTTGGCTTTTCACACAAGTGCATCTGAGCCTTTCTCTCCCCTCCCTCCCCAGCCCTTCCCTGCACACAAACTGTCCAGGGGTAACAGAAGGTGAATTAGAGATGCATTTTCTACCTTGTAATCTTTTGACGTAACTCCCACCAACAGCAACATAAATTATGGCAGGAAAGGACGGACCTAGGAAGGTGGTTTGGAAACACGGATGGTCCCTAAGGCCTCCACATCAGCTAGCAAAAAATAAAAATTCCGAGAGCTGTGAAGACCAAGACTAAAAAAAATAATTGTGTGTGGGGGGACTCTCTTGCCAGTATTTTTGGACAGTGAATAAACCAGCTGCAGAAGACAGGGAGTGGAGCCAGGAATATAAAGTGAAGGGGGTGAGGAGGGGGTCGTGGGAGCGTTCCAAGCCTGAGACCTACATAGCAGTGAGATTGGGACATCCTTGTGAAATCTCGAGGCAGTAGGCCTGGTGATTTAAGGAGTGAGATGGGGAGAGGACATTGTTTTCATCAGAGCTTGGCTCTGAGGCCCTCCCTGGTCAGCTGTGCTTTGTAACAATCACCACATCAGGGCATCCTGCAGAAGCACGCTGGAGGCTGCAGCCTGGACTTCATAAAAACATGCCCACGTCCTGCGTTGCTTTGGGAAGCCCCCGAGACGGTTGCTAATCCACCCACCCAAGGCCTGTCCCGCCTCGTCCCATTCACCTGGGCTGGATCCATGGAGGTGAGAGACTCCATAGAAAACTACATGGGAAAAAGGAGCATGTTGTTTTCATTTACAACAGAAAACAGAGCTATACTGTCACTGCGAAAGATTGAACAGACTACCAATATTTTAAGAGCAAAAAGGTATCACTTCTCTTACTGGGGAAAAACAAGGCTGGGTTCTGTGTTGAAGCTTGTTCTCAAGGTGGTGCCGAGAACCCCAGGCTGTGAGCTGTTGCCTTGCTGGAGAAGGGCAGGCACAACAGGTGACAGATGGGCCTCATGTGGCCATTCATAGCATCTGGGCCTCAGTGAGGGGAGATGATACAAGGGAGTGAGGCCTACCTGGTGGTCTGCCACTTTTGGCCTAATCGTTTATGATCACCTTTGTGTTTCAGTGAAAAAATGATATTAGGGATGTGTTTTGGAGGCACTGGTATTGCAGAGAGATTGGTTTTCCTGGGCAAGTGCATGTCCAGGCAGGAAGGCGGTGAGCACATTTTATGGAGTGGCCACTCTGCTGTAGGCACAGAAGGCAGCAATGGTGTCCAAACAGGTGTGGCCTGTTCTGGGCCTGCACAGAGCTTAGCTCAAAGGCCAGTGGGGAGAACACAGTCAAAACAAGTGAGCAAATACATAACAACAATAACAGCTGTTATAACACCTGTAATGCAAGGAAGAGGTGCTGAGGGAGAGTTAAGCAGCACCACATTTTAAGCAGGGTGTCATGGACAAAGACCTCTTGAGAAGACATTTACATTAAAACTCAAGGAAGGGCAAGGCAAGTTAAGGAAAGGGAAGACAGCAGCACTGAGGAGGGTCCTGGGGTTGGAATGTTGTGGCTGAGAGCACAAAGGAGGCTTCGAGGCTGCAGGGGGTTGAATGGTGGGTGCCCTCGCCCTCAAAAGATAGGTCCACTTGGAACCGGCAAATGAGACCTTATTTGGCAAAAGGGTCTTGGCAGACATAATCAAGCTAAGGATCTGGAGATGAGACCATCCTGGATTCGGGTGGGCCCTAAATTCAATGACAAGTGTTCTTCTAAGGGAAGAAAAGGTAAGAGGACACACAGAGAACAGACCATGTGAAGTCAGAGGCAGAGATGGAGGTGACGTGCCTCCAAGCCAGGGAAGGCCAAGGGTTGCCTGGAGCCACAAAATGGATTCACCTTTGGAGTTTCAAGAAGGAAGCAGCTGTGCTGACACCTTGATTTTGGACTTCTGGTTTCTAGAACTGGGCTCCAAACCTGGCCTGCCACTGCCTTGTTGTGTGACTTTGGGCGAGTTACCAAACTTCAATATGATTCTATTTTTTTTTGAGATGGAGTCCCACTCTGGCGCCCAGGCTGGAGTGCAGTGGTGTGATCTTGGCTCACAGCAAACTCAGCCTCCCAGGGTTCAAGTGATTCTCCTGCCTCAGCCTCCTGAGTAGCTGGGATTACAGGCACGTGCCACCACATCTGGCTAATATTCGTACTTTTAGTAGAGACAGGGTTTCACCATGTTGGCCAGGCTGGTCTTGAACTCCTGACCTTAGGTGATCCATCCACCTCAGTCTCCCAAAGTGCTGGAATTATAGGTGTCAGCCACTGGGCCCAGCCCCCGATTCAGTTTTTTTTTTTTTTTTTTTTTTCTGTGCAATGAAGATAAAAATAATACCTCTCCCATAGGGCTGCATTCAATGATTTCCTACATAAAAGCCTAAGAGAACCCGGCGCATGGTGCGGGTCTGCTGCATTCACCACCCTTCTCATGACCAGATGTGGAAGAAGCAGAAAGGATGTAAGAGGAAGCGGCACGGACTCAAGGGCTTTGAACTAAAGCAATGCAAGGATGGTGGTGCTATTTACTGAGAGGGGAGATGTGGGCTAGGAGTAGAGGTCCCAGTTTAGAAAGGGTCCTGTTTGAAGTGTCTGGGAGAAAACCAAGAGGAGTTGGTGGGACTGCACCCCTTGTGGGTAGGCAGGGATTTTATCTGTCTTTGCTTCTTACTGTAGGCCCACACCTAGCAGAGTTCAGGCCCTGGCATGGTTTACTGAAGGCTTCACGTTGGAAAGGCTTCACCGGGAAGGGGTGTGCGGCTGGGAGGAGTGAGAACACTGCAGGCTCTTTCTGTTCCTTCTGCCATTGCCCTTCCCCACAGGACGACGCTGCTCGACAGCAGAGATTGGACGTGAAGGTGCATCAATGACTGTAACAATCTGATGTGCTGAGACCCACAAACCCTCAGGTGCCTGTGTACCGAGGCCCTGCAAATTATCCCATTCCTCAATGATAAAATACAGGAAAAAGCAAGGGAAGGAACAGCCACGACTATCATGGCAAGGGAGAGGGAGGACCTGATGAAGAAGAGAGATTTTGACAACTTTGTGATTTACAGAACAGCCTCTCTCCTGGGGCCATGGGACCTGGAGGAATGGGGTGAGAATCCCAGTGCTAGACACCTCATGGCAGGGCAGGCCAGTGAGAGTATATTAATGCTGCTGTCTGAACTGGGCGGTGTTTAGGATCCTCCCAGAGCAAAATGCCCCTGGGGTATCCCAGAGCAACCACGGGAGGCGGGTAGGGCAGGAAGCAGTTCAGATGGGGAAAGCGGTCCTTCGGGCTACCAATGCAGGGGAAACCCTAGCTAATATCATCCCAAAAAAGCAGACCACACCAGTTCCCTTCAAAGAGGCACCTATGGCATTTGCATAGTGTTGATAACTTCTTATTCTTGTAAGTGTTGCCTTTGCCTGAAGACAATTTAAATGTTGACAGTCTCAGGACACTGGGTCCTTCAGGCATCGGAGGTTCTGATATCCTTCTGCTATGATGTTTACTGGGTGTCACCTGTTATGAGATAAGACACATAATGTGCCAAGAGGATCGGTCTTCCACTAGACCCCACAAACTCCAATCACAAACGTGGAACACCCATGACAACCGCAACCCCTACCAGTTTCTCTCTGCACTTAACAAAGCCTTAGGCAGGGAAGGGCAACTGGTCCCATCCCTGTTCTTCCATCAGTGCTAATAATAAGAGGGGCTGCTTATTAAATACACAGCAAGGATTTTCTGTGCATTCCTGTGAATTCTTCCAAGTTTTAGATGAAGAGACAAGTACCAGCTGTCAGCGCTGTAAGAAGTCATGCTGGTGGCCAGGCACGGTGGCTTACACCTGTAATCCCAGCACTTTGGGAGGCCGAGGTGGGCGGATCACCTGAGGTCTGGAGTTTGAGACCAGCCTGACCAACATGGAGGAACTCCGTCTCTACTAAAATTACAACAAAACTAGTCAAGTGTGGTGGCGCATGGCTATAATCCCAGATACTCGGGAGGCTGAGGCAGGAGAATTGCTTGAACCCAGGAGGTGGAGGCTGTGATGAGCTGAGACTGTGCTATTGCACTCCAGCCTGGGCAACAAGAGCGAAACTCCATCTCAAAAAAAAAAAAGTTGTGCTGGGATTTGAAGATCTGTCTGTCCTGGCTTCGAAGCCTGGCTCTTCCCACTCTACCATGTCAGCGCCCTCTAATGGATGGAACGAAGGCCAGGGAACAGAAGGGTCTTGAAGTCACATGACCATTAACCAACAAGGTCAGGCCCAAAGCCAAGACTCCAAACCCAACCCTCTCTTCATGGGGCCAAAGGTCAAACTCTTAACTTCAACATAGAGTAATGCAAAAACTGCAACCATTTTCCATTAATTTCTCACCATTTAGCTAAACAGGGTTTCTAATCATCTACCCATCTATGCCCTTAATTAAGAAGTCATTCCTGGGTGGCTCACGCCTGTAATCCCAGCATTTTGGGAGGCCAAGGTGGGCGGATCATGTGAGGTCAGGAGTTCGAGACCAGCCTGGCAACATGGTGTAACCCCATCTCTACTAAAAATACAAAAATTAACTGGGAGTTGTGGCGCTCTCCTGTAATCCAAGCTACTTGGGAGGCTGAGGCAGGAGAATCACTTGAACCAGGGAGGCAGAGGTTGCAGAGAGCCGAGATTGCACCACTGCATGCCAGCCTGGGTGACAGAGTGAGGTTCCATCTCAAAAAAAAAAGAAGTCATTCCTAACAGACTAAACACCTACTATGTGCTCGACACTCTGCTGGGTGCTAGAGGGAAATGTTTTAATAAGACATAATTAATACGTAATGCCAATTCTTATAACATTGCTGGAAAAATGGTGTTCCTGTCACTGACTAAACTAGGAACATCAGTCTTCCTTTAATCCAGAGGTTCCAACATTGGCTGCTGTTGGAGTCACCTGGGAGATAAAATATCCAATTCCTGGGTCCCACCCTTAGTGTTCTGCGATTTGATCAGTCTAGGGTATGACCTGGGCATCAGGATTTTTAAACACAAGAGGCATTTGCTAATTATCCATCAACAGGACTTAATTGTGGAGATTTCTTTATAGTCATTATTTAGAACTTGCTCATTTTCAAAACTGATGTGATGCAACTGCTGACACACAAGGCACAAAACAGATCATTAAAAGAAATGGTAAGAAATGGGAAGCTGCATTTGACCCAGCAATCCCATTACTGGGTATATATCCAACGATTATAAATCATTCTGCCATAAAGACACATGCACATGTATGTTTACTGTGGCACTATTCACAATAGCAAAGACTTGGAACCAACCCAAATGTCCATCAATGATAGACTGGATTAAGAAAATGTGGCACAAATACACCATGGAATACTATGCAGCCATAAAAAAGGACGGGTTCATGTCCTTTGCAGGGACATGGATGAAGCTGGAAACCATCATTCTCAGCAAGCTAACACAAGAACAGAAAACCAAACACTGCATGTTCTCACTCATAAGTGGGAGCTGAACAATGAGAACACATGGACACAGGGAAGAAAACATCACACACCGGGGCCTGTCAGGGGTTGAGGGGCTGGGGGAGGCATAGCATTAGGATAATTACCTAATCTAGATGATGGGTTGATGGGTGCAGCAAACCACCATGGCACGTGTATACCTATGGAACAAACCTGCACGTTCTGCATGTGTACCCCAGAACTTCAAGTACAAAAAAAAAAAAAAAGAAAGAAATGGGAAACTTCAAGAAGATAAGGGAAAAATCTGTGGTGATGGAATTATCATCATTGAGCCCAAAATTGATCTCTGAGTTTTGTGGAACAAATGTACAAAGGTGAACAGGAAAGGTCATGGTGTCATTACAGTCAATAAAAAGAAGCTAAAGAGAAAAAAACTAAAACATTGCTTTTCTAATAGTTATAGGAGGATCCATGAAAAATACTAGGATGAAGAAGACAGCTGAACCCAGATACTCTGAGAGTCATGAACCACCAGGCTGCTCCCACTTCAGCAGACAGCCAATGTGGAATGACCCCAGACTTGGTAAACCACGAGGCAGGCAGGAGGAACTGTAATACAGCTGTCTCCGAAAATCTTTCCACTGGGGCCCAGGGAAGGAATGAGGGAGTCAGCTCACCCCAGAGTCTACCGTATTCATGTTCACAGAAAGAGCAATTTCAGCTGAGATATCATTTGACACACACGAGGCCCCTGCACCCTGGACCTTGGCTTGGTTTCATCTTTCTTATCTTCTGATGCTCAGCGGGAGACAGACCCTGCTTTGTGTGAGGCAGCAAGAGCTGCAGTTGGGAAACTCCAGTCGTGGCTCGTTGGGGTATGGCTGGTCAGGGGGACTTACGGGGGGTTGTCACATTTCCTCTGCCGGAAGCGGGCTCCCGTCCCACATGTTCGGCTGCACATGCTCCAGGCGCCCCACGGGCTCCAGTCTCCGTCCACATGCTCCGGGATGGGTGTCTTGCTCACGCACTCCCCCGCGCGGCACCACTGAAACACAGCGGGGAGGGCCAGGGCCCAGGCACTCAGCAGAGCTGCTCACTGCAGCCCGCCAGGCCCCAAAATGCCACACTGCCAAAAACCCATTTTCTAAATTTACACAAAAGTACAGTATGTTTCAGGGTTTGCATGTTTGCTAATTTTAGTGACATGCCTTACTTACTCAAGCTGACACTCATAGCCCTGTAGGGTTTGGATTTTGCCCTAAACTTTCAGATGGATGTGCTCCATTGGGATTTTCTAAATCCCAGGAAAAGGATTAATCTACATGGCTCATGAAGAGACCTGGGCTTCTGCAAACTTTGCTTGACATGAGTGCGTTTCTCGCTGAGAGGTGGCATGCCCCAGCTGAGGTTCTGAACTTGAGAGTTGGGTTTGTTGCTTGGTGATGACACAGCCAGCTGCATGTGAGGGAACCTTGGTTCTTTCTGAGGATAAGACAAGGCCAGCCCTATAAAACAATTTCTCAGAGTGCACCTCGCATACCCTCAGGTGCTAGATGTGATTTTTGTGGTTCCCAATCATGGCATCAGAGCAAAACTTTACTACCTTTTCAACTCTTTCAATTCTTGCACTAAGACTGGAGAGAGGCCCTGCGGCTGCAGGTCCTGAACACCTCTTCTAACACCTCCCTATCCCTCCTGCACGTGAGAAACAGGCTCATTCTCTCAACATTTAGTTAGAATTGGGTGATACTGTTCTCACTGAATTCTTTTTACGAGCACCTACTGGGTATGGCAGGTGATGTTCTTCCATTTAAAATATACTGGTGAAAGCGTTCCTTTTGAGTAAATTCCCTTACATGATGAAAGGAGTTAATCTAACAAAAAATATTAAGTAACTGATGCTTGTATCTTATAAGAAAAAGGACTGAGGTGATGTAGGCACCACTCTGTGCCCAGAGTGGGCTCCATGGGCATTTCTGTGGTGCCTGGGGGATGTTTCAGGGGCTTGTAAGTAGAGTACAGACAGTGTTTCAGAAGGAGAGGTGCCAATTGCCTGGGAGATGTGGAGCTGCCTGTCCGGGGCAGCGGGAAGCCAGGGGTTTACCTTGTCTGCCCCACACTCGGTGCCATCCAGGGGAGGGTCCAGCTTGGTCTTGCAGGATGTGTCTCCTTCTACCAGGCACCACAGTCCAGCGCACATCAGATGCTGCAGGACAAGGGAAGGAACCGTAATTGTGGAAAACACCCACACTCACAGGTCACAGCTGGGGTCAGAGGCATGGCCCAACCACTGTTTCAAATTTGGGATTCGAAATGTATGGGGAAGCCAGAGGGTCATGAGTCTGTATGTCTAAAACAGAAGTGCATCACTTGAACTGGCTCATTTAGCACAACAAAAATCTGTGCATCTACTCCTAGGAGGGCTTGTCTCAAAGAGTTGAGTTCAACAGCTCCAACAACCACTGAGGGCCTAAGAGATATCAGAGGCACAGCCCAGGCTAGGAGCAGCAGCCCCTGCTGATGAGCAAACAGGAGTAATGAGCAAACAGACATCTTCCATTTATAGCAGTGAGGGGTGGGGCAGATACCCAGGGGCTGTGCAGGGGACACAGGGAAAGGATCTAACCAAAACTCGTCAGGGAGGGCTTGCTGGAAGAGGCAGCTCTGAAGTCAAGGCCACATGGGTAGGCAGCCATTGTGAGGCCAAGAAGTGACAGCCCAAAGGGCCATGAAGGGCTGGTACCCCCACAGGGTTACGGGGCAACCTTCTGTCCTCCCTGCAGTCACCTGTTTCTAGCTCAGCTGAGCTGTGCACAATTTTTTATAGTATTTCACCTAGAGAACTTCCAGAACATCTACAAATATACAATTAAAATAATTCCACTAAAACAGGAATTGGCATTTAAACACAGACTCCCAATTGTATCATTAGGAAACTAGGGCATCAACAAAGTGCTCAGAAGGAGACAATTTATCAAAATCACGGAGGCAGACATAGCCAGTGTCCTCTCTTGAAGGACTCACGTGCAGACAGCAACCTCAACCATAAGGGACAGGAGCTGGATAACTCCCCATCCTGCCTGGAGGACAGGGAGATGATATTGAGGCAAGTTCTACATGCCTCTCAGAGGGTCCTGGGGCGATGGCCCCACTGCCGACAGCAGTCACTTACTCATGGCAGTCACTTACTCATGATTGCACCTTTCTTGACTGTTCTCTCCCTCGCCCCCTTACAGTGCTTCCTGGGATCACTACCCAGATAAACTACTTGCACCCAAATCCTGGCCTCATAGTCTGAAAATTGAGAACAGATGTACTTAAAGATCTTGTAAAGACGCAGTGATTCCAGGATGACAAACCCAATCATGGCTAAAAGGCCCAAGTTGGAGCAGGAAGACATCATCCGCCCAAGGTGTGGCCAGGGACCTGCTGCTTCACACTGCGCAGGATGAAGGTCAAGGAACTCCTGTAGCTGGTGCAGCGAGGTCACTGTGTGGTTTGCAAAGGGTGTCGTGCTCAGTTTAGAGGTCTGCTCTTCCAAGTAATC
Source organism: Trachypithecus francoisi (assembly GCF_009764315.1). Taxonomy (NCBI): domain Eukaryota; kingdom Metazoa; phylum Chordata; class Mammalia; order Primates; family Cercopithecidae; genus Trachypithecus; species Trachypithecus francoisi. The sequence continues at coordinate 88,571,637 of NW_022681468.1, read as the reverse complement.
TCAAACATCTGCATAGAATAGATGCACAACTGTGCTGTCTAAAATCAAACAATTTTTAGAAGTTGAAGGGACAAAAATAAGAGAAAGGGAGGGAAGGCAGAGCTGGAGGGGGCTTTTAAAGAGAGATAAGAAAAGCCCATAGCTCCTTCTCATTTTTCAAGTATGTCAGAGCTGATCTGTGCCGTCAGTGGATGACTCAAGTGGAATACTGCACATGGGGTTCAGAAAAGCCTGCACATTCCCATGATTGTTCACCTCTCAAAGGAATGGTAAAAAGATGAGAGCCCCAGTGCAGCACAGCTGGTCCTATAAAGACCGACTGCACCTCATCAAACGTTTGATTCCATGCACTCTGACCTGAGAGCTCTTCCAGAGTGTGGCATCCGTGTGCAGACATGTGCTCACAAGACAAGGCTGACCCAGGGGGAGAAATTATGGGACAGGAGTGCTTGGGATCAGGAGAAATGACTGCTCCATCAGGAGAAAGAGAAAGAAGGTGGTGTCAACTGTTTGTTATGCATTTTATAGACAGGGCTTTCTCATGAAACTTTTCTAACCATCAAAGAAAAGAAGAATGAGGTTAGGCAAAGATTTCTTAAACAGAACACAGAAAGGACTAACCATAAAGGAAGAAAACTAATGAATTATACCATATTAAAATTAACAACTTCTGTTTACCAAAAGGCAACTGTAAGAACACAAGAATATATTTGCAAGACATAAGAGATTTGTAATGTATATAACCAACAAAGTGTTTGTATCCAAAACATGATTTAAAACAAACAAAAACCTCCTACAGATCAATTAAGAAAAAGATCCAGTAGGAAAATGGGCAAAAGTCTTGAACAGACACTTCATAAAAGAGAATGTTTAAATGGCTAGCAAACATAGGAAAAGGTGCTCAGCTTTTTAGTCATCAGGGAAGGCAAACTACAACCACCATTAGATACAACAGCCAGAACGGGCAGAATGAAGAAGATGGAGAACACCGCTCATTGGTGACAATGTGGCACAATGGGTCCTCTCGTATGCTGAGAATGAGATTTTAACTTGGTTCAACAGCTTTGGAAAACTCTTTGGCAGTATTTGCTAAAGCTGAAGACATACACATTCTAATACCCAGCAATTAGAATCTTAAGTATGTAATGAAAACAATGTGTATGTGTTCACCAAAGTCAAGAAAGTTCACTGAAACACTATTTTCATTAGTTCCATGTTAGAAACAACCCAAATGCCCATCAAGAGCAGAACAAATGAACGATGGTATATTAGAACAATGGAATACTGTCTGATTTCATTTACATACAGTTCAACAACAAGAAAGATAAACTTATAGTGTTGGGAGTCAGGATAGTGGCTACCTTTGCCATCAGCTTAACATCAAAGAAAACGGGAATGACAGCAAAGGACAAGTTAGCACTGCAGCCTCTCATCCAAGCTTCGCCACCAGCACTGCTCTGTGCGCCCAAGCCAAGCGGTCACCATTCTTGTGATACATTTTCACTACTGAACGGATGCAGTGACTACACGAATGCTTGTCATCACCTTGATGCCATCTATATCAACAGCCTGCATTCATGTCATGCATTGCAAATGACAAAGTGCTCTGGTTCCTGTCATCCTGAGCTTCATGGCAGCCCTGGGAGGCAGGCAGGAGGGTGCTTTCTCTATTTTTTCCACTTTTCCAATGAGGAGGTCAATGTTTGTGAAGGTCCCTTAGTCTGAGCTGGGTTAGAAGCACAAGACTCATAAAGAAGAGAACTAAAGTGATGTAAAAGAAAAGGCATTTAGAATATAAATTCAAGACCCTCAACTGAAATGATGGAAGGACTCATTCTCAGATTGAAAAGCAAAGCCCCCAAGAAAAAATGGTGCAAAATAATGAGCCCAGAGACATGTCCTGATAAAGTTACTGGGTTTCAAAGATAAACCAGAACACTCTTTGGGTAGCTAGCACAGATAATGGGGAAAGAGCTCGGGCTGTGCAGATGTCTTTGCAGCAGCCTCTCTCTACAGGCACTGGAGCGAGAGATGCTGATACAGACACAAGGAAAGGCAGAACATGTGGCCCAGGAAATTTATATCAACTAAACGCTTGCTCAAGTACTTAGGCAATGGAAAAATATTTTTGAACTTACAAGTAGTTAAATACTTTTTTGGAGAAAATACCAGAGGATGACCTTTGGACAACTAAGAAATGACTGGAGAACCCACAGAAAATGAACCAGCAGTGAGCATTGATCAAAGTATTGATTGAAACCAACATAGGGATGGGAGTTAGAGAACAGAATGCACGGGACGGAAATCCAGACAACGCAGAAATGGCAGAGAGAGGAACTGGCTGGGAAGAAGGTGCACTGGGGCAGGGGCCGTAGGAGGCTGTCTATATGTACATCAATGTCTTTATCTTTTCTAGCTGGGGAAAGAGCAAAGTATAACAGATAAAATTTGAAAACTGAGATATAAGAACTTTCAAAGGTAAAATGTTAACCACAAAGAAAAATAACAGAATTGGGCGGTGGAAGAAATGAAAGGGTGGGGCTTGGAGGTGGAGATGCATTCATCATGCTCAGGCAGCAGGTACCCTAAAGAGAAGGGTGACTGACTGATGAACCTTCTGCTTTCAGTGAATAGCAGACTTTATGGCAGACAGGGCTGCTTTTCCAGTATGCAACAGCTGGGTACCATTATAAAGGATAGTTCTCCCCCAAGTAAAGGAAATATCCAAGGAAGCAAATACAAAACCCATACCCAGCTGTCTTTCTACATACACACCACTGTATACTAATCTGTGATGAGCACATGCAAGGGTGGGTTCCCCTACGGGCAGGCGTTGGTTGCCAACGCCAACACCCACCCTTTCACTGCCAACACTGACAACCACCCTTTCACTGCCAACACCAGCACCCGCCCTTTCATTCCTTCCACCACCCAATTGTGCTTTTTTTGGGGGGTTAACGTTTTACCTTTGAAAGTTCTTTTTTTTTTTTTTTGAAGCGGAGTCTCGCTCTGTCGCCCGGACTGGAGTGCAGTGGCCGGATCTCAGCTCACTGCAAGCTCCGCCTCCCGGGTTTACGCCATTCTCCTGCCTCAGCCTCCCGAGTAGCTGGGACTACAGGCGCCCGCCACCTCGCCCGGCTAGTTTTTGTATTTTTAGTAGAGACGGGGTTTCACTGTGTTAGCCAGGATGGTCTCGATCTCCTGACCTCGTGATCCGCCCGTCTCGGCCTCCCAAAGTGCTGGGATTACAGGCTTGAGCCACCGCGCCCGGCCTGAAAGTTCTTATACCTCAGTTGGCACTGCAGTTGGGAGAAGTCATCTGGGGCTGGCCTATCTCAGATGGAACAAAGTCAGGAGCTCTATCTGAGACACCTAGGTTAAACCAGGGAATCTGGAAGGGTGTTTACCAGTTCTGAAAAGGCTAGAAGTAGTCCCTTTTCAGAAAATGGGGCTCTGGTTGAAACAAATGTTAAGTTCTCCTAAAGAGAGCAATTTAAGATCTCAAAATTCCATGGTTATGTCCAATAAAGTATAAACCCACAATCAAACACGGTAAAGTGAATGATGGTCAGCAGCAACAACAAACAAAAGATTTAAACTCCCAAGGTGTTTAGGTAATAAAATTGTCAGACACAGAATGTATAGTAACTATTTATAAAGAAATAGAAGATGAGATTACATAAACAAGCTAGCAGCAATATATTAATACTGTTGAATATAAGAAATTGGAAATAACATTTAAAAATGAAATATATAATTGTGAAAGAAAATCAATAGATTCTAACAGCCCTGAATGAGAGAATTTGTGACTAGAAAACAGATTTGAAGAAATTATCCAGAATGCAGCCCGCAGAGAAAAGGCAGGGGGGAATACAAAAGATGCGCTAAGAGATCCGAAGAACCAAGTGAAAAATACTGATGTATGTGTCTAATCAGACCCAGAAAGAGAGAATAGAAAGAATGGGGCAGAGACAATATTTGAGAAGAAAACAGCTGAAATAGGACACATGCCATGTAGAATAAAGACATTCTCCACTTAGGGGCAGGAGGCAGTGTTCTACTATGGCCGCAATGATCTCTCTCAGTATCACACCCTTGTGTGACCCCCTCCTCTTAAACATAGGCTGAAACTACAAACTTGCCTTTTTAAAAAATTTAAAATGCTTTAATATACATTTTAAAAAACAAGAAGGACAAAAAATATCAGTGATTTCCTGGTAATAGGGGAAGAGACTAGCTTCAAGGAGCATGGGGCGTATTTTGGGTGATGGACCTGTTTTGCAAATTGATTGGTTATATAACGCTGCATTTGTCAAATTTCAAAGACTGGGCATTAAAAAGGGTGAAACAGAAAAACCCAAGAAAAATATAAGGGTTGGCTCTTTGAGGGGGAAATAAATCAGATAAACCATTTGTTAACACAAGAAAAAGAAGAGAAAGTATAAATAACAACAAAGAATAAAAGAAAGGAGAAAATATCCAAAATGTAGAGAAATTTAAAACAAGTACCAGGGACCACTTAGTTCTATGTGTATAAGCCTGAGATGAAATGATTTTCCAAGAATGTGTAAGTGAGCAAAGCCATCGCTCAGGAAAGACTAGAAGTATATATACACTCATTGACATAAAAGACCCTGAGGATGTCTGGCAATATCCGAAGGCATTTTTTGGCTGTCACAACCAGGGGGAGTGCCACTGAGCTATAGGGGGCAGAGGCCAAGGATACTGCTAAAGATCTTGTATTGCACAAGACAGTGTCCTACAACAAAGAATTATTCAGCCTAAGACACCAATAGCGCTGAGGCTGGGAAACTGCTACAGAAAAACTCAACAGAGTGACAAAAGGAAAAACAGTAAATTATGGTGGACTATCCTGCCAGACAACAGCTTAGCTAGGTGACCAAGGCTAGCATCACCAGTAACGAGACATAATGACCACATCACCCTTGTGGTATCCTTTCCAATAATGTGGAACCTCAATCTAGTCATAAGAACACATCAGATAAACCCAAAGGCAAACTAATAGACTGGTACTCTTCAAAAGTGTCAAGATCATGAAAGACAAGGAAAGGCTGAGGAACTGTTATAGATCTGAGGAGACCAGAGACATGACAATCAAACATGAAACAGGATCCTGGTATAGAGAAAGGACATTGAGGCCGGGCGCGGTGGCTCAAGCCTGTAATCCCAGCACTTTGGGAGGCCGAGACGGGCGGATCACGAGGTCAGGAGATCGAGACCATCCTGGCTAACATGGTGAAACCCCGTCTCTACTAAAAACTACAAAAAACTAGCCAGGTGAGGTGGCAGCGCCTGTAGTCCCAGCTACTCGGGAGGCTGAGGCAGGAGAATGGCGTGAACCTGGGAGGTGGAGCTTGCAGTGAGCTGAGATCCGGCCACAGCACTCCAGCCTGGGTGACAGAGCGAGACTCCGTCTCAAAAAAAAAAAAAAAAAAAAAGAAAGGACATTGACAGAAAAACTGGTGAAATCTAAATGTATTTTACTTAACAGTATTGTACCAAGGTTAATTTCCTGGTTTTCATAATGGTTCTATGTTCATGTAAGATTTTTTTATTTTTATTTTTTTATTTTTGAGATCGAGTCTCACTCTGTCACCCAGGCTGGAGTGCAGTGGTGCAATCTCAGCTGACTGCAACCTCTGCCTCCTGGGTTCAAGCGATTCTCCTGCCTCAGCCTCCCAAGTAGCTGGGACTACAGGCATGTGCCACCACGCCTGGCTAATTTTTGTATTGTTGGTAGAGATGGGGTTTCACCATGTTGGCCAGGCTGGTCTCGAACCCCTGACCTCAGGTGATCCGCCTGCCTTGGCCTCCCAAAGTGCTGGGATTACAGCCATGAGCCACTGTGCCTGGCTGTGTAAGATGTTAACATAACAGGAAGTCGGGTAAAAGGCATATACTATTTTTTGCAGGTTTTCTTTAAGAGTTACAATTGTCTTACAACAAAAAGTTAAAAAATAACACAATTTTTAAAAAAGAATGGGGCAACTCTACACTAGTCCTGACCAACCCCAAGACATATATATATATATAATATATATATATATATATAATATATATATACACACACACATATATATATATATGGGGGGAGAGAGAGAGAGAGAGGAGAGAGAGAGAGAGAGAGAGAGAGAGAGAGAGAGACAGAGAGAGATCTCAAGTAAGGACGTGTGGAATAAATGAATGGGATGAATACTTTCATCAGTAAACCAATGCCGGGCAAACTAAGCAGTTACCAAGTCCAGACATCATGAAAGTTCTTTATCAGGGTTGTCTCTTTCCTACCCACATCAACCTTGTGAGACAGACACTTCCTATTCCCATTTTACAGATGAGGAAATGGGTGGACCTGTCCTAACCCAGAACACAGGCTGCTTCCACTGGTTACACTACCTCTCCATCAGTCCTCAGTTTCCCCTTCCTGCTTCCCCTGCAATCATGCATTCTTGGTGTGAGTGCTCATCCTCTCATCTGCAGTGAGATGGGGCGCTCTGTGCTCAGCGACATGCCGTTCCCTCTGCCTGCAGAGTTCTCCCTGGAAACACGGCTGGGCAGCACGCCCCCGGGGTTCAGCGAACCGTGGTGCACTAGAACAGGGTGCAAACACACAAAGGGGCAGCTGCCCAGGCCAAATCAGGGGTGGGGGTACTAAGACCGCCTCTCCCACTCCCATCCCCAGCGGCAGCACTTGAGTTGCAGCGGAAAGTCACAGTCCATGCACATGGCAAGGAAAATGAAACAGCTTTCTGGTTCTAGCATCTGTCACCTCACTGGCTACGCTTACGGTTTGGCAAGAGTCATCCCCAGCATGTTTCGCTGCACAGTTCCTTGAGGGGCTGCATGATAAGCCAGCACCAAGCATGCATCCCTGGAGCGCTGTGAAAATGTGGGAAGGTTTGAGCTGCTCAGATGGTACCATTGCTCATGTACACAAGCCATTGCCACTTTTCTTCAACTGGTGGTGTCCCTGTCAGGGACCGTGAAGGTCATGTTGCTGTTCTCTTGCCTCATCCTCTCTGGGCATCCGCCGCGGGTTTGGAGGGCAGCTCTAACTCAAAATGATACTGAATGAGATGGTTATATAAAGTCCCTCAAAAATGTGCTGCTGATAACACAAGCCAAAAGGGAGAGAAAATAAATGCTAAGAGCTGGATGAAAGAGTGACTAATCCAAATTTTCCACACATACTACTGCAATGTGAAGTCTTCCCCAGGCCAGCATGCCAGCCCCACTCCTGGAAGCCTTCCTGAGTCCTGGGAGGGCCATTCCTTCCATGTTCCTGAGGGCTGCAGAGATCGTCACCTGGCTGGGGCTGGGGGCTGCCAGGTGAGGGTGGGGCCCAGGTCTTCAGCTGGCAGCGGGGACAAGACAACTCACAACTGGCATGGTGTGGAGAGCTCTCTGAAGAGGCCGTCTACTGTAAACTTCCAAACACTTCTGGAAAATTAGGACCATCTGCTGCCAAAGTCCAACGGCTCTGAGAAGCAGCAGATGCTGGGCAGGAAGCGGAGACTGAGACAGGCAAGACAGCTTTCAGCCTGGCATCCAAGTCCATGCACTACCGCACTACCGTGCAGCCCTGTCTGAGAGGGGCAGGGCGAGGCTCCGGGACCTGGCCAGTCACCCATTCGGGTCAGGTCCACCGGCATTAAAGGGACAGACCTCATTTAGATGAGCAGTTTCCTAATTAAGCTGAATGGAAGAATCTCCGGGGAAGTTGTACAGAAAGACAGAAACCTGAAACCCATCTTCCTGAAGACTTTTAAGACAGAAAATCTGGAGTAAGACAAAAAAATTCTAACAGTCTCTGGAGGACTCTAGCAATCTACCAGGTTTCAAAATACCAGGTATCAGAGAAACAAACTTTGTTATCCCAAGGTGGAATTTTGACACCCCAAGTGTCTCTCTATCCGTAAGGTGCCCATGTAAATCTCTGCAGGACGTGAGAAAGGACACAAGGCTGGAGACTGGGATTTTGCCCAGGGGGAGGTACTGGACACTGGAAAGCAATCCTTGGGGATTCCAGGCTCCCAAGAGGGATGGTGAGGACAGCACAGGGAAAGATATGAGAAGGGACAGGCCCACACGATCTCAGCTAAACAGTGTCTCCTCCTGTACCTCCGGCTCCAGGAGACAAGGTGGCAAGAATGGATACTACCTAACATTTATTGAATGTGTGCCACATGCTAAGTGCTTCAATTCAGTTACTACTAACGCTCATGACTTCACAATGATGGGTAAGTAGAATTTATATTCCCATTTTGCAGATGAAAAGACTGAGACATAGTGAGACTAGGCAACCTGTTCAAGAACAGAGGCAGAACGGGGCCCTGGGAAGCCTGACTAGAGAGCCCTTCTTAGGCACTGTGTGATACAGAAAGTATCTCCAAACTGTACCAAAAGGCAATTAATGAGAAAAGAGCAAAGGAGGGAATATTAGGTAGAAAAAATTGTCTAAGACCCTCCAATGCCTATGACCAGTCTAGATCCTGTCTTCCTGAAATGATTGGCTGACAGCTTTGTGCTCAATAACATTCTTAAACAATGACATAACATGCACACCTCAGGTTCTTGTGAATGCTATGACATACAGGCACATATATGCTCGTGGCAACTAACAAGAAGAGTGTACATCCCTTCCAAGTACTACTGTGTGGCAGCCATGCCTGGGCTATGGAGCCATGATGGTGGAATGCATTCCTGGGAAGCAGTAGGGAAAGGGGTGGGTGGTTATTACACAGCACCTTTCAACTAAAAGCCTCCAGGATCAGGGTGGTGGTGACGGGGCAGATGAACACCTCTCTCATGTTAGAAAGCGGTGGGGCTTTGTGAGGCAGGGATCACGGTCAGGACAGTACCCTAACTGCACCCCTTCTTACTCTGTCTCTAGCAACAATACATACTCTTCCTTTCAGCGGACAGCGCCTGCATTGGGCCTTCTCACCCTCTGCTTCACCTGGAAGAGTATCTGAGCTTAAGTAGCTTGAAAGTGTTGTTAAGTAGCAACTTTGCTTTGCAGTTACTTTGCTGACAGAAACAGGAGAAACTTGTAATCATAAAAAAGACCGATTGGGCTAATTGCATAAAGTTTATTTCCCCTTTCTAATAAATATTTACCATCCAATGTTTATAACTTTTATGTTTGGATTTTCTTGAAATGCTTTATTGAATTAAAAACATCACATTGCCATTGGCTAAAAGAGGAGACAGCTGTATTTGCCAATAACTTTTGTAACAAATGCCAGCTATTGATGCCAATTTTTTTCTAGTTCATATTTCCATAGACAGCTTTGAGCCTTACAATACTAGCATTCTGCAGACAGACATGAAGGATTCAGTGGTGATAGTGTGCCCAGGGAGAGGTACTGGACACTGGACCCGCACTAGTGTGTGGGCCTCCAGAGTCCTAAAAATTAATATGGACTGTATTTTAATTTTTCTCAGTTCCCTGGTATGCAAATATCTGAGAAACCAGCAACCTGGTTAATATTTAAAGCCCAGACTGCTCCTAAAGCAACTGCAGCAATGCTTTTCCAAGGTTATTTACCTGCACCTTTGAGTAGGGAAATGATCTTTAAATTGGTTGGTCTTAAAACAGCTATGAATCGCGAGGGGCAGAAGAACATACAGAGAGGACCAGTCAAAAAGAAGGTCTGCATTCAAAATTCCACCCAGCACCTGGCCATGCTGTGCTTCTGGAGATACCTGATGGAGGTTTCTCAGGGTATGTGGTGAATGCATAATTATAAAATACATAAGATAACCAAGAAAACAATTCAACTGAAAGTGCTTTCAAAATATAAAACATTCTAAATTTGTAATATAGTAATGTATGCGTTTTTTTGTCAACATATAACAAGACCTGGCCCTGGGTCTACTAACCACCATAATTTTGAATTGGTGAAGAGTCTAAATGGTATTTTGAGATGTCGGTCACAATTTACATGGTATAAAAATTTCTGTGATTCCGTGGCCGGGCATGGTGGCCCACGCCTGTAGTCCCAGTACTTAGGAAGGCTGAGGAGGGTGGATCACCTGAGGTCAGGAGTCTGAGACCAGCCTGGCCAACATCACGAAACCCTGTCTCTACTAAAATACAAAAATTAGCCGGGCATGGTGGAAGACACCTGTAATTCCAGCTTCTTGGGAGGCTGAGGCAGAAGAATGGCTTGAATCTGGGAGGTGGATGTTGCAGTGAGCCGAGACTGTGCCATTGCACTCCAGCCCTGGTGACAGAGCAAGACCCCATCTCAAAAAAAAAAAAAAAAAAAAAATTCTGTGATTCCTAATCACAGTGGCAGTCACGGGTATGGCTAAGACTGCTGTGCTTTGCTGCCAACATTCAGCATGGAAGAGAATACTAACTTCCATTAAAACTTGAAGAAAAAGAAAAGTGTAATCTCTTTCCTATCCTGGTTCACCAATTCTCTGAAATCTATCCAAGGACCCTGGGTAAGCAGCCCTGCTTTGGCACAATAACACAGGTGTGTCGATGAGAAACGCCGCCCCCCGAGACCAGGGAGGTCTCTCCCTCCTACTAGGGAACAGTGTGGGCTCATTTTGAGGCAGGCAGGCAAGCTATTTTCCCTCAGAAGAGGCAACAGCAAAATGAAAACTGCCCATCACTAGTCATGATGGTATTGTTTTCAAAACATAATCCACCCAGTTTCTTTGCTTACTTCTCTATATTTCAGAAAAATAAAAAGCAAATGTTCAACTCCTCAGCACTGGCGTGGCTCACAGTTTTATTCTCTTGGCAGTGTCCAGCCTCTGTCATATGTCATCATTTTTTTGTCTCATAATATACTTAAAAGTTCTAGAAAATGTTAAGGTAAAAGATACACAGACATACACACACATCCCCCAAAACTGCTGGCCCATTAATGCTCAGGTGCTTTTCTAAGCTACACTCGGGCTCCGCACACAGGAACACCAGTGAGGGGATTACCAGTTCTTAGCAACAGTCTTTGTGGGGGCCCAGGGCTTGGGAATATGAATAGTGTTCTCAATTCCTAATATGAATGGGATTAAGAGAACAGAGTCCTCCAAATTTTTAGAGTTGTAATTCCTTCACCCCTAAAACTCCTGACTATGAACATTTTTCTTTCGTTTTACAGCATCTAGCAAGTAGTAGTATTTTTCGTGTTAAAGGAGGCCAACATTGGTTTGAAGAATATTGTTGAGAATTTTGCCTCAAAGTTCCCTCTGAAACAACTGCAGACACCTTAAGATGTCATGACATCACTGGTGTGACTGCTGATGAGAAAACTGGACCATTAGTGGTGTCTTTCTGGAGATAAAGGATGGTCATGGTGCCTCAGGAAGACACACATCTAAACTGAACATGTCAAGAATCCTAATGGGAATTATATACATTTCTTAATGGCATGGAGTATAAATGGTTAATATGCATTTATGATCCATCCTGACATGATCTGTTTCTAATGTGCTTCATCACAGGAATAAGCAATATGTGATGATATTTTCTTTTCTTTCTTGGCATATTAGCTAAAACTCTGTTGTTAGTTATTGGTTGCTTTATAGGTGACATTCTAATCTTTAACTCATCACATTCTGCCATCATGTAAGACTATTCCAGGTTGGGCACAGTGGCTCACTCCTATAATCCCAGCACTCTGGGAGGCTGAGGCGGGGGTATCACTTGGGGTCAGGAGTTCGTGACCAGCCTGGCCAACATGGTGGAAACCTGTCTCTACTAAAAATACAAAAATTAGCTGGGTATGGTGGCCCATGCCTGTAATCACAGCTACTCGGGAGGCTGAGACAGGAGAATCGCTTGAACCTGGGTGGTGGAGGTTGCAGTGAGCTGAGATCGAGCCACTGTACTCCAGCCTGGGCGACAAGAGCGAAACTCCACCTCAAAAAAAGAAAAAATTATTCCACCTCACATATAGTATAAAAACTGTATAATAGTATACAGTTATGCATCACTCAACAATGGGAATACGTTCTGAGAAATGCATCAGGTAGTCCTGTCATTGTGCAAACATCATAAGAGTGCACAAACCTAGAAGGCATAGCCTACTACACACCTAGGCTCTGTGGTGTAGCCTATTGCTCCTTTCCTCCTAGGCTACTAACCTGTAGAGCATGGTACTGTACTACTACTAGCACACCACTGTCTTCTGTAGGCAACCGTAACACAATGGTATTTTGTGTATCTAAACATTGAAAAGGTATAAAAATATGGTATAAAAGGTTAAAAATGGTACACTCTATGGGGCAGTTCCATTACAATCTTACAGGACCACCATCACGTACGCAGCTGATACTGACTGAAACGTCATGATGAGGCGCATGACTGTACTTCCATTTCTCCCTTTCTGGCCTTTGTACAAATGTCATACCCTTTACTTTTACGTATATCAAAAACTCTAAACTAATGTATTAGTTTCCTATGGCAAATCTGTATTAGTTTCCTATTGCTGCTACTACAAACTTAGTGGCTTAAAACAACACAATTCTCTTATAGTTCTGGATGTCAGAAGTCCAAAATTAGTCTCACTGAGCTAAAGCCAAGGTGTCAATAGGGCTGGTTCCTACTGCGAGGCTGTGAGGTTTCCTTGCCTTTTCCAGCTTCTCACAGTTGTTGCATTCTTTGGCTCATAGCCCCTTCCTTGCATCACTCCGACTTCATACTTCTATTGCAACATCTCTTATTACTCACCCTGATCTCCTGCCTCCTTCTTATTAAGGACTCTTGAGTACACTGGGCCACCCAGATAATCCAGGAAAATCTCCCCATCTCAAGATATTTAGCCACACCAGCAAAGTCCTTTTCACCATATAAAGTAACATTCACAGGTTCTGGGGATAGGACATAAAGATCTACCACAATTATATTCTTACTGTTTTTCATAAAACACAGTTGTTTAAATGATCAATGATCTTTTGAAGACTTTGAGTATAGCTAAATCTAATCATATATTTGCCCATGAAGTTACTACTTCCAGAGCTCTTCATTTCTTTGTGTAGATCCATATTTCCACCCAGCATCATTTTCTGCGGAAGATTTCCTTTAATATTTCTTATAATGTGGGCCTCTTGGTGATACATTTTTTTTCAGTTTTCAGAAAAACTGCATTTCACGTTTAATTGTGAAAGATATTTTTGCTGGGTATAGAATCGTAGGCTGACAGCCCTTTTTCTTTTAGTACTTTACAATGTTTCTCCATTGTCCTTTCACTTATACTGCTTCTAATGAGAGGCGTATTGTCAGTTTTACCTTTATCTGTATATAACTTGTCTTTTTTTCCTCTGGTTCCTTGAAGATTTTCTCTTTTTCACTGCTTTTAAACAATTTCATTATAGCAAGTATTTTTCTAGATTTCTTCATGTTTCTTGTGCTTGGGGATCCTTGAGCTTCTTGAATCTGTGGTGTTACAGTTTTCATCAAATTTGGAAAAGTTTTGGCTAGTATTTCTTCAAATATTTTTCCTGTCCCCTGCCTCATCTCTTTCAGAGGTGTTAATTACATATTTATTAGGCCACTTTAAGCCTCATAGGTCGCAAAACTGTATTTTGTTTTCAGTTTGTGTTTCAGTTTGGATAGTTTCGATTGCTTTGTTTTCAGGTTCACCAGTCTTCTCTTCTACAATTTCTAATTTGCCATCAATCACATTCAGGGTATCTTTCATTTACGATATTGTAGATTTCCCTCCAAGAAACTCCATTTTATCTTTTTTAAAACAGATATCTTCCATGTTTCTACTTAATATGTTCAATCTTCTGCTACCTCAACCTGACATATCATCATAATTCCTGTTTTAATGCCCTTGACACAGGTAATTCTCTCACCTGGGTCATTACTAGGTTGATTTTCATTGATTTATTTTCCCCCTCATTATGGTGTATATATTCTCCTGCTTCTTTGTGTGCCTGGAAGTTTCTTATTTGATGCTAGACATTGTGATTTTATTTTATTGAGTGATAAATAGTTTTGTACTTCTACAAATATATCTAGAGCTTTGTTCTAGGACTGGGTTAAATTACTTGGAAATAGTTTGATCCTTTGAGATGTTGGTTTTAAGCTTTATTATATGGGACCAGATCAGCATTTAGCGTGGCGCTAATTTTCCATGCTACTGAAGGAAAACCCTCTTGTGCCCTACTTGATGACTGTGTGAGCTCCAGAGAGTCTTCCCTCTAACTCTTTTAGATGGTTCTTTTCCTGGCCTTGGGTAGTTTTTCACACACCTCTGCTGACCACTAAACTGAACATTCATATCATAGGGGACTCTGCAGATTTCCCGGTTCTCTCTGCAGCTCTTTCTTCAGTGGTCCTCTGCCTTGTGAACTCTAGCTGCCTTAGCTTCCCTGTACAACCAGCTGTGTTTCCTCAACTCAGAAGGACTCAGAGCTGCTCTTCTGCAGCTCTCCCTCCCTGTGCCACTGCCTGGAGACTGCCCAGGCCATAGGACAGGATAATTCCAGGGCTCACCTCACTTATTTCACATCTCTCAAGGATCACAGGTGTTTGCTGCTTGGAAATCATTGTTTCATAAATTTTACCTGTGTTTTTTTTAATTTGTTTCATAAGGAAAATAAATCTGGCCCTTGTTATACCCTCTTGGCTGAAAGCAAAAGTTGGGATGAGAAATTTAAAAGCAACGCTGGGACTGTGATCATTTCATTACATGATATCCATTTCAGTCCACAAGGGCATGAAAGAGAAATAATGGCTATAAAAGTCAATTATGGCACTAGATTAAAAGGCCTTTCTGATTGGCTCCAGTGGGTCTCTGGCTGCATGAACAATACAGGTTTTAGATGATGCTTAATTTTCCATATCTCCCAGGAGTTCAATATAGAGAAATGCTTATTCTGGAGATGTACAGATAAATTAGCTCTGCCCCCTCACAGATGGGAATCGGTGTTATCCAGAAAGGTAATAACACAGACATCAGCTCTCCCTTTTGGGCACCAACCTTATTTACAGACCCAGTTCCCCATACTTGTCATGTATTAACTGACCAGAAACCTGAGGTTTTACTAATGAAGACTCTAAAGCATAGAGAGAGATGATCTCTAGGAACCAGCTGGCAAGTCACTCACTGCCAGACTCTTTGCACTACCTTGAATGGCTTCGTGTCCTTGGAAGAAGCCATGAAAGTGGTTTATATGAACCCCTGCAAGAAAAATGACAAGGTCTTATGTGTTATGTTGGTGAACCACAGGAAAAATGTGAAATCAGGCTTATAGAGTAATACATTGCACAGGGAGGTCTCTAAGGATTTCTTCCTCAAATCTGAGCTATTCCACAAGTTCCTCAACAGCTGAGGAAGCCACATAAGGAAGGCTTAACAAATCTGCTGTTAGGGTCATGTCTGGATCTCAGCACAACACATACTTAATGAGCACTTACTATGTGCCAGGTACTGCTCAAGGCAGTTCAGAAACACTGGTGAGCACAAGCAAAGATTGCTGCCCTGGAAGGGTTTATAATCTAGAAGTAGGAGATACAGGTATAGCTATAATCAAAAGGTGAGCTATAGAGCATATTAAAAGATGGTAAGTATCTGAAAGCAGGGCTTTCCTTTAATGAATTAGGAGATGTGAATGCTGCACAGGTGGACAGGGGAGGGTACCAGACTGTCATCTTAAAGAGGGTGGTCAGGGTAGGCCTCATAGAGAAGTTTATGTTTAAAAACAAAACAAAAAACAGAATCAAAAAAGATGAGGGAATTAGTTATGCGCATACCTGGGAGAAGAGTGGCAGGGAGGAGGAAACAGCCAGCATGAAGCAAGTGTGTCCCTGCTCGGGTCCAAGAAGAACAGGAGAACCAGTACAGCTGGAACAGAGTAAGTGCAGGGGAGCATAGGGCAGGATGAGGCCCAGAAGGAAGAAGGGAGGAGGCACACATCCGCACCAACAAGGCAGCATTGCAGGGAAGAATTGAGGGATAACAGCATATGTACGCTCTCCTGCCATACCCAACATCAATCACAGCACAGGCAAAACCTACACACAACCCTACAAAAGCAGGGAAGGTGCAGACTGTTGACAGAGCAGGGCCTGGAGCCCTGAAGTGTGGCACTGTCTTCACCTGGATTTGACTGATACATGTCCCAGGCCTAGGGCAGCATGCCCCAAGTCCTTGGTTCTCAAAGGGTTCACAGGGAAGCATCTAGTCTTCTGCATTTTCTTCCCCAAATGAGTATCAGTGTGTTGGAGAGAGAGAGTTCTAGATTTCTCTTCAAAGAATCAGTACGTCAGTATGTTCAGTTCTTTGTCCTCCATTTTAAAGTTTAACTTCCTCATAGTTTCCGTAAACAACCTTTTCCACCAGTTTTAATCAGTAGTTCACATCTGTTCCCCTGGTCACCTGCTTTGACCTGAGTCACCCCTGGTCACCTGCTCTGACGTAAGTCACCTTTAGTTCCCTATTTCTAACGGTCTTACCTGCCAAACTGCTCGCTCCGCCACTCTGGCTCACACCCTTGCTCTCTTTAAAATAGCCAATCGGAATTAGCTTAGACTGCGCGGTCCAACCCTAGCCAAGAGGGGAATGGCACAGCAGTAGGGGCTACCTGCGACAGGAACAAGAACCCCTTCCCCTCCCTTGCTCAGGTGTATTCTCGCCATTGCTCCATCCACGAGTGACACTTTCTATCTTTTGCTGAGAAAATTCTTTGAGCACTCATTCTTCTTTTCGGCACTGAGGAACAAGCATTTGTTTCTAACAATCGTGACATTTTCTCCAGTGTGCACAGTCACTGCTACCCCACAGTCAGATTCCTCTAAAGCAAGTGTCACTAGCCTTGCAAGCAGGACAATCACCACTGACCAGCTGAGGATGGTGGCCATCAAGGAGACTGTCATTCCATCACTCCCCTAAGAAATCCTTTCTGCTAGTTATTGGAGAGGAAAACACACATTTATTATATTGCTGGTGAAACTCTCAAGGCAAAAGCAAGCAGGAAAACATATTTTGCAGTTCCTTGGAAGCCCAGGAATAAATGTTCCGCTTCAATGTAACAGGCACATGGGAAGACCTCACTTGATATGCATTTGGATTTTGAGCTTCTAGTGAGAAAGGAGTCACAAAGCTGAGCGAATCATTGCTTGTTGCCCTCTAATTGAATTCCTCTAATGAAAAGATGATTCTGAAGGAAAATAAAATACCACATCCCCTGCCTCCTCTCTTTGGAGTCTGTCTTTGAATGACAGTAGCTTTCCTTTTCCTCCCTCAGTAACAGATATCCCTGGGCTTGCCTTCCAGCCCACCCCTTTCCAGCTGGCTGAGCCTGGCTTGTTTCCTAATCTCTCTTAGCTTCTATATTCTCATCTGTTAAAATGGGGTTAAAAGCCTTTGCCTTTGGGGTTGCAGTCGGGGTTGTGTGTGACGGTGCAAGGACAAAGTCCAGCTTGGGAGACTGTGAGTCCCCAGTATAAGTGTCTCCCTCCCTCTGTCCCTCCTCATCCAACGGAGATGCAAGTGCTTGGCTCCTAGAAGGGAAAATACCTCCAGCTCTCAGGCAGCCTCTGCCCAGCCCCCACCCCACTTAATCCTGCCCTGTAGGACTAGCTCAGCCTGGCCTGCCACATCTCACTGGTGGAGGACTCCAGAGTGGGCAGAGTGACCACTCTGTCCCTTGGCTCAGCTGGGCACTATCCACTTCCCCACTCCCGGTGTCTGGGGCCCTTTTCTCTGTGTGACGTCCTCCATGCTTATCCCATCCACACAATCTCATGCTGTCTCCACATCATCAAGGGACTCCCTGAAACCTGCTCTTTCCTGGTATCTCTGCAGCATCCATGCACTGTAGGGACTGAAGAGGCAGACAGGATGCCTCTTGGCAGGCACTGTGTATGTGCATGAGAGCCTTCACGCTGAAGCCACACAGTGGCTGATGGTGAGTTTGGACACTGCTGCAGGATGCTGGGGACAATCACATCCTAGGGCTCATCATATCTCCCCATAGAGGTATCCTTCAACCCTGCTTCTTGGGGTGGGAGGTACAGGCATCCAGTGGGAGGTTGACATGGGTGACAGCTTCCCATTAGTCTCTGGAGGGGACCCTCGCAGGCATGTTCCCCAGGGGAATGGCAGGGCAGAATCAGCACTACAGTGTGGATAAACATCCTCTGGGGAAACAGCCAGCAGGAGGCAACAGCCTGCTTTTACGGAGCTGCCCTTTTTTGCGACCCCAAAGACGGCAGGCAACGCCCCACCTGTAGGTTGTGTCCCAATTTCCTAAACTAACTTATACTTAGACAGGAAGCACTCAAGAGGCAGCATCTGTCTCCAGGAGTTCGGGCTAATGGGCACTGGGACCGCATTCTGAGGGCAGCCTGCATGTACGTGTGTGTCTTGGTGCTGCTCCCAAGTGCTTGCTCCAGGAACCCGCCCAGCCATCCATACATCCTCCTTGGGACCAGGTGTGCTTCTGAATGCCAGTGCTGGGACAGCCCTTCCTCAGGCTGACCACCTGCTGCCTAGCTGCTGAGTTCTACATACCCCTAGCTAGTTCCCCTATTTCTGTCCTCTCTCTATAGGATGGTGCAGGTTCTGCTCCCTTAGCCCTGTCACTGCCAGGGCCAGGTGGACCACAGGCTCCTGGCCTTCCCCTGTGGCCAGGGCCTTCCCTGTCTGCTACACAGATGGCCACAGGCATGGAGACTGCCCTGCCCTGGGTACCCACATGCCCCTCTTGGCACCCCCCACCCATAAAACCAGTCAAGCCACGGACCTTGGTGTTTGCATCATGGTGAAAAAGTGTGCACTCAGGGCTGAATGAGACTTGAGTTCAAATCCTCGCTCTGCTACCTACCAACCAAGCCATTTTGAATGTTTGCTTACTTTGACTTGGTGTTGTCACCTGGAAACCATGGACAGGATCTCGGGAGCTATGGTGATGACTAATTGGGATCACACATGTTGGAAGTGTTAGTACCAAACACATAGGTAATGCTCAATAAGTGGTAACTGTTTAATGGGGTTATTATCATATACTCAATTTATGACTTGTTAAATTTTCCCAATTTGATACGCTCAGATGTTTAATAGTTTTAACCCTCTTGTTTATCAATGCAGGGTTTGAAGTCAGGTGACAGTGTCCTGCGTCTCTAGTGTCCTAAGTGTTCCATATTAGAATGTTAGGCTACCGGAGCCAGTGGTAACCCTGAAGCATTCCCCTGCAAAAGTGCCCATGTGGGGGACTGTGTGTAGACATGTACCTGCAATTGCATGTGTAGGTGTGTATGTGCGTATGGCTATATGGGGTACACATGTGCAAATACCTGTGAGAGTGTGTTTATGCATATCTCTGTATGCATATATATGTATATGTGTGCCGAACATGTGTGTGCACATACATGTATACATGTGCTTGTGTGTGTATGTGCATGTGCTGAGTGTGAATGCCCATGTCCTCCAGCAGAAGCCAGAACTGCTGCGGGAGGGCTGGACCCATGCTCTGTCCCAAGCCAGTCCTCCCAGGGCTGCTTACCTCCATGTTTCTGCAGAAGGTGGCATTGGTGCCGAACAGGATCTGGCACTGCTCGTTGGCACTGTAGTGCATGCCCGGCAGCTTATGCGGGAGGCGTACCGTGTGCTGGCTTCTGGGGTCCGTGACTTGCAAGCAGGTGCTGACTTTTGACCTGAAACAGCCAAGAGGCAAGTTGACTTGCAAATGTGCCGCCTAGGTTTTTGTTTTGTTTTGTTTTGTTTTGTTTTGAGTTTTCAGTCACTGAGAAGGAGGCACCTCTACGTTCTTTATGGAAAAAGGACGCAAGCACTGGACACACGGACTGTGCTTTTTTGCTGTGCATTCCTTCTTCTACATGGCCAAATGTGAATCTTCGCTCTGAAGGCAATAAGAACCTGGAGACTCGGGAGGGGCATAGGAATGACATCCACGAGGCTGATGGACTTTTATTGGGGAGTTTGAAAGCTTTCTTTGATGAAAATGATTTTGGAATAGATTATCATATCTTCTCAGAGTATGGCTTTGAGCAAAAACTATCATGAATAAAGAACAAGTTAGACTTGTTTTACTTTAAATAAAATCCAAGTGCTTATTTCCAACTCTTCAGGTTCTCTTCGAGTGCTTGTGGGGCCTCAGTGTTTCACTTGACCACGCTGTCCCTGAAAGCCACTGGCAACACCTGCCAAGGACTTCAGGATTTCAACTGGGGTGGGAGCATTAATTTACAATGAGAGGTGCATCTCTAAAAGAGTGAACTGGGGGCCGGGTTCGGGGGCTCACGCCAATAATCCCAGCACTTTGGGAGGCTGAGGTGGGTGGATCACTTGCAGTCAGGAGTTCGAGACCAGCCTGGCCAATATGGGGAAACTCCCGTCTCTACTAAAACCACAAAAATTAGCCAGGCATGGTTGTAGTCCCACCTGTAGTCCCAGCTACTTGGAAGGCTGAAGCAGGAGAATCGCTTGAACTCGGGAGGCTGAGGTTGCAGTGAGCCAAGATTGCGCCACTGAACTCCAGCCTGGGTGAGAGAGTGAGACTCTGACTCATAAATAAATAAATGAATAAGTGAATTGGGGATTGCGAGGCTCTAGCTCTAAAGGAGGTTACTTACTACAATGCTTTTATTTCTCAATTTCTAAAGGCAGATGGTTTAAGGCAGAAAACCCAGTCACTTGCCAAGATTATTAAGGAAAAAGTTTCATGAACACGAGACACACAGACTGATCCTGGTTTACTTCTTCTGGGCTCGGACACACAATACTTCTCACCAGTGGGACCAGTGCCATGTATGTGAGCAAATAAAAACACCCCATCTTGGCTGGGTGCGGTAGCTCACACATAATCCCAGCACTTTGGGAGGCCGAGGCAGGCAGATCACCTGGGATCAGGAGTTCAAGACCAGCCTGGCCAACATGGCAAAACCTCTTCTCTACTAAAAATACAAAAATTAGCTGGGCGTGATGGCACGTGCCTATAATCCCAGCTACTGGGGAGGCTGAGGCAGGAGAATCGCTTGAACCCGGGAGGCAGAGGTTGTAGCGAGCCAAGATCGCACCACTGCATTCCAGCCTGGGAGACAGAGTGAGACTCCATCTCAAAAAACAAACAAACAAACAAACAAATCAACCAACCAACCCACCAACCAACCCACTCCATCTTGTCACCGTGACCCTTGTGGGTAAAGTGAAATAACATCGAGGGGCTTACAGCATTTCTTAAGATCTGTGGTATCAAATACTCAGTGGGAAGTAGACTACATTAAAAGTAATGAGTGCATTTTTAAGCTGGTTTACCACTGAACAATATCCCCATCAACAGGGAATGTCATGAAAAAAGACCTGGGATGGCCCCTTTGCCACTACATCGTGAATTCACCGGGTACTTGAACGTGTTACTAGACTGAGAAGCTCCATCTGCAGGTGAGACTCACCGACTCACTGCTGTCTCCCAGGGTGCATGAATTAACACGGCTAAGTAGTTCAGTGACCAGGGTCTGCACAGTCACTCTGTAAATTCAACCCTGAGGTCTTGACACTAAGGGACCTGCCCCGTCCATGGGTATAAACTGTTTGACAAAGGTCTGAAACCAGATGGCCGATTCTTCCACAGAAATCTGAGAATGGAAGAGTGCAGACACCTTCTGGGAAGAAAGGAGCAGTGAGATAAACATAGCCCTCCCCTCCCCAGAGGTGAGGAAGGTCAGCAAACCCACCCCGCAACCCCCAGCAAATTCACTCCCTCTCTAGGGAAGCAGCCTCCATCTCCACACCAGGAAATGCTCCATTCTGCAGCGGCCCAGGGGCGCCCCAAGGTGGTGACCACTGCAGAGGAACGAAATGGTTTCTTTTCAAGACAGGGTAACTATGCTGATATTTCAATCGATTGGCAATTACGTAATGATCACCCACTGTGTGCCCATCGCTGGAGCAGATGCACACGCGGGAGATGTTCTTGCCATTATAGGACACTCTGCGCTGACTGCCTCTTGAGGCTAGATGCAAATCCCAAAAGAGAGTCGTTTCTCCACTTCACACTTGCTGAGACTCCAATACTTTTGTCTTTTGGAAGTACTTCTGATTGCATTAATCCTATACAATAATTCCAGGACTTACTTGAGGAAGTTTTCAAGGTCATCTCGGCTGCATGAGGACCAAGAGAGGTCACTTGGGTTCCGGCCTTTCACCCACTCTCCCGACATGATGTGGGACCTGCCAGCGCAGGATGAGTGGTCATCATCGTGGTTCATGCCCAAGCTGTCCAAGAAGGAGAAGGAGAGAGGGATGATTATGCTACAGGCTTCTTATTTCCAGTTCCAGGTGCAAGTGGATCATGCTAAGCTAAATCAACTCTTAAAAACAAAAACTGACATAAGGTGTAAGTGGTTCTCACAGAGCAGACCCACAGTCATGTGTTTTCAGAGAAATAGAAGGCAAGGATTTGTTTATTTAGTGAATGAAGATAAATTGAGCAAATGACAGACACTAATAGAATTCGCTAAATAACAATAAATCGACGAAGTATATTAACTCTGATAATTAACTGTGACACGATAATTCTTAAACTCTAAGCTTCTGATGGTTAGACTTGTTTTCTTACATTAAGTATTCCAGTGTTCACGGTTTAGGTGTTTCTGTTCCTTAGAGATAATTCACTGTGCTAAGGGGAATCACTGGGTACCATCCTAAACATTGACATACAGAACGTTCTGAATCTAAGCCTTCAAACTCATTACCAAGTATGGCTTTTCTATCTTTCGCATCTAACAAGATCATAGCTGTCACCTTCCCTATTCAGCTATACTGGAGAGATACCAGGATGCCTGTCTCAACCTGGAGGGCTGATCACACTGTGAACTGAACAGTGATCTTAGCTTATACACTTGCCCTCACTGGGGTAAGCCAAGACATGCAGCACACAAGATTCAGTGGCCCACAGTTCACTAACCCAGAGTTCCTTATGACCCAACTTGTATAAGGATGGCCATCTTTCAACAATCTCAGTAGAACAACAACAAAAAAGAACACGTACTTTCATTCATTCAAAAATACTAGATACTTTCCAAGTGCCAGGTAACGGACCACAAGGAAAAGACCTGAAATCACTGCCAGCTTGGGAGAAGAGATGAACACTGACAGAGATAATGATAAAAGAGGTTTCTAAATTCTGCTCTAGAGCCACATTTTCCTAGTTTGTTCATAGATGTCTGACCGTCTTCCGTCAACTCCCCTGCTTGGTGCCTCATGGTGGTGCTCTCCCCAAGAGAAACCCATCCTGTCTTCTCCTCTGCACACCTGCAGGCCACCCCCACACCCTTTTGCCTACAGAAATGCTCCCCTGGCCAACTCCCACGTGCAGCTGGATCAGCTAAAGTCACTCATGTCATTTGGAGGATCCGCTGCCTGGCGCTCATGTATTCTGGAACTTTGGGCTAGCGGGTCCCTCTCTGATCACCCACATGTGGCTGCCCCCATCAGTGGAGGGGCGGCATCTGTACCAATCTTCAATTTTATTTATTCTTAAACCTACTGATGCCAGTGATACTTGTTATTTCAATTCATACATGAGGTTACATGTTGGGTTAACCAACGAAATATGAGGACAAACACCAAGTTGTTGTTCTCATGAAAACAGATTTAGCCAGTAGCTAAGACAGACTGCCATCCAACTGGGTGTGGGCAAGACAACTGTGAAAGATGAGGCATAAGTCATAAAACTCTGCTCCCAGGCTGCTTCCTTTCTATGTGTACACACACACACACACACACACACACACACACTAAAGAAATTGGATTCAAACTCTCATTATAGGCATGCTTTGTGTGAGGAAGGTGTATTAGTCCATTTTCACACTGCTATAAAGATACTACCTGAGACTGGGCAATTCATAAAGGAAAGAGGTTTAATTGGCTCGCAGTTCTGCTAGGGAGACCTCAAAACTTACAATCATGGCAGAAAGTGAAGGGGAAGCAAGGACCTTCTTCACACGGCGGCAGGAGAGAGAAGCACAAGCAGGGAAAATGCCAGATGCTTATAAACCCATCAGATCTTGTGAGAACTCCCTCACTATCACAAGAACAGCACAGAGGAAACCATTCTCATAACCCAATCACCTCCCACCTGGTCCCTCCCTCGACACATGGGATTATGCGGATTACAATTCAAAATGAGATTTGAGTGGGGAAACAGCCAAACCATATCAGAAGGTGACATGGAAATCCAATTGGCAGACACCCTTCCTCAAAGAAGAGGCTTCCCCTCTCCACTACAAAATTGATGAAAAAAGCTAATGTTTTTATAGCTTAAGTTAAAACAAAATGTCTAAGGCACCTATGTATAATGTCTTGATTATTTCTCCACTTGAATCAATTTTTTGCCTAATTGGTCAAGTGACCAACTATGGTCATGTCTGAAAAGGGAGTGTCTGCATCACCACCTAGGTATGGATGGCCACAGTTTCGCTTGGTCCAGGCCTCTGTCAACCTCAGACTCTCCTGACTGGAGGCCCACAGGCTCTTCCAACTCACCCTATTTTCTCAGGGCAGCAGTAACTGGTGCAAAGCAAGCATTTGATAAAAACATTTATTGAATGAATTATCTGTTTAATAGTGAAGAAAGTGCCAAAAAATACTGGCGAACTCATATCCATGACAAGTGTGTTGACCGGGCATGGTGGCAGACTGCTTGGCAGAGTGGCAAAAGCCACCTCTCGTTAGATTCAGTCTCGTCCTCCTGCCTCAGTGTCAGGTATCCATCCAATTAGGGTTAAAGGAAGACTGAAGAAATTATCAGACAAATCTGGCCAGTGAGAATAGTTTAGCCATATTCTTTTGTTTTTTGAGATGGAGTCTTGCTCAGCCGCCTAGGCTGAAGTGCAGTGGCGCGATCTTGGATCACTGCAACCTCCGCCTCCTGTGTTCAAGTGATTCTCCTGCCTCAGCCTCCTGAGTAGCTGGGACTAGAGGCACGCACCAGCACACCCGGCTAATTTTTGTATTTTTAGCAGAGACAGGGTTTCACCATGTTGGCCAGGATGATCTCAATCTCTTGACCTCGTGATCCACCCGCCTTGGCCTCCCAAAGTGTTGGGATTACAGGCACGAGCCACTGCTTAATGGTCACTTGGTTGAATAAAGTGAGTTCTATTTTTTCAATGCAATTACTCAGCTTTTTACTTCACTTTTGGATGAGCAACAGAACATGTTTATTTATATACAAGTGCATGAGAAAGCAATCTCCATTCAGCTTTAAAACATTCTGTTACAAATAAAAAATTTTTTAAATATATTCATCCTTGGCACCAAAAAAATTGTTTTTACTTTCACTGTCAGTATGAATTCTTTCTTTTTTTGAGGTTCATTTTCTTTAACTGTATTTTATGGTGGAAAAAGCACTTCACATGAGAGCTACCTTCTGAAGTTTTTAAGCTTACAATACACTATTGTTGGCTACAATTGCAATGCTGTACAGCAGCTCTCTTGAGCTCCACTGAAACGCGATGCCCACTGATTAGCAGCTCCCCCTTCCTCCTCCCTCCAGCCCCTGGCAATACAAGCCCACTCGTTGATTCCATGAATTTGACTATTTTAGATGCCTTATATAAGTGGAATCCTGCAGTATTTTTCTTTCTGTGACTAGCTTATTTCATTTAGCATAAAATAAGGGGTTAAGTTTTAAAATACATAAGAAACTCCTACAACTCAATAGCAAAAAAACAACCCAGTTAAAAGTGGGCTCAAGAATTGAGAAGACATTTCTGTAAAGAAGACATACAAATGCTCAGCAGGTACACGAAAAGATGCCCAATGTCACCAATCATCAGAGAAACACAAATCAAAACCCCGATGAGATACCACCTCACACCTCTCACAATGTTTACTACGAAAACACAAAAAACATGACAGATGTCTGCGAGAACGTAGAGAAATTAAAACCCCTGTGTGGCATTGGTTAGAATGCAAAATTGTATAGATGCTATGAAAAACCACTATGGAGGTTCCTCAAAAATTAAAAATAAAACTACTGTACGATCCAACAATTCTATTTCAAAATATTGATGCAAAAGAATTGAAACCAGAATCTCCAAGAGACATCACTCCCATGTTCAGTTACAGCATTATTCACAATAGCCAAGATATGAACACAACCTAAATAGCCACTGATAGATGGATAAATAAAATGCAGTCTATGCATACAATGAAATATTCAGTCTTAAAAAAGGAAATTCTGCAATATGCAACAACATGGATGAACCTTGCGGACATTATGTTAGGTGAAATCGGTTTTTAATTTCCTTCTATCTGGTAGCTTTTTCTTTCTCTACTTCATGTTAACTGTTGAAGGAACTGACTGGTTTTTCAAGTACACTTAGCAAAGGACATCAAAAGTCAACTGTCTTAAATTTGACTTGGGTTTGTCTTTCTTTAAATAAAATTGTTGAGAGAGTTCTTAAATGAGTAGGTCTTCTGAAAGTTTTGATGGATTTCAATGAACTCTGCCGAATGTACAGAGGTTATAGAAATAAAATGTCTCATGAAAAAAAGTGACTGCAGCTGCCATCTCATGCTGTATCCATTGCATGTGGACCAGGTCAAGTTGTTATCTCCAGCCTTGGCAGGCATGGTCCTTATCAGCATTAACAATGTCTCTTCATAAGGGTCACAACTCACAGACCCTGGAATCCTAGTCTGAGTCACACAGACCATAGTCTCTACTTGGAACATGATCTTGCACTTGGAAGCAACGAGGCAAATGCGAGGCCTTCATTGTATCAATGACATGAAACGTTCAGGAATGTAAGCCTAAGAGAAAGGAACGTTTTGCCTCTTTAAGGAACATGCATGGTTTCAGGAAGGCACAGGTTCTGGAACCATGAGCTGGGTTCCGGGGAAAATCATCTGGGAACCTACACAGAGGTTCCATTTGCCTGGGTCACTGCCCCTCAAATACCCTACTCAGAAAACTCGTTTCTCCTGGAACAGCCCCCAAGTAAAGAGGGTGTCATTAGCTGCAGCGTCAAACGTTATAAAATTTGTACATTCACCAAACGGATACAGCGTTATCTTACTTTGAGAAATATTCAAGTCCCTTAAGAAGGCAACTCTCCCTGTAGGCATTCTCTAAAAGCTCTTTCCCTACCTTGACCAGGATCAGAGGCATCTCCCACCTCAGGTAATGAGAACTTTTCAAACCTAGGGCACAAGTAGATGGAGGATCAACACATGAATGAATTATTCTAACTGTGCACTTGGACAAGCTGCTCCCATCCTCCCTGGCTGGGATCTCCTGGGCAGCTACTAGAAGGGTTTTCCAAACATCGATGTTGCTTGGAAAACCAGAATGGGAGGAGACCCAGGCTCTGGGAGGATGGTCTCACCATTTAAGGAAGAAAATTTCATGAGTTTTCTCAGTGGTCAACTTGGTTATCAAATGAAAGGGGCTCCTTCTTCCCACAGGGCCTCTTCTCCTGGCCAGAGAACCTGGTGATTCAGGAAACACACAGGATGGTTACAAAAGTGCTCAGAAAAGATGGCTGTGCTGTTGGCAACTCCATATTCCTCACAGGGATCTGGCCGACTGGAGCACACTGTGTCCCGTGAGCATTTCACTCTGCCAGCCCAAGAGGACTTCCCCAAGGAATGTTCTAGACAGCAAAATCAGCCGAGTGGGATTCTTGGGTTTCTGGAGCTTGTCTCTAATATAGATCATGCTTGATCTGCTCTAAAATGTTTAAATGCTAACTAAGTGGCTCATCACTTTACAGTTTGATTAACTAGCATTGGACTGGGAGGAGTCTCGATACTTGAGGTTGACATCAACTACTGTCTAGGCTATTTTTAGTTTAAATGAAAGATTACTTTGACTGAGAAACTCATGTTATTTTAAGTTTATGTCCCAGGGCATTTATTATTTCTGGCAACAGTATATTTAACGAAAATGTGTGGTGTTAAGTACACCCAGTAATTTTAACTTTCAGTGACTATGGGGCTGGGGGCACAGATGGGCCTTGTGTCTCACATGGCCCAGCTTTATCAGATGCAGTCATGGCTTCATGGCCTTGAGTTGATTTTATCTTAAAATAACATGCTGCTCTTTATTTGTTTTGGGAGACACAAAGCACACCATGCGGCGAGTTCTGAGAGGATTCCCACAGTGCTTGACCCCTCCTGGTTTCTGAATCTCACAGGAGATGAATAAGTGTTCTAGACTTGGGATATCTGCCACTCTGGAAGTTTCAGCTTTACCCGGCTCTGAGCCTACCTGTCTCTCAGAAGCTTTGGGATTTTGATGTCACGTGTAGGAGTCAGGTCCAGCCTCACCTCAGAGCAGTCTTGGCTGAGTTTGTGAAATGAATGCCTGGAGTGGGATGAAGAGCCTGGGCTCCCGTGAACATAGCCTCTCCATGGAAGGCTGGCTCCAGCCCTACTTCCATAGCCCTGTGGGGACACTGCCTGGCAATTCCTATTCAATAGATGTTTATTGACATTGCAGTAACTGGAATGGCCCATGGCAGTTTCTAAGAAATAGTGGACAGATGTGTATTCATTATTGCTAATCAACATAACAATAATGAACAGGCCAGCTCTGCACTAGAGGGGAAATTCTCCAGTCACTACCTCTTGCCAAGAACCAGATTGTGCCCCCAGTCTTGAGCTACTCAGAAACGCTAGCTACCGGATGAAATGCCACTAGGGGACAACACGCTGCACTCATTTATAGGTCAAAGAACAGCGTCAGTTCCCATGATCATCAATAACCCCACTTATGGAGAACAAGACAAATAGGCAGCAATAGCAGCAAAAGCCTCTCACTGTGGAGAAGGTACTTGTGTTTTGTACAGAAAAATGAGCCCACCAGTTTTCAGGGATTCAGCAACAAGGCAAACACCAGAGTAGACTGGGGGTCGCCATAGATTTAGCTATACTTCAAATGCACATAGCACCATGTAAGATCATTTGAACCACACTATTTTCACCTTTCACCCTTACTTCAGACTCTCACTCTGTCAAGGTGCAGTGCCCTGGGCCGCTACCATTTTGTCTGAGCATTTCACTTATTTTACCACTGTGTCTTCACAGCCTCCAGTGAAACAGGGATAGGAGTAGCCATCATCTTCCCCATTCTTGCTGAGCACCTTTGAAGGCTGCAAGAATAGAGTGATTTGCTCAAGTCATGCAGAAGAGCAGAATCTGCACTCCTGGCTGGCCTTCTTTCTCTGAAACCATCTTTCCCAGCCAAGTTAACAGTATTAGGCATCAGGCCCTAGCTGCTTAGTCTCCCATATTCAGCACACCCTCCTCCACCCATGCACTCTAGGGACACGTGCATACACAGTGGCCAGCTCCAAGTCCCAGCCAGCCTCCAATGTCCTGATGGTTTTGATGAGAAGGCGTGGGCAGCCAGGGAGGATGACACAAAGTACCCCTTCCCATCTAGAAGCAGCCCTGGCTTTGTAGTCAGACCAACCTAGAAGAAAATGTCAGCTCTGCCCCTTGAGAAAGAAACATCACACCTCTGAGCCTTAGTTTCCCATCTGTGACTAAACAGGGATAATACTGAATGTCATTCATTCATTCACCAAATATTTGTTGAATGCCTTCTGCACGCCAGATACTGTTCTAGGCACTGGGAATACAGAGTTTACATTCTTTAAAGGAATGGGGGTCAAGGTCACATGGGAAAACAGCCACCAAAGTGCCTGGCAGTAGTAGGTACAGCAGGGAATGGCCTTGTTTCTTCTAAGCACACACATTCGCTTGACCAAAGCAAGTTGCAGCCCCCAAGCTGCAAACTCAGGTGCTCTCAGACAGCTGTGGTCTAAGGAGGGAAGTTATACTGTAAGGCAGGTGGGCCGGTGGGGAAATGAAAAGTTCCCACCCCACTTCAGTGCCTTTATATTCCATTCTTCCTCTGCAATGAGCTAACAGAACAAAATCTCTGTTCCAGCAGATGTGGTTTAGGGACTGTGGTGAGACTCCTGGAAGAGAGCTTAAGGGAAGTCTTAGAGGCCCACTGTTCTTGGTAAGTGGCTACCCCATCCAGGACTGCAGATGCCCTTAGGACACCTCTGAAGGACAATCACTGATGACCACTCATCTATACGGTGTGTTGCTCTCCATAGGAAGGGGATGAAGATGATGGCCTAGGGCACGACCTCCCATTCTTTTCAGCTCCCAACAGTAGATCTAGGTTTGAATGCAACAGGCCACACTCCTCCTTGCTTCAGTGTGTGTGCAGTAGCCTGGACTCGGTAAAAGCTCAAGGGACATTGGACTATAGGGCTGAAGCTCCTGCCATCTCTGTGAAATGCGGTTTTCTGGTCCTAATAGATTCCATGGGCTTGTCAGCTCCTGCCACTCTGATCCTGCTCCCACATGACAAAGATAGTCCTTAGAGAGTGAGCTGGTCTCACCTTTCTCCACTCCATCAGCTCTTAGAGCACAGCTGGACACGGGACGGGGATCAATCAATGGCTTGACATGAAAGCAGCATATGAGCACCTAGGTCCATGTAATGCACCATCAGTACACAGGACAGAGGCTACCCACAGTGTGCATCCACCCCAATGCCTCATGTGCATGGCATGGCTTCATGATAGGATGGTCCCAATATGAACACACAATGACACAGGCTCCCAAACGAGTGACACCTGCTGGGGGGCTCCCATTCTCCTTTCCACAATGTCCTCACTGTTTAGAGCATCCAAAAATGCATCTAGAGTCAATGCAGGCAAATGGCCTCATGACTTGAATAGACTCTGAGTCAAAGATTTGAAATATTTCACAGAAAAGAAACCCATAAAGTTATGTTAGTTTCTGACCTGGGAAACCATTCTGTTGTGAGGGGCCTTGCTAAAGCTGATTCCAGTTAGAAATTCTGAAGATGTTTAGAATGATGTCATAACAATGGAATAAGAATATAGCCTCCCCAGGTGATTAGAGGGAACAATGTTGATTCTGGTGAAAAGGCTGTAGGGTGTTAAGAAAACCTCTGCCCAGCAGCAAGACAAATAGAGGGAGTCGAAGCAATGAACCAATTCTTTCTCCTTTCTCTCTTTAGTCTCTCTCTCTTTTTTTTTTTCCGGAATGACTTTGGGTATTTTGAGAACTTTATTCTTCCCTATGATTTTAGTTTGTCAGAGTCTATAAAAAGTCATTCTAATTTGGGATTGCACTGAATACACTAATTCGGGGGAAAATGGCATCATTAGAAGCTTGAGTCTTGCCATCTTAGGACACAGGGCACCTCATCATTTTGCCAGGCTTTTTGTGAATGACCTTGGCCAATGTTTTTAGTGTGCATCACGAAGGTCTTACATTTCCTATTAGCATCATTCCTGGGTATTTCATGTCTTTGGACGACACTGTGAATAAGATCTGCTTTTTATTCTTTTGTAATTATTGCTTGTACATAGGAAAATTACAGATTGCTGCATGTTGGTCTTATGACGCAATACCATGATGAACATCTACTGGCTCCAAAGGCTTTTCAGATGATTCTTTTATAATATACAGACAATTCTCATTGTGCCTCATCCCTTTCTATATTTATACCTTATTTCTTGCTCTATGAAATTGAACAGGACTTCTAAAATAATATTAATTATCAGTTACAACATGGGCACCTTTACCCTGTTCCCATATCGACTGGAAATACTACTAATGTTTGCACACTGACTACATTTGCTCCAGATTACTCATAGGTAGGTAAACTTGATGAGGTTAAGGAAGCTTTCTTGTAAATAATCATTTGTAAAGCCTTCCTTGCTGCTACAGTGCGATGGCCCAAGGAGAAAGAGAACATGGTTAAAGACCTGACAATAATTATTATGGGGATGTTAAGCAAGGTTCCTAAACTCCTGGGCATGTTTTCCTAGCTGAGAGACGAGGGGCACGAACCAGGTGGCTATTAAAAGGTTTCCAATCTAGAAGGGAATAACTTCATGATTCTTGATCTAGGAGGCTGGGCACAATTTAAGGTATAGTTGTTATTCATTCTTTCAAGAGTAGATTGTGCACCGTCTTGCACCAGGCATTTTGCAGAGCACCAGGCTCATAGCAGTGAGTGACACACAGCCCCTGCAGGAAGCCCATGGTCTGGTGGGGATCAGAGAGAAGTCAGCAGGCTGTTGGTATGTAGCCTAGGCCAGTGCTGTTCAATAAAACTTTCTGTGATGATGGAAAAGTCTCTATGTGGGCCGTCTGATATCGTGGCCACAGGTCACATGTGGCTACTAAGAGTTTGATATGTGCTAGTGTGACTGAGGAATTTTTAATTAAGATAAATTTAAATAGGCACAAGTGACTAATTGCTAGCACCCAGACCACACAGGCATAAGTGAGAACGTGACTGGCTAACTTGAGCTAGGAGCCCTGGATATCATCTTATTGGATATCATCATAGTATATCTTTGCCCACAAATTACTTACAGATACTTGGAGAAATAACCCAATCCCGTAACACGGCTGGAGAACAATTAGTGGCCAGGTGTCGACATCAGGAGCTGAAAGCATGGGCACTCAGAAAAGGGAGCCCTTTGCCTGTTATCACGTGACTACTGACTCTTCATGTGATCTTAATTTATACCCAGTTTACCCTCCAAAATGGTTGTGCTGATGCTGTCATCAGTGAAAACCCTCCAAATTCCAGGGCTGCTGTGGATTTCTTAGAAGTGAAGAATCAGAACCAAAAGTTCTTTGCACAGCATCCAAGTGAAGGAAAAACCACCAGCCTGCCCTGTGTGCTTTGGACAGTGATAGGATGCTGGAGTGCAAGTGTGACCTCAAGCAGCAAGCAGGACTCCCGAGGCACCTTCTTACGGATGGCACGCAGTGTAATTAAACCTGGGATCTTCCCAGTTTCTAATGAATTTAGTCAAAGAATGTGCCTTCATCTGCTAAAAAAGCACATGGTGAAATTTAATGAGGTAGAACAAGGGAGATAATTGTAATGCTAAGAGGTCTTGTGAGGCTCTGCTTAGGTTTTTAAAGGACGATAATATATGGAGAAAACCTTTTATTTAGGAATATAAATTCATGAAAGCACTGAGCTCTTCTGAAACTACCCATGGACATGACGAATGTCACAGGGCCTGAGCTGCTCTCCCTTCTGAGGCCTGCTCTGGCCCAGGACACAGAAGTGCTCCTGGCCAAAAACCCAGATGATCTGTCAGAACATGGCGAAGCCGTGTAAACCTTCCACTCTAAACACCGCAGGACGAACAAGTGGGATACGTGTTGGCTTTCTGGGACTCCTGTTCCCCTTTCAAGTCTGCGGCGGGCCTCACTCAGGCCCCACTGCATCTGTTAGAGGCAGGTGTGGGTACAAGGAGGACTCTGAGGATGCAGCTCATGGCTCCATTCACCTCTCCTGTGTACAGGGTGTACAGTGAATGATGGGAGGAACCACCTACTGGATTTTGGTTTCAGGGTGGCTCTATTACAAGACCATGTGCATGGCTTATTAAGCTAGAACACAGCAGAGCTGAAGAGTACAAAGTGCTTCTCTTTAGAGAAATGTACTCCCAAGGTTCTGCCAAGGAAAGACTGCTGGAGCGGAGCGCTGTATCGCGGAACTTTGTTGAAGGAAACAGGGGGATTTGGTAAGAATAAGAATATGCTTTCTGCTTCTGAGCCTAGAGAGTAATTCATCTAATGGTGCTGCAGACACAGGGCTGGGACAGGGCAGGAAATGGAAAGACGGCTAAAACTTCCCAAAGATGAAAACCCCAGGCTAACACAATCTACCCTCCAGATGTCGAGGAGGAACTCGCTGCTAACAGCGCATAGCAAAAATTATGTGTAAGTGGAGAGCAATTCCTCAGTTTTAGGGAAACCTACAGCCACTCCAAGTCTTAAGTATCTGTTTCTTGCGGAGTGCTACAGAAGCAAGCACATCAGAAGGTCAAGAACAAATCTCTCCATTCAGTGCAACCTCTGGGGTCTGCACCACCCAAACTCTGTGGATTGGGGGATGTGATTCTTTCCCTTCCCACCTCCAGTTCCCCAACAATGTCCTGCTCCCAGGCTACCTGTCTGCTCCTACCCTCTCATTGATGTCCCTGATTCAGAGGAACCTCCCCTTGCCCCCCAGACGCTTTGTATTTTAACATCATCTGCCTTAACACATTATCCAGAGGAGTGACTATAATGGCAGATGTGTTGGGCATTGTGGTGGCCAAAGGGGTGGTGGTAGGGGGCAGTGGTAAAAACGATGCTGGTATCACCACTGTGGGCTTTGTTCATCATATTCCCTGCAAGGCGGGGATTCATACACTGCTGGTCTATGAAGGTTGCTACTCATTCAGGTCAGAGACTCGGGAAGCCCAAGGCATTCAGAGGGCCTGAAAAGACATCCCACATTTCTTCCATTCATGCTCTTATCCATCCACCAGCACCACTTCCACTGCCTGTCACATGGCAGGCATGATGCTAAGCACTTGTGTGTGTATGGAACATGCACCTAAGGTACAGGCAAAGGTGGAGCCACCCCTCAACACAAATGCTAAATGGGATGCTGAGAGTGGGAACAATATTGACAGAGTAGAGAAAGGAAATACTCCACAAGGGGTACTCATGCCCAGCAAGTGGGGAGTACCTGGGAAAGAGAACTGTTCTCAACGTGAAAGCCCCTACTCATTACATATATTATCTCATGAATTCATTATTATTATTCCACTTCACAGATGAGGTAACTGAGGCCAGGAGAAGTTGGGAAGCTTGCCTGAGGTCAAATAGCTGGTAATTGCCCAAGCAGAGTTTGAGCCCTGGCAGCCCATGCATTGACCCTTAACACATGGTCCAGTCATTGAGGATGCAATTGCCCCCACACTCAAACAACAGCGAAGAACTGGTACCTGCTAACCTATGCGGAAGTGGCCATGTGGAGGCTGGCAGCCCTTAGGTACTGTGAACTGCATGCTCAAAACCAGCAGGCAAATCCCTCTTGGGGTTAGAAGTGGAGAGCCGGGGGCATCTGCTCATGGGGCACTGGGACTCTCCTGCAACACAGCGTGGATGTGGCTTTGAGGAGAACAGGTGTTGAGAAGCACCTAAAAACTTCCTGGACCAGCTTGAAGCAATGACACCTCTGTTCTCCGGGGCCACTCCTGGGGGCACTCAGTGTCCCAGGGCACTCAGGAGGGGTGTTTGGGGTTGGTTCCCTTCTTCCTGGACACCTCCTAGTCTCTTATCATAAGTGCAGGTCCAAGACATTACCTGTGCCTACCCTCTGACTTTCCCATATACACCCAAGGCTAGAAGAGGAAGCCCAATGTGGCTGGCACCATGAGATGTCACGTGGGCACCAAGTCCACATGGGCTTGGGAACGATGATGGGGGGCATGGGGTGGGGGTAGAGAACTCTGAAGTTCTTTGTGACATTCATCCATCCTCCCCTTTTAGTTACCTTAAACTTTTGTACATTAAAAACATATTGCCAGGAGACTGCTGCAGAATGTTAACTCCTTTTACAGTTGAGATCCAGGCCTCAAAGAGCTGCAGGCTTTGACACTTAAAGGGCCCTTGCAGCCCCTTTGTCTGAACCTATGCGGAAACTGAAGTCCAGAGAGAAGCAAGCTGCCCACGGCCTCACAGTCAGCCGCAGAAAGTCCCCCAGCACGCAGGGACCCCTAAATGCTGGGCTGAAATAAGCCTTCCGGCCTACCTCAAAGGTTCTACCTTTGCATAGTCCAGCCACAGAAACTTGAAAAGAGACATCGAATTGAGAACCATTCAAAGTCCCTTCACGGATTTCAAAATGAAATTTGGTTTGCTCTGGTAAACCTCATAGTCAGCTCTCAAAACAACATCTTTTAGAAGTGTTTATTCAGAGGAAATGCTCTAGGTCAATTGGTTTTCTATCAACCCGTTTTTCGGCCCCAAAGAAACAAAAGAACAGCAAGTATTTTTGTTTTCCTTTTAAACTGCTCATATCCCTGAACTAGACAAGACTTTTTCAATTCCACCTAGACTTAGCAACTTGGATTCCTTGGAAGCTGAGATTTAATAAGCTTTCCACTGACAATTTTGACTGGTAGATTTCTCAGGGAGGGTTTATCTCAGCCAATAGCAGGAGAAGGCCTGGCTGGTGGCACCCATTAATTTACTGAGTAGCTAAAATAAGTGCATGGTAGAAATTCAAAGGATATCAAGGGCTGTGAGATGAAAATTGAGCCTATCCCCCATACCAGCTTCCTAGGTGCCTGCTGCCCCACTTAGGCGCAGTCCCTGTCACCGGTTCTCTTACGGGGAGCCATTTTAATAGGCAGTAGAAACCAGCCCCCAGCACTTCCTATACCCTTCAAAGGCCAGTTGGAGGAGGGGATTAGCTGACCTGCAGGAGGGGCTGCAGCTGAGAGAGCCTGCTGCCTCCAAAGTTCAAAGACCTCCCAGGGATGTCTGATGGGACAGATGCTCTGGGCAGCAGACAGTGCAAGGACAGACTGGCTTTCTGCTCCTAATGGCCTTACCCTCTTCCTTCCTTCCTTAAGACCCATAAGCCAGGAGGGACTTTATGGCCTCATTATTTGGATGCTGCCTTTCCACCTGCCCAGGAGGCTGGGGTGGGAGCAGGGCTGGGAGCAGGGCTGGGAGCAAGGGCAGGAGTGCATCCTTCTCCATCTCACCTCGCAGGGCTATGAAATGCATGTCACAGATCAGGGAGGCCTGAGGGAGCTGTCAATCAAGTGACACAAGTCCTGACCCCTGCATGCTCTTACAACATCCCTTTACCCCAGTGCCTTTACTCATGCCCTTTACCGCATCTGGATGCCACTCCCCTCTCATGGGCCCAGCTTGCAGGTCCCATCCTTCCTGCAGCAGCCCCAGTCCTCGCCAGCAGAGAGCATCCCTCCTGCTGAGCTCCTGAGCACCCCAGTGGTCTTTCAAGGTCTTTGGAGAACCCCCAAAAGCAAGACTGGTCATGCTTCTCTACACCTTAATGGCCCAGAACCTCCCAACAGCCTGGCTCAGTGCTCACCACATGAAGGGGCTGGTAAATGTTCATAAATGAATGGAACCAAGGACACAACAAAATAAAAACAGCTTTTCTGCTTCTAAGAACATCCTGGTCACCTGTTCCATCCTGACTCACCTCTGGTCACCTGCTCTATATTGACTCATCCCAGTCACCTGCTCTGACCTAAGTCACCTTTAGTTACCTGTTCCTAATTGTCTTTCCTGCCAAACTATTCACCCCACCACACTGGCTCATACCCCTGTTCTCTTTAAAATAGCCAATCAGAATTAGCTTAGACTGTGTGGTCCCACCCTAGTCAACAGAAGAACGACACAGCAGTAAGGGCTACCTGCATCAGGAATAAGATCCCCCTTCCCTCCCTTATTCAGGTGTGCTCTCACCACTGTTCCATCTGCGAAGAGCACCCCTTCTGCAGACAGTAAATTTGCCTTGCTGAGAAAACTTTTTGTCTGAATGCTAATTTTTTCTTGAGGTACTGAGGAACAAGCACTTCTAACAAAGGAACGAGCTATTTTTTTTCTCTTCTTTTTTCTTTCTTCTTTTTCCCCACTTCCTACTTAGCTTTTATAGAAATGCAATTACAGTGTTTTACCTCCTCTTTACCAGACACTCCCTACAGGGCAAGTTCATCTATGTGCTTAGAAGCTCCAGAGCAGAACTCTCACCCACCAGGAGGTTGTCTTGAGAGAGAAGTCAATTTACAACCCAAAGTATGCCTGCTAGAGTTTTTGGACACCCTCACAAACTATTTCTGCCCATGAGGACCCCAAGTCA
The DNA here is from genome assembly GCF_009764315.1 of Trachypithecus francoisi. NCBI lineage: Eukaryota > Metazoa > Chordata > Mammalia > Primates > Cercopithecidae > Trachypithecus > Trachypithecus francoisi. Next base: position 88,533,915 of record NW_022681468.1, on the reverse strand, counting down.
ACCACCTGGTAGACAACGCACCAAGCTAGCACATGGAGCCCCAACCTGCTGATTTACCTCCTCCCCTGTCTTTTAAAAGTGCTCACCTTCTGCTCCAAAAGGGAAACAATACCCCTAAGGCAGGAAGCCTGTCCTTCCTCCCCTAAGCTAACTTTGGAATCAAAAGTCGCTTTCTTTATACCAGACCTCGCTCTTGTTCATTGGACTCTGCAAGTGGCAAGCTACTGAACCTATGTCTGGGTTACACTATAAGCATCCCACTGTGGCTATCACTCCTGGCTGCATGTGAGCATCACTTGGGAAACTTTTAACACATCAATATCTGGGGCCCACCTCAGACCAAGTAAACCAGGCTCTCTGGAGTAGGGGCCAGGAATCTGAATTTTACAGGGACTCCCAGGTGAGTCTACTGTACCACTGGAGCCAAACGTCACCACTAGAAACAGGCTGTCCGAGAATAGCTCAGGCAGGACCAGAGCCACAGCTTTCTCCTACTCTGAGCTGAGATCTACCTTCAGGCATCTTCCAGGCACAGTCCCTCACCTGCCTTACTGGAAAACACAGATCAAGCCCCCTCGTTACAATGTGACAGAGCTCTTGTTCCCATTTAAGCTTCTCTCCTTTTGCCCACAAAGTCCAGGGAGAAGTCCACGTTGATACAATGGCAATAACTCGCACTAACTTCTTAGCCAGGCAACACAACATTCAGGACAATCATCTATTGGTTAAAGTAAACATTCTCACTGTTATTTCTGCTCAGATTCCCAATTTTGGGTGAGACGGGGAGGGAGATAGTGTTGGCAGATTCTGGACACAACTAAAACACAAGGCCTCCATGTTTCATCTAGAGAGTCTACCCTGACAGGGAATATGCTAAGGAACAGACAAAGTTCAGAAACTGGAATCACACTGCTGCTAGGTTACTAAATCTTAGTTTGTGCGACTCTGTCTCAAGTATCCTGGGTATTCCACAGACTCATTGTTTTTCTAACACCAAGGGCTCGTTTTTGAAATTTCCATGCAGTTTAATCTTTGAGAGTATTGTTACTGGTATTTCATTTATTTTTTAAATATACTTTTGAGGCTCTTCTAAAGCAATTTTTTTTTACCTTAAAAAAACATTCACTTCTCCTAGTATAAATTATAGCTTCTTGCAGTAATCATTACTGCTCAACTGGCATTCATTTCACAGGATAAAAATATATTCTTTTGGCTGTCTTAATGACTGTGTACACAACTTGTCCTCAAACCCTCTCTGGATTTTGGCTCAAAGCAACGTTCATGTTAAGAGGATGGAATGTGGTTTCAAGCAAGGCACTGAAAGCATTGCATAAACGATAATAGATACTTTTACTAGCGGCAACTTTGTAGTTGATAATGGGTCATTAAGACAGGAAAAGAGGCTCTTTCCACAAAATCTCATCTGAAATGGAAAAGGAAAAGGTGTTTCAGCCAAAAAGCCTCCCACTGTCAATAAAGGGTGGTTCCAGCAGGTCCCATGCCTCCCAGAATGTGCAGCCCTGGGCAGAAAGGATCAGGGAAGAAAAGAAGGACCCACCTTCCAGCATCTCCCAGTCCTGCCTGCCAACTCACCCTCCCCTCGTAGCCTACTGCAGCCCAGCTGTGATGGGATTCTATCTCACATCTGGAGTGAAACAAGAATCAGAAAAAGTAAGGGTACTCAGCTGTTCCGGTGCCTATGCCTTTAAAAAAAAAAGTAACTCTGATATTGCCATTTATTTAAATGTCTGCTTTCAACTTGTGTTTATGGAAGAAATTAGTGCCAAATTTGGCAATCAATAGAGCAGAGACTAATTGGTCTGGAACACCAGCTGTCCAAGGAACAGCCTTCTGTCCTTTTCCTTGGTCAACTGGCACAGCCAAAGGATTTTCCTTCTACTTCAGGTAGGAGGTCAGCATGATTTCACTGGACTGAGGCAGTGGAGGGCTCATGCATCTACAAACATCATATGCCCCCCAGCCCCATTTTAAGGTCTTCAAGAGAATCCTAATTCTTTAGGAAAAGAAAACCAACATTTCAACTCTTAATGTATAAAGGGAGCCTGAACAGCAGCTGACTTCTAGGTGAGGGAATGTGTCTCAGGGCGTGATGGAGACTCTGAACTCAGAGGTGAATTTATGTGGCTTGGTCATCTGTACTCTTTCTGGTCCCCTTTTGTCTCTTGGTTCTCAGTCCTAGGAGACCCCCAGCTCATTCTTGGCCTTCCTCAGATCTCACCGGTGTCAACTTCAGCTTGGGGTGACCTCGTTGTCTGTGTGAATGGTGCCCCCAGAGAGTGCAATGGAGTCTGCCTGCTTATTGCTTGGCAAGATTCCACACGTTTTTCCTCTCTTCCACACCCTCCAGTCTCAAGGCAGATTCATCATTCTCAATGTTACAGGCATGTAAACATTTATTTTTGGCAGCCAAGTCTTTTCTTTTTAGGACATAAGAAATTACGAAACGGATTAACCCGGCAGCCGAAACAAGATAGGGGACCAACCCCTAGACCATGGCCTGCCCTGTGATCTGTCTTCCAGGCCCTGCTGCCCAGACCACAGGCGCAAACTCCCTCATGAGGTGGGTGCCACTGGGAAAGAATGAGGAAGGTCTGCATTTCTATGCTTCCAGAACCACTGGTCAGTGGCCAACCACTCTCCAATGGGAAAGGAGGCCTAATGATGGCAGTGAAGAAAGAAGAGTGTTTATTACTGATGGAGAGATGGGATGATGAATGCACAGTGCTTCAAACGGTACACAGCATGGAGGATAGTGTACAAACAGTACACTATCAGTGCTGCTCTAACAATGAGGAGGAAGATGACATTTACGACAACTGCTCACATTAAGGAGCACAGGTTCTCAAACTAGGCTACATGTTGGAGTCACCTAAGGAGTTTTTAAAAAAAATACAGATGCCTAAATCCCACCTGTAGAAATCATGATTTAATTGGTATGAAGTGTGACCTGGACATCTGGATTTTTAAAAGATCCTCAAGGAATTTTATCTTTTCTCTGTACAGCTACAAATTCACAGAAAGTTGAAAGGAAAAACACAGGTAGGTTCCATGCACCCTTCCCCCAGCCTCCTGCAATGGTAACATCTTGCATAAATACAGTACATCAAAATCAGGATTCTGACATTGGGTACGATCCACAAAACTTGTTCTGATTACACCGCTTATACATGCGCTCATTCATATGTGTAGAGCTCTATGCAATTATATCCCATGTGTATCTTTGTGTAACCACCACAATCAAGAAACTTAACTGTACCATCACCACAAGACTACCCTTTTATGACCATGTCCACCCTCCTCCCCTATCCTTTAAACCCTGGCAACCACGAATCTGCTCTCCATCTCAATACTTGTTATTTCACAAATGTTATATAAATGGAACTATGCATTATGTATGTTTTGTAAACTAGCTTTTTAAAATTTGGTGTAATTTCCTTGAGGTCCATCCACATTGCTGTGTGTACCCATAAATCATTTTTATTGCTAGGTAGTATTCCAGGATATGACATACCACAGTTTAACTGCTCACCCATTGGAGCATATTTAGGTAGTTTCAAGTTTTGAGCTATTACGAAGAATAGATTTGTTATGAATATTCATGTGCAAGTTTTTGCATGAAAATGACTTTCCAATTCTCTGGGATAAATGCACAACAGTGCAATTGCTGGGCCATGTGGTAAGTTTTCAAAGGAACTTTTCCAGAGTGGCTGTACCATTTTACATTTGCATTTGTAGCTTCTTGAAGTAGGAACTTATGATTACTCATTCGCAATCTTTCCTCTTTTCTAATGTAAGCACTTAACAGCTATACATTTCCCTCTCAGCACTGCTCTAGCTATATCCCACAAATTTTGATCAAATGTGTTTTCATTTTCATTCAGTTCTATGTATTTTTTATTTCCAATGAAATTTCTTCTCTGACTTATGGTTTATCCAGAAATGTGTTATTTAATTTGCAAGTGTTATAAGAGATTTTCCTGTTGTCTTTTTGTTACTGATTTTCGGTTTGATTCCATTATAAGGTCAGAGAATATACCTTACATGATTTCCATTCTGTTAAACTTGTCACAGTTTGCTTTGTGCCTCGGATGTAGTCTATAATGCTGAATGTTCTACGACAGCTTGAAAAGAAGGTGTATTTTGCTGTTGTTGGATGGAGTGTTCCATAAATGTCCATTAGATTCTGCTGGTTGATGTTTGGTTCTATATCCTTGCTAATTTTCTGTCTAGTATTTTCATCAATTGCTGAGAGGGAGGTTTTGAAAACAGCTTTTTAAAACTGTGGATTCATCTAGCTATAATTGTGGATTCATCTACTTTTTCTCTCGGGTTGTTTTTGTTTCATGTATTTTGAATCTCTTTATTTTGGTACATATACATTAAAGGTTGCTGTATCTTTTACGGTGGGTTGACCTTTTTATCATTATACAACGACCCTCTTTGCCCCGGTAATCTGTCCTCTGAAGTCTACTTTTTCTGACACTAATATAGTGATTCCTGTTTTTTTCCAAAATGAATGTTTGCATGATGTGTTTTTTCCATTTTTAAAATTTTACTTTCAATCTACCTATGTCGTTATGTTTGAAATGAGTTTCTTTCAGAGAGCACAGAGTTCATATTTTTAAATCCATTCTGCCAATGTTTGTCTTTTAGCTGGAGTATTTTTTAGATCACTGAAAGCAATTACTGACATGTTAGGGATTAAGTGTGCCATTTTATTATTTGTTTTGTTTCTTTTGTTTCTTTTTTTCTAGACATCCTGTGGGTTACTTGAACATCAATTAGAGTTTGATTTTGATTTATTCATGTTTTTAAAAATATCACTCTGTATACTTTTCTTAGTAGTTCTTCTGGGTATTACCATAAACACACATCACGGCCAACTGGTGTTGACATTTCACCACTCTGAGTTAAGTAGAGAAATGCTACATTTATTTAGATCCTTGTACCCTCCCCACAATGCACTGCTTTAAGTGTTTCATCTACATACATGAAATGTTATAATTTATGCTTCAATGCTAGAATATGACTTAAAAACTTTATGAAGTGAAGAATATTCTATAATATGTAGTTCTTTTACCCATTCTGTTTTTCTTTCACTATTCTTCTGTTGTTCTTTTGCTCATTCTGTTTTGAAGGATACAGATTCTTCTGCTACCATTTTCTTTGGAGAGCTTACTCCAGCCATTCGTTAAGGGTCTGTCTGCTAGCAACAAATTCTACTAGATTTCCTTTTTCTGAGAATGTCTGTATTTTCTCTTCATTCCTGAAGGATACTTTTATTTGACATAGGATTGGAAATTGAGAATTATTTCAATACTTAAAAAAAATCTTGTGCCACTTCATTTTGGCCTCTATAGTTTCAGATGAGAAACCTATTGTCATCCAAATTGCTGTTCCTTTATAGGCAATACATTGTTCCTGATTTTATTTTCAATTTTTAATTTCTGTGGGTACATAGTAGCTGTATGTATTTATGGGGTACATGAGATATTTTGATACAGGCATGCAATGTGTAATAATCACATCAGGGCAAACAGGGTATCATCATCTCAAACAACCCAATTATACTTTTTTAGTTATTTAAAAATGTACATTTAAATTATAATTACAACCCTGTTGTAACCAAATACTAGGTCTTATTCATTCTTTCTAACTATTTTTTGTACCCATTAACTATCTTCACTTCACCACCAGCCTCCTATTACCCTTCTTAGCCTCCGGTAACCATCATCCTACTCTCTGTGAGTTCAATTGTTTTAATTTTTAACTGCAACAAAGAAGTAGAACATGTGAAGTTTATCTTTCTGTGCCGGGCTTATTTCACTTAATGTAATGACCTCCAGTTCCATCCACATTGATGCAAATGATAGGATCTCACTCTTTCTATGGCTAAATAGTACTCCATTGTGATAAGTACCATATTTTTTTTTATCCATTCCTCTGTTGATGAACACTTCAGTTGCTTCCAAATCTTGGCTATTGTGAATAGTGCTACAATAAACATGGGAATGCAGATATCTCTTTAATATACTGACTTCCATTCTTTTGGGTATATACCTAGCAGAGAGATTGCTGGATCACATCATAGTTCTATTTTTAGTTATTGAGGAACCTCCAAACTGTTCTCCATAGTGTTGGTACTAATTTACATTCCCACCAGTGTACGAGGGTTGCCAGCATTTGTTATTGCCTGTCTTTTGGATAAAAACCTTTTTAACTGGGGTGAGATGATATCTCACAGTAGTTTTGATCTACATTTCTCTGATGATCAATGATGAACATTTTTTCATATGCCTGTTTGCCATTTGTATGTCTTCTTTTGAAAAATGTCTATTCAGATCTTTTGCCCATTTTTAAATCAGATTATTAGATATTTTCCTAAGAGCTGTTTGAGCTTCTTATGTATTCTGGTTATTAATCTCTTGTCAGATGGGTAGTTTGCAAATATTTTCTCCCATTCTGTGGGTTGTCTCTTCACTTTGCTGGTTGTTTCCTTGGTTGTGCAGAAGCTTTTTAACTTGATGTGATCCCATTTGTCTAATTTTCCTTTGGCTGCCTGTACCTGTGGGTATTACTCAAGAAATCTTTGCCCAGACCACTGTCCTGGAGTGTCTCCCCACTGTTTTATTTTATCAGTGTCATAGTTTGAGGTCTTAGATTTAAGTCTTTAATCCATTTGATTTTTGTACATAGCAAGAGAAAGGGATCTAGTTTCAGTTTTCTGCATATGGATATCTAGTTTTCCCAGCCCTACTTATTGAGGAGACTGTCCTTTCCCCAATGTATGTTCTTGGCACCTTCATAAAAAATGAGTTCACTGTAGATGTATGAATTTGTTTCTGGGTTCTCCGTTCTGTTCCAATGCTCTGTGTATCTGTTTTAAATGCCAGTACCTATGCCATTTGGTTATTACAGTCTACAGTATAATTTGAAGTCAGGTAATGTGATTCCTCCAGTTTTGTTCTTTTTGCTCAGGATAGCTTTTGCTATTTTGGGTCTTTTATGGTTCCATATAAATTTTAGGATTTTTTTTTTTTTTTTTCTATCTCCATGAAGAATGTCATTGGTATTTTGATAGGGATTGCATTGAATCTGTAGATTGCTTTCGGTAGTATGAATGTTTTAACAGTATTTATTCTTACAATTCATGAACACTGAATATCTTTCCACTTTTTTGAGTCCCCTTCAATAGCTTGCATCAGTGTTTTACAGTTTTCATTACAGAGATCTTTCACTTCTCTGGTTAATTCTTAGGTATTTTCTTCGTAGCCATTATAAATGGAATTACCCACGGCTTGCTGTAACCACTACCTGGATACTGCCTATGTTCTCTCAAAGTCCCAGGGTGCTACAATCAGCAGGTGGCAGAGCCAGCCAGACTTGTCCTTCCCTTGAGGGCAGCAAGTTCCCCTGGGCCCCAGGTGGATCCAGAGATGCTGTCCAAGAGCCAGGCACTGGAGTCAAAACCTTAGAAATCTACCTGGTGGCCCATTCTACTGCAGCTAAGCTGACAATCAAACCAGAGACAAAGTCCTTCCCTCTCCTCCCTCCCCATTCACAGGCAGAGGAGCCTCTTCCTGTGGCCACCATCACCACACAAGGCCCATGGGGAGTACGGCCAGGCTACTACCAGTGTTCACTTAAGGCTCAAGCACTCTTCAATCAGTTTGTGGTGAATGCTGCCAGACATCAGACTCACCATTTAGGGCAGTGGGCTCCCCTCTGGCCCAGAACAGGTCCAGAAATGCTGTCCAGAGCAAAGGCCTGAAACTGGGGACTCCAAGAGCCCACCTGGTGCTCCAACCTACTGTGGCTAAGCTCATACCTAAGGTGCAAGACAAAGTCCCTTTTACTTTTCCCTCTGCTTTTCTCAAGCAGAAGGAGTCTCTTACCATAGCCACCACAGATGGAAAAGTGCTGGGTCTCACCTGAAGCCACCACATCTCCGAGTCTAAGCCAAGGCCCATGACATACTACCTGGGCATACTGCTGATTATTCAGGGCTGGCTAAGGGCTCTTTAGTCAGCAAGTTATGAATGATGCCAGGACGAGGTCCTTCCCTTCAAGGCAATGGGTTCCCTTCTGGCTAAGTGTGTGTCTAGAATTGTCATCTGGGAGATACAGCCTAAAATGGGGGCCTCATGACCCTGGCCGGTACCCTATCTTACTGTGGCTGAGCTGGTATTCAAGATACAAGACAATGTTCTCTTTACTCTTCCCTCTTCTCTCCTGAAGAGGAAGGAAGGAGTTATTTTTGTCGCTGCAAGCAGCATAGCCTGGGGTTGGGAGAGGGGTGGCACAAGCACTCCCTTAGCCACCTCAGCTAGTGTCTCATTAAGTTGCATGACCCCCAAGTCCACTGGCTCCAAGTCCAACATAGCACCAGAACTTAACTAGCAGTTTCAGTACTTGTGGCCAAAACTGTCTTTCAAGTTTATTTAGAACCCCAGAGCACTTTAGCCCATGAAGGTGAGACCTGCCAACACGCAAGTTTCAACCACTGAGATGGGTGATTCCCCTTCTAGCTAGGGCAGTCTAAATGCTCCCTCCATGGATGTCAGCTGAATTCAGCCCAGTTTTCCTTTCCACTGTGTATTAGGCCATTTTTCACACTGCTATAAAGAAATACCCAAGTCTGGGTAATTTGTAAAGGAAAGAGGTTTAACATGTGGACTCACAGTTGCACATGGCTAGAGAGACCTCAGGAAACTTACAATCATGGCCAAAGGGGAAGCAAGGATCTTTTTCATATGGTGGCAGGAGAGAGAAGAGCGAAGGGGGACGAGCCCCTTAAAAATCAGATCTCGTGAGCACTCACTCACTATCACAAGAACAGCATGGAGAAACCACCCACCAGGTCCTTCCCTCAATACATGGGGATTATGGGATTACAATTTGAAATGAGATTTGGGTGGGGACACAGAGCCAAACCATATCACACTGTGACAGGGCAGCATTGAGTTCAATGCAAAGTCCCACACTCATTGTGCTATCCCTCTGCCAAGCACAGAGATTACCTATCTCTCTGTGCCACACTGTGACTGCTGTTGAAGGGTGGGGGAAGAGGTTGCACTGGCAATTCAAGACTGTCTTTCCTACCATCTTCAGTGCCTCCTTCAGTGATATGAAGTTAAAACTAGGTACTGTGAGTGCTCACCTGATTTTTGATTCTTATGAAGGCACTTTTTGTGTAGACAGCTGTTGAATATGGTGTTACCGTGGGGTGGTGGCAGGGGGTGACAATTGACGGAGGCTTCTGTTTTATTTGGCCATCTTGCTCCTCCCTCTGGTCTCTAGTTGTTTTAAAGAGTTTTTTCTTTAAGGAATTTAGTTCTGATGTGCCTCAGTGTGAATTTCTTAGAGCTTATCCTATTAGGGATTCACTCAGCTTCTTGAATCTGCGGGCCTATGTCTTCCACTTAATTGGGACATTTTCAGACTTTATTTCTTCAAATATTTTTTCCAGTCCCACACTCTTTTGCCTTTGCTTCTGGGATTTTTTTTTTTCTTTTTGAGACAGAGTCTCACTCTGTCACACCGGCTGGAGTGCGGTGGCACAATCTCGGCTCACTGCAACCTCCACCTCCTGGGATCAAGTGATTCTCCAGCCTCAGCCTCCCGAGTAGCTGGGATTACAGGCATGCACCACAAAACCCAACTAATTTTTCTAGTTTTAGTAGAGATGGGGTTTTTCTATGTTGGCCACATTGGTCTTGAATTCCTGACCTCAAGTAATCTGCCTGCCTTGGCCTCCCCCAAAGTGCTGGGATTACAGGTGTGAACTACTGCACCTGGCTGCTTCTGGGATTCCTGATACAAGTTTATATCTTTCACAGATCCCTTAGGCCCAGCTCATTTTTTTCCAGTGTGTTTTCTCTGTTCATATTGAGTGAATTATATTCATCTAAGTTCACTGATTCTATTCCATCATTTCCATTCTACTAAATTCCATCCAATGATAATTTTGTTGTTGTTCCTATATTTTTTCAGTTCTATAATTTTCATTCAGATTTAGTTCTTCTGTAAAATTTCAATTTCTTTGTTGAAATTTTGTTTTTGTTTCAAGAAAATTTATAATTAATTGTTGGAGGCATTATTATGATTTACAATTGTTGTCAGACAATTCCAACATTTGTCACTGGTGCCAGTTGATTGATTTTTCTCAAATTGTGGCTTGCCTAGTCCTAGCATGACTAGTGATTTTCAACTACATCCTGAACACTTTGGTTATTATATTAGGAGTCTCTTGATCCTGTTTAAATATACTATTGTAGCAAGCCATCACACTGTTTAGGTTTGCCATGTCGGCCTGGCTTACTTTTGCGGGCTTTAATTCTAATGATAGTTTAAGTTTTTAGAGGCCTTGCCATGTTATCCCAATCTGCTTTGTTTTTATGGTGTTGTTGAGGCTCTTCTTCAGTCGTTGCTGGTGATATCTGTGGGGGTGAAAGGCACTTCCCTGTGTTACGGGGTGTCACTGAGCCACTTCCTGTAGTGGGGTCAGGGAGACAGAAGCTTCTGGGTGCAGGGACAGCAGGGAGACAAGGGGTTTTGCTGTTGCTGCTGCCGCTGCCGCTGCCGCTGCCACTAGCAGATAGAGCTGCCCACCAGTGTCCTGGTTGTGGAGCACAAGTTAAGTAGGCCTGGGGTTTGCTGCTGCTGCAGGTAGAGTAGCCAGCTCACTATGTCCTGTTTATGAAAGAGGTCTCAGGCTCCCCATGCGGTCTCTGTTGGGCTTTGTCTCCCCAGTCCGTTGGCCAGGACGTGCAGGCTGTTCTTGAGTTTTATGTCTAAGACTGTGGACAGCTCCAGGTTGCAGGCCTCCAGGTCCCCTAATTGGGATATGTGGGGAGAGGAAAAGAAAATCCAGAGAATTCACCGTGTTGTCGTTCTCAAGTCCTGGGGCCCCTGGCCAGTGAGCCTTCTTCTTTCCAGCTTTCATCATCATTTTATTGTTGTTGTTGAATAATCTCTAGGATATCTGGTTACATTTAGAGACGATTACCTTTATGTTTTTCTGAGGTACGGACGAGGACACTGGGGCACATAGAAGGTAAGTGATTTGTGGCAAAGCTGCCTTCAGGATTTTTTCTTTGGGGACCAGACCATGGCTACACATTTTAGCAGAACTTCTGAGGCCCTGGGGCCCAATGTAGGTTCTGTCTCTCCTCTGTGCCTCCTGACCAATGCTGCCACCTGGGAACTCCGCTCCTGCCTCTGGTCTGTCACCACCTCCCCTACGTCCATCATGCTGCCATGGCTATCACCAGATCAGACTTGCCATAGTCCCCTATCACAGCCCCTCTCTTCTGGGGGCCCTGCCCAGAGCTCTGGGGCCTGTATGTGGCAGGAATGATAGGGCCCTGTCCCACTGTGGCCTGGGCTCACCACCTCTCCTCCTCCCGGCCCCATGGCTTTTGTTATACTCCTCTATTACATCAGGCTGATGCCTACTCCTCTGTCTCCAAATTCAGACATGCTCCTCAGTGACCATTCTATTTTCCTGGGCCAAGACCACCTGTCTCCTCCCTGAGGATGCCTAACATGGACAGTGCACATGAAAGCAATCTGAAAGCGCTAAAGTCTGTGGCTATAGACATAGTGGTCAGCAGTGTGGACACTGAGACCTTACTTCCTGGTTCAAATCCTGATTCCATCACTTATAAACTCTGGGACCATGGCAAGTTGCTTAAGTTCCCTGTGCCTCAGTTTCCCTACCTGTAGAATGGAGAGAATGACAGGAATTACCCCATGGTATAGTTGGGATGAATTAATAGTCATAAAGCCCTGAGAACAAGCTCATAGATCTACCACTGCTCAACAGGGTATTCATGTTTTAAGTTTTGTCTTACTACCTGTGAACCCACAGCGTGCACTGCTCAGACCCTGGTCTCTTTTGCCCCGCATGTTGACCCCATGTCACATAATCAAGAACACGAGGGTCTAAAGTGAGGTCAGAGATCACTTCAAACCTCTTCAAACTCCAAAAATCTCCACTTCAACCCCTAAGCCAGAAGGCAGCATCTTTGTGCAAACTCGCCAATGTGAGAAAATCAACACTTCCCACTGCTTCTGAAGAACTCCAACGTTAAGAACGCTCTTCAACTAAGTTGCAACCTCTTTTCCTGTAACTTGGAGCACACCAGTTCAGCTCTGCCATCCGAGGCTGCGCAGAGACCCCTCATGCCCTGGTATCCTCCAAAGTATCCCCTGCACACCTCATCCACATAAAGACATTCAGTTCTTCCAGCTGTTTCCTTCATCATCCTCTTCCCTTGCATATGAACATGCTTCTGGCTCCTGAAGTCCTTCTTAAAACAGACTTCCCATGCTGAACACAAGCCTCTTGGTGCCACTTAACCCCTGAAGGGCATGGCAGGACTAACACTGCCTTCTTCATTTCCAAAGATGAGGCTAGTATTAATAAAGCACAAGAACACACTGGTTTTGTGAGTGTGCAGCTAACAATTACTCCACACCTATGGGATGGTCAATTTGTTTCATCTCTTATGCCAGCCCTAATCTACTGGCAGTGGCTGCCTAGAGTTAGGAAGGCCTGTGAGTTGCAATTCAGTGGAGAAGGGAAGGTCCTGGGATCAATGAGTAACGTCAATGAAGTATGAGAAGGAAATAGGGACAGATATGCTTGCTGGCAGTGATACTGTCATTAAGCTGCATTTCTCCTCCATCTTGTACATTAGTTGATCTGAGACTTAACTGAGATATTAAATGCCATCTGGAAAGCTATAAGGCATATGGCGAGTACATAGACTTCAACACTGACAAAGGGCCTGAAGCCTGGCTCTGCCATTTACCAGTGGAATGTCCTGGGCCTCATCTTCCTCTCTATAAAATGCAAATACTACTACTATTATAGGATGGGGCAAAAATGAAATGCAATCATTCACTGCTGCATTTGGCCACTTTTCAAGGTGACCAACAACTTCAAGGACTCTGAATTGCTGCATACTCTTTTCCCTCCCATCTTGGTGCCAACTCAATGTCTGATGAGCGTACTACCTATCTCCACAGCCAGGTCATGACTAAAGCAGTCACACAAGCAGTGATTCCAGTGCTCTGAGGCAGGCAGGAAGCAACTTTCACAGACAGACTTCCCTCTACTAATAAGCATGCATTGAGTAAGGTTATCCAACTGTTAAAAACTCCTTTAACTGCAGCAGTATCCAGCTCACAGTTCTCCATATTTCCCCCATCAGGAGGGCTGAGAGTTTTGCAGAAACCTGAGCAAAATTTTCCACCCCCTATCTTTGCACAATCCTTGGATGACTTCTAGGATTGTCTCTTTTACTTCTGAGAGCTCACAAATTATGTTTGATGAGCCATTCCGGAATGTTTCCTATAAGCAATATTAATATCATAAGTTGAAATGTATGCCATTTGTCTCATTTCCCTTTTGCAAGATGGCATTTGCCTATCTCTGGCATTCCTTCCCTTTCTTCATTGCTCTTTTCCACAATTATCCATGTGGAAATGGACACTCCCATTTGCAAATAAGTCCTTTTAATCTGGACCAAGAGAGCCAGACTCATGTGAAGCAACTACTGACCTCTCATCACCTCCTCCATCACCCAGGACCTCAGCCCCCACTGGTACAAGGTGTACTGCACATCCCTGGTGTGTGAGGTAGACTTGCTGGGTCATTGAGATGGTGATGAGCATGCCCATGACAAAGTTAGAGCAGGCACTATCTGTCAGTGTGCCCATTGTGTTCAAAAGGGGCATCTTTACAACCCTTTGCAAATCCCTAAGGTTGAAAACATGATTGTTTTAGGGTGCTCTTTGACTTTCTTTCCCTTTGGTAACCAGCCCTCTTGGCTTTCCTTCCTGAGCCACCTTTCACAAGGAAATGAGTTTTACAGTCACTTTGTAGGAGTTGCTATAAACACAAGGACCACTGAAGACTAATGCCAGGCAGGTACCAGGCTTAACTCGCGAGAGGTGAACCAGCTCCTCTGGACACATGATTCACGTTGAAGCAAGAAGTGATCTGGTTCCTGGACTTTAGGGTTCATGCTAAACCCCCAGATTCCAGAAGTTTCCAACCAGCATTTGAAGGCTGCTCTGGTCTTCTAGGCCATGGGTAATAATATAACAAATGTGGAAAGAGAAAATGATGCTTTTCATACCTGCCCCAAGACACCCCAACAGGCTGACCTGCCAACTCTGTATTTCACCAAAAGGGCAGCCACGGGACCAGCTCTTCACACACAGTCCCTGGAAGTGAGGGTGGGAAGAAGACACCCTCTAGGACCCTCACAGTCGCTCACACCTTGGCCTCTGCCCCCAAACTGAAAATAAAAACTGAAAGGGAGACCAAAAAAGGGCAAGAGAGCAAAGTCAGCATTTCACAGACAGGGACCTGTAGTCTGCCTTTTTGGCAAGTCAAAGGGCACCAATAACCAGGCGAGGTGGTGTGAGCCTGTAGTCCGAGCAACTTAGGAGGCTAAGGTGGGAGGAGCACTTGAGCCCAGGAGTATGAGGCTGCAATGAGTTGCAATCCCACCACTGCACTCCAGTCTGGGTGACAGAGCGAGGCCCTCTTTTTTGTGTGTTTGAGGTGGAGTTTCGCTCTTGTTGCCCAAGCTGGAATGCAATGGCATGATCTCGGCTCACTACAACCTCCACCTCCCGGGTTTAAGCAGTTCTCCTACCTCAGCCTCCCGAGTAGCTGGGATTACAGGCATGCACCACCATGCCCAGCTAATTTTATATTTTTTAGTAGAGACTGGGTTTCTCCATGTTGGTCAGGCTGGTCTCGAACTCCTGACCTCAGGTGATCTGCCCACTTCAGCCTCCCAAAATGCTGGGATTACAGGCATGAGCTATCACTCCCCACATGAGGCCCTGTCTCTTAAAAAAAACGAGAACATACACACAAAACTGGCTGCTTCGGGAATTTTTAGGGAGTGTCTAACATTCTTCTTCAGTGTTTCCGACAGTTTTGCGGCTTCCTTCCATCCTCTACGTGGAAAACCCCCATTTCACGGGAAACCCCAATTCAAGTTGACCAGCATGTTTCAATACAAGTTTGTAAACATCCAAGAGTTTGATGTGCTCAAGTTTAGCCAAAAATGTACCAGGTTTTATAATGTGCCAAGTCAAATGTTTGGACTAGAGTGAGGTCTCTTTGACAGGTAAGATCAGTGGTGGCTGTACAAGGCGTAACTGCTAAGAAACCTGGTCTCCAGGTGGTAGAGGAGACTGAATGGAAACCTAGCGTCAAATTCCAAAGACAGTCGACAACCCCTGGGAGCCTTCTAGCATGGCACAGCCAGCAAATAAAGCATGGCCAAAGAGCAGGGACCAGAGAAGAGATTCCAAAGCCAGGGTATGAAAGCTATCCCAAAAACACCCCTGCAGAACCAAGATGGAAAAAAAGTCTTTTGCTTTAACCCACCAAGTTATATATACCTGCAGCTGCAACGCTGAGCATCGGACTGAGGAATGAGGTAAACCAAAAGGTCCACCGCTTGGATGCCTTAGCTATTTGTCTCAAACTATCATGTTGTACACGAGTCCCCTGGCAGGCCTGAGCCCTGCATTTCCAACCAACAGGCTCCCAGGTGATGCAGATGCTGCTGGTCCGAGACTACACTGTGAAGTGCAAGGCCCGAGATGAAGTCCTAGGGTGCTTCTCCGCTGTTATGCAGCACCAAATATGGGGCTTCTTCACTCTGCCAGATTCTGAACTGGGCACGGGATGTAGGAGTTCTAGATGAAAACTGTTAATTCAGAAAGGACAGCTCAACTGGGGGACGGTATATGGAAGGGGACTTTGCGAGCTTGTCCTGCTGAGTAATCCAAGTGTGGACCAAGTAGCTGGCAGGAAATTGGCTGCCTTTTTCTTTATAACTCTCTTCATGCTGCTGGGAGTCGTTTCTGACATCCCTGGGCGATCACAGAGCATGTGTCACAAACCTGCACAGGCCCTTTATTAATTCAGGTGCTCCCCCAATGCAGAGCCACCAACACAGCCAACTACAGGCTCACTAGGTGTCATTTATCAAAGCAGTACATGCTCCTGTATGGAAGGAATAACAGGAGCATGTGCTCCTGTTGAAGGCTCCCCTGACCAGAAACCAACTCATGCATGCCTTTGGCTCGTCAGCAGGCATCTTGTCACTTGTCTTCAGTGTCTGAAGCTGCCCCATGGTAGGCGTCCTTCTGGATCTGCTATGGCCATGGTATGGGGATACTATGATCAAGTTTGACTTCTAAAAACTACCACTGTGTGGATGCCCTGTCTTTCTCTTTAGCAATCCACCTGGATGCAATCTGGGAAAGCCATGGCCAAGGTTCAGGCACAAGTCCTGGCCCCGACATGACACACCACAGCATCACAGGGCCCAGCTTCTCCCAGTGGTTGCCTGCCTCACTTCCCCGCATCAGCATCAGCAGGGGCCTCGAAAACCCTAAGACTCTTCCCCACCTCAGTTCAACACTGACCAACCTGCCTTCTTTTCATTCTCTCTTGGCTGCTGATACCAATCACAAGTGAGAAGCATGAGTCACTGAGGTTTACTTAGCACAGGTTCTCTCAACACTGTAGAAGTGAGGCTCTGCTTAACAAGAGGATGCCCTACTCATGCTTCCAGCGACTTGCTAAGAAAATGATAACGTCCCTCATTCTATATTCATCTACTGCTGTATATTTTTTTCCAAGAAAGGCCATTCCCAGATCCTCATTCTGGCCCCTGGAAACTACTGTCTATGCTCTGCTCTGATGTCAGGAACAAAGTGCAGGATTCCGTGGCTCTCCCAGATCCCCCGAGCTCTTCTGCTGGCCCTCTCTGTCTGCCACCGCCATTTGGCAAAACCACCACCTTTGCGCAAAGTGAGAGCGAGTCATCTGTGACCTCAAACAGATGGAGATGAGAAGGGCCCTTTCCCAGAATGTGCCACTGACTGGGCTGGTGGCAAGGTCCCCAAAGGCATTCAGGTTTCTTCCAGAGGCCACAAGTTGGGCCTGTTCACTACAGGAGAGGTCAATTCCAGAATGAAAAGAGAATGGTTGACCGGAGCAAGGGCACAGGGACGGCAGGGGGAACCCCAGGAGGGGCAGGTCTGGAGAAGTCAGGTATTTGGTTTCAAGTTGTCCACTGGCAGTGGGCAGTAAGTGCACAAGGGTTCCAGGCAGGAAACCAAACACCTGGAAGAATGGGGACGCTCCTTCTACAGAGAAAGCTGCATCAGATCACACCCCTGCCACCTGAACACTAAGGCAACCCTAGCTGTGTAAGCCAAAGGTGTCTTTCCAAGTAAAGGTTAAGTGAGTCCAGTTACCAAGAGAGCCACCTGGACAGGGCTCAGCGCTGGCCCTGGTTCTGTTCACGTGTGGAAAGGGCACTGTGCCGTGGCCTGAGCTTCAGGTCCGAGACCACTCAGCCACATAGCGCCGTGGGAAGGGAGGTGGCTCACCATCTGCAAAATGATGACTCTGGACATCCCTTCCAGCTCCAAGAACCACTCAGTGGAGGCTGCCAGAAGCTCTGGCACAAGAAAACTACATCTCAGCTAACTGCTGGAAGAGTCTGGAAGTTCTGAGAGGATTTCGGAATCTGGTTCTTTAGCCAAACTCAACTTTCCTCCTGCCTCCTCAAACACCATCTTGGATGTCATTATTTTAGGCAAGGGAATCTACCTGATAATTAAATGCAAAGGATTCCTGGGGCAGAGACAAACACCAGCACAGCGTGTGTAACCTGCCTTATTACAGTAACACAACTCTGGGGGCAGAGGAAGCCTCTGCACGGCTGGACTTCCTATCATGATGCTGAGGTCCAGCCAACAGCTGTTGGGACATGCTGCTCCAAATACAGGTGGGAC
Organism: Trachypithecus francoisi; assembly: GCF_009764315.1. Taxonomy (NCBI): domain Eukaryota; kingdom Metazoa; phylum Chordata; class Mammalia; order Primates; family Cercopithecidae; genus Trachypithecus; species Trachypithecus francoisi. Next base: position 88,516,044 of record NW_022681468.1, on the reverse strand, counting down.
TGCATGTGCCTGCTTGCTGACAGGCTTTTAAGGGCTGTCTGTTTTGAGTTTCCCTCCCTCCCAGCCAGGTGTCAGGCCTGGCCTGGTGGGATTTGGGAAGGCTGTGGCCGAGGTCCTCTTTGGAACAGAGGCTCTGGGTTTTCCACACAACTGGAAGAAATGTCATCGCGTCGCATGCGACTCCCCATCAATGATGAGACTCCAAAGGAAAGCAATGCAGTTTCTCTGCAACCCGTGAATGCAGGACCATGAGGAATTACTGCTGATGGCAGTAGGGCCATTTAGACAGAGCCCACAGTCACAAATGCTCCTTGCTGCTCTGGTCGCTGCAGCAGCACCTCCCATCCACGATTCTCTGCTGGGGAGAGGCCAGAAGGAAATTCTGCTTTTATTTGTGTGGGAGAAAGGGAGCGGGAAGGAAGCAAGAAATCAGGCAAAGCTGAGTGGGGCAGAGCAACAGCTGTCCCGTGGGTCCTCCACAGTCACAAGCTCATTCTATCATGGCCAAGGCACCAGGAGGTTCACGGCTTGTCAAAGTGAAGAACCCTACAAGTGTCACCAGCAAAACTCCCTGATATGACTTACGCATTGCAAGCCTGTATCAAAGTATCTCATGTAACCTATAAATATACATACCTACTATATACCCATAAAAATAAAAAATCAGTAAAATATAAATACATAAATAAAAGGAAATAAGACCTGCATGTTTTGAACAACTCTGGAATTTGGGTAAGACTGCCATGCCCAGTGGATGCTCACACACTGACTTTGATGCAGGCGCCAAGTGCAGAGGAAACTGTATTCAGGAATCACTCCAAGCTCCCCAGAGGGAAACCTGAGAGCCCTTAAATGCTGCAAGCGCCACCAATTACCCTTCAGCAGAGAAGGGAAGACTGCCCGAGGCTGTGAGAGCTAAGTGGGAACTGGGGATGAGGCCCAGGCAGGAACCTGCTGGGAAACCTGTCTAGAGCCTGTCCAAGGCTCCAGCCCTTCCTAGGGGGAGGCACCCCCTTTTCTGTTCCTCCAGGAAGGCCAACCCCTATGTGAACACAACCACAACTGCCCTAATTCCAACTAGAACAAAAGCATGCTCCCTCTCCCTCCAGGATTTCCAAACAGTTATGACATTCCCAGAAACTCTCTCTCTGCGTACCTTCAACGCCGGCCCATCTGATGTCTGTGCTGGGTGCAGCACTGTGCTGGGTGCTGCACCTATTGGGTGCAGCACTAAGGCCAAACATTTGAGGCACGAGCAGCCACCACCCATGGCCATCTGCTGGTGGGCTACCTGCCTGCCTAGATCTGTCCTGTGTCCATTCTGTGTCCCCACAGCACTGTGCCGGCTGGCCCATTCTTAACACAAATCACAGACAAGCATTTCCATGCTTCACACATCTGGATAATGGCTTGCTTTCCTTCCTGTTCTGGGACTGAGACAATTTCTTTTCATTTGAACCATGTCAACTCCAGTTATGAGAACATTTCCCTCGCATGGCTCTCTCCCCACCTTCCCTCTTCCCCATCACAGCCCAGACACACGTCCACCCACTGCCCACGGACCACACTTCTCAGGGATCAGATTCCTTCACATTCTGAGCTGCAGGCCAGGCAAGCACATCCTTAGTCAATGTGGCATCCTTCCCGACGTCCACTGTCCCAAACTCACCTTGGCATAGCAACACATCTGGCTGGAAGCATCCAAAGTAATGAAAATTAGAGGAGACCGAGCTTCACCTGCACCTGGTGGCATCCCCACCTGCCCTCTGTCCTTGCAGGGCCCACCTATCCCTCTACCTGCTCTCCTGCCTCATCCGGGTCCAGGCTTCTGCCCAGCCCATTCTTCCAGTAGCTTCACCACAGGTCACTTTACGCTTTGTGCCATGCCCTCCTTGAGGTCTCCTGGGAGCTGATGGAGTAGAGACAGGACTAAGCCTGTCTATGGTAGCAACATTCAGAATGGCCAGGTCCTGAGTGCTCACTCGGAAGTGGCGAGGTGCATGGAACTCAGGGTGACCGAGAGAGAGAGGTGAAGCAGGCAGGTTATTTTTAGCATAGCCGGGCTCAGCACTGAAGGAGACCCAGTGCTGGCTCCCCAGCACTGGGGCCTTGGAGGCATCGGGTAAAGAGACGGTGGCAGGAACGCGGGCGAGGCCAGAAAAAAGAGTAACAGTGAGACCCCTCCGATGTTGCGTCTTCCACGGTTCTCCACCTGGGATATGAGGAATCTCCTGGAGGGCCTTCCTGAGCTTCCTGCCCTAGAGCGAGCGCATCAATCAATGGTGGGTGAGGCTGGGCCACTGCATTTCTAAACACCCAGTGCTCCTCCTGTGCATCACTGCCAGGCATCATCTACGCCAAGTCCCCAGCTTTTGTCCAGACAGTGTTTTCCAGAGGCCACAGGCTTGGCCTCTCCACTACAGGAGAGGTCAGTTCTAGAACGGAAAGAGAATGGTTTTTTGACCATAGCAAGGGCACAGGCATGTCAGGGGAAACCCAAGGAGGGGCAGTTCTGGAGAAGCTCCTCCCCAAGGAGAGGCTGCAGGAGGCTGAGCCCATGCGTGGCACTGGTGCCACTTGGGCTGGAGACCTTCCATGGTTTGGGCTGGCTCCCAAGGTCAGGCATTTATTGAACCCTGGTCTGGCTCAGGCTTATCTAACAGACACTCCTCAATTCAACAAAGGCAGAGGTTTATTTTCCACAATGAGAAAGCTTTTTATTTTTCTATATAAAGATATATCCTTTTTGTTTTTCTGAGCGGGTGGTGGATGGTGCACAAAGCAGACTCCCTCCCTTCTATTGTCACCCCACCTAGAAGGTCCTGTCTCTAGACGTGTCCCAGGAGCTTGCTGCCTTACCTGATTGAGATGCAGGCGGGCACAGGGTCCTGGGTTTACCTAGGCCCAGAGCGACCAGTGGACACTTGGTTCTGTGCCCGCCTGCCTGCAGCTGCACTAGGACCAGCTCCTCCTGCCAGGCACCTCCCCTGGACCTCGCTGCAGCATACTAGAACCACTTCCCTTGAAACACAAGGCACTGAGCAGCCTTCATAGAGCTATGCACTTTCTTTTATACTGGAGCTTCCAAATCACAGCCAACAACAGATGCTACAATTCCAACAGCTGCATTACACCCAGTCACTTTAAAGTCACACTAAAGTTACTGCCAACTCCCTCCTTGATCTGGGTTTTATTTTTGCTTTTTCTCATGGGCAGTCAGCACAGAGCTGAGCTTCTACCGGTCATCAGGGGTCAGTCCTTCCCATGACCAACCAGAGTTGAGCCTGAAAAGCAGGGGCCTGAGAGAAACAAATGCTTACTTCTGGCTTTTCCTCTTTCTCTTTAAAACCAAACTGTGATTGGCATATTGGACGCTGACATCCAGGACAAGGCACCCTGTTCTGGTTTCTTGAAGGAGAAAACCTGGGGTGTGTCATCCCAGCTGGGCTGTTTCTCTCAAGGAACTGCCCCCTTTCCATGGATCCTGTCTTAACAAGGATCAGCCGGTAAAAGATGCCTGTTGTAGCCATCTTCCTGTGTGCAGGGGCTGCTGCTTTCTAATGATCACCGCGGGATGGAGAAAGGCAAAAGGAGACCCCGGCTAAATACACTCACTTTAAGGTGCATTTCTCAAGCTACCGCTATGGAAAGGGACACAGCTGTCTTCCTCACACTTAACACAGCCAAGATTTCTAATTACTAGCTGAACCCAAAGGTAGCACACAGCTGCCCATCAGAATAGCCTTTCATGGGCAAGAAGGCAACCAAGGACATGGGTTTGCATTTAGGAACCTCCAGGCTGTTGTCAGCATGACTGCTGCTCAGCTCGGACTCTGCCTCCAGGCAGCAGCAAGGGTGGCCCCTCCACAGCTTCTCACACAGCACCTGCACCAGGACTTGCCATCCCCCAGCTCCTGTCCACAGCAGAGCTGGGGAGTCTTCTGCAGCCCGCTCCTTTGTAAGGGCAGAGAATCAGAAAGCTGTTAATCTAATGAATCCACAGCTTCAGCTCAGCGGTTACAAGGAAGTTAATGATGATATATGAGAGGCAGGATCCTTGAGAAGGCCCCAGGCAGGGAGCTTTTAAAATCTTAGATTCATTTATGTATTAATATGTAAATGGAGCCTGTTCCATGCTTCTGGAAAACCACAAAACTACTGATCATTTTCATTGGCATCGCTTTCATTCTAATAGTCTCAGACTTATGTTAATTAAATAACTGGCCCATTGTTTGGTCTCAAAAAAAAAGAAGCTGTCGATCTCATCTATGGTACTCAAGTGTCCTAGGGAACCTCTCACCATGATATGGTCATTGTCCTTGGTCAGCCAGCAGCAGCTATACACATGGACATTTACTTCCCTTAAACTGAGAGTACCTTGGTTTTTGACTCTACAAGTTCTCTTCTTTATTATTTATTTCATGTAATTTATATCCTTATTTTAATGGGCCTATTGCAGTATGTATAATCATATAAGTGATCCCAAATCATATTAAGTAGTAACTATAAATTTTAAAGAAGCAATACTAGTTTCCTAACCTGTAAAGTAAAAGCTACATAATACCTACTTCATAACACTGACTCAATGGCATGATAAACACACAGCATCTCACACAGTACCCTGCACATAGTAAGTGTTCAATACATGAGAGATCTGATCTGAGTTAAACATCACTAGTATGTTATTAATTCATGGCCAAAGCAGCATTATTGACATTACCACGGCAAGAACTTTAAATTTAATTATAATTTAGGACCTATTTGATTGCAAATTGGATTAGAGCCAGTTTATTGTACCAAATAAATTATGTTTGAACTATTTAAAATAAAACCATGCATACAAAGAGACATTAGAAAGAGAAGAGGGAGGAAAATATAATTCCAGGATGTAGATGAGTTAATTGCTGAAAATGAGCCCTAAATCTAGCTTTGTGTTTTCTGACAGCCAACGCAGAAACAAAATCATGTTAATCTGTGCAACTCATTGTTTGATAAGTGGAACATGTAGCTTATACAGAAGCGGAACTTTTTTCCTGACAATCAGATTTTAGGGTAGCTGCTCACACCAATCGCCCTATGAAGCACGTTAGGTGACAAACAGAAGAGCCGCACCTTTGCGTGCTATGTGCAAAGGCACACACGCAGATACCTTCCCTCCAGAAATGTTTCACTTTATCCACATTCCATGGGAAGGGACCAGTGGGTGAACCACCTGGAGACTTTTTTCACATAAGCTAAGGAGTATGGAGTTTAATGGATCCACTGTATTCCAAAATATAGAACAGCTTTCAGGTTTTGCGTCTGTGAAACAGCCTGGCCGGTGACTTCGCTGGGCGTGCAGGTTGGTCTTGGCCTTTTCCAGCAGCCTATATAGCCTGGAACCACAGCCCAGTAACCAGAGGGGCCTGCGGATGGGGAGGACATGGCTTCATCCTCGGGGATCTGCTTCCCAACACTTGTGACTAATCAAAGTTGACAGACTTCCCTGGGAAATCTGTAATTACCCTAAGAGGGGGAGGGCCAAATGCTAGCAAGATTTATTGGCTTTGATTAACAATAAGGTGTTTGTTTTTGTCGGTAATTAGAGTTGAATAGCAAGCTATAAAGAGTCCTCCAAGAAATTCTAAACAGTCTATAGCTAAAGGGTACTAAAGTGTGTTTGAATCTAACCATTCATCTTTGCAGACCTCCAGTGCAGGGAGGCCAGTGTTTGATCCCGCACACTCGAACAGGTCATCAGGGAGAAAATGGCCCTCTGTATTTTTAATGTCTGATGAGAAAAGACCTCCATGCAGCATGTGTGCGCCCACACATATGTGCAAATGGCACTTAGCATGTGCCATGCTGCTGGATGCTGGCGTGGGACATTGTAGTTCATGTAACTATAGCTCAACTCACCTTATTTAAATTGACCATTCAAAGGCCCATAACAGCTCGGGTGTTGGTAAGTACTCTGATATCCCTGCATCCTCATAATGATTAGGTAATTGATTCTTAGGTACTATGGCATGCTGGTTGGGTCGGTCCCTTGATGGTGGGAAGATGTTTGCCAAACTCATTCTGATTTATGGTTTTTTTCCCCAGCAGATCACTCTTGGATACAAGATTTTAAGAACTCAGATACAATTAATTAATTGCAAATTAATGCAGTTGAACTTCGTTTAAAATGCAGTTGACTAATACAAATGCAGTTGAACTTCATTTAAAAAACAGTATGGGCAAAGAATTGTCACCAGTATTTTTAAAAATAGAGTCAAGATGAGACAACTGTGTACACAGAGACAACCTGTCATCTTGCTTCACCAGGTCCTGGGTCAATAACATGGGATTTCCTCCCTACCCCAGGAAATGCGCATAACATTATTTCCACTCTCTGTTCCTACTCACATCATGACACACAATAGGTAGGGAAAGGCCAACTACCAAACCCCTCTACAGGAATGGAAACAATTAAGACGGCACTAGATAAACCAAAACAACAACAAAAACAGGCAGCCAAAAAATGGATGAGTCCATGTCCTTACAGGGACATGGATGAAGCTGGAAACAATCATTCACAGCAAACTAACATACGAATAGAAAACCAAACACTGCATGTTCTCACTCATAAGTGGGAGTTGAACACTGAGAACACATGGACACAGGGAGGGGAACATCAGACACTGGGGCCTGTTGTGGGGGTGAGGGACTAGGGGAGGGGATAGCATTAGGAGAAATACCTAATGTAGATCACAGGTTGATGGGTGCAGAAAACCACCATGGCACGTGTATACCTATGTAACAAACCTGCACGTTCTGCACATGTATCCCAGAACTTAAAGTACAATTAAAAAAAAAAAAAACAAAACAGCAAAAACAGAACAAAACAAAAAGGTCATAAAATCAATTCAGTGGATGTGGACCAGCATTTTAAAAAGTGAACAGAATATAAACTCATTAAAAGGCATCACTCATAAACAAACAAAAAGTAAAGCCACAGATATGGCAAATGCTTGAGAAAAACAATTGCTTTTATACTCCTTCTTATACATTGACTTTACTCTCATAAAAACTAGAGTTAACAGTTGAGACCCCAGGCGTCTTACTGTGTAGGTCATTAGGAAACCTTTACAATAAGTTTCCCCCAAGAACTAGATTTCCATTTAATTATGTTCTATTCAATCCAATATAAACTTTTCCACTGTTCTGCATGCTCTGGCCTCCTCAATTTAATTTTCTTTTAAGTTCTTAAGCAGTCATATCACAATCTTTCCTTCAGAGAAACATAAAACAGACATCTATTCTAGGAAAAAGAATAACCCTCAGGCCACAGTTTTAGCATTATCTGGCTTTCTGCCACTTGAGGCTTCCTGCAGGTGATCACAACCTGGGGCCAGCCACTCAACAACCCCTCCAGGAGGTTGCCTCGAACTCCCCCTAAGGCATGCTCTAAGGTTCTATGGTTAATTCATCCTAAAGAGAAGAATCGCTGCATGCAAAGACTCTCATCCACAGCTGTTAATTCTTCAAAACTAAGACACTAAATTCTACATTCAGAAAGTCGGACTTTAGACCTGGCAGAAAAGGAAATGGAAAGTCAATAGTATAAAGACCCACCCCATTATGTGAATAACAGACTTGGAGTGAATCAAAGATCATGCTCATCCCGGAAAGAAGTACAACGAAATAAGGACATCCTGAGAAGAACCTCTTCTCTCTACTCTGTTGGCTTTAGGAATAGATGTGCACATCAAATTAACATTTCAACTCTCCAAGCCAATCAGTGCAGTAATCTCGTGGGGTCCCTGAGGGTTGGGACCCTAGTGTACTGACCTGGGTCCTTTATTGCAGAAGCAGCAAAGGCATAGAGCAGCACTGTTTTAGAACTTACAGAATTCAAGTGAAAAATCTGTATTCAAAAAAGGATTGAAAGAAAACAGGACGACACAGAGTCTGATACTTACTTGTGGCCCAGCTCATGCGCGATGGTAAAGGCCAAATTGAGACCATTGTCTTCGGCAAGCACACACTTCCTCTTAGCACTGCACACACCTCCTAAGTAAGCAATTCCTGCAGCAGAGACACAAAACACATCCTCTTCAGAACGTGGGAGGCCCTGGTCTCGCCAGGCAAGTCCGCACGGTCAACATCACGCACGGTCAAAGTCACACACAATCAAGGCAGGCACACTGGGACAATGCTGACCGAGTCTCAGCCCATACGGGAAGGGTTTGTGAATGATGCTTTTGTGTTCACCCAACAAAAACAATAACCACCGCAAGCATCCATCAGGCATCTAATATGCGTCAGGGGGTGTGCTGAGTAGTGTACTCATAGCACCTAACTTAATCCTCATGACCCAGGATGAGGGAAACTGAGGTTTGGAAAGGAAAGGTAACTCTCTCAAGGTCACCTGGATGGGCACCCAGTGCTGGGATCCCACACCAGATCTGTCTAACTTCAGTGCCCAGGGCTGGGACCAAGTGAGGCCAGCCAAGCAAGGTACCCAGGGTACAAGGTTGAAGAGGCCCTGAGTCTCAGGCAATGCCCCTATGCCCGCACACCCTGAGAGGGAGGCAGCGCCTCCTCACACTGCACATCCCGGGCGTGAGCCGGGGTCTGTGCTGGGTCTCATGGACAGCAAGCCCCGGAAGGCTGTGCAGAATGTTCTGCAAATGCTTCAGGAGCCCTTGAGAGAGGAAGACCCAGAGAAAATGGAGCCAGCGCTGGGAGAGCCAGGGCCTTGAAGTCCTCAGTGAGGACTAGCCCATGAGCCAAATGTGTGTCTCCACACACACGTGCTTGCCCCTAAGAACCTCACTCTAAGACAGGAAATCCGAACCATACACACACCAGGAGAAATGCAACGCAGGGCAGTGGAGGCTGCGTCCCAAGGATGGGCGGTGTTGGTGGGACAGCAGGCCAGCCACTGCAGGAGCGGCAGGCGTTTTCCAGGGGAGGAAGGTGGCTCTGGCCAAGGGACGCGTGGGATGACATGGGGCCCTTGGATGCCAGCCCCTCTGGGGAATGCTAGGAGGGTGGCCACAGCAGGAGTGGGGAGGGCAAGCCCATGCTGGCCACACTTCTGGGGACTGACCCTCCAGGGCTCCCCACCACAGCACTCCCTGCACCCAGGAAAGACATGTCTCACCCCGCAGGGACTGCAGGGCTTCTCAACAGGGCCTGCTAGGAAACCTGACATCTGCCCTCCCATGGGCGTTTAACCCCGAGGGCAGTTCCTCGATATGCCCCTGTGTGATATACAAGCGGATGGTGGAATGGGGTGGCTGTAGGAGCTCAGTACTCCCCTGGCTGTGCTGTCACATTGGGCGTGGGTGGGCAGCGGCTCTGCTGGCATAGCGCCATGGGGTGGATGGAGGCTAAACACAGCTGGACTCTGCCATCAGCCCCATGCCCTGGATGGGCTGTGACCACCCAAGGAAGGAGCACCTGCTCTCCACCACGGGCTGTCCCTCTATCGAGCTGCACACTGCTCCATTCCAAGGGCTCCTTCCATGAACTTGCCTGAGATGTCTCAGGAGGGAAGGAGTTGGCAGAGGGCAGGGGAGAACTGGGACAGGGGAACCATTTCATTAAAAACGACCCTTCCTCCCTGCTCCCAAAGAGCTAAACCAGCATCCTCTTTGCTGATGTCCAAATCAAACTGGTGCGGAGCTCAGCCACACACAGGGTGGGCCCTCTGATGTGGTGTGGTTCTGTGTTCCCACCCAAATCTCATCTCAATTTGTAATCCCCATGTGCCAGGGAGGGACCTGTTAGGAAGTGATTGGATCATGGGAACAGTTTCCCCCATGCTGTTCTTGGGATAGTGAGTTAGTTCTCATGAGAGATGATGGTTTTAGGAGTGTTTGACAGTTATTTCCCCCCCTCTCCAGCTGCACTGTGAAGAAGGTGCCTGCTTCCCTTTCCCCTTCAGCCATGATTGTAAGTTTCCTGAGGCCTCCCCAGCTACGTAGAACTGAGAGTCAATTAAACCTCTTTCCTTTATAAACTACCCAGTCTCAGGTAGTATCTTTATAGCAGCGTGAAAAAGGACTAATACATCCTCCTTCCTCGTCCTCTCCACAAGGCACAGAGGAAGCTCACATTGCCTGGCTCCACAGAGGTGTGGCTCCACGGCTCATGTTCCACACACTGGGCCCAGGTACCTCACTGTGGGTCTATTTTTATTTGGAAACATGCAATGTGCTTAGTTAAAAATAAATAAAAGACAAATTAAATGTTATTTTGCCTCAAGATGCTTTTGTGGCCACGTGGATGTCACAACCCAGCAATGCAGACTATTGAAAAGAACACCACCACAACCAGAAAGGATGCAATGTGGTTTCTCAGTACCTTCAAGGTCATTATTCTGGTTTTGTTTAAAAATGTTTTGTGGGTTGCTTTTACAAGTCTACCAGTGAGTAGGTGGAATGCTGCTACATAGCCCTGAAGGTATGTGCACGCGGCCCACGTGGGTGCATGCACACGCTCAGACACACACCCAGCAGTGCCCACCCAGCCCTGGCTGCAGCCTCTCTGGGTCAACGAATCAATTAGAAACAATCAGATCTGCACACCCTGGAGAAGTTGCCTGGTGAAAGGGGAAGGGAGACAGAGTAAGGCCAGATGTGTTGAGCTTGCTGTCCTGAGTGTGCCTGCCATGGGCTCTGATGCAGAACTGGCAGACCTCACATGCCACACAAACACTTCCCCCTGGCCTCAGCCACACTCAGCATTCAGAGGAGGCAGCCCTGACTTTCCACTCTAATTAGGTAACGTGCAATGCTAGAGGAACAGTGAAGCAAGGAGCCTTCCAATAATTGCATTTTAATTTTTCCAAGGTGCAGATGATTTTTTTTTTAACTGGAAAACAAAGAATCAGTTTATTTACAAGAAATGCTCTTGCACAAAGGTGGATTAAGGTCTAATGCTGTTAATGATTTATTCCAATCGTGACCAGCCTGGTCATAAAACTGAGCAAGGAAAAACACATAAAAGAAACAGCTCCTGACAACAGAGCACAAGAGCTGTGTGTTTATGAGATGAGGTGGAAATGCTTAGAATGCACAAAACAAAGTCTGGAGAAAATCCCAGGTTGTTGTAAAATAAGAGCTATGGGGGGAATAAACGGTAATTAAGTCATCCAGCTTCAGCAGAAAACAAAGCCCACCACTATTCCATGTTACTAAAAAGAAACTGCAGTCTAGGGAAGACAGAGCCCTGGAGACTCAGAGATGCCCCCACCATCTCAGGCTGCAGAAGGCACCAAGCTAGAAAAACCCACCAAATCCTCATGCTGGTGCTTGTCAAGAAATGAGGAAAAACTAGTTTTCTCTGTATTGATTTATTAAAAACTGAGGTCTGTGACACTACAGTTTAGCAGTCAGTACACTGCTAACTTCAGTGCTGATGCTGTGGAACCTTCCAAGATAATCGGAATTCCCTTAGGCTGAGGTGAGGCTTTTAGACCCTGCAGTGGTGCTTTCACTGGCTTTCACATCCAGCCTTCTATGATTTAAAATTCTCCACAGATCACAGAACTTATTTAAAACTTTTTAAAAACATCAATTCCACATGTTTGCATAGTTTCTTGTAACAAAAGGGAGGCAGAAAGGCAACTGGAATTTATTAGTTGTGCCTCTAAATGGGCAAGACTGCTCGAACACTCAACCCTCCCTTGCTTGGCGAGTATGACTGGTCCCATTTTATAGATGGGGAAACAGAGGCTCTACTACACCCCTGACAACAAGTGTGTGCTTGTGTCCTAAATGGTGGCTCACTCCAACTCTACTATACCCCTGACAACAAACACACTCTCAAAAATATCTGAAACACAGAGGGTAAAAATGAAGGGGTGTGGGTCAGGCGCGGTGGCTCACACCTGTAATCCCAGCACTTTGGGAAGCTGAGCTGGGAAGATCGCCTGAGATCAAGAGTTTGAGAACAGCCTGGCCAACATGGTGAAACCCCGTCTCTACTAAAAATACAAAACTGGTGGGGTGTGGTGGTGACACCTGTAATCCCAGCACTTTGGGAGGCCGAGGTGGGCAGATTGCAAGGCCAGGAGATCGGCTAACGTGGTGAAATCCCGTCTCTACTAAAAATACAAAAAATTAGCTGGGTGTGGTGGCAGGTGCCTGTACTCCCAGCTACTCAGGAGACTGAGGCAGGAGAATGGCATGAACCCGGGAGGTGCAGCTTGTAGTGAGCTGAGATCGCACCACTGCACTCCAGCCTGAGTGACAGAGCAAGACTCTTTCTAAAACAAAACAAAAACAAGACAAAAAAAAACCATCCAAATTAGCCAGGCATGGTGGCAGGTCCCTAGAGTCCCAGCTACCCCAGAGGCTGAGGCAGGAGAATCACTTGAACACGGGAGGTAGAGGTCGTAGTGAGCTGAGATCCATCACTGTACTCCAGCCTGCGTGACACAGCAAGATTCTGTCTCAAAAAAAAAAAAAAAAAAAAAAAAGAAGGGGTATAATGAGTTCTTCTGAAACCTGGAGCAGCTCATTTAATTTATCCAGAGAAGAGGCTCCCCAGCCATGCCAGCGCAATACAGGTGCTCATCTGTCTTCTTTCTCTTCCTTTTCTCAGTAGAAGCATAATTTTTTAGAGAAAACTGGGTGAAGAGGCTTAATTAGTTTCTTTTTCAGTAGAAAACTACATGATATAAGCTCGTAACTCTTTATCTCGGGGCTGACCACTCAATCCTCTCTAGATTGAAGGAATAAACAACAAACAACTGTATAAACTCTGGTTGATGCAGTAAGTTGCTGCATATAAGCCATCTGCAGCTGGTGGCCTTGCTGCCCATTAGTCCAACCTTACAGGGTCTGCCTTTGAGAGAGATGGCTCCATTTTTCCCACCAACTGCTCAACTACCAAACACTGTCACAGTTATTGCTGGAACATCAAGCTGTCAGTCACAAGAAAGCAACTGGCATCTGCCCATACACCAACCATAGTCACGGATATTGAATTGCAGATTCAGGCTCACTGACAAGTCCTTGTGTTCTTGCAAACCTAAGTGGATATGGGTGTGATCTGAACGGGTGAACAGCATTTAGGAGCAAATGTCTTAGAGTCTAGGATGTGACAAAGGAAAACTAACTACAAAGGAATAATAAAGTTGGACCCCTACTTCACACCACATTTAAAATATAAGTCAAAATGAATTAAAGAGCTAAATGTGAGCGCTAAAACTATAAAACTCTTAGAAGAAAACTAAGATGGAAATCTTCCTGACCTTGGTGTAGACAAAGCCTTCTTAGCTATAACATCAAAAACACAAGTGGGGGTGGGAAAATCCTAACCTCTTGCAACAGAAGAGTGGCTGAGGGGGAAGGGGCTGGGATTGAGGTGAGGAGTCACCTTCATTTTTACTGCCAGCCCAAGCAATGAATATGCTGGCACATTCTCCGAGGAAGCCTTCCAGACTTTCCCCTTGGCAATTATGGTTTTCTGTGGACTGGGAGTCATCCAGCAGTTATGACCTTGCAGGCTAACTCTGTGTTGGTTTGTGTGTTATAATGCCATGTGAGCTGTTGCTTTGTGATGGGGTTTCTTGGTTATGGGTCACAGTCAGGAAAGGCTACTTCTGGGCCTTGCTCCCTAGGATTAATGAGACCACAGCTTAGGACACAGATGACCTTGGCTTCGGTTTCTCAGGCATCTCCAGGATCCTGGACTTTGGGAGGAGATGCTGTCTCTGGTAAGAGAATCACACGAGTTCCCACAGATGACTCGAGGGTCCCTGGGCTGGAGGAGTCACTCCTACAAGATAACATTTTCATGTGTTCTGTGAGTTAAGGGTAAGTGGAGGAATAAACTGGCCCTGGGATTTACAAGTTAGAATCAAAAAGTTTATGCCAACAGTTTGCTCTAGAAACCAAAACACGCCGGGAGGGGGAAGGAAGGAGAAATGCATAAGTGGTGATGTTCAAAAGGCCACAGCCAACTTGAGCCAAGTGCATGGAGATATCATGCAGACTACCCAGAGAAGATGACGCTCACGTCAGCAGGACCTGTCACATGGGAGGGGTTCTCCAGGGAGCAATGTAACATTTGTCAAATCACAGTGTGCCTCTCTTCGGAGAACCCCACAGAGTCTCAGGGGCTTCTGAAACAGGCCCTGATGCCCACCAGAAATGGTCCCAGGCAGGTTCACCTCAGGACATCAGAGGAGCCTTGAAAATCTCTTATCTTGACAAACCCTTTGTCAAATGTTTCCTGACTGCCTGTATGTGACAGGCCTCGTGCCGGGCAGAGTCTAAGCTGAGCAGGCGCAGGCCTAGGGGAAGCAGCCTCCAGGCCACTGCAGCAAGAGGACAAAGCAGCCGGCAGAAAGATGAGCAGGGATGTTCCAAGCCAAGCACCAGGGCCTGAAGGGTAGGTGATCGGGTCTCTGAAAGACAGCTGCGCCAGTGACCCAGCCCAGATCTGGCCTCTCCAGAGGGCAAACAAGTGGAAACTGGAGAGGAAGCTCCACACTGAGCCGTGCACTCACTGATCCCTGTTCCTCCCTCTGGCTTACCTGTCACAGCTGAGAGCCCCTCACCGAGCCACACCCTCATTCTGACTACTCTCTTGGCAAACTTTCCCGGACCACGGGTGGCTCCCTATGTGGGAAGCACCTGCAGGCAGCACCGTGAATGTAGCAGGTGATGAGCGTCTTTGAGTTCCCTTTCAGGAGACCTCTGGACCTCTGCAGGTACTCCCTGGCCACCAGAGAGGAACCCTGTCTTCTAGCATTTGGCTGCAGGAAACACAACCCCCTGACCAGCCTGCTGGATGGCTGTACCTCAGCAGCACTGCACCGTCACCTGTGTGCACACGTGAGTGTATGTCTGTAGACACGGGCATGGCCAGGACACCCCCTAACTGGAAGCATGAGGCTGATGCCCACACTAACTCCTACAGCAATGGGCCCTAGTGAATTTTGAAAGCTATAACACACTCACATTCTCTGTCAACTGCACTGCTTGGCACTTACTTTGGTCAATAATTTTAAAATGAACTTGGCTTAGTCCCACTTCAATGACAGCTTTCAGCCTCCTCTATCTTCTCTCACTGTAAATGTTTCCCCTTTGCTGGTGGGTTAGAATGCCCTCCCTCTCCCTAGGGACAGCTGGGGTTCTAGGTGGGGGTAAGGCTGAGAAGAAGTGTGATACGTTTTGGCTAAAAATAATCTTCTCCATGTGGGGAATGGGACAACTAAGTCTTCCATGGGGTCAGATATCCCCCAAGGGAATCTGGGAATGAATCGAATCTCCCTTCGGAGTTTCAAATGCAACCTGGAAGGAGGGGCACATTCCTGACTCAGCCTTCCCAAGGCAGCTGTCTGAGGTGTGTGCCTAGAATCATAATCTTTCTCAACATTTCTGTTTGAATCACATTTATTAGAGTAGCCACAGGCAGGGCCATGAGTGAAGGCTGCTAAACTGAGATGACAGCCAGAGCCAGGAAGAAGGCAGAGTAGGGGCTGGTAAGAGCAACCACATGCATTTTAATCATGCTCACTGTTATGAGCTAAACTGTGTCCCCTTGAAATTCAGAGGTTGAAGCCCTAATCTTCAATGTCACTGTATTTGCAGACAGGGCCTTCAGGGAGGTAATGAAGGTTAAATGAGGTCAGCAAGGTGGGGCCCTGATCCAACAGGTCTGGTGTCCTTATAAAAAGAAGAGACACTAAAGGTATTTCTCCCTCCCTTTCTCTTTCCCTCTCTCCAAGTGAGCACAAGAGGGCAGGTGAGGACACAGTGAGAAGGCAGCTGTCGACAAGCCAGGAAAGAGATTCCTTATCCCAAACCAGTCCTACTGGCACTGCGGAGTTCCAGCTTCCAGACCCGTGAGGAATAACTGTCTGCTGTGTAAGCCGCCCAGTCTGCAGTATTCTGTAAGAGGAGCTCTAACCAGGCTAATACACCCAGAGTGCACCCTGGGTCCCCACAGAAGTACCCTGGGTCCCCTTGCTCACACAGGTAACTGACAAGCGTGGTGACCACCAGAACTCACCATGCTCATTTGCCACACAGCACTGCAGCCACCTAACGCGCCATGGGGTTAGCCTTGATGTTCACAGCATGGTTTAACAACAAAGAATCGACCTGGAAAGCAGTAGGAGCGTCAGGTTGAACTAGTTACAAAAATGCTTGGTAGAGAAGAATGAAAAATATGGTGGAGTGGGGGTGTTCTGTATTTAAAATCATATAACACCTTAGCCAGCTGCATCTGTAGGCAGAGAAGTGCCATCCCTCAGTCATTTAACAATGGGGTACCTTGCAAGTTACAGCCAGGGATGTCCATCAGGAGACACTAGGGCACCGGGAAGGGAGGTGAAAGAATCACGACAACATGCGTGTGAGTGATGTGGACCCATCGCTCACATCATCGGCTATTTCTATTTGCAGGAGACTCCCCAGAAGTCCCCAGGCCTTGTGAGATGTTCTAAAAACACTCAAACACAGCCTTGGAGGGAGGAGCCAGTTTTAAAAGACTCTTACAAAAGTAACATACTGCTCGGTCTGAAGAATCGGAGGCTAAAATCATCTCTTCAAGTCCCCAGAAAATCCCAAAGAACTCCAAGGGAAGGTGGTGATGGGCCAGAGAGCTCTGGAAGCTTCCAGGTCTGTTGCGAGCCACACTTGGCACAGAGCAGGCTCTTCCAGGTCTGTCGGGAACCCTGGCACACAGTAGGCTCACAAAAAAGGAGCACTGCTGCTGGTTCTGCTTAGCAAATCTTAATGCAAACCAAGCGGCAACAGGTATTCTGGGTGTGCAGAACCAAACACAGCAAGCCAGAAACATGTGCTGCTTTTTCTTTTTACCTTGACTCATTCACAAATCACAAATGCACAAGGCCAGAAGACAGAAGGTGCTCATCACTACAAAAGCCCAGGAAGTGGGTACCGGTGCAGAGGGAAGGGGCTGTGGCTGGGACAGGGACCACCTACAGGGCTGATAGACTCTACTGCTTGACCAGGATGCTGGCCACAAGGATATCTGCCTTATAATAACTCATTTAGAGATAAAAGAGTCAGGTCAGGGTTACCCCAGAGGGACTAGTGACCAGAAGAGGGATGAAGAGGACCTGTCTGGCAGCTGATATTGTCTTGTTTCTAGATCCAGGTCATCACTAACCATTACACAAAGCTCATCAGTTTACAAATATTCACTGAACGGTACACTTAGATATACTATCTATATGTAAATTATGCCTCAATTATAATTTAAAAGGTAACAAAGGGATACACACATGCATGTGAAATAGAAAGAGAAGATGGCCTTGGTTTAAGAATCTGGGAAGAGTCAAGGTCACTGGACAATTTAGATAAGGGTATGTCTTCAGTATATCCAAGGGTCATGGGTTGATGAAGCCTCAGTGGTATGTATTAGTCAAAATCTGCTTTCACCTGCAACACCAGGCTTTACCTGTATTACTTGTATTTCTCGGACCATATGAGCCATTTCTAATTTACCTTTACTGCCTTGCAAGGACTCTTCCAATGGTACATTCTTGAGGCTTGCCTGAAACAACCTTGAAAAACAGCTTCACTCCCTCTCATAGCTGTACTTCTGAAGGATAAATAAAATGCAAGGCCATGCATGGAAATATTTGCCAAGTTAGCAAAAAAAAAAAAAAAAAAGGAAGAAACAAAGAAAGAAAAGCATTCTCAAAACAAGTAACCACACTTCTTGCTAAATGCTTAGCCCAGCAAAGTCCATTCTTTGGGGGATGAAATGTGGACTTTTAGTGAAACCTTGGGACAAGGGTAAGCACTTCCAGTCTGCACATTGTTCTAGACACCTCTCGGGGCCCTGCTCGTGGGCTGTGCACAAAGGTCAGCCCAGGCCTCACAGCAGCTCTGGGCACCAGCTCCCAAACACCAGCTTCTGAGTTCAAGTCCATAAATCACTCCCTGGCAGGGCACCACAGCCCCTTCACTAAAGAAGTAACCCAAACATGAGAAGCCAGCCATCATTTGGGTGTTGACTCAACAGTCATGAACTAAAGTCAAACTACCATGACAAGCCCTCCCTTCTGATGGCCCAGGGAAAGCCCTAGGACAATCTCTGCCTTCGCTGACAGGATGCAAAAATGATGGCATTCCATTTTATTACAAAAAAAAAAAAAAAGCCTCTTAGAAAAGAATGTTGAGAGCCACACCATGAAGTCAAGTGGACACTAAGATTACAAAGAGGAAACAGTTGACTCATGGCAGAATCAGTGGCAGGCAAGGAAGATGGCCAGCCTCAGAATTATCGCTAGTGTGGCAGAAAGTGGATGGTACAAAGTCTCAGGCCCCATCTTCAGGGTGAAGTTATGTCCCTGCTCCATGCTTATGGAGGCGGCTCATTACCTGTAGGCTACATTGGGTTTCAGAATCATCTCAGACTACGGAAATAGCATGCATGTCAGTGTCTGTCTTTAAAATGTCAAAGGCCAAGAAAAACAAATGTTCTTTACCTTTTAAGCAAGTTCATACATTTCCAGGTTGCTTCTATGCCTCTGTGGTGGTCCACACCCTGTGTCCTCAGAGCCAGGGGCTCCTGTTTGAGCTCTGCTATGGCATTCCCCTGAGGCTGGTCAGCCTGGCTGTCCGATACCCCCCCAAGTCTCAGTCCACACCAATGGGACTCACCACCCCAAACTAAGCCTTCAAGTTTTGTTCAAAAGCTTGCAGTCCTAGTCAACCTCTCTCTTCCCTTCTCCCACCCAATCTTAGTAATCATCAAGTCCTGCCATTTCCTGCTACTCACAGACTCTGGGATTTCTTTCTTTCTCACTGGTCCCAAGCCCAGGCCTTTGTCATCACCTTAAGCATCATTAGGAAATCTCTGTAGGCATCAGCTTACTTGCCTCTCCCCACTCCAATTAGTCCTAAAATGTCTGGACTCGAGTGCCTCCTCTCCACTGATTCTCCCCGATCCTGCCCAAAACACCCCTCCAGGTGCCCAGGTGCCCAGGACCCATCGCGATTCCTCTGCTGCAGCATGAGCCAGTCAGGTCCTATGAACAAATCTTATGCTAGGCCTCTATAGGCCAGCTTCCATAACAATTCAACTTACACAGCACAGTGTGGCTTAAACACATCATCAATAAGTTCTTCAAATGAATGAATGCATAGCAGACCTGCCAACCTCATCGTCATAAAACACCATCCTCTGCTGCTTAAGAAGTGGGCTAGAGGCCAGGTGCAGTGGCTCATGCCTGTAATCCCAGCACTTTGGGAGGCGAGGTGGGCAAGTCACGAGGTCAGGAGATCGAGAGCATCCTGGCTAACAACGTGGTGAAACCCTGTCTCTACTAAAAATACAAAAGAAAATTAGCCAGGTATGGTGGCGGGTGCCTGTAGTCCCTGCTCATGGGAGGCTGAGGCAGGAGAATGGCCTGAACCCAGGAGGTGGAGCTTGCAGTGAGCAGAGATGGCGCCACTGCACTCCAGCCTGGGTGACAGAGAGAGGCTCCATCTAAAGAAAGAAAGAAAGAAAGAAAGAAGAGGGCTGGAACAGGGAGGAGTAAGTAATAAGGCGGCGGCTGCTAAACACTAACATTTGTCAGACACTTACTATGTGTGTACCAGGCCCTGTGCTAAAGATTCCCACGCATGATCTCATTTTATCCACACCACCACTTGGTGAGGTACATACTGTTATTATCCTTGCAGTACTACTGATGAGGAAACTAAGACTCTGAGAAGTCAACAACTCATCCGAGGTCAAACAGCGAATGAGGGGGGTGGAGCTGGGATTCAATCTCAGGTCTTCAGGGCCAGAGGTCCTGCCCTAAAGCACTGCATCAGAGGCTGCAAGCTGGCAGCCACAGAAGGATTTCAACTGCAGGAATGTTTTATTTGGCCCATTTAGGATTTAAATGAAAATTTTAATCAGTCACCAACAATTAAAAATTAGAAGAGCCAGCTGGGCGCAGTGGCTCATGCCTGTAATCACAGCATCATGGGAGGCCAAGGCAGGTGGATTACTCGAGGTCAGGAGTTTGAGACCAGCCTAGCCAACATGGTGAAACCCTGTCTCTACTAAAAATACAAAAATTGGCCGGGCGCAGTGGCTCACGCCTGTAATCCCAGTACTTTGGGCGGCAGAGATGGGCAGATCACGGGGTCAGGAGATTGAGACCATCCTGGCTAACACAGTGAAACCCTGTCTCTACTAAAAATACAAAAAATTAGCCGGGTGTGGTGGCGGGTGCCGGTAGTCCCAGCTACTTGGGAGGCTGAGGCAGGAGAATAGCGTGAACCTGGGAGGTGGAATTTGCAGTGAGCCGAGATCGTGCGACTGCACTCCAGCCTGGGTGACAGCGAGACTCTGTCTCAAATAAATAAATAAATTAATTAATTAATTTAAAAAGATACAAAAATTAGCGGGGTATGGTGGCCTGTGCCTGTAATCCCAGCTACCTGGGAAACTGGAGAATCGGTTGAACCCGGGAGGTGGAGATTGCAGTGATTCGAGACTGTGCCACTTCACTCCAGCCTGGGCAACAGAACAAGACATCATCTCAAAAAAAAAAAAAAAAAGTTAGAAGAGCTTACATAAAATGCAAATTGCCTGACTTCTAAAAATATTGAGTAAGTGGAAAATGACAGACTGTTCAATAAATAGCACTGGGACTACAGGTGTCCACAGGGAGATGAATGAATTAAACTCTCAACCTCATGCCAGACACAGAAACAAACTCTAAATGGATGAAATACACAAGCATGGAAACAACTTTGAATCTGTCAGAAGAAAATGTAGTGGGATGTCTTAATGTTCCCAGAGTAGTAAAGATTTTTTAAAACAAGAAACAGGAAGTGAAAATCATAACAAAAAAGATTGAGCCATTTAGCTAAATCCATACTGAAAACTTCTATGTGACAAAAGGTACCATAAACAAAGTTAAAGACGAAGAAAACACACAATGAAGACATTTTCAATTCCTAAAACCAAAGATTTAAAAAGATATCCAACTTACCTGGGCAGAGAACTGAGAAATAAAATCACAAGAAGACACCAATTCACAACCGGCATGTGGACAAAACATAGAAAATTCTGGCAATAACCAGCAAGGTTATCAGGATCAAAGACTCCCAGATGCTATTAAAGAGAATATAAATTGGTATACTGGCCATTTTAGGAAGTAATTTGACCCACTGAGAAAGGCTGAAAGGTGTGCAGAAGAGGGGAAGTGGTTATATCCTGCGAAGTGGCAGTTCACCATCCAGGCTGCACTTCTGCACTTCCATGCTGTTGTGCCCACCCACCTGTCCCTGCGGAGAGGAATCTCAGTAGCCTCTGATGTGTACGCACACATACGTACACATGCATGTGCATGTACCACCACCCCACAAAGGGATGCTATTATCATCCTCATTGACACATGGGGACACCGAGGCACCACGAAGGTAAGCAAATCCCCCAGACCATGCTGCAACCAAGTAGAAGAACCCGCTGAACCCAGCCAGTCTGGCTGCAGATCCCCTGTAACGGCAGCAAAGGTAAAGAGGACTCTGCCCCAGGGACTGTACGGCAAGCCTGGGAGACAGACTCATAGGCCCATTCACAGTGCGTTCCAGGGAAGAGAGGAGAAGCCTGCCAACTACCATTCAAAGTCCAGGGAGTTTCCTATTAAAACACAAACTAACAAGGCTCGCACACAGATGGCTTTAACCCTTGAGACTGCAAAAGTTAACATGCATGCGTGTATTTCTTGCAACAAGCTTTATAGCTTTCATCGAATTTCCAAAGGGATCCACAACCTCAAAAAGGTTAAAAACACTAAACACAGAAATCCCAGAACGTAATCAAAGACATTCCCTAGGAAGAAAGTCCTCTCTGATGAGCCAAGTCAGACCAAAAGATCCCGGGAAAACTATCCTCCAGCCCTTGGGGGTTACCCAAGCATTCCTCAGAAAGTGATAACCAACAATGCTTTGTAGAATGTGCTTTTCATTGCCAGATCTCAACTAACTGACACATAGAAAACATGAGGAAGGGTCTGACATTATTCACCAACAATGTCACTTGTAAAAGAGCAGCCAAATTGACTCTTTGTTACGCCTGGGGCTGGGGTGGGGTGAGGTGGGAAGCAGCCAAGGTAATACATAGGATGACATGTACATCTTTGTCAATTAGGTCCATACATTTAATTTAGAAAGCACCCTGAGTTAAGCATCCAATTTAATTTAGCCTGTAATTGTAAAGAATGTAAAAATGAAAGGAAAAAAAACCGCTGAGGGATATGCACATATCCACAGTCTAACATATATATGATTTACAAAGGTATACTCTTGAGTGTGTATATATAAAATACAAATTTTAAAAAGAAACCACTCTATTCTGTTTGGACAAGGTCACTGCCTGTTCCCTGGTCCCAGTTGCAGGGCCTTTATTGTATCTTGGTATGTTTAACTGGTTGCATGAATTGAACATACATGGAGATGGACTTGATGCAACAGAGTATATGCTGACAATTTTAACAAGCTGTCTTTGTTTTCTGCAAATTAGTATTTCTAAAAACTGGATTTGTTTTGGGTTGATAAGAGGAAAAACATGATATAAAAGCCATTTGTTGATTGTGTTCTCCATTGGATGGATACTGACAAATCACCATGATTGCTCAGAAAATCAATGTCAACATCCACTCTGTCAGAGTCTAAGACCAAAGAAGCATTTACTGCTTCCTCCTCGTCCACAGTACATACACCACACACACTCTGGGAACATCCCATGCCAGTGCCCACCAGCATGGGAACAGAACAGAGCTGTGTTATTTTCCTAAATCATTCTCAATCTTGGTCTAACATAAACAACCCACCAAACAAACAAAACTTGGAGACAAGGCAGGAGAATCATTTTAAAATGGGATCCAAGACCTGAGATGCAAAGCAACAGCCTGCCCAGATCCTTCTATTCTTCCTATCCCTTCCAAGACTGGTCCATGCCAGCATAACCTTTGAGCATCAAACATCAGGAGGTCTGTGTGCCTCAGCCCTGTCAAGGGGCAGGTTTCTCCTTCGCCCTCTCCTGCACCTGGGAGCAAATGCACTACCTGTAGAGAAGGGCCATCCGGCACCGCCCCAGCTGGGACTCCTGGGGGTCAGATAGACGTGCTGAGCCCCTACATCAAAGTTATTACATGTTTTAGTTTTGTTCCATTGTAGCTCTTTTTTTCCCTTTTCTGATGATTTTACAAAAGAAAGCAAGCTGCTTAGAAGGCCCTGAAAGTGAGGAGGGGCAAGAAAGATGACTAGTTATGGAGGGTGAGGGTTGCTTTTGTTTTGTTTGTTTTTTGCCAAAAAAGCCTGGATAGATGATCTCAGTTACCTGGTGCTCTCCTAAATGGAACCCCAGAGTACCTCCCATGTGGAAGAGTCCCTGGATTTTCCCCCACCCCACCTTCTCTCCCTTCAGCCATGTTGATGACAGAGAAGACAGGAACTTAGAACCCATTTCTCATTGGAGAGGAAAACATGTCATCCGGCTTTGCGAAGAAGGTTCTACCTTATGCTCATCGCACATTATCTTTGCTATGTGCTAAGATATCATATTTAAAATGCCAAAAAAGGAACAAAAGACAGAAATGTAAAATACTTGAATGAATGAGCTTGTATTATAACATTAATATTATCGGGAGTATCTGCTTTCCAGGCGGATGTGATTCACTCATTATTCTAGTCCTGCTGTAGTCCTTTGTAATTTGTAGTAATTATGTAATTGTGGTAATTATGCTTTTTTTTAATTAAAAAAGTATAAAAATAAAAAACTTGAAAAGGCAAAGAAATTTTTTTAAAGGAATAAAATGGGATCCATCCTCCAAGACTATCTTCTGGAGGAGTATGGGACTGCACATGCACTTTTATTGGCCACATCTTAATGGTATTGCTGACCTGGCCATGCTCTACTCTTCCTGGCACTGGAAATCACAGAATGTTCTAGTTTCACATGCTCAGCCCACCATCCACGTAGGAGGCTGAAATCATTTCTTAATGGCACCTGTATTATGTTCCTTAGCTATTCATCCCAATTCCAAATACGCGCAAGCAATATGGCAGATTTCCTCTGAGACGGTCCTCGATTATCACTGTGAGAACAATGACACCATGAAGGAGTGAAGCTTTGCTGTTGCACTGTCCCATGACAAGTTCATTACTGCCCTGCAGAGACAATTCTCTTTTAGGAGGAAAGAACTGCCCATTCTGCTCCACCGTCCCATAGATCTTTTACACCTCCATTTGGTATCGTGAAATGAAGACTAATTCCAACCCTCTCAATACAGAATCTCCCATCCAAAAGCATAACAACCCAAGAATGTGGACTGCTATTTCCTGACCCCTGCACTGTGCCCGGCAGGCTCTGGCTACAATCAAATGCAGCCCTCGTGCCTGCGTCTAGAATGCAGTGGCAATACTAAATCAGACGGACTGGCAAGGCCAGCAATTAAACCAGAAGTTGGTGAAGCAAACTTCCCAAAGTGAAGCAAGATGCTGATGTGGAAGATCAGCTGCTCGTGAGACGAGGTGACGATTTTCCTGAACTCTTTGTTAGATTTCACGTCTGGATCTCGTCTGGAACATCTACCAAATGGATTAGGGCCCGAATGTCTGGCATTCTGATAACTCCAGTCCTGTAACTGTCCCACTGTCATAGCAGAAGGAACCTCACTGCTAGCCTTGATTTCAGTATGACTGATTCTCCTTCATTATCTGAGTTTGTGCACTACAGACAACTCCATGTGGAGTCTTTGCATGGCCAACAGAGAACTTGACAGCCCCTAAGATACCTGCCCTGGTCACTGCTGCCCTTGGGTAACAAGTTGGCCTTCTGGCTGATAGTCAGGGAAGTCTCAGGCTGGCCTGGCCTAAGTGACTCAGTCAGCAGACCCTGAGTGTCCTTCTTGGTCCTTCCCAGGTGTAAGGATGATCCACAAGACCCCTGGGCTGCTCTGCAGGTAAGGGCAAATGGGCCTCTGCAAAGGAAGCTGCTAGTGCATTTCCCTTCTCCTGCTTGAAGACATAGGTATCAAAACATCCTGCTGCTGGCAGGATGGCCAGCAACCTCCAAGACTCCATTTGCCTGAGGATGAATAACTCAGATTCAGAGTTTGGGTGTTGCTGACTCTCCCCAGAAGAACCAAGACTGTGCTTACAAGAGCAGAGCTGACTCGGGAGTCACTGTTCCTAACATATCCTCAGCTCCCTTGGCCA
The DNA here is from genome assembly GCF_009764315.1 of Trachypithecus francoisi. Lineage (NCBI taxonomy): Eukaryota > Metazoa > Chordata > Mammalia > Primates > Cercopithecidae > Trachypithecus > Trachypithecus francoisi. Next base: position 88,490,854 of record NW_022681468.1, on the reverse strand, counting down.
TTCTTGGGAATGTAAGCCACAGGGAGATTTATCTTTGTGTCAGCAGATTCTGAGCGGGGTGAAAAGGGCAGGCTCTGGACTGGGGTCTGCATTTGAGCCCCTCTCTGCCACTTCCCACCTGGGTGACTATGGCAATTGTTTAATCTCCCCAAACCTTGTGCCCCCTTTTGTAAGACAAAATTAACATCTACCTCATAGAATTGAGGATTAAATGAATAATGAGAGAGAAGTACTGTTCAGAGTAAACCCTGAACAAATACTATGTAACACCACAATTAGTTTGACCAACTCCAAATTTTTTCTTAAAGTTTAACGAAAGGTATTTATCAAGCCAAAACTGTGCCAAAAGGCACAGGGCAATTTCACAATGATTGGCTGTTTAGTTGCCAGTGTAGAGGCAGTGAACCTCTAAATGCTTTTATCAGCATGACATCTGGAAAGCTGAAGAGAGAACAGCAAACAGCTGGGGGCTGGGAAAACACCACCTTCACCAGCACCAGATGCCACTCTCTTTATCTGCACTGGGGGCCAGGACAAGCTTGGCCACAAGAAGATGCCAGCAAATTACAACATCTGGAACTGCACTGTGCCTACTTACCTTTGCTCTCCTTGCCTGACCTGGATTTTGCACTGACTCCCTTTAAAGACAAGCTCATGGAATGCTTTTTCCCAATGCTGACACCTGTCCCAACAGTCTGCTATCTACCAAGCTACCGGGATGCTTTATCCAGAGGCCTATGGCGCCCACCTTGGTTAGGTCCTGACGTTCCAGGCCCACCTAACAACTCACCCCTGCTCATCAAGGAGAAAGAGAACTCTTTATAAAACTTTTTCAGATTTTGAGATAGGTGAATTTGTAATAATTAACAATAGTTTACTAAGATTAGATTCGAAACACACATTGAATGCCCTTCTTGGAAACATCACATGTTCTTCTGTTTTCTGAGGTCAGGGTGCCTTCCTGCTCTAGATTTCCTATGCATTTAATCAAACACAAGTCTAAAAATAATAAAATTAGTTTCCTGAGGCTGAAAATGCTGTTTTCAAAAGGAAAAGCTGATATTAAATTTATAACTAGACAACAGGGACATGGGACATGGATTTGTGTTTCAGCAACATCTTTCTGATAGGGAAAAAGAAACAGGATGCTTCATGTTCCACAATATACAATTCCTGTGTTTCCCACCAAAATGTCATCTGGGACAAGGTAGGGAAGGAATACTGTTTTTAATAAGTGGTACTAGTACAACTGGATATCCACATGCAAGAAAACGAATTTAGACCCCTACTTCACATCACACACAAAAATTAACTCAGAGTGGATCACAGACCTAAATGTAAGGGCTGAAAATATAAAACTCTTAGAACCACTTTGGGAGGCCAAGGCAGGCGTATCACCTGAGGTCAGGAATTCGAGACCAGCCTGGCCAACATGGGAAAATGCCATCTCTACTAAAAATACAAAAAAATTAGCTGGCCGTGGTGGTGGGTGCCTGTATTCCCAGCTACTCAGGAGGCTGAGGCAGGAGAATTGCTTGAACCTGGGAGGCGGAGGCTGCAGTGAGGCAAGATCATGCCCTTGCACTCCAGCCTGGGTGACAGAGCAAGACTCTGTCTCAAAAACAAACAAAAAACAAAAACTCTTAGAAAAAAAACCATAAAAGCAAATCTTTGTAATCCTGGGTTAGGCAATGATTTTGTAGCTATGACACCAAAAGTATAAGGGATAGGAAATGACTACATCAAGGTTAAAATTTTTTAAGCTTCAAAAGATACCATCAAGAAAGAGAAAAGGTTCCCACAGTGGGAGATGATATTTGCCAATCATCTATCTGATAAGTGACTTTTACCTAGAATACATGAAGAATCCTTAAAAGTCTATACCATATATTTTGAAACAGCTAAAAGAGAAGAAGGAAAAAAGGAGTGATTGAATGACTGACTGATTAACGGGAACTCACTGTGGAGTGCTGGAGTGCAGTGGTGAAATCAGGGCTCACTGCAGCCTCAACCTCCTGGGCTCAGGTCATCCTCCCACCTTAGCCTCCCAAGTGGCTGGGACTACAGGTGCAGACCACCATGCCCAGCTAATTTTCTGTAGAGAGAGTGTTTCACCATCTTGCCCAGGCTAGTCTCAAACTCCTGGGCTCAAGTGATCCGCCCACCTCAGCCTCCCAAAGGGCTGGGACTGTAGGCGTGAGCCACTGCACTCGGCCAAACAGAGGATTTTCAATTTTCTCATCACAGGAAAGTATAAATATTTGAGATGACAGATATACTAACTAGCCTGATTTGATCATTCCACAATGTAACATGTACTGAAACACATTGTACCCCATAAATATATACAATTATGATTTGTCTTTTAAAAATAAAACTCTTGGAAAGAATCCAACACCACCTCTCAGCAAAAACAAAATTCCTCCAACTCAATAAAAAACAAACACAATTTTTGAATGGGCAAATGATCTAAATAGACATTTTTCCAAAGCAGAAATACATGTGGCCAATAAGCATAGGAAAATATGTTCAACATCAGCCATTAGAGAAAGGCAAATCAAAACTACAATAAGATACTACTTCACACCCACCAGAATGATTATAATCAAAAAGATGGGTGTTGGCAAGAATGCAGAGAAAATAGAATCTTCCTACATTCTTAATAGGAATGTAAAATGATGTAGACACTCCCCATAGGAAAAGAGTTTGGCAGCTTCTCAAAATATTCAACCTAGAATTACCATCTGATTTAGGCAATTATATTCCTAGTCATATATACGAAAGAACGGAAAACGTGTCCCCATAAAAACTCATACATGAATGTTTATGGAAACATTGTTCATAATATCAAAAAAATGGAAAGAACTCAAATATGCATCACTGAAAGATAAGCAAGCAAACATGTATATGTACATCTAAACAGGTACATGCAATGGAATATGATTTAGCAAAAGGAACGAAGTTCTGATACATGCCAAAACAAGTATGATGTTCTGATACATGTTAAAGCATAGATGACCCCTGAAAGCATTATGCCAAAAATGAAAAGAGTCAGACACAAAAGGCCACATACTGTATGATTCTGTTTAGATGAAATGTCCAGAACAGGGAAATCCATAGTAGCTTAGCGGGTAACTGGCGCTTGGGGACAAGGGTGTTGATAGGAAATGTGGAATGACTTCTAATGAGTACAGGGTTTATTTCTGGGGTGATAAAAATGTTCCTAAATCAAATTACGGTGATGGTTGTGTAATTCTATAAATATACTAAAAACCACTGAAGTACATAGCTTAGGCAGACTTTATGGTATGCAAATTGTACTTCAAAAAAGCAGTTTTAAAGATGTCATAAAGCATGCAAGGTCAAAATTTTCTTAAAAGCAATGTTTTTTTCCCACTTATAAGAGTATAACATAGTAGATATTCTCAAGAACACTGAAGAACTTAAAATAGGAAAATCGCCACCACTCATAACTCCATCCCTATATGAGAGAACGTTATTGTCCTCAGACGGGGCTTTGTCTATCTCAAACCCAGTGTTTGATCCCAGTTTGAGGCAAACTGCCTCCCAGAGCATCCAGAGACCCTGGAATTACATCTTCCAGTTGGGCTCACTCAAAGTCTTCACATGGACAAGGAGCATTTATGGCAACTTCAAGGAGAAAGCACAACAGCTTCACGCTCAGGGGATGGCAAAGGAAAGAATAATTCTGACTGTTCTGGGTAAAAGTAAAAGGCCGATTCATCTGACCTGGGAATGCTGGAAACCTGGAAGCATTCAGAAGTCCCAAATGCTCCCTTGATGCAAAAAGATACAAACCATTCATTCGTCTCGTTTCTTTTCTTCCTTTAATCCTTTCTACTTTCCACTGAGCGTTCTTTATAACAAGTTTTAAAATAATATGTGCCAAAACTGCCACAAGCACTTTACATCTGTTACCCCACCACAATTTTATGAGGTAGGTACAATTTTATTATTCCCATTTTACAGAGTAGGAAAATGAGACCTCACATCCTAGGCTCATGTCTATTCCTAATGCATCATCATGGTACCTTCTGATGCATGAAGTCTCATCACCAATTCATCCACTCATTTATTTATTGAACAAGAAGCATGAATCTGAAAGTCTGGCCTTAGACACTCTTCATAATGGACAGCAGACACGTCGATGTCAGGCGTCCCTATCAGCACACTCCCCAGCAAGGGTCAGACTAACGCTCGAAAAATGGGAAACATTCAGTAGTCTGAGATTTCACCAGTGCCTCCTGTGTCTTTTTTGTTCAACTGAAATAAATCCATCCTAAGTGGGGTGGCAGCGGAAGCATATGCTTTTCTTGTCTTTGCCCTCTTTCTTCCTTTCCCCCCAAACCATTCACTGTGAAAATATTCAAACATAGAAAAGTAGAAATAACACTAACATGATCGGCTCTATTCCCTCCACTTAGATGCAACAACTGATAATATTTTCTCCCATCTGCTCTACCTCACTATTTTTTATTAGGATATAATTCACACACCATTAAGTTCACCCCTCTGAGGTATATGATTCAGTGGTTTTAGTATATTCACAAAGTTGTATAACCATCATCATGACCTAAGTTTAGAAGATTTTCATCACTCTTATAGTTAGGGTGATGAAAGATGTGAGATCACACTCCACTTCCTCCTCCCCAAGCCCCTGGCAACCCATTAATCTACTTTCTGTCTCTGTGCACTTGCCTCTTCTGGACACTTCACCCAAACAGAATCATACAATATGTGGCCTTTTGTGACTGACTTCTTTCACTTAGCATAACGTTTTCAAGGGTCATCCATGTCACAGCATGTAATGTTAGTATTTGTTATTGTCAAATAACATTCCATTGCATGGATATTCCACAACTGATGCATCCACTCATCAACTGATGGACACTTGGGTAGTTTCTACATTAGGACTATTATGCATAATGCTACTGCAATTATTCATGTATAAGTTTTTGCATGTACATATGTTTCCAATTCTCTTGGGTACCTACTTAGGAGTAAAATAGCTAGCCATAAAATAACTCTATGTTTAATTTCTTGAAGAACTGGGAATATGCTTCTTGATTTCCAATTTAACACCACCAGTTTGATGGGCAAACACTTATTTTTTTTTTTTTAAGCAGTGAGACCTACAAGATGCTCACAAATCTTCTCAATTAAATAACACAATTAGATTCTTGATATACACAAAAATATGCTGGAAGTGTTTAATGCCCAACAAAGCTATGCCAATAAACTTCAGTATTTTTTTTTTTTTAACAACAGTGACACATTTTGTCTCACTGCCTGTAGACTCTTGAGTCCTGCGTAGCATATGTGTGTGTGCTTTAAGGAGACAAAACATTTTGCTACAGTAGTGGACAGCTCACAGACTCATATAAGGTGGTAATCTGTACTATTTGTACAAACTATATGTGAATAAAGTCATTCTGAATGGTTAGCCATTGGGAAATTTTATTCTATAATACTTATTGTTCTTTTGGAGTAACAAACTCTGCCCTGCGATAACAGAGGTTCTAATATACTTCTACCTCCCTTTAATGATAATACATGAGTGCTCCCTTGCTCTAAAATCAGCCATACACCAAGTCAGTCATGACTACCTGCTGAAGCCTCGGCACGTGGGCAAACCCCCATGTCATTCTCATGGGATCGCAAGTCCTTCCTGAAGGCTGTTTCTGGAAATGGATGAAGAATGCCTCTGGGGCAGGTTTGCCAGGTGGTCTGACAGCAGGTGGGAAATTGTCCAGAATTCCATTTACTTCCAAGAACTTCGGCTCCTCTTAACAGGGCCTGAAATAAGGCCATTTGTTGACTTCTGCCTGTGCTCAGGGTTGGCCCGGCCTTGCATACTCCTTCTGCTCTTGGGCTGACACCTCTGCCAGAGGCCCCCCTGGGGTCTCTGAGAAGCTGTGCAGGCATCACCTGAGGGCCTCGAGGCCATCACCACACAGGGGCACGCAGTCTGTGACCCATTCATCCAGGTGGATTTGAGCAAACTGTTTTATTAAACTAAGTCTGCCTTAGCCTTAAGAGTGCTTTGATGGCAGTTTGATCTCACTACTGCAAGAGCGGGATCAACTGCCACCCAGTAATTTGCAATGTGACTATTTCCTTGTAGCTACTGAAGATTCATCCACACAGAGCAAGGTGGACAGTGGTACAGACACTGAAACAGATCCCAGAAAGGAAGGAGAGTGCCAGGTAATCACCGAGGAGGTGCCGCTTCATGCAGACAGTTCTCTGTCTTAAGTCCCGGCATCCGGCTGTGGATGTCTCTTAATACCATGCTGGCGGGCAGACGAGATGCTCCTGCCAGCCCACTTAGATCAAAGGGGCCACGGTACGTTTGAACAGAAAGACATGACAACAATAAGTGTGGCTTTGTTCTACCGCATCTTCTGAAAACCCCGGCAGCCCTGCCTGGGAGGAGGCAGATCTGACCGGCTCAGTGCTGCACTGGGAGAACACAGAACCTGGGCAACGTGTGCACCTGGGCGGCCTCCATGTCCTCCCTGAACCAAGCACACAGGCTTGGGGCCAGGTCCTCTGGTCCAGTCCATCCTAGCACACAAACATCTACCATCCAACATCCCCTGGAGGACTGGACTTCTCCACCTGAAAAGTTTGGAAATATTAGGGGCAGGGGTTGTTACATGACTGAGGGGCCATGTCTGGACAGAGGCCAAAATGGCCAATGCTCTGCAGTATGGCAGACACCCCTGCACAACGAGAAACTGTTCCACCCATGTTGCCAACGTGGCTGCCATTAAGAAATGGTCTTTTCAGGGTAAGAGTCACAAACTCGAATGCTATGGACCAGGCAGAAAGCCTAAGGGGGAGGCAGGCACCCTTCCAATGGTCTTTTGAATTGTGTTCTTCTGACATGGACACACTTTGCCGGCACTCGAATCACAAAGGGGTGTTTCCTGGGATTTAATTCGATGAAGAAAGATATTCTTTTACATTTCTTCCCTTGAAACACTCAGCACTCTCACCCTATTTTCCATTTTCCCACTTTTGATAAAGATGCAGGTATAGGAACACTTCAGTTTTTCTCTTAACTGCACCACCAGGAAAGTAATAGCATAATGTGAGGATGAGAGGCACCTGTCACTTAGCATCACAGAAGGGGGACAAGAGGGCATGGTGGGGACTAAGGCAAACTGGAAACTGTCTAAAGGGGACAGCCACTCCTTAGCTCCAGCTGACTGCTGCCATATGGGGATGTAGGCCTGGAGGTGCCAGATCTTTCCAAAGCCACCAAAGAGTCAGTTATCTCCTTTTTTAGGAAAAAGCATTGACTCTTTTTTTTAGTATTAGAAAACTAATAAGAAAATATTAAACAAAACATGTTTGAGACCAGATGCAGCCCCTGAGTAACTAGTTTGCTACTTCTGCACGAAGTATATAATCATGTTTCAAAGTGCTCTCTCTCCCTACACTGGCCCTGAGCTCATCTCATGGGGGCAGAAGCTAGATGTTGCCTTCCCGGGAAGCCAGGAGCAGGGAAAAGAAGGCAGGGACCCACTCTGAGAAGAGGAGATGAACAAGAATCATGGTGACTTTTGTCCTGGTTGCCCACATATGTGGGTGTACTAGTCAGGGTTCTCTTAAAGGGATAGAACTTTATATATATACATACACACACGTGTATATATACGTGTATGTATGTATATATGTATATGTGTGTATATATATACTGGTGTGTGTGTATATATATACATATATATGCGGAATTTATTAAGTATTAACTTATACGCTCACAAGGTCCCACAATAGGCTCTCTGCAAGCTGAGGAGCAAGGAGAAGCAGTCTGAGTCCCGAAGCTGAAGAACTTGGAGTCCGATGTTCAAGGGCAGGAAGCATCCAGCATGGGAGAAAGATGTAGGCTGGGAGGCTAGGCCCATCTCTCCCTTTCATGTTTTTCTTATTGCTTTATATTTGCTGGAAACTGATTAGATTGTGCCCACCAGATTAAGGGTGGATCTGCCTTCTCCAGCCCCCTGACCCAAATGTTAATCTCTTTTGCCAACACCCACACAAACACACCCAGGATTAATATTCTGTATCCTTCAATCCAGTCAAGTTGACACTCAGTATTAACCATCACGGTGGGGATGTCCACACTGCCCACTGCCTTTGGAGTGTACTTGGCGATTACACAGCAGAGACATAGCAAATGTAATTGTCTAAGTGCAGTGAGTACAGGGGGTTGGGGGGCACAGATATACCAGGGAGGGAGAGGTAAAAGGATAGGGAGGCTTTGGTGGGTGGTAACCTACTCCTTCGCAGCCAGCCTTTGTGATTTTTGCAGCAGATGTTTACAAGGGTAAAAGAACTGAGATACAGACAAGGTTACTACATCATAAATTACTCAGTCATCACAAGATTTCAAAGAGAAAAAAAAAAACTCAAAAAGGATTTGATTTGAGAGTGAAAATGCTTGCCATTGTGCAGAGGCAAAATATTCTCCTTTATTATAAGGTCCTTGTTCTTCACCCCCAGTGCAAAGGCGAGGAAGGTCACTGTTTCCCCAGTATTCTCTCTGATCTGCTGTAACCTTCTCCTAGGATTACATCTCCCAAGCAGCCTTACAGGGACACAGAACACTCTTTGTCCTGCATTGACTGCACCAGGCATTGACATTCTAGGAAAGGGGACTCCCTCCACTTCCAAAGAGAGCCTCCGGGGCCAACCCCAAGGCTCCCAACAGTCCTACTCTTTGTCAAAACAGGGCCACCCACAGATTTTAAGGGTAGAAGCAGCAAAGGAAGCTGTGAAGCTGGTCAGGCAACTTCAAGAACCCCATAGACTTAACCACCAGCATTCCATCTGGACCCAGGAGCACCCAGAAGTAACAAGCCCCTGGATGTGGCACAGATCTTCAAGGCTGCCTTGCTCAACACAGCCTTGCTAGAACCAAGTCCTCCCTCTTACTCATCACCAATTTCACGGCCATGGGGAACTTGCCTTTGTAGGCTGAATTCCACAAGAAATATACTTCCCTCCAGTTGCAGCAAAACATGCAGCTGCTATTGCTCCAAGGTTGGAAACATACTTTACCATCTTGGCAAAAGCCTTCTGAGGGACACAGCAAAGATTTTACAAAAGGGTTAAAAGATCTGGTTTTTTGTTTGTTCGTTTTTGTTTTTTAAGAGTTGGGGAAGAACAAACAAATCATTCCTCTGTCATGTCAAAAATGTACATGGTTTCATTAAAATAACTGAGTGCTGGCACATGGCTCAAACTAGGACCCAAGAGGGGACAAAGGGGACTTGGGGGAGCTTCCCCGATAGTTCAGAAAGAAACCCCCGCAGCAGCCATTCATTCAGTCCTTACAGCAGTCATGGCCTGTGTTCTGGGTGCCGCTCCAGGGTGATGTCAGCCCAGCCAGAGAGGTTCCAAGACAGTGGAGGACCTGGGTTCTTGGAGTTCCCAGGGAGACCAAAGACTGCCCAACAGTCATGACATGAGTTATGCCTCCAAAGATAAGCAGGAGTCAGCAGGGAGAAAAAGGAGGCTTGGCCCTTCAGGCCTGAACCCCCAAATCTCCAGGCACATAATCAGATGTGGTTTTGAGAGACCATAATACAATTAGAAGCACAACTGTATACATCTACATCCAGACCATGAAGTGAAGAGAAGTTTTTCAGTGAAACTGAACTCGTGATATGGACACATGCAGAGGCCAAGACAACACACCCAGTGGAAACGGGATTCTGGAGAAATCCTGTAACACTCTCACTATACTTGCAGATCTGGGCTTGATATGCCTGGAAAGGAGAGTGCAGGGGCTTTCAGCAAATGTGGGTGGAGGTGGACCATAAAAGACCTCAGAGGATGATCTCAGTTGGGATTTTACCTTGTGGACGTAGAGAAACCAATGGTGAGTTTTATATAGGGGAGTGATGGGATTAAATTTAAACAGAAAATAAGTGATAATTCATTGGTTGGTTTGATCTAATACAGTATCCGACACACAGTTGGTAACAACAGCTATTAGGTTGAGTCCTACACAATTGCTAATAGCCAACTGTTCTGATCTACAAAAACGATAATTTCATGTGAGTCAGCCTAATATTTGTGACGTGATGCAATTAAGTGACAAATATATGATGTCCATCATTTCAAAAGACATTAAATAAAGATACTGGGCAAAATAAGAAAGGCAGGAGCTGTTCCCACCTGACCCTGTCCTGGCTCTCCTCCCTCCCACCACAATGAATCCCTGCCCACGGCCTCAGGCCCCACCTCTGAGCACTGGTGAACCCCAAGTGCCCCCGCAGTCAGATCTCACTGTTCAAATCCAGATCTGTGTTTCAACCATCTCCGTAACACTTCCACCTGGATTTCTCACAGGCTAAAGTCAAACCTCAGACTTGGGCCCAGCCCCAAATCAAAGCGGTTTCACCTCAGCCCAAATAACCACTGTCTATTCCGCTGGGAGCAAAACTGAGATCTTCTGTCTTTCCCACTCACCATGCATGAAACACCTGTAATCCTCACTACCCCCTCCAATCCTCCCCATTCCACCTTCAATTCATCACTAAGTCATGTTAATATGGAGATCTCAGATTCAGCCACTTTTCTTCATCTCTCCTAAATGGCTGTGCACTTGGCCGCAAGTAATAGAAAAAAATGGTTTAGTCAGAGAGGAGACACCATTGCTCAACACAGAAGTCTGGAGAGGCAGGCGATCCTGGATTGATTAGGTAGCCCAGTGATGGCATAGGGCTGGATGGGCAGATCTGTGGCCCTCCTGGCCTTTCCCTCATGGTCCCAAGACAGTTGCAGAAGCCCTAAGCACTATCCTCACACAGCAGCTTCCCAGGGTTGAAAATCTTTCTCTGAGGCTGCCAGCAGGCCTTTGCTTAGACTTCCCTGGGCTAAGTGGGATTGCACAGCCACTGCTGCAAGGGAGACCAGGTAAGTGATTATCCAGGAAAAGGAATGGACTGTCGTGACTGGCTTCATCACCTCAGGGTGGGCACACAGCCCAGCAACGTAAAAGAGAGGGACATGGGCCAGGCACGGTGGCTCAAGCCTGTAATCCCAGCGCTTTGGGAGGCCGAGACAGGCGGATCACGAGGTCAGGAGATCGAGACCATCCTGGCTAACATGGTGAAACCCCGTCTCTACTAAAAAATACAAAAATAACTAGCCGGGCGAGGTGACGGGCGTCTGTAGTCCCAGCTACTCGGGAGGCTGAGGCAGGAAAATGGCATGAATCCAGGAGGCAGAGCTTGCAGTGAGCTGAGATCCGGCTACTGCACTCCAGCCTGGGCGACAGAATGAGACTGTCTCAAAAAAAAGAGAGAGACATGGCTGCTAAGTCCACAACTAGCAATACCTTCCACACCCACTGTCATCTCAGAACAACTGCTTTCATTCCTGACCTTGCTGCTACTGAAGTAAACATGACCATGTCATTCTGCCCACAGCACTTTGATGATGAACCGCTATACTCAGATAAAATCCATGATTCCTTACAGAGCCCTCAAGGCCTTGCAGATACGGCCCTGCCTTATCTCTCACCACTTGGCCTCCTTCATGTTCCTCAAATGCTCCAAATTCTTTCTTGCTTCAAGGTTTTCAGAAGGAGCCATCTCCTGACCTACATGCTCTTTCCTGAAATCTTTACATGGCTGACTCCTTCTCACAGCTGAGATCCTACCCTTGAAGTTACCATCTCCGAAAGGCCTCAGAAGAGTCTACTTTGATACTATCCAGTGCCGTGACTCTGCATTCAAGAAACCTGGCCCAGTTTATCATTGTATCTATTTGCATGACCAGTTATTTCATGCCTGTCACTCTGATTAGACTGTAAGTGTTCTGAAGGCAGGAATCTCATCTGCTTTGCATATCACTATAACACTGGTACCATACTCAAAGCCTGACAGGTATAGATGCTCATAAACACTGCTGAGTTCATTGTTGATCAATTAGTGCATTAATGAACTAATTGAAAGAGGAACTAGACCTAGGGGAAAAGGAAAACTCAAGGGTGAGAGTGAGCAGGTACATTTGGGGGAGGATGAGGACACAGACCCAGCCCAAGTGGAAATGTGAGAGACCATGAGAGTGCTGAACAGTCACAGGCAGGTGAGGGCATGAAATGTCAAATGCCACACTTGGCATGCTCTCGGAGAACTCTTATTCTCCACCCCTCGTGTTTCCATGCCGAGTGAGGTCTGCCACAGCAATGCTCTGCCTGGCAAGGGCAGGTGACCTGTGTGTCCATTGGTCTGGGGGAAGGAGCTGGTCCGCTCACTAGCCCCCCAACCCCAGCTCTCCCTGCCTACCTGTGGGAGGATGGGGCCCTGTGGTGGGCTCACTACCCACAGTGTCACCTGCCCCTATGAGGGGGCCGTTGCCCTGTGGCCCTGTCTGTGACAGTTGCAGAAGAGAAGTTGGACAGTGCTTCCGTTAAATTTCAGGGAGCAAATTGGATTATTCTTAGGTGAAATATTCAGTGACATTTGGGCCTCCTTCTCCAATCAGTTTTGTTTTTTCTTTTTTCATTTTATTTTTATTAAGCACTACATAACACATTGATCCAATCAGTTTCCTTGGCAGTAATGCTCACAGACACTGTGACTACCACTGGCTCCAAGCTTGGGAGGGGAAGATGGTTCTTATGGAGATGCCCTGAAGACCCCAACAGAGTAGCTCACCATTGACACTGCAGGTGCTGAGAAGCCAATGCAGCTTGAAGTCCTGCACAACCCAACAGCTTGCAAATAGGACACAAAGATGGTTTCAGGCTATGAATCACTCTCCCTCCTAGGTAGCTCTCCCCACCCACTCCCCACACTGACAGAAGTGACCATCGACTGAGCTCCCAGGCCTGTTATCTTGTATCCTGCCCTGCAACTCTGACATGAAACATGAGTGCTGCTGATCCCTTCCCTTGCAAATTACTGCCTTACAAATCTCTGCTGATGTCTTGGTCCATGGGACAATCACTCTTACTTCAGTGGCTTCTGTTCTATGACGTGCGGTGGTTCTGCCTATTAACCTGGATGCTCACTTCACGTTCAGGAAGGCTTCTCTCTGGATTGAGTACCACAGCAAGGCTGGTCCTGCTAAACTGAACAGGACCCAGTCTCCTGGCCGCAGTCCAAACAATCCACCCTCTGTTGACCTCAAAGAATCATATGATGTACCAGAGGCAACCACTCAAAGGTCACATGATCCGTTGAAGACACTGACATCCCTCCCCCTACAACAAAACACCCACAGAGCCTCAGGAGAACTAACTGCAAAGTTCCCTCTCCCTGACTAAATGCAAACATCTTCCTTTGAAGTGTAGACAGGAGAATGCACAGGCAACTCTCTTGCGATGGTGAAGTACTGAGCTCCAGTAAGCAGGTGGACACAGAGCCAAGATGAAAGGCCACAGCACCTTCCCCGACCAGCAGGAAATTGCCACACCGCCACCTGAGATGATCAGTGCTGGGAAAGCCTGCCTGCGTTGGCCTCCCTCATAGCTGAGGATGCACCCACAGCACGTCAACTAGCTCCAATTCACTCTGCCCCCACCACCAACCACCCAGCCCATGCTGAAGTCCTACAAGCTTCCTGGCCAAGCTGCATGAGCATAACCAACACTGGGCACTTAAATGTAACCAGGGACATATTAACTGAGATGACAACTCAGAGTAAGTGGTTTTCTCTGTTACTTTCTCCATAGTTTGGGCTTGGAGAAGAGCACAAACACATCATGAATGACACCCATGGTGCACCAAAGCCACCCCTGCAGACATCTATCTTTGTGGTACCTCAAAGAGAGCTCCACATTCTACAGAGCCCATCAGATGAGCGTCCAGGGCTGAGCGCAGGCTAGACAGTAGCAGATTCTTGTGTATAACTCTCTCCAGTTGCTGGCTGGTACAGGGTTGGAGAAGTCATCCATGCCACAGACACACCAAATCTCACAGCAGGGAGGGATCTGAGGCCAGCAATGATCCAAGGAGACCAAGGGGTGGAGGAAATGGGGTTAGACTGGGATGGTCTGCAAATTGCAACGGCATGATGGCCAAAAAATTCCTGAAAAGTCTAATTGTCCTGAGGCATCTTCATAACACCTACCTTAGTCCTGACCACTGGGTTGAGATGGGAGTGACTGGTATTTAACTTTTTTTTTTCAGGTTCAATCACTCAGCAAAAGCTTAGGAAGTACTGCATTTTGAATGAAAGTGTTTATTGTTTAAATGAAGGCACCAAAAATAGTGGGTGACGACAATACTTTGAAGAAAGATAATTATAAAAATGAATTTAAACACACATGTACCTAGCTACGGAAACATATTTTAGCAGGAGAAGCAAAGTCCACTGTTGACATCAAACACCTCCTGACACAGGTGTCGGGAATGCCTGGGGACCCAAATTAGGAGGCCATCACTTTGTCTCCCAGCAGCCAGGGGACAAGAACAGCCTACAGGAGAGGAGACAGAGGGATTAGCAATAAAGCAAGGTATGTCTTGGAAGGCAGCCACCCTTTCCACCCGGTGCTGAGAACTCTGTTGGCACCAAAAGGAATTGTGAAGTTGGCAACCCCATCAGAACACAGAGAGAGAACCTGTACATCCTGGGAGGGAGATAATCCAAAGCAGTCTTTAAACTAAATACTTCCATCGGGGAATTTAAGTACTTTGTATCCAGCAATAGTGTGCCTCATTATTTTCAGGACTGTGTTATGTTATGGCCTACGTTGCTTCAAAGTCTGAACTCATGCCATTTGTCAAAGACAATAAAATACCAAAGGCACAACTACTTATCAGATAATCCAGCGAAAATTTTAATTGAGGCTTCAGTGTAATTCCTCTTGGCAATGAGCCCTACAACTAACTCTCTGGCTAATTCTCATTTCATTAAAGACAATTCCCAGTGTACATAAGCTTCTTATCTCATAAACCAGCCACTGAAACTCCACAGGTGATAATTGCCTTCCTACAGGAACAACCAGCACCTCTCATTTGCTGGCCTGACAGGGACCATGAATGGGGAAGAAAAGAATCCTGACCAGTTACTGATTGTGATCTGTTTCCTTCTCCACTGACCGCCTGTAATCAAATCATTTTTCTAAGTGTTACAGAAGCTGATTTGACTTGGGATAAAAACGCCTTCTCCCAAGCTGATGTCATACAATGTGTGATTTCCTGGTGTGGCTAAGGTTTCTTAGGGCAGGAGGGAGTCTGGAATCCCCTACTTGGCTGGTCAGGTGCCGGTTTTTCTTGAACTCACTCAGTCTTGTCCAAAATGGTCTTGATGGTCTGTGGCCTCCTTCTGAGCTTTGGGTATGTATTTTCTGGCCTCAGATTCACCCCTGATTGTATTAGGTAATCTTACAGTCATCCCCAGGAGAAGAAAATGATGTGTAGTAATTCTTCATCCTTTTTCTTCCTTTTGAGCCCAATTTGGGCTGAGCATAAACAGAATAAATCTTGGCATCATTCTTAGTCTCCACATCTAATTCCTGAACCTTCATTTTACTTGTGAATTATACTTATTCTAGAACTTAATAGAGTAACAAAAATGAATCAAGGCGACCTTGCCCCCACTTGAATTGTCTTAGGGTCAAGACCTGTTTTCCCTCAGCTGAAGTAATAAACAAATTTACACTCACAATATGATAGGCAGAAAAATCAGGTTGGGCTGGGGATACCTGGCCAGAGGCAGCTTTAGATTTCATTACAAGCCTCAGAATGTAGAACTTTCCTCACTAGAGCCAGGCTAACCCTGGCCTAGCAGCAGAAGTCAACCCACCTGGGCAGGACACGTTCCTGCAGCATGGAGTCAGGGTGGGAGGTGGGCTCCCCGCTACCAGCACCTTCCCAACTCCTCTGCTTCCCCTCAAGGCAGAGATGAGGTTCAAGTCCCGGGTATGGACCCAACATCCCTGGGCTCTGAAAGCCTGAACGAGACGAAAATAGTGCCAGACACGGAATGAACACTTGGTGTTCCCAGACTAACATCAAGTCATGCAGAGAGGTGACACATTCTCCCAGTAAATCCACTTTCTTTTAACATGAAACACACTTGGGGGACGTGGACCCCCAATCCGCTATTCCCTCCCCTCCTTCTGAGGGCAAGAAAGGTCTCACCTTGGGCAGCCACAAAGGGCTCTGTCAGGAAGGGCAGGACACCAAGTCACCAGAACTGAAGGCTTCCTCTCTGTGTCAGTGGATAAGTTATGTGACCCCACTGAGCCTGTTTCCTGAAGAGCCGGAGTGACTTGGCCATTTGGCCCATGCAGGACAGCCCGCCCAGGCCCTCCTCACTGCCTCCTCACAGTTCTTCGCACCGACACCATGGAATTTGCATCTTCAGGTCTCGGATGGAGGCGGCGCAGATTGATCCCACTGCAGCGGGTCTCCCAGGCAGAAGCCATCCCACACCCCACCCCAGAGGAGGAATGCTATGAATCTCCAAGGTCCACTGCCCAATTTCAGTTTTTAAAGGGAGAGTATTGAAGTATTCAATAAACATGGTTTGAATCTGAAGTTCTGCTACCTACTGCACAGATGAAAAAGGGTGTTAAATGGTACAGAAGAGGCCAGGTGTGGTGGCTCACACCTGTAATCCTAGTACTTTGGGAGGCCAAGGATGGTGGATCACCTGAGGTCAGGAGTTCCAGACTAGTCTGGCCAACATGGTGAAACCCTGTCTCTACTAAAAAGACAAAAAATTAGCCGGGCATGGGAATGGATGCCTGTAATCCCAGGTACTCAGGAGGCTGAGGCAGGAGAATCGCTTGAACCCGGGAGGCAGAGGTTGCAGTAAGCCAAGATCATGCTAGGGCACTCCAGCCTGGGCAACAAGAGTGAAACTCCATCTCAAAAAAAAAAAAAAAAAAAAAAAAAAAAAAGGTATAGAAGATTAACTCACTGGAAAGTGATATGTCACCCTTTTTTAAGATGGTGAACTGGAGTCATAAATGGAACTGGAAATTCCCTAGCAGTGTGTCCTGAGGCCTTCATCTCTCCAAACACCATTACAGGGTAGATGGGCAAGTTTTATTAGCTCAAAAAATATGTTTAAATGTTTTAATTAATGAAATCGGTTGTATTAATAAAATTCATGGCCGGGCGCGGTGGCTCAAGCCTGTAATCCCAGCACTTTGGGAGGCCGAGACGGGCGGATCACGAGGTCAGGAGATCGAGACCATCCTGGCGAACATGGTGAAACCCCATCTCTACTAAAAAAATACAAAAAACTAGCCGGGTGAGGTGGCGGGCGCCTGTAATCCAGCTACTCGGGAGGCTGAGGCAGGAGAATGGCGTGAACCGGGAGGTGGAGCTGGCAGTGAGCTGAGATCCGGCCACTGCACTCCAGCCTGGGCGACAGAGCGAGACTCCATCTCAAAAAAAAAAAAAAAATAAAAATAAATAAAAAAAATAAAATTCATTGCATTTCTCATGTGCAGTCGATGGAAACACAGTGGGGGAGCATGAAGATACTGGGTCTGTATTCCCACTACACAGGCAAAGGACAGAGAAATATGCAATGTCCAGTAATAACTGAGAACTAAATGGAGAGGCCGCTACTGTCTCTCTGAGGAGACGCTCTTGAACAGAAACCTAAAGGAGGAAAGAGAGTGAGCTATGAAGATGTCAGGGGGAGAGCATGCAGGGCCCAGGAAGAATGGGTGCCAGGCTGGAGATGGAGGTGAGCTTGGCGAAGGAAGGAGGAGGCTGAGGCAGATGTGGCTGCCAGGGGTGAGCAGGGGAGTGAGCACTAGGAAGGGAGGTGGGCAGGAAAACCCCAGGCCACATGTCCTGGGTGCCCCACTGGTCTGTCAATTCTATCTTAAGTGTCTTCAGAAGCCATTAGAAGATTTTGAGCAGGGAACCCACATGATCTGGTTTATGGTTTAAAAGTAACCCTCTGCCTGTCATGTAAGAAAAATCTGTTGAAGAGGAAGCTCTGTGGCAGGGAGGACACCCAGCAGGCGAGGGCAGCACAGGCCTGGACCATGGGGGGAATGGCCGGTGTGTTCAAGGAGGTCTGATCGAGATTCTATTTTGAAGGGAGAGTGGGCAGGCATTGCAGATGGATTAGAAGTGTGTATCGGGCACCTTCAGAAACAAAGACAGCACAACAGCCAGTCAGCTACTAGAGAGCGCTAATAACACTCACAGCCACCGTTTTCCATGAGGCAGACAGGCGCTGTGCCAAATGCTTTATGTTCATTCCACATTTGATCCCCAGGACACCGCCTGGCATGTGGTAGTCCAGTCCTGATGCCACCAATAAGAAAGATGAAGGACACGGGCCCACGGTCATGTACTGGGAAGGAGCAGAGCCAGCTGCCTCTACAAGCCCCTTCTTGCACTCTGTGACCTGTCTCCTTGGCCCCATCCATAATCCCTGCTTTTCCAATTCCCTCTGACTTTCCTACACAGGGTGTGGAAAGCTGGGTTTGGGGGAAAACGACTCCTTGGTCCAACACAGTTGACTGTCTTATTGCTTCCTCTTCCAGGATGAAAACCTCCTGGGGTTTCCACTTTATCTCAAAACTTATGTTTACCTTGGCATTCGCAGCTCTGTGGCAGAGAAATGCTGCAACCAGCCCGTAAGGCAGCCCCAGGGACTCCCTGACTGCTCCTCTGACTGCTGCCTCTCCGGGAAGTCGTCCATTTAATCAGCAGCTGAGCCAGGGTGGAAAGGAAGGGGCCATCCCAGCTTCTCCCAAGGCGCCCCCTCCACAGCCTATGCACAGTGTTTTGTCCTGTTTGATTTTGTAACCACGGGGTAGAGGAGACAATAGAAAATATCTGGAATATTGTGCAACCAAACAAGAGAAAGGCAGTGGGAACATGAGGAAAGAAGCATGAATAAGCTGAATTGGCTTAAAAAGAAAAAACAAGGTATTATGTTCACGGAATAAAACCCCGGAATGCCACTGGAAGAGGGAAGAATGCTGGGCCATGCCTCCTGCTGCAGCAATTCGAGAATAAGAAGGCAGATGCGGGCCCACGATGAGATAGGATGCAGGAGGTGCTCAGGGGGAGAACTGGACGGGAGAAATGGCCTTCATCAAAAGCCGCTTCTATCAGCAGTGGTGTGACCAGGATTCCATGTGCTAGAAAAGCCATGCCTCGTGCTTGTTCTGGGAAGAAAGTCAGTAGGGCTGGTGGCAGGTGAGGGCCTGTGCAGTGCTAGCCCCCTGGTTACTCACACAGGTGCTGGGCACCTGGCTTTCCTGAGCATGCAAAGTTCTTCCCCAAACTGACCTCCCCTACAACCCCACACCATGCACACACATACGGCCAGTAGAGTTGAGCCCTCCCATCTCTCTGGTGTTGTCCATGCCCTCCTGTCTCAGGTGCTGCCCAGCAAGACTCAGATCAGTGGTTCTCAAAATTAAGCATGTGTCAGAATCTCCAGAAGCTTGCTAAAACACAGATGCTTGGCATCACCTCAGAGATTCTGACCCAGAAGGACCCTGAGGAAGCTGAGAATGTGCATTTCCCATACCTTCCCAGGTTTTGCTGATGCTGCGGTCTGGGATTACCCTTTGAGAACCATTCGCTTCAGGCAGCTCTCTTCCCAAACACCACCACAGAGGACTTCTAGGGCCCTCTCTGACATCAAAAGGCGCCAGGGGACACTGAAACAAGAACAACATAGCCAATGCTGACGGAGCATTTATTATGAGTTCTGGGCCCTTTACCGACACTACCTCATTCTATTACCTTCAATCTACAGATCAGGAAATGGAAACATGAGGGCAAGTAATTGCCCAGGCTGTACTCTAGGGAGTAGAGCTGGGATTTGAACAAAGCAGAGGCCAGGCTCAAAACCACAACTCCTTCTGCCTCTCTTAAATACCACCATCAAGTTTATGGAAAAATCTGATGAGGTGGCTGAACATTTGGGGCAAATCCGATTCCTTGCATGACAGTCAGTACCCTAACGATCACAGATACCCACAGTCCCCAGTGATTGACTCAATTACCGTCTCTAATGTGGGTCAGATGCCAGAGTTGCACTGACTCAGAGCAAGAGAACACAGGAAGTAACTCGGAAATTTCCATCATCACTGCTTTTTGTAAAAAAGTAGATGTTTACGATATTTGCACAAGTAATCACGAAATGACAATAAACATAGAGGGAGTTGCCCCATATTCATGTCACCCATGACATTAAAAAAAACAACAACAACAAACCCCAACAAGAAAAGACCCCTAGCCACAATAACGCAAAGCAGGGCTTCTCAGAGTGTGGGCCTCACGCCAGCACCAGCACCAGCACCAGCACCATCCACAGCCCTCCCCAGGCCCACTGAACGCCAACCTCTGGGGTGAGGTCCAGCCGGCTATGTTTAAAGGAGTCCTCCAAGTGATCCAGAGGCATGCACATCTACAAAGCCCTCTTACTAACACTAAACAGCTAACACGGACCCTCTTTAAATCTTCACAAATATATATATATATATATATACACTAGTAGCTGACTCCTGTAATCCCAGCAGCTTGGGATGCTGAGATAGGAGGATCACTAGAGACCAGGAGGTTGAGACCAGACTGGGAAACACAGTACGAACTTGCTTCTACAGAAAATAAAAACATTAGCTGGGCATGGTGGTGTGTGCCTCTTGTCCCAGCTACTCAGGAGGCTCAGGTGGGAGGACTGCTTGAGCCCAGGAGGTTGAGGCTGCAGTAAGCTGTCATTGCACCACTGCAATCCAGTCTGGGCAACAGAGTGAGACTCCTGACTCTAAAGAAAAAGAAAGAAATACCAACTACCTGTTCCATGCTCCCTCTCCTCTTCCCCCAAAACAGAGCCAGGAATGAGTCTGTCACAGGAGGGAACTCTACAGCTGAATCCCACGGTTCCCAGCTTCAATTCCCCTCTCATCTCTGCACAACATGAGATCAGTTCACTTGGAGTCGCTCCCACGATCCTCAGACTCAAATCTGAAGCTGCAAGCCGGATTCCTCAGGCCCCCACTACCCTGCCCCTGCATCATCTTACCCTTTCAGCAGAAGCCTAACTGGGGTGTCAGGCCAGCCAGGTTCCTCCTAGCTCCACCATCGGGTTACTATGCAGCTCGGTGTGGAGCCCAGCCTCAGCGCCTTCATCTGTGAACCGGCGCCTACAGGAGGCGACTCCATGTAAGGGCTGAGGTCTGAGTACAGCACCAGGCAAGCAGGAGGCTCTCCCTCAGTAAGCCTCAGACCCCTGGGCTTCTGTTCTTTGCTTTAACTGCTTTTTGGGGTCTCATCTCCCTGCCTTTGCCTACATTAGGACTCACCCCTGGGAAGCCCCAGCCCTGCCCTGGCTGAGAAGTTCTGTCCCGGCACACGACGACAGGAAGAGGGTGGCTGGGCATGACGTCCTGGGGCAGGCTGAGCAGACACAAAGACAAGATTCACAGAGCAGGCATTGTGCCGGAAGGGCTCGATGGGCAAGCCTCACAGCAGTCCCGTGGGGAAGACACTGCGGTCTCAACACACAAATAGGGAAAGGAGGAATACTGAGGGTTTGTTTTTTGTTTTTGTTTTTGCTTTTTGAGACAGAGTCTCGCTCTGTCACCCAGGCTGGAGTGCAGTGGTGCAATCTCGGCTCAGTGCAACCTCCACCTCCCAGGTGCAAGTAATTCTCCTGTCTCCACCTCCCAAGTAGCTGGAATTATAGGCACGTGCCACCACACCTGGCCAATTTTTATATTTTTAGTAGAGACAGGGTTTCACGACATTGGCCAGGCTGGTCTCAAACTCCTGACCTCAGGTGATCCACCTGCCTCAGTCTCCCAAAGTGCTGGATTACAGGTGTGAGCCACCATGCCTGGCCAACACTAAGTCTAAGTGATTTGCCCAAGGTCAAGGAAATGGCAGAAGGAAGACTCAAATCCAGGTCTGATCAGGAGCCCTGCAAAAAATAAGCAAAGACAGAATGGGCCCAGGGGTACCCAGCTTGCTCCCACTGTGGGACAGCCACTCACCCTGGCTGTCCACTGTAGGGACCCTTCCTTTGCTCACAGAAATTCTGTTAGCATAGGCAACCTCAACACTTCTAAAGGCCCTGGCCTGCAAACAGGTTGCAAATGAGTGTAATGTCCAAATGTCACCTTCTCAGCAAAGCCTTTGGCCACTCCAGGTAAAATTTCAGGTCCCAGCCCCTCCACTTCCTCCCCCTCTTATCTGCTTTCCATGTTCCCTTTATCACCGGCCTCCATCCACACTCTAGAGTGTACTTACTGACTTCACATGAGTTGCATCCCCTCCACTAAAACATCACCCCACAAGAGCAAGGGCCTTTGTTTGGCGCCTTGAGTGTCCCCAGGGCTGGAGCAGGGCCCGGCACACAGTAGACACTCAATAGAGTTTTACTGAGTATGAATAATGGAAAAGCAGAATGTCGGTGAGGACAAAGATCCATCCTGAAAACAGAACCTGTGATGGACGCAGCAAAGGAGAAAACACAGGCAGGGTAAAAGCAACAACGGGAATTTAATACCTGCCAAGAACAAAATGAAAGGGCAAAGGTCTGGCAGACGAGACCAGAGTTAAGC
Organism: Trachypithecus francoisi; assembly: GCF_009764315.1. Classification (NCBI taxonomy): domain Eukaryota; kingdom Metazoa; phylum Chordata; class Mammalia; order Primates; family Cercopithecidae; genus Trachypithecus; species Trachypithecus francoisi. Next base: position 88,468,305 of record NW_022681468.1, on the reverse strand, counting down.
CCTCAGGCTTTGCTGTGAGTCAGTCTGATCCCAGCTCTGTCACTCACGAGTGGCATAATTTCAGACAAGAAATGTATTCGTTTAGAGCCTCAGTGTCACCATCTGCTCACAGGAATGATACCTCACTTAAAATGCTATTGAAAAGCGAGAAAGGCCGGGTGTGGTGGCTCACACCTGTAATCCTAGCACTTTGGGAGGCCAAGAAAGACAGAATACTTGAGGTCAGGAGTTCAAGATCAGCCTGGCCAACCTGAAACAGGTGAAACCCTGTTTCTACTAAAAATATAAAAGTTAGCCAGGTGTGGTGGCGTGTGCCTGTAACCCCAGGTACTCAGGAGACTGAGGTGGGAGACTCACTTGAACCCAGGAGATGGAGCTTGCAGTGAGCCAAGATCATGCCACTGCACTCCAGTCTGGGCAACAGAGCGAGATTCCGTCTCAAAAAAAGAAAAAAGAAAGAAAGACAGAAAAGAAAAAAATAAATGTGAGAAAGAAAAAACTAACCCAACTGTCTGGGATCAGAGCCTAGCTTTGCTGCTTACAAGCTGTGTGCCTTCGGGCAAGAGATCTCCCTCTCTGAACGTCAGTTTTCTCATATGCAAAATGGAAAGAAGAGCAGCACCTTCCACATAGTGTTGTGCAGATTAAATGGCCCAAGACTACAAAGTTCTCAACAAATGGTAGCTGTTCTCAGTCTCCCTTTCATCACTCCTGCAGGTGCGGGATGAGGAGCGGCACTGCTTGTGGTCTTTCCTAACTCTCAATAATGACTGGTGCAGGGATACTGCAGTTGACCCTGCTGAAAGCAACACTCTTCAGCTTTCCAAGGCTAAGGGAAAAGAAGGTGTAGATCTCGGCACCATTCCCAGGCCTGTGAGATGCTGGATTATGTGGATGCCCCTGAGCAGGGGGATCAGCAAGAAAAGGTTACCCTTTGTGGAAGCAATGAGAAGGGGAGTCTCTCTGCAGCATTGCAGGAGGAAGTGCTGGAGATGGGCCATGCTTTGCCATCTAATGAGCCACCAGGTTCCCCTAGCTGCCTGGTGCTACTGGAGCATGGTCCAGGGCAATTCAGAGAGAAGGGAGATGGTGTGGCCAGGAGGAAGGTGGACTTGGACACATGCCACTCCTATGCAGTTGATTTGACAAAGAAGTCAGGTGGTGGGAATTCCATCAGGGCCTTACAACCCCTGAAGATGACAGATGGTGAGCCCTCTGGGGAAAGATGTACCCCCACCACCACCCTGTCCCACCTTCAGGATCACCCTCCACCCTCAGCCAGTAAAGGAGGAGGTGGTCGCCAGGTGAAAACCTTTACCAGATGTCCTGCAACCAGATATCTGTCTCTCCCTCAGTCACAGCAAAGCCAGTGTGTGCCCAACCCCAATGATCTAGGCTGTGCAGCAGATCAGTGAGCCTGCTCCATGTGTACCGGGATCAGTGTGGGGGTCCAGTCATCACTGCCCTCATTCCTGTACCCAGCTGCTGCTCAGGAGGGGCCCTGGGCTCCACCTCAAGCCCAAGGCTGGCCCTGGGCCCTTAATGGAGACTGGGAAGCTGCTGGTCAGCACCCAGACTGCCACCAGAGACCAGAGCTGCAGGCACCTTTCCAATCCCCAGGCCTAAGAGACTCCTGCTCTCAAGGAGCAGCAATCTCTCTGCTGCTTCTTCCTCCTCAGCCCCAGATGCCTTCAGCAATGTCAGGAACGTGTTCCAAAACCACAGCAAAGGCTAAGGGGTAGCAACATATGCTAATGTGGCCGAAGGATTATTTTGAGCTGAAGGCAACGGAGAAGAAGCAGGTACAAGAAAGCTTTCTGTCCTCCCACTCTCTGCCAAAGAGCAAGACATGAATTTGTAAAGGTGCTCCCCTCACTCCTCTACCAGGAAGAACAGAAGTTAATCACTGGAGACAACTCCAGACCCTCTTCAGTCCAGAGGGCACCCAAGGAATCTACATGACAAACTCTAGTAATGAGCCCTCATCTTCCATCAGTTCCCCCACAGCTGACCTTCCCACAATCCGCCATCCAGAACTCAGTTCTTTTGTTTCATCTTGTCACCTCTAAGAATGTACTGTTCTTTGTCAAGATGCAGTATAAGCCCAAGTTCTAACCAACTCTCTGTGTTCCTCATTGCTGAGAGATCCCAGCTCATACTCAACTTCTGTTTGTTTTTCTCTTGTTAATCTGGCTTTTCTTTTTTGAGACGGAGTCTCGCTCTGTCGCCCAGGCTGGAGTGCAGTGGCAGGATCTCAGCTCATGGCAACCTCCGCCTCCCGGGTTCAAGCGATTCTCCTGCCTCAACCTCCTGAGTAGCTAGGATTACAGGCACCCGCCACCAAGCCCAGCTAATTTTTGTATTTGCAGTAGAGACCAGGGTCAGGCTGGTCTTGAACTCCTGACCTCAAGTTGTCCAGCCTCAGCTTCCCAAAGTGCTGGGATTACAGGCATGAGCCACTGTGCCCCACCACATCAGTCTAATTTTCAGGGTCCCAATGAACCTAATATGGGTGGAGGAAAAAGTTAAATTTTCTTCCCCTACAAGTCCAAGACTACTTTTTAATTCTTCACTCAAGATTCTGGTTCTATCCCTCATTCCAACACACCCTGGCAGGTCGCCTGCCAAAGTTGTTCTTTAAGCCTGAACGTAGAGATAGTGCCAAAGTCCTCTTAGTCCCCACAGGGATGGAAGTCTTCAATGCTTTGAGACCTCAAAGTATCTCAAGGGCAGGATCTTGTAGATACACACACTAGCACTTCTGATCATTGCGGTAATTTCTTTAGCAAACAAAGCCTCAAATCTCAGTGTCTCAACACACTTTACTTCTCACTCGTGTAATATCCAATGTTTCAGGGACCATGGCTGTCAGTTCTGTGGACAACCTTAGCCAGTTGGCCAATGGAGAAAGAGCCCCCAGGTGCCATTCATGGAAGTTGGACCAGGCCTCGAAATAGCTCGTATCACTTCCACTCCCATTCCACCAGGCAGAGGGCAGTCACTTGGCCCTTAGCTCTTTCCTTACCTTGACTCAGCTCACCTAACCATGACTCAGGCCTTTCCTAACCATGATTCAGTTCTTGTCTAACCATGACTCAGCCCTTCTCTATACATTAGTCAAGCTTACTTACACCACAACAGCACTTGTTAGGAATTTCTAATCCAAGTCGTCTATGCCAGTAATTCCGAAGGTTGCTTAAACTGAAGTCCTAAATAGTAGTCAGGCCCAGACTCGGTCTCTGGTAGAGCAGACCAACAGATCGCCCTGATGTAACCTTCTTTCCCATTCCTGAAGCACTTAAGCTGCACATCTGCAGAAATTGAGGTTAAAAATTCAGAGCCAACTTAAGATTTCACAAGGGAGGGTTAAGGTTCTTCAAATTAATGAACTCACAAAGACCACAGGAGCCTGGTGGACTGCCTGAAATATGCAAGCTACAAACAAACATTCTCCCTCAAATTGCAGTTCTGACTCGGGAGGGTCACTTGCATCCTGCCCTTGTGGTTAATTCCAAGCACCACAATGGCTTCGGCATGACTGACCTTGCTCTTTACACCATGAGTGCAGCAGCTGAGCAGTCACTGGGAAAATGAACTCTTGGCTCAACTCTAAAGCGGTGATTTTAATGCCAGATGCAAATGAGGACTGTCCGTTGTCCAAAAATATCAGCGGTAACTTCAGTAAGTCTCAGTGCCCGCATAGTCCAATCTGGCCCTGAAGTCCAAGCCAAAGAAGCATAGCCTAGCAACCAAAAAAGAAACTTGCAAAGGCACCCTAATCTCTACTTGCATGTCCTTAAGAACATTTAAAAGGGCTCTAGTGACACTTCTTAAAATGCCCCCTCCTCTCTCCATCCTCTCCCACTTACTGCAGCCTCTCCCATCCTGGGTGGTACCTCTCCTCCCTGTCCTGCACACACCACCCTCAAACCCTGCACTATTTCTGTCTCATCACTCCAGGGGAGAAAGCAGGAGGAGCCCCTTTGCTGGGAATTGTTCTTCTCGTATCCTGATCATTTTTCCTGGACAAAATCTCAAAGAAGTGCTAGCAAATAAAATTCACAACACTACTCCCTCTGTCATCTTACTTCTTTAAAAAAATTATGGAAAGTATACATAACATAAAATGTACCATCTCACCTATTTTTAAGTGTACAGTTCTGTGGCATTAAGTACATTCACATTGTTGTGCAACCATCACCACTGCCCACCTACAGAACTTTTCATCTTCCTCAACTAAAAACACTCTGCCCATTAAACACAAATTCCCCATTACCCCATTCCTCAGCTCCTGGCAACTGCCATCCTACTTTCTGTCTCCATGAATCTGACTACTTTAGGTGCCTCAAGTGAGTGGCATCATTCAGTATTCGTCCTTTTGTGACTGGCTTATTTCATTCAGCACAATGTCCTCAAGGTTCACCCATGTTACAGCATGTGCAAGTATTTCCTTCCCTTTGAAGGCTGAGTAACATTCCATTGTGTGGATATACCACATTTTTGTTTACCCACTCACCCCTCTATCAACACCTGGGATGTTTCCACATCCTAGCTATTATAAATAGTGCTGCTATGAACATGGATGTACAAATATCTGAGTCCCTGCTTTCAATTATTTTGGGTGTGTATCAATAAGTAGAGTTCCTGAATCATATTTTTTAATTGTTTGAGAAACTACCATACTGTTTTCCATAGCAGATGCACCATTTTGCATCCTTACCAGCAGTGCACAAGGGTTCCCATCTCTCTACATTCTCGCCAACATTTGTTATTTCTAGTTTTGAAAGTGGTCATCCTGGCTGGGTACCGTGGCTCACGCCAATAATCCCAGTACTTTGGGAGGCCAAGGAGGGTGGATCACCTGAGGTCAGGAGTTCCAGACCAGCGTGGCCAACACGGTGAAACCCTTTCTCTACTAAAAATACAAAAATTAGCCAGGCGTAATGGCAAATGCCTGTAATCCCAGCTACTTGGGAGGCTGAGGCAGGAGAACTGCTTGAACCCAGGAGGCAGAGGTTGTAGTAAGCTGAGAACGCACTATTGCACTCCAGCCTGGGTGATAGAGCAAGACTCTGTCTTAAAAAGAAAGAAAGAAAAGAAAAGAAATGAAACGAAAGTGGTCGTCCTAATGAGTGTGATTAGTCATCCCCTTCAACCCTCACAGTAACCCTAAATACTATTATCCCCATTTTCCAGATGAGAAAACAGAGCAGGGGATATTAGGTAAGCGTATCAGTCTATTCTGACGCTGCTAATAAAGACATACCAGAGTCTGGGTATAAAGTTCTAACCAACCCTCTGTGTTCCTCATTGTTGAGAGATCCCAGCTCATACTCAACTTCTATTTGTTTTTCTCTTGTTAATCTGGCTTTTCTTTTTTGAGACAGAGTCTCGCTGTGTCGCCCAGGCTGGAGTGCAGTGGCAGGATCTCAGCTCACGGCAATGGACTCACAGTTCCACATGGCTGGGGAGGCCTCACAATCATGGCATGAGGCAAAGAGGAGTAAAGTCATCTCTTACATGGTGGCAGGCCAGAGAGAGCTTCTGCAGGGGAACTCCTCTTTATAAAACCATTAGATCTCATGAGACTTATTCACTATCACCAGAACAGCACAGGAAAGAACTGCCCCCATAATTCAGTTCCTCCCACCAGGTCCCTCCCATGACACATGGGAATTACTGGAGCTAGATGAGATTTGGATGGGGACAGGCCAAACCGTATCAGTAAGTCACTCAAGGACAATGGTGGACAAGCAAGATTTGAATGCAGGTTTAACTGCAGAGCCAATCTCATCCACCACTGTCCTTGAGTGGCTTACTGATACGGTTTGGCTGTATCCCCATCCAAATCTCATCTAGCTCCAATAATTCCCACGTGTCATGGGAGGCACCTGGTGGGAGGTAATTGAATTATGGGGGCAGTTCTTTCCTGTGCTGTTCTGGTGATAGTGAGTAAGTCTCAAGAGATCTGATAGTTTTACAAAGAGGAGTCATGTTTGTCCCCCCTTCTTATGGGTGGCATCTGGTGATAGACTCAGCCTTCATCATGGAGATGAAGGGCCCCTGCAGGTGGTAAACAGGACCTTGAGGGCCACACTGTACAGGAGACTGTGGTAGGAGCCCTTCCCTGGTTCTCAGCCTGCGATTTCCTTGGCTTGTTCCAACCAGAGCAGGGGCCTTGTTCCAATGCACTGGCTGCAGATGGTACCTGTTCTCCTTGCCTCTCCTGTACTTCTGAGTGCAGGCTGTTTATGAACAGGCAGCACACAGGCTCTAAGAGCTCTTCAGGACTCACAGTTACAGAGGAGGCATCACATCAAGGCCTAGTTTCCATTCACGATTCTATTCCCCCTCCTGTTTTCGGGGAGGGTTTTGTCGGTTTCTAACAAACCTAATAAAGGGTCAGGCTGACTCAGAATTGCATGACTGGACTAAGAGCCCCACCATAAGGCAATGAGGCATGGCACTGCATTCCAAGCTCGTCTGAGGTGCTCCTTGGCCATGAGGAACAGAAACACCGACAGAACAAGAGGAAATCCTTCTGCTGTTGTCATACTGTAGCTGTTAAAGAATGACAGGGTAGTGGGCTTTGGACTGACACCAATGTCACCAATATCTTGTGCAGGTTTGCACCTGCCAACCTGGAAGGGAGGTCTGTTTCAGAAATCCCCTCGCAGGCAGGGGCCTGGGAAGGTACTCACCAGCCACCTCAAGGAAGGACACTCTTACAGGACACTTACTTTCCCAGCCAGAACGATGAAGGGGACTCTGGGCCTGCACTTGAAAGGTCATGGCTGGAAACCCTGCAAGGGGAGCTGCTTTGCTTGCTCAGCCCTCTTGCTTTCCAGCCCAAAAGGCAATCATGCACAGCCCTGCGTTTTGTTGGTCTCTGTCTAGTTCCAAAGTAAATGTTGGTTCTACATCTCCAAAGGGCTGGTAGAAGCCCATCCCATGCAAAAACATACCTACATATTTTCACCATTTTCTAATGTATTTCAGCCATTATGTAACCTTAGATACAACCCTGGCAGGAAGAACAAGAAAAGTTGAACTTGGTCCCCTGGGGCAACTGGTTTCAGTATGGACTTCCAGCCAAGTCTCAAACACAAACCTCCCGCAGTGGGATCTTATTTTGTTGTTCCCAGGGCAGACAGATCTTCTCGGGAGGATCTAACAAGCACTGGTAGAGAACTTACAGATTTTGCAGGCATAGATGGAGCCTCGCCAGGCCTTAAGGTATGGGAAGTGCACACACTGCACACTTCCATGTGTGTGCATGCACCCCAGGTATGCATGAGCCTAAAGGTACATATATATGTGTATACATATATGTCTGGTATTTGTGTGTAGGTATAGACACGTGCATCTTACATGTTTATTCACCCCAGTCACTATCCTTAAGCAGTGCACAGAGCAACCACACAGAGGTCAAGGCAGGACTGTTCTCAGGATCACCGGTCCTTGTCCTCTTCTGTTCTCTTAGGCATAACATCTCCTACACACAGTCTTTTGCAGACCCTCTTCAACAATCACACACAACCTAATTGGCATTCTGCAGGAAATACTCTACTGACACTTAAAGCTAAACCTGTGAGAAAGGGAACTAGTTTCTTAAAGCCCACAATTCCCTTTTGTTTTCCAGGCAACTCAATCAGCCAAGAAATCCAAGCTGAATTTGCGGGACACAAAGCCCTAAAATGAATAGCATGCGACTTTCCTTAGTCTTTTAAGCAGATGGTCTATTTTTTAATAGTATGATGAAAGTGAACCTTGCCAAAAATTTCTGCACTCTTGATGGCTAGATGTAAGCATATTTGATTCCCAAAATTGAAACCTTTCATAAAACCTCTCAAAAAGCAAATCATATGGTCAAAAGCATAATTATAAATACCAAGGTAGCCTCTGACAAACAGATGAATTTGCTAAAGACCGCAAGTTGTCTAATTTGGGACAACAAATATGTAATTAAGCCTTCCCCTTTGTAACCTTCTCAGAGTAGACACCAAAGACATAGCGTGGATAAGCCCAGAACAGGGCCCAAAAGTGAGATGGGTCCTAGATAAGGAGAAAGCCACTTCAGAACTTACTCATTTGAAGGAGTCATTTGCCCTCAGAAGCAATGCCTGGAGACTACACTTCTTTTTTTTTTTTTTTTTTAATTGTATTTTATCCATTCTATAGCCATATTTCATCATAGCTTTAATTTTACATTTTGCTATAGGCTAGTGATATTAATTTTTCATAAGCTTATTTGCCATACATGTATCTGTAAAGTACCTGCTCAAGTGGTTTGCCTTTTTATTCATTTTTTATTTATTTATTTTTTGAGACAGTGTCTCTCCTCTCCCCTCTCCCCTCTCCCCTCTCCCCTCCCCTCTCCCCTCTCCCCTCTCCCCTCTCCCCTCTCCCCTCTCCCCTCCCCTCTCCCCTCTCCCCTCTCCCCTCTCCCCTCTCCCCTCTCCCCTCTCCCCTCTCTCTCTCTCTCGCCCAGACTGCAGTGCAGAGGCACGATCTCGGCTCACTGCAACCTCCACTTCCTGGGTTCAAGCGATTCTCCTGCCTCAGCCTCCCGAGTAGCTTGGATTACAGGCATCCACCACCACGCCCAGCTAATTTTTTGTTTTTTTTGTAGAGACAGGGTTTTGCCATGTTGGCCGGGCTGGTCTTGAACTCCTGACCTCAAGTGATGCACCCACCTCGGCCTCCCAAAGTGCTGGGATTACAGGCGTGAGCCACGACACTTGGCCTGGAGACTATACTTCTAACACAGAATCTTAAAGCACAATTGAAATTTGCCTTCTGTCAGCTTACGAGGAATAACAATACAGCGGAACAAGCAAATAGGAGAGCCCCAAGAAGCAAAGAAACCCAAGAGGTAGTCTAGCCAGTAAAACTTTATTTGTATCTCAAACATGACTTGCCAGCCTCACCCAGCAAAACTTTCAACACCTCTTTTTGAAAATTCAAAACCACCCTCACAGAATGAAGACGTAACACCACCACAGTAACACAGAAAATGTTGGCTCACTTGTGACGGAAATTCCCCAGAGGGTTCTACGCACCAACCAGCAAGGACGCCAGGGCTAAGTGAAGGGTTACAGGGTGACTAATGCAGAAGGGAGGAAGTACAGTCAGATGGGTCCATTTTCATATGTTTGTTTTCATGCATGAAAAGGGGCATTTCTTTCTTACCTAATTGATAACACCACAGGGTTCATAGCTTCTCTTCCTCTTTGACACATTCAGTTAATAAAAATTCAACAGGTCCAGCACACAACACCATCCATTACCCACACCCACTCCCCCTCACCTCTTGCCAGTTCCCCAGCTCCTCTTGGTTTTGTGGCCTCTTGGTGGGCTGGCCTGACACAGATTTTCAAAACCGATGCTTTGTTCCCAAACACCACTGTCCTGGCCAGCAATATCTCCTACCCTCATTTCCTCCACCCACATGCTCTTCCTCACACCGGAAGGGCAGGGGGCACATCTACCAAGCTCCCCTCCGGCCACCCAAACCTATCAGAGACTGTGGTACCAGTGCCAAGGGTGACGCGAGGAGGCGGTCCTTCCCCCCAAGTTCAGGGAAAGCCATGGGTCCCTCAAGCCATGGCCGCTGGGCCCCAGCGCACAGACCAGACTCCAAGCTCCCCCACAGCATCAACCCGGCCTTCAGCCTGCAACAGAGGAACATCTCCACTTCCTCCTGTAGGATCGCCCCTCCCCTTCACTGGACGAGGAAAAGGGAGGCCCTTTCATTAATTAAAAAATATTAGGAGACCAAGCAAGGGGAAAAAAGAAGACTAGTTTGATTTACACTGGCACAAAACCCACCGTAGCTCAATTTGGAGGCACAGATAGGAGAAAACCAATGCTCCACATCCACTGAGCATCACTCAGATGCCCACCTGGCCAGCCAGGCTTGGAGAGAAGCGGCTGCTGTCTTCAGCCACTGCCAGAGAGAGGCCCAGAGGGCATGCATCTGGAAGAGAAACGCAAAGGGCAGGCACGGCCTCCCGAGGTCTCACCTCCACCACATCCCTGTCTTGTCACCTCCCTCTTCTCACCCAGGACAGCACCTATGTCACAACAGCGGCTGGAAAGCAGACAGCTCCAGATGAAGAATTCAACAGAGGAAAGGAGCACACCCCACAAAGAGAAGGTCTGACACGCACAGAGTGGGGGCCACTCAGTGAGGGGATGGTGGCTTGTTCCAGATCCTCCTGCCTTACAGTGACTTCCTCCAAGGTGGAGATCAGCAGAATTCCCAAGGGGTCATCCTTGCTCTCCTTCCCATTCCAACGAAGCCTAAGAAGCCCATGTCCATGCCAGCAGAGAGGTAAGGAGGAAGGGTCCTTCTGGTGTGACCCTGTTTTTTTTTTTTTTTTTTTTTTTTGAGACAGAGTCTCACTCTGTTGCTCAAGCTGGAGTGCAGTGGTGCGATCTCGGCTCACTGCAACCACCACCTCCCAGGTTCTAGTGATTCTCCTGTCGCAGCCTCCTGAGTAGCTGGCATTACAGGTGCCCGCCACCATGCCTGACTAAATTTTGTATTTTTAGTAGAGACGGAGTTTCACCATGTTATTCAGGCTGGTCTCAAACTCTTGACCTCAGGTGATCTGTTCACCTTGGCCTCCCAAAGTGATGGGATTACAGGCATAAGCCACCACCCCTGGCCTCAGTGTGACTTTTTAAAAGCATGCCCATTCATCTGCTCACTCAAGTCCACCCAGTACAGAGGAGTGTGGTGAGGCCTCTGCACTGCAGGGCTCAGGAGAATCAGGGCTTTGGAAACGCCAGCTTTGCCTACATCACTAGCACCCCCGTGAAGTCTACAGATGCTAAACCTTGTGTTTCAATCTTCACCAAAAGATATGAAGGGTACAGTGGACACTGGTCATCTTGGGCTGTCTGGCATCCATCCTCCCGCCTGGCTAAAGCACAGTGATCCCCTTTGGGAACCTTTACCTTCAACATGCATTCTTCATGGGAGGTGCTGTTGCCTCCCCTGTGGAAGCCCAAAGGCCAGAATCTCCCTCACTCCAGTGCAGGTGGGGTGGGGAGGGGCAGACCACAGGACCCTGGGCTGTTTTGGGGAGATGGAGGTCACTCCCCAGCCGTGGTGGCACATGGACCAGACAGGCCTTGCCACTAACTTCTATGTGATGTCAGTGGCCTCTCCACTTCTGGAGCTCCCCCAGGTGCTGCCTGTGTTCCAAGCCAGTCTCCCAGCCTGGTGGCAGACCCCTTCTGATAGGTGCCCTTGGCTCATTCCTCACAATCAGGAATGCAGACTGGGCAATGGAGACAAATGGGCTGATGCAGAGAAGAGTATTTTTCATGGAACCCCCAACTCCTCACCGCACCTCAGAGTTTATTGCAGTGCTTCACTCAAACCGAGCTCTGAAATCTATTTTAAACTATTTTAAAAACACTCATTAAAACACTTAACAAGAACAGGTTACCCTTGGGGGACTACTGACAGCAGGGTTAGGCCATAAGGAACCTTCTGGAGGGCTGATGACATTCTTTACCTCAATCTGTGTTGTGGTTTCAAGAGTAGAGGCATAGGACTGCACAACTATGTGGATGTACTGGACGCCACTGATTGTACACTTAAAAATGCTTCTGGTGGCAAATGTTATGTATATTTTATCACAGTATAAAAAAGCACAATTTAAAACAGAATTCAAGATATTGCTTTAAAATGATTTCAAGAAATACCAGATTAAGCCAAAAAAGAAGAGTATAGGCATAAATTAAAACTCCATCAAGTTTTGCCCTCTTTACATATATGTGAGCTGCACCCTAATTAAAACAACAAAAAAACACTGTTATATACCAAATTACACTACACTGGCAACCCAAAGCTTTCCTAGTTATCTCGAGGTACCAGACAGCTTCTTTTCTACAGAACTCAAGACACAGCATCTCAAGCTCGAGCTGGATGCTGAAGTTCCAAGGCAGTTGTTGAAAATCTCTTAGCGTTGGCAAGCATGCATCTATGTGACTCAGATTATTTTTCCATTCTGTGCAATCAAAACAAAATATGAAAAATCAACTGGATATTGGGACGAGAAAATCACAGAGATGGAATACAGATAAATGCCAGCAGTTAGGGAAGCAGAGGGTGGCAGGGGGTGGCTCTCAAGAGGCAGGCCGAGGGGGCATCTCAGCAGCCATGGAATCTTCTGTTCCTGATTGTCATGGTGGATGGACAAAGCTGCCCAGGTAATAAGATGTCACAGAACTTTATATGAAAGCATACCAAAAGATGAGTGCATGCAGAAACCAGTAAAGCCTGATTAAGAGCTGTAGTCTAGTAAAGCCTGATTAAGAGCTGTAGCCTGGTTCACTCTATCGGGTCCATCCATTTCCTGGTTCTGAGAGTGCACTGCAGTTACGTCAGATGTTACCACTGGACAAAGCTGGGTGATAGGTACAACAGACCTCTCTGTACTCTTTTAGCAATTATCGTGACTGTATAATTATTCAAAATAAAAACATTTTAAAGTCCATAAATAAATTAGATGCTGAGATCAATATACAACTGCCATAACCCCAGTTTTTATATTTTTCTGTTCATCAAATCATCCCATTGTTCTGACTGGCTTGATCATCTGTATAAGCAAAATATGACACATTAGAATAAATGTATACTAATAAAACACCATATAAGGTTAATTTTTTTAAAAAAGAAAAAAGGCACCAGCTCCTTTGGAGAAGCTGAGAATCACTGACGTATTAGAAAGAACATGCACTGGGGATCAGGAAATAGACTGGTTCTGCTCTCAGCTAACCAGCTGTCACATGAAGAACAATGACTCTACCCAGCCCTGACCATTAAAAGACTTTCTTGTTAAGGAAGTGAGACATATGCACCTGGGAGGCGATATGAGGACATAAGATGCTCCCTAGTAACATGTGGCAAAGCATCAAATGAACAGTGCTATGGATTGACTTGTGTCCCCACAAAATTCTTATGTAGAAACCCTAACTCCCACTGTGACTACAGGTAGACAGAGGACCTTAACAAAGCTGATTAAGGCTGGCCGGGCGCGGTGGCTCACACCTGTAATCCCAGCACTCTGGGAGGCCGAGGCGGATGGATCATGAGATCAGGAGATCGACACCATCCTGGCAAACACGGTGAAACCCCGTCTCTACTAACATTACAAAAAAATTAGCCGGGCATGGTGGCAGGCACCTGTAGTCCCACCTACTCGGGAGGCTGAGGCAGGAGAATTGCTTGAACCCAGGAGGTGGAGGTTGCAGTGAGCCAAGATCATGCCACTGCACTACAGCCTGGACAACAGAGCGAGACTATCTTAACAACAACAAAAAAAGCTAATTAAGGTTATATGAGGTCATAGAGGTGGGGCTCTAGGCCAATATGACTGGTGTCCTTGCAAGGAGGAGAGACAACAGGCAGGTGCACACACAGAGGAAAGGCCACAAGAGGACACAGGAGAAGGCAGCCAGCTACAGCCAAGGGGAGAGGCCTCAGGAGAGGCCAAATCTGCCAACACCTGGATCTAGGACTTCCAGCCTCCAGATCTGTGAGACAACACATTTCTGTTGTTGAAGCCACTCAGTTTGTGTGGCATTTTGTTATGGCAGCCCAAGCAAACCAATAAAAAGTAGTATGGTGATGTGGCTTAGGAAAGGAGAAGATGCTTAATTTGAAGCAGCTGGCTGCTCTTCACCAGGGGCCTGAACACAGGATATAATCACAATTAATGGCATATTCCCATCAAAAGAGAAAACTTTTATATATTCAAAAGAAACTGAAAGCTAGCTATAAATCCTATGGAATAAAACCACACCATTGGATACATGGTTTTAACGAACACTGGAATTGGAATCCCTTCACCTGCATGCATACATGCATGCATTCATTCATTCATTCAGTTCTTCTTCATTTAATCAGCCAACCAACAGGAGTGACCACGCCTCTCAATCCAGTGCCAGGTGCTGAAGGACACACAGCCTGGAGGCCAGAGCTGGGCTCTGTGTTGCTCAGGGGCTTCCAGGGGAGAAGTACAGGCAAGGGCTACACGATTGAGAGATTGTGTCTCCCTGGGGCAAGCCAGGAAGCAGGAAGAGCATGGAGCAGAGGTGCCCTGGACAGGGGTACTGTGGCCATGCCTGACCCATGAACCCTGGGAAAGAGCAGCCACTCCTAGAAACAGCACATGCCTGGCAGCCCTGTTGACAGACAGAGGTCAGTCCGCATAAGTCTCCACGGCCCCAACCTGACCTGGGCCTGTGTCAGCCAACCCTCCAGGGAAGCATATTTCACATGGCCTTTGTCTAGCAATTCCCTCATGGAGACAGCCCCCAAATAACAAAGCAGGAGGAGTTGGCTGGTTGCTTCTTGAAACCTCGCTCTCAGATCTGTTTAGAGGACCGATTAAGAGTAATATATTAAAAATCATTTTGTAAACTCTAAAATGTGACACGAATGGTAGCTATCATTAGCTTTTGAAGGGTCTTGTGAGTCACCTAATCCAAAGTGATCATTTGATGGATTAAGAAACCGGAGTGGAGACACACCCAAGGCCACCCAGCTGGCACATGGCAGAGCCAGAACAAAGGCTTGGGATTACTCACTGCCGGGGCTCCACAAGAAGCTCTGGTTTTCAACATGTGAATTTCATAACATTATATATTTTTCACACCTATACTGTTTTCTTCAATTTTACAATTCTAAACACACACGATTCACAATTTTGATTCTGGTAATGCAATACTATATTTTGACCTCCTGATGAACAAAGGTTTGTGCTATGGCAGGCAAAACTGGAAACACCCTTGACATTGTGCCTGTATTAACCAAACACTGTGTTCCTACACTCAAGAATGGTTTCCATTTGAAATTCATGAGAAGTCAAGAGCAAACCAGACATAACGGAGGACAGGAGACAAAGGAAAATGGCAGGTGAAGGGGAAGGTGAGGGAAAGGAAGGTGAGGGAGGGAAAGTTAGAGTCGGAGGGGAAGGTAGAGGAGGAGGGGAAGGTGGGGGGAGGAGAAGGTAGAGGGGGAGGGGAAGAGAAGGTAGAGGGGGAGGGGAGAGAAGGTAGAGGGGGAGGGGAAGGGGGGAGGGGAAGGTAGAGGGGGAGGGAGGGGAGGGGAAGGGGAAAGTAGTGGGGGAGGGGAAGGTGGAGGGGAGGGGAAAGTGAGGGAGGGAAAGGGAGAGGAGGAGGGGAAGGGGAAGAAGGAAAGGAGGTTTTCTCAGCACTGCATGCCATTTTCAGTGCTGTCTTTAGTCACTAAAAAGCAAGGAGCCTGGCACCAAGGTAAAGGGTAAAGCTCAGTAAAGGTCATTTGCATGCATGAGAACAAACTGCTAAGCTTCCATCTCATGACCACAGCTATGTAACTTAGTGGGCTGCCTCTCCTGCCTGGGTGACCAAAATGCTCAGAGCCAAATGCAACCCCAACTGCAGATCCCTTTGAACAGCCTGGTGGCTCTTCCCCTTGGTGTCACTCTTCATAGCTTCTTCATCTAGATGCCTTCTGCCATAAATAACTTCAAAACATTTCAGGAAAATAGTAAAAGGAAAGTCAAAGACCAACTTACAAGAAGGAAGGCAACAGAATGTGCAGTGCTTGTTTGAGGACAGCTCCTCCACTGTGATCAAGAAGTCTCCAGATTCTCCCAGGGTGTATCAGCCCCTTAGATTATTATTTCAACTCTAAACTTACCAACAGTGTCACACGGTTCATCTTTGTGTACACAGAAATCTGTCCTAAAAGAAAAAAAAAAAAAAAAAAAAGGCCATCATCAGGTATATGCAGTATCCCCAAGACTGGAAAAAGAAAATACTGTCAGTTAACCTCAAGTAGTCATCTTGCAATGCTATTGTTCCAGTGGTCACAGGCCACAGTGAATGATAACAAACAGCAGCGTTTGGCAACAGTAACCCATCCACATTTCCCAGGGGTAGGTCCACTTACCCCACATGAGAATCTTCTTTTACAAATGAACTATTCTATACATAACAGTTGCTGGAAGGACTCCTTTCAGCAGCTGAAAATGTTTTGGAAGGTGTTTGCCAAGTCACTGATCAGAGACAATTCTCAGACAATAGCATCCAACTGCAGTGGCTTCCCCAAGCTACTCCACTTGGGCAGCAACTGGTTTTTGATGCTGTAATGACCATGTATCACTTTAACGAGAAGACAACAAAAAGTCATCTCTAAAAACTGTATTCCTCTACTATGCAGCCATAAAACGGAATGAGATCATGTTCTTTGCAGGGACATGGATGGAACTGGAGGCCATTATCCTCAGCAAACTAACACAGGAACAGAAAAGCAAACACCACATGTTCTCACTTGTAAGTGGGAGCTGAATGATGAGAACACATGGACACATGGTTGTACACACACACCAGGGCCAGCCAGGTGAGGGGGGCTAAGGGAGAGGGAGAGCATGAGGAAGAATAGCTAACGGATGCCAGGCTTAATACCTAGGTGACGGGTTGATCTGTGCTGCAAACCACCATGGCGCATGTTTACCTATGTAATCAACCTGCACATCCTGCACATGTAACCCAGAACTTAAAAGTTGAAGGATAAAAAACTGTATTCCTTAAAGCTCCCCAGGATCCCCTGGGTGGGTGGGCATCTGTGGACCAGTGAGACAGCAAAGATGCTTAAAACCTGGTCCAGCCCTGGTTCTGCAGGTACAAGGGGTTCATCTGGCTTCCTGTGGGGAAGTCAGGGGTCTGGGCTCTTCTTTCCTAATGCTGGATCATTCCTATGGTTCTTTGTAAGTTCCACGGTCAGCAGTTGACCACAGAGGGTTGGCTGGGGCAGGACTCAGCCTGGGAGCCGGGTGAGGAGCCACAACCTGGCCCAGACATGGCCCCTCCCAGGCCCCACACTCATCTTCTCTCAGGGCCCAAAGAACGCTTGAGATCCACACTTTTCATAACCTCACTCCAAAACCAAGGGAACTTTCAGGGAAATGGAGAAGGAATATCATAAAGAGATGAAAAGGCCTAGTGACTCGATTTTTCCATCAGACTCCATTTTAGAAGATGAAGGAATAGGCGACAGAAGCAGCACTGGCAGAGGGGAAACCAAACAAAATTAGGGGCATAGGTGTTCTCACTAGCCCAATACCTATCTAGCCCCAGCCCCTTCGTTCAGCACCCTTCCCAATTCAGCACCCTTCCCAATTCTGGTGTTTTGAGCAGCACATGCACGCATGCACACACACACACATTCATACAAAGACCAGGCTGGCCCAGGACCTTGTTCCAGGGTTTCTCAGAGTTGTGAACAGTATATGTTTAAAGCTTTGCCCCATTGCCTCAGCTGGGCAAAGGGAGAAAGGGACCCAGGCCTCAGTCTGACAGAAGAGAAATGAAGCTGCTGGCCAAGGCCAAGTCGGGCGCCATTTTGCAGAGAGCCAGTCCTCTGGCTGAGGAGGACTCTACCTCCGCGCATTCTCCGATCTAATGGCCGCCCTGAGGGGAAACAGGCAGTCTCGAATGACAGACCCCCAGGCACCACCCACTGCTTCATCTGAGGAAGAGGTGTGTTCAGCTCAGGGAGGGAAAGCTACACTCAGAGGCCTGTCTTGAAAAGCTCAGCCGAATCTGAATCTCTATCCTTCCTGTTCAAGGTACTTTCTCAGAAGAGAAACAGCAAGCCACCTGCCTGCAGGGGCGGCTTTATCTCCAGGGAACCTGGCTTTGTTCCATTCATTATCAGGGGCATCCACTTTTTATGTCATCCCACTGCCAACTCATGTCAAACCCCCAGGCAGGGACTGTAGCATTCACTTCAGGAATGAAAAAAGTGAGGGCTAGATTCGGCTCCCAGTCCCGACATCCACTGAAACTCCAAGGTGCATTCCTTGAGGCTGAGGTGGATCTGCATGACAGGGCTGGCTTTGTGGGTGTCTGACCCATGCCCTGGGCTAATGCTTTGCTGTTGCAGGGTCCCATGTTTTCATTTTGCATGGGGCACTACAGGTTACACAGGTCGTCCTGTGCATAACTCACAGCCAGGCATACAGTTGGGACTCAATAAATTCTTTTATTAATTGACTGATATTTCCAGACCCTTTCAAGGGGCCCTGCAAGCTACCCAGCAGCCATGGCCTCACCAGCATTGGAAGCCTGGGAGCATAACACCAAGTTCCACAGATACTTACTGGGACCTCACCACGTGCAAAGCCTGGCAAGAGGGTCCCTTGGCAGAAGGTGAAGGGAAGGGTGTCCCGAGGAGTTAGATGGTATTATGCTGGAGGGGAAGGTCTGGCCAGAGGGATCCTGGTGGTGCAGCTTTGGGCCAGCTGTGTCTGCTGTGGCGCCTTTCAGGCATTCTCACCCGGAGCACAGACCCAGGCTCAAGGAGGAGTTCTTGACTCCAGGGAGGAGTTCTCTGCATTCTCAGCTTTCTGGGTCAGATGTGTAGCCCAAGGTGAAGCCCTCCTAGGTGCTGAGGCCCCCTGAGCCCTGGCCTCTGTGTGGGCTCCGTGTGGCCCCAGGCCCAGTCCACTCATGGGTCCTTCCTAGTCCCAGCCACAGCTGCAGAAAACCCAGCTTCCACCGCTTCTGGCTCAGCAGCTCCTGCTGGACGTGATGTCATCCTCATAGTCTCCACAGCAGCCACCTAGCCACCTGTTTGTCAGGGAATGTCTGGGAGAATACACTGTCTGGCTTGGTCACAGCCCAGAAGGTGAAAAAAGAACCTTAAACGGTAGGAAACCCTCACATTGGCCAGTCCTAGCTCAGGACCTGGAAGCTGTCCCCTGACAACAGCCAGGCCCGTGCAGCCTCAGCTCGGGTTACAGTGGGAGGAAAAGACAGCTTCTCCAGGGCGGCAGCTGCCTCGCACCCAATCTCCTTGTGAAAACATCAGCCCGTTATTATCTCAACCTAGGGAATTGCAGCTCTTTACCTCTAGTCATTAAACAAGGATTCCTGGCCAACTCAGCTTCCTGCCCGACTCCAGAGCGGCCTCCCCCGTCCTTGAAGGAGATCCTCAATTTAACATCTGCAAGGACCCAGAAGACAGGACATGCACTGATCTGTTCAGTCCAGCAGCTCCATGGCAGCAGGTGAGAGGGACTGTGATTGCTCACGTAGCTTCAAGGCGTCAGTCCAAAATGCAGAAGAAAGCTCAAGCTCCCGGGCTGGCAACAGGTAACAGCTATGCAAGAGGCCAATCGCATTCCTCATCTGGAGCCCAGCAGCCTGCGGCTGACAAAACCTTGTTTTCTCTGTCCCTGGAGGAAGACATTGCTCATGCCCCCAGCATCCTCACCCAGAACCACTCCCATGCAATTAGGATCCCTCTCCAATGTGTTTAGTTAGAACAGAACATTTTTACTATGAATTTTTTTTATTGTGCTACATGAACATAAAATTTACTATCTTAACCATTGAGTGTAAAGCTCAGTAATGTTAACTAAATTCACACTGTCATGCAATCATCACCACCATCCACCTCCAAAACTTTTCCGTCATCCCACACTGAAACTCTGCACCCATGAAATAATAACTCCCCATTCTCCCTTCTCCCCAGCTTCTGGTAACCACCATTCTTTGTCTCTATGAATCTGACTACTGTAAGTACCTCATGTAAGTGGAATCATGCAGTATTTGTCCTTGAGGTTCATCCATGTTGTAGCATGTATCACAATCTCCTTCCTTTTTAAGGCTGAGTAATATTCCCTTGTGCATATACAGCATATTTGTTTACCCATTCATCTGTCGATGGACATATAGGTCACTCCCACCTTTTGGCTGTCATGAATAATGTTGCTATGAACATGAGTGTTCAAATATCAGAGTCTCTGCTTTCAATTACTTTGAATTTCAGTTCTTTTGGGTTCAGAAGTGGGATCATATGGTAACTCTAGTTTTGAGGTTTTGAGGAACCATCATCTGGTTTTCTATTGTGGCTGTACCATTTTACATTCCCACCAATGGTGCACAAAAGAGTTCCAATTTCTCCACATTCTTCCAACACTTGTTATTTTCCATTGTTCTGTGTATTAGTCCATTTTCACACCACTGACAAAGACATACCCAAGAATGGGCAATTTACAAAAGAAAGAGGTTTAATGGACTTACAGTTCCACGTGGCTAGGGAAGCCTCACAATCATGGTGGGAGGCGAAAGGCACGTCTCACATGGCGGCAGACAGAAAGAGAGCTTGTGCAGGGAAACACCCCCTTATACAATCGGATCTTGTGAGACTTCTTCACCATCCCAAGAACAGCACAAGAAAGACCTGCCCCCATGATGCCATTACCTCCCATCAGGTCCCTCCCACAATAAGTGGGAATTCAAGATGAGATTTGGGTGGGGACACAGCAAAACTGTATCATTTTGTTTTATAGTAGCCACTGTAAAAAGTGTGAGGTGTAGAAAAGAACATTTTTACACAAAATATTTCCTCTGTGGTAAGTGAGAAGGGTGAAAAATGAAAAGAAAGTCTAACTCATAGCATCTTTGCACTGAGGGTACGTCATGACTGCCGAGGTCTCTTTGTAAAAGGGCTAATACAGATGTCTTGCCAACAGTCATCTTGGTGACATTTATTGCCTCTGAAAAAAATGCCATTCATCCCCAAATGCAGACTACTTACAAGTGCTTTCTCCACTCAATGAAAGGAAATAGCAGGAAAGAGAAAACTTCTTCCAGTATAGGGAAAATTATCATAAGCTATTATTTTTTTTTAACAAAACACCAGAAATTATAGATTTTCTACAGTATTTATAAAAACTATTTTCAAAGTAGAAACCTTGGGAGTTTAGCTGCATATTCCACAGATGATGTTGTTTAGAGTTCCTCTCTAGGAAAGTCTTTCAGACCAAATATAATTACCATTTGGAAAATCAGCTCCATTTACTTATGATCATGCACAGACATGGTTCCCAAGGACTCGAATCCACTCTCAAATCACAGTGCCCTTAACCTGAATGCTGTGACACCTGGGGTATTCTACAGAAAGTCTCACAGTTCCCAAATGCCATTGCAGAGTGCCTCGAGCAACAGCGGCCTCTGGCCAGTGAGTGTGGGCAGTGGGCAGCCACTGCTCTTGGGGAAGACGTCCAGTGCTCACTGGAGTGGGCAAGTCCAGGTCAAAAGCATGAACCAGGTCATGTTCATCCCTTGGTCCCTGATGCCTGCTACTGCATTAGCCATGTTACAGACAATCAATTATTAAACAGACTTTTTCTAAAATGTCTCTTCAATAATTCTGATTATCTATGCTAGGACTTATATATGGATTATATATTTAATCATACGCTGTAGAAGCAGCAAGTGTTCTCCTAAGGGACTGGCACACTACAAAGCACACTGTGAAATGTGTAACAAAGCATACTGAGGGCTGGCAATTGACGAACCATCCACAGGAGTGAGCAGGCATCTATTTGGTAATGGGTGGTGGCCTTGAGTCTATTGTAGGATTTTTTTTTTTTTTTTTTTGAGACAGAGTTTTGCTCTTGTCACCCAGGCTGGAGTGCAATGGCATGATCTCAGCTCACTGTAACCTCTGCCTCCCAGGTTCAAGCAATTCTCCTGCCTCAGCCTCCCAAGTAGCTGGGATTACAAGTGTGCACCACCATGCTCAGCTAATTTTTGTATTTTTAGTAGATACGGGGTTTTTTAATGTTGGCCAAGCTGGTCTCAGACTGCTGACCTCAGGTGATCTGCCCGCCTCAGCCTCCCAAAGTGCTGGGATTACAGGCGTGAGCCACCGCACCTGGCCTATTCTGGGATTTTTGAAAGGAACGAAAGCTGCACTGTCTGGTGTCTGGGGCTGGAGTCACAGAACTTCCCCAGATGACTGAGAGGTCATGGGGCTCAGAGTTTGTAGCACATGGCCTGAGAAATGCAACCAAAAGCCTTTCTTGACTCAAAACCAAATGTTAAGTGAGATTTAACTCTTTGTGGAGGGCCAGGCGTGGTGGCTCACACCTGTAATCCTAGCACGTTGGGAGGTTGAGGTGGGCAAATCACCTGAGGTCAGGGGTTCCAGAGCAGCCTGGCCAACATGGTGAAACCCCCTCTCTAATAAAAATACAAAAATTAGCCGGGTGTGGTGGCACACGCCTGTAATCCCAGCTACTCAGGAGGCTGAGGCAGGAGAATCGCTTGCACCCAGGAGGCAGAGGTTGCAGACAGCCAAGATTGTATCACGCTGCACTTGAGCCTGGGCAACAGAGGAGACTCTGTCTCAAAAAACAAAACACAAAACAAAAAAACCTTTTTGTGGAGAAACAAACTGCCCCCAAGCTAAAGATAGGATAAAATTCTCCCTTCCACAACTTTACGTCCAAATTCACAGAGGAAAAGCAAGCATGCAGTTTGGGAAGTAGCTTCTTTAAATTAAAAAAAGTCGTTAAAATTCAAAGTTGACATATTCTTAGCATCTCTAATAAAAAGCTGGTATTTTTAATCTAATAGATTAAGTTATTAAGGAATATTTCTGTGTATTTTGTAAAGGGAGAGTTTTGGTATGAACATGTAACATATTTTGTTTACATTATTAAAGTAAAGCAACCAAAGAAAAATCGGTGTTCCTCAAAGAGGGGTGAAACATAAGAAAAAAATGATATAGCCACATCAACGTCAACAACATACAATAGTTGTATCCCCCAGAAATAAATGGTCCAAGTCCTGACCCTCAGTACCTGTGAATGTGACCCTTCGTGGAAAAAAGGTCACTGCAGGTGGAATCAAGGTAAGATGTGGTCACACTGGAGTAAGTAAGGTGAGCCCAAATCCTATGACTGTCATCTTTATAGGAAGAGGGAAGTCTGGACAGAGAGATACGCAGGGAGAACACCATGTGACAATGGAGGAGGGACAAAGAGGGACACAGCTACATGCCCAGGCATCGTACTTCCCTCAAAGGTGGATACCACCGTTAACCCCCACTTACTAATGAGGAAACCAAAGCCCAGACAGGTGGCCCAAGGTCTGATTTCCAAGCCTGAATTCTTAACAACATGCCTATTTCCTCTCTGAAGGGAAACATCTCTTCCCTTTCGCATGTCAGCTACAGGCCAAATCCCATCTTACCTGGTCACAAACACAGCAGCATCCACCAGGGGCGGGTCGTCCTTCCCACCAGGAACCTGGTTATTGCCGAGGTACCGCGCTCCTCCATACTCCTCGTTCTGCCAGTGACAGAAGCTCTCCAGGGACCGCTCACCATGGTGCCCAATGGACAACTTAGCCTAAAAGAAATCGGGACAGTTAGAGACACAACTGCCTGGGAGGCCAGAGTTTATATCCAGACTATGGCAAGGATGTTAAGGTGGAGGCAGTCACTCACTGAGACATCATTTGATGACTCACTGCCCTCGAAGAGAAGCCTGATGCCAGTGGGTATATGGCATAGATCCAGAGAGACCATCAGGGGCCTTATATATAGGTGCAAATGAAGACTATGTTGTTTTTTAAAAAAGCATCTTATTTTCTGCAAACAGAACAGTATCCCAAACCACGCAATGGTCCCTCAGTCTCATGGTGATGGCTTGACTTGGCAGGTAACATCAGCGTGTGGGAAGGCGCGCCACTGAAAGACCAGAAAATAATGCTGCTGTGAACCCAAACTGGGGTTGAAGCTCTAATGTAGTTTCAGAAGGGAAGCCACGATGCCAGAGACCTCGTCATCAAGCTTTTGCACATATCCTAGAGACTCCATAAGAGACCCTTCGGGAGTGGAGGGGGATGTGTGTGGGCTCACTGCTTAGGGTTCCTTGAGTTTCTCAGCAGCCCACCCTCACACCATGCTTCCAGTACTGATGCCGGCTTTCCTCTCACACTGGCAAAGCCACAGAGGGTGACGACTCCCTGGAGCAACTTCCTGGAGCCCCGCTTAGCATTCAACAGCAATTGGGAAGCTCCAGGCCAGCCACATTTTCTGCATGCTTGGAAGGTGCCTGTGGGACTTACGGGACGTTGTCGTAGCAGGACAAGCTTGGTCACTTGAATGTTAATTTTAATCCCCAGGCTCTGGTGCTGGAACATATTGTATACCTATCAAGACAAAAAAAAGAAATAAAGATATAAAGATAAAAAAATTTTTTAAATACAGTAGTATCCTGAATGGGAACTTGGGACACAGAAAAGAGATTATGTAAAAATAAGGAAATAGAAATAAAGCGTAGACTTTACTTTATAACGCTGTATCAGTATTGGTGCATTAATTACAACAAACATGCCATTCTAATATGAGAGGCTCATAATGGGGAAACTATGTATGGCAGTTCTCTATATTAACTGATCAATTTTTCTGTATATCTAAAATTATTCTAAAATACAAATTCCATTCACAAAAAAATTTAAAAATCAATATTAAAAATATAGGTTGTATTCTTCCAGTACTAAAAATAACTAAAGAATAATTACATGAAATTCAAATGTCAGTGTCCATACATAAAGTCTTATTGGAATGAAAAACACATATGCGAGAAACATAACCCAGATTTTACTTAAAAAGTTGTCCAGGAAAGCCAAAAATGTCCTTAAAAATGGATTTGCCAAAAGAAAAATGTAAATAAGAGAAACCTCTAGAATCATACACATGTGTGCAAACATACATATACAGTATGCTTATGTATATGCATAAAGCTAAGCAGGAAATAGTTGGTTAAAAAAAACACACACGCACATAGGAAAGGTGGTTTTGAAAAAAAGAAAGGGCAGAAGGCTGAAAACTTCCATTCTGGGCTTTCATGCCTGGAGTTTAAGGGGACCTTCATGAAGGGGCTGGGGGAGACAGATGCCTGCTGCTGAACGCCAGCCTGGGTCATTGCTAACCCTTGCCACATCCCACCAAGGCGGGCATCTCCACCACTCTCAGCTGGGAAACAGGGAAACCAGTTCATTGAGGTAAAGCCACCTGTGTGAGACCCACAGCCAGTCACAATGGTTTGATTCAAACTCAGCCCTGTCCAGCCAAAAGGTCTACATTCCTTCTTTATTTCCTCAAGTCCCATTGTAACCAAAGTTTGTCACTGAAATAAACTGCAGTAACAGAAAAGGTCCTATCTTTCTTAATTTTGCATATCTTGTTGCAGAACTTAATCGTAAGGACCTCAACATCAAGCAGTCACAGGAAAGTGATTCAAGAGGAAGAGAAGGGAAACCTGGAATAAGGCGAAGGAGTCAAAGTTGACATGGATGGAAAAAGCCCACTGCAGCTGACGAGCTGCAGGTCATTATGACTCTGCCGAGTTCCTTTTCCGTAACATGGAGAAAGCAGGATTGCGAGAGGTACATGAATAGCGTACTAAAGGTGGTGGCAGTTGGAAGGTGTGGAGGGAACAAGAATGAGAATCTTTTGAATATTCTACTTGGTTTTTACCTATAGACACAACCCAGGAGGGAGAATTTTCCAGCAGGAACATTAAAACTTTCTCCAGCTGGTGCTGTGTTCACGCCATCAATACATCAGCAGCAGCAGCAAGCGACGAGCACGGTAGACAGCATCGCCAGGGTCAACTCAGGCCAAGCGGAGCCACTCAACACAGCTGCACCCAGCCCACAAGTGCTAGAAGCCAGGCACGCAGTGTTTGAGCATCTCCGTGACAAAGGAATCCGCTGTGCCACTGCTTGAATTTTACTCTTTGAAAACCATTATTACAGTTAAAACAAACAAACAAACAAAAAACCTATCTTTGTGTGACGTAATATTCCTTCACACAAGGAAAAATAGAACACATCCAGTTGTTCTGTTCTCACTTTTGTTATTTTCAAAATCTCCTTTCCTCAAGAACTAGCTGTCGTTTTCTTAATACTGGACCATCTACAAGCCAGTTCTGAAGTCATGTATTCATTATCTATCTCCAAGCCTGGGAGAGGAAGGGGGAGGCACCTAACTTGTTCCTTGTTTTGATAGTTCGAGAATCATCCAATGGCTGTAATTCAAATCTTCCCTAAAATATTCAGCATCAGAATTGGGTCTAAACCGGTAAATTTCAGCTCAAAACATGAAAATTAGGAAAAATGAAAACCTGAAGCTATGAGGGAGAAAATTCAAGTTGCACAGTGTTCACTGAGATTGCACAGCACAATGTAAACACTGCCTGTCATGTCAACCCCAGTCAAAACCAAAAACATTAAGGAATACTACAGATTTAAAGAAGTAACATGAGAAAGCAATCCTCAATGATATTCTGATATGCCACAAAAGGCAAGACTGCAAGGAACAGTGCAAGTTTCAGGAAGAACAAAACTGTAGGAACAAGCTCCCTTGTCAAAATCACCCAACTTCTCCTTGGCGGGCTGATGACAGTTCAGAGCCACGTGCACTCCATACACCATTAGCCCAAAGCTCAGTCACCTCCCTTAGAACAAATGCCACTAAAAAGATGGGAGATGGAAGGGGGATGTGAAAGTTTCGTGCTCCAGGGGCCGCGGGGGAGGCAAAAATGGGAAGGTGTTTAATGGGTACAGAGTTTCAGTTTTGCAAGAGAAAAAAGCTGTAGAGATTGATTGCACAACAATGTGAACATAAGAATACTGAATCACACAGTTAAAAATGGTTAAGATGGTAAATTTCATGTTAACTGTATTTTACTACAATTAAAAATACAAAGTTAACTAATTAAAAAAATAAAGCTTCATGCTCTAAATAATGTTCTTTAGCAAGTCTTGTAAGAAGACATTTCCTCTTGACATGTAACTAGGGCACTGACATCCAAGAGAGCAGGTACCAAAGCCTGAGCACAGCTCAAGCACTTTGTCACCTGCCAGGTGCTGACCACAGGCTCTGACAAAGCTCAGAGCACAGGGCAAGGCACACATTCAGAATCTCCCTTGAGGTCCTGTGCCAAGCCAGGCGAGCCAGATGAAAATCCGATGGCAGCCACAAAACACAAGGTACAAGCCTCAAAGACATGTAATAAAGTCTCTGCTTTTTTTTCCCATGGAAACTCATGCTCAGGAGAAGTCTTCGAGGCAATGGCTACACGATGTTTAGGGAGACACCTGGTTGGGGCGGGAACAGCACAGCCAAGCGTCTGGAAATTCTGTCTCCGGCGTCCAGCTCTGGCTGCGTCCCAGCAAGTGTTCAGCCCTGGCTGTGTTTGTCACATTTCCTTGGCAGCCTAGGGGCCTAGCAGGGTGGACCTGCTGCCAGCAGCACACTATGGCTTCTCTGGCTAGGCAATGTGGGGACACAGTAAGGGAGGGGCAGACAGGGACTACAGAAGGAGCCGTGGTTGGAGGCACAAGGAGAGGAGCTGCTCACCACACCAGGCTGGGCTTCACAAGGACACCACCTGCCTGTATAACCCAACGCCTCCCTAGAGCCAGACAGGGACTTGTGGGTGACACTCTTAGGTTGCATACACCGCTATTAAGACCCCCAAACAGGAGAAAGCTATGCTCTGTAGCACAGTATCTGAGTGGGGTCCCCAAAGCAGCAGCACCAACGTTACATGGGCACTTGTTGGAAACGCACATTCTGGAGTCCACCCCAGCCCCCACTGAATCAGAGACCCTGGGGTTGGGCAGGCCATCTGTGTTGAACAATGCCCCTTCCCCACCCTGCTCCAGGGCCTCCACCCCCACTGGAGTGTGGGAACCAGAGTGCTCTAGCACTATGCTAGTCTTGCTGGTCACCAGAGAGAGGCTTGTTGTCTCTTTCACATGGTAATTTAGTAAAATTGATGTCATTTTCCCTCGAAACAGAACTTGCCTGGAACAGCTCAGGTTTTTCATTCCATTCCACGGTCGTTAAGGAAGCTAAGAACAACCAAAGCTCTGTCAAGCGAGCGGCCCCATTTTCCAATTTGGCTGCCCACACGCACGGTTTCTGGTATCAGCACCACCTGTTTCCGTCTGCAATTTGTTCTTTAAAATATTCCTGCTCCTGTGTCACCGCCATCCCAACCAAAGGAGAATCACATGACGTACACAGGAAAGCACCACAGCACATCCGGAAAACCCACAACAGTGGGACCAGAGCACCGCTCTGCGGCTTGGGTCAGCTCAGGGGCTCGGCCCGATGGAGGCTTCACCCTCCACACGTACCTGCACAGGTGAGTGGTTTGCCAGGGACACAGAGCCAGGAGCCGAACTCCATTCCCCCAGGTAAGAGGCAGGCAGAAGCATATTTTAAAACACTAACCAGAGCACATCACTCTTCTGCTTAAGCCCATGCAGCAGCTTCCCACTGCCTGGAACAAACACTGAAGCTCTATACTCACAAAACACCAACTCCCTGTCCCCCCAACCCCACCCTCATTCTATGACTTGGATACTGCAGTTACCTCATGTAAGCAGAATCATTTAGCACTTGTGTTTTTGTGACTGGCTTATGTCACTTGGCATAATGTCCTCAGTGTTCATCCATGTTGTGGCATGTGTGGGAATTTCCTTCCTTTTTAAGGCTGGATGATATTCCATTGTATGGACACTCCACATTTGGTTTATGTGCTCATCTGCCAATGAACACCTTGGCTGTTGCCATCTTTCGGCCATTGTGAATAATGCTGCTGTGAACACGGGTGTACAGATATCTCTTCCAGGCTCTGCTTTCATTTCTTTTTTTATTTTTGTGGTAGGTCTAAATGAATATATCTTTATTTATAATGTCAACATTTATTTTAGATTCAGGGGTATGTGTACAGGTTGGTTACATGAGTACATTGTGTGATGCTGAAGTTTGGGAATCACCCCATTACCCAGGTACTAAGCACAGTACCCAGAGGTAGTTCTTCAGCCCTTGCCCCGCTCCCTGTCTCCCGTCTCTAATAGTCCCCAGGGTCTGTTGCCATCTTTTAAAAAAGTTTATTTCTAATTTTTGTGGGTACAAAGTAGGTGTACACATTTATGGGGTACATGAAATATTTGGATACAGGCATACAATGCATAATTATCACATCAGGGTAAATGGAGTACCCATTTACCCTTTGTCTTACAGACAATCCATTTACACTTTTAGTTATTTTAAAATGTACAATTATTGACTATAGTCACCCTGTTGTGCTATCAAATACTACATCTTATCCATTTTTCTAACTATTTTATTGTTGCCATCTTTATATCCACATGTACCCAGTGTTTAGCTCCCATTTATGAGTGCAAATATGCAGCATTTGGTTTTCCGATCCCACACTAATTCACTTAGGATAATGGCCTTTAGCTGTATCCATGTTGCTGCAAAGGACATGAGTTTGTTCTTTTTTATGGCTGTGTAGTATTCTATGGTATATATGTACCACATTTTCTTTACCTAGTTTACCATCGATGGGCATTTAGGTTGATTCCATGTCTTTGCTATTGTGAATAGTGCCATAATGAACATATGCATGCATGTGTTTTTATGGTAGAATGATTTATATGCCTTTGGGTATATCCTCAGTAATGGGATTGCTGGGTCAAATGGTAGTTCTGTCTTCAGTTCTCTGAGAAATCTCCAAACTGTTTTGCACAGTGACGTAACTAATTTACCTTCTCACCAACAGTGTATAAGCATTTTTCTCTGTACCTTGCCAGCATCTGTTATTTTTCTGACTTTTTAATAATGACCATTCTCACTGGTGTGAGATGGTATCTTGTAGTATTGATTTGCATTGCCCTGACGATTGGTGATGTGGAGCATCTTTCACATGTTTGTTGGCCATGTGTATGTCTTCTTTTGAGAAGTGTCAGTTCATGTTTTTTGCACACTTTTTAATGGGGTTGCTTTTACACTGTTTAAATTCCTTATAGATTCTGGATGTTAGATCTTTGTCAGGTAGTTTGCAAATATTTTCTCCCAACCTGTAGGTTGTATTCTTTTTGAACTACCAACATCATTTTCACAGAATTAGAAAAAACTAAACTTCATGTAGAAACAGAAAAGGGGCAGAACAGCCAAAGCAGTCCTAACCAAAAAGAATAAAGCCACAAGCATCACATTACCTGACTTCAAACTATATTAGAAGGTTACAGTAATCAAAAAACATGGCACTTGTACAAAAGCAGACACATAGACCAATGGAACAGAAAAGGAACCCAGAAATAATGCCACATACCTACAACCATCTAATCTTTGACAAAGTTAAGAACAATAAGCAATCGGGAAAAGACTCCCCACTCGGCCGGGCGCGGTGGCTCAAGCCTGTAATCCCAGCACTTTGGGAGGCCGAGACGGGCGGATCACAAGGTCAGGAGATCGAGACCATCCTGGCTAACACGGTGAAACCCCGTCTCTACTAGAAAATACAAAAAAAAAAAAAAAAAACTAGCCGGGCGAGGTGGCGGGCGCCTGTGGTCCCAGCTACTCGGGAGGCTGAGGCAGGAGAATGGTGTGAACCCGGGAAGGCGGAGCTTGCAGTGAGCCGAGATAGAGCCACTGCACTCCAGCCTGGGCGACAGAGCGAGACTCCGTCTCAAAAAAAAAAAAAAAAAAAAAAAAAAAAAGACTCCCCACTCAATAAATGGTGCTGGGATAGCTAGCTAGTTATATACAGAAGAATGAAACTGGACTTCTATTTTTCACCATATACAAAAATTAACTCAAGATGGATTAAAGATTAAATGCGAGTCCTCAAACTATAACAAGCTTAGAAGAAAACATAGGAAATACTCTTCTGGACAGCGGCCTTGGTAAAGACTTCATGACTAAGTCCTAAAAGCAATTGTAACAAAAACAAAAATTGACAAGTGAGATCTATTAAACTAAAGAGCTTCTGCGCGGCTAAAGAAACTATCCATTCATTTCTTTATGTACCCAGGAGTGGAGGTGTTGGGTCATATGTCATATGAGTAAGCTTCTTTTATACTCTAGACTTTATGGTAACTAGACACATTGCTGGGATTTTGATTGATTGACTGATTTTTAATTTTTACTTTTTAGGGGCCAAACAGAAACTACTGCTGTATTCATTGAGGAAAACTACTCCCAGGAGGTGAGCTCTAGAGAATGGCAGGGACCCTCTTCCCACCACTGAAACCTCAGTGGATGGAGACTCACTCTGCCAGCCCTAGCAGCCCCAGAGCAGTCCTGTTCCCTGGATTCCCTTCAGGGCTCTGAATCCTGGAGGAGGGACAGCAGGCAGTCAGGAAATGTTCTCGGGACAGAGAAGCAGCAGCAGGAATGCAGCCTGAGAGGTCAAGCCTGCATGACCAGCCCTCACTCCTCACCTGACCTTAGCCTCAATCTCTCCTGCTGCCTGGCTTCCCAAGTTCCCTCCAAACTTTCCCCAAACTCTGAGCGTGGAGACTCAGTCCTCATTTGGATTCTGGATGCCTCCCTCTATACCTCCAAAACTGGGATTCCTTTTCTACTTCAGCCAGCCCAGATCCAGCTCCTGTTGCTTGTAATCAAAATCCCCAACCAATACAAGAAGGGCCAAATGCATTCCTCTAGGGTTTACAAGACTCCGTTCTTCCTTGTTCAAAAATGAGACCACTTTGCATGATGCCAGTTTTCTTTGGTACCGCTTTCATGCTTCATAAGCCCTTAAAAATGGCCAAGGTGGATCTGCTCTGACTGCAGCCATTTCTTCTGTGACTCTGGAGCTATTTCTTCAATAGTTGTGGATAAGAAGCCACTGGTAGCTGCCAAGTATTCTTTCTTGGTGCTGTTTTTCTTTTTAACCATGCATGTTTTATCTTCTCCATCTTATACCACCCTCGGTAAAAGACAAGACCTAGAGATGGCCCATAGTTCAGTAGCCTACCTCAGGGGCTGTGTAGGAAGAGTAAACGTATTATTACATTTATGCATAAACACTTTCAAACAGAGTTTAATACACCATATCCATGGGATGTGCTTGGAATACAAAAGGCTTTCCAGAAGCGAATTTGCCAAGGAATTATAAAAGTAAAGCCAGTGTTTGTTTCTGTGATGTCAGCACTGAATCCTTTGCAAAGGATGTTGTTATATGGCATCAGTCATTCATTTATGCATTCAATGACTACACAAATATTTCTGGATCATCTCCTGCATAGGTACCAGGCACTGAGTAAATGTTGATGGTGTAGACATAGTCCTACCTTGATGAGCTTACAGATACTGCAAAGGCAGACGATATGTAGGATGTTTTTAAAAATTGTGGTAAAATATGCATAACATAAAATTTTACCATTTTAAACATTTTTAAGCTTACAATTAAGTGGCATTAAATATATTCCCATTGTTATATACCATCACTACTACCTATCCCCAAAACTTTCTTCATCTTATAAAGCTGGAACTCTGTACCCATTAGACAACTCTCCATTCTTTCCTCCCCCTCAGCCATCTGGCAAGCACTATTCTACTTTCTGTCTCTGTGAATTCACTACTCCACGTAAGTGGAATCATAGTATTTGTTCTTTTGTGACTGGCTTATTTCATGTAGCATAATGTCTTCAAGGCTCATCCATGTTATAGTATGCATCAGAATTATTTTCCTTTTTAAGGCTGAATAATATTCCATTATACCTATATACTATATTTATTTACCTACTCATCCATCTGTGGACACTTTGGGTTGCTTCCACCATTTAGTTATGGTGAATAATGCTGCCATGCACATTGGTGTATAAATATCTATTCTTGTCCTTGCTTTGGGGTAAACATTTTTGGGTGTTTACTCAAAAGTGAAATTGCTGGATCATATGGTAATTGTTTTGTTGAGGAATTGTACAGTTTTCTATATATTTCCACTAATAATGTACAAACTTTCCCATTTTTCCACATCGTTGTCAACACTTCTTCTCTTCTGCTTTGTTTTGCTGTTTTATGTTTTTGTTTTGTTTTATAATAGCCATGGGAATGGATGTGAAGTGGTACTTTATTGTAGCTTTAATTTCCATTTCCCTAATGATTGATGGTAAGTATCTTTTCATGTACTTATTGGTCATTTGTACATCTTCTTTGTAAAAATGTCTACTCAAGTCCTTTGTCATTTTTTAAATTAAATTGCTTTTTTTTTTCCTTCCTGGGTTTTAGAAGCTTTCTATATATGCTGGATATAATAAAATACTTGATCTGCAAATATTTTCTCCTATTCTGTGGGTTGCCATTTTACTTTGTGAATAGCATCCTTTGAAGCACAAGAGTTTTTAATTTTGATGAATTCCAATTTGTCTATTTTTCCTTTTGCTGCCTGTGCTTTTGGTGTTATATCCAAGAAATCACTGCCAAATGAAATCTCACAAAGCCTTTCCCATTTTTTCTTCTAAGAGTTTTACCTCTTCTATTTAGGACTTTAATCCATTTTGAGTTAATTTTTGCGTATGTTTGATAAGGATCTAACTTTGTTCTTTTGCATATAGATATCCAGTTTTCCCAGCACCAAATCTTGAAAAGACTGTCACTTCTATATTGAAGGTCTTGGCATCCTTATTAAAAATTATTTGACCATCTACACAAGTGTTAATTGCTGAGCTCTACTTCATTTTACTAGTCTTTGGGTTTGTCTTTATGTCAGTAAAGTGTTTTGATTATTATAGCTTTTGAGTAAATTCTGAAATGAGGAAGTGAGTCTTACTTTGTTCTTTTCTTCAAGATGGTTTTGGTTATTCAATGTCCTTTGAGATTTCATATGAATTTTAGAATGGATTTCTCTATCTCTGCAAAAAAGTCATCGGGATCTTGATAGAAATTGCATTGAATCTGTAAACTGCTTTGGATAGCACTGATACCTTAACAATAAGTCTTCTACTCCATGAACATGATGGCTTTCCATTTATGTCTTCTTTAATTTCCTTCACTGATGTTTTACAGCTTTCCAAGTACAACTCTTTCCCTTATATGGTTAAATCCTAAGTATTTTATTCTTTTTGATGCTACTGAAGACAGAACTGTTTTCTTAATTTCCTTTTCAGATTATCGTTAGCATATAGAAATGCAACTGATTTTTGTAGTTGGTTTAGTACATGGCTACTTTGCAGAGAATTTATTAGCATTCTCTCTGTCTCTCTCTGTATAAGATTTAGGGTTTTCTACATATAATAAATATATCATCTGTGAACAGAGATCATTTACTACTTCTTTTCTTATTTGGATGCCTTTCTTTTTCTTGTCTAACTGCTCTAGCTGGAACTTCCAGTATTATGTTGAATAGAAGTAGCAAAAGCAGGCACTCTTGCCTTGTTCCAGATTTTAGAGAAAAAGTTTTCAGTCTTTCACCACTGAGTGTAATATTAGCTGTTAGTATATCATATATGATCTTTATAATGTTGAGTAGTTTCCTTCTATTCCTAGTCTATTGAGTGCTTTTATCATGAAAGGCTGCTGAATTTTGTCAAATTATTTTCCTGTATAAATTGGGATGATCATTTTTCATTTTGTTAATGGAGTATATCACTTTTTTTTATTGGTTTGCCTGTGTTGAGCCATCCTTGCATTCCAGGAATAAATCCCACTTGATAATGATATATAATCATTTTAATATGCTATTGAATTTTGTTTCCTAGTATTTTATTCAAGACTTTTACATCAATGAATATATGGACTATTGTTTTCTTATTGATAAGGGACTGTAGTTTTGTTTCTTTTCTTTGGCTTTGTTATCAGGGAATGCCAGTCTCACAGAATGAGTTAGGAAGTGTTCTCTCCTCTTCAGCTTTTTTGGAAGAATTTCAGGAGGACTAGTGTTAGCTCTTCCTTAAATGTTTGCTATGGTTTACCAATGAAGTCATAAAGTCCAGGGCTATTCTTTATTAGGAGGTTTTTGATTACTGATTCAACTACCTTACTAATTATGACTCTTCAAATCTCCTATTTCTTTGTGATTAAGTGTTGGTAGATTTTGTATGTCTAGGAATTTGTCCACTTCATCTAGGTTATCCATTTGTTAACATGCAATGGTCCACAGTACTCTCTTACAATCCTTCTTATTTCTGTAGAATGGGTAGTAATGTCCCTGTTTTCATTTCTGTTATTAGTAATTTGAGGCTTTTTTTATCAGTCAATCTAGCTAAGGTTTGTCAATTTTCTTAATCTTTTCAAAGAACTCACACTTGGTTTCATTGGCTCTACTGTTTTTCTGTCCTTTTCTCTCTGCTTTAATCCATAGCTAAATTCAAAGCTAGCAGAAGGAACAAAATAGCTTGTTCTTCTTCTAGTTCCTTAAGTTGTAAAGTTAGATTGAGATTTTTCTTCTTTTTAAATGTAAGTGTTTACCGCTATACATGCTATACATTTCCCCCTAAGCAGTGCTTTGTCCTTGTCCCATAAGTTTTTACATGTGTTTTTGTTTTCATTTATCTCTAAGTATTTTCTAATGTCGCTTGTGATTTCTTATTTGACTCTTTGGTTATTTCATAGTACGTGGTTTAATTTCTACAAATTTATGAATTTTCCAGTTTTCCTTCTGTTACTGATTTCTAACTTCACCCCATTGTTGTCAGTGATGGTACTTTGTATAATACCAGTCTTTTCAATCTGTTGAGACTTAATTTGTGACCTAACACATGGTCTATCCTGCAGAACGTCCCATGTTCCCTTGAGGGAAAAAAAGTCTTCTATTGTTATTGGGTAGAGTGTTCCATGTATGTCTGCTAGTCCAGTTGATTTATTGGGTTAAGTCTTCTATTTCCTTTTCTTCTCTCTGGTTGTTCTATCTACTAATGAGAGTGGGGATTGAAATCTCCAACTATTATTGTATAACTGTGTATTTCTCTCAATTCTATCAATTTTATTTCACATATTTTGATGATCTGTTATCAGATGTGTAAATAACTGTTCTATCTTCTTGCTATATTGGACCTTTCATTAATACATAACATCCCCTTTGTCTCTTGTAAGCTTTTCGATTTAAAGTGTCTTTTGTCTGATGTTAATATAGCTACTCCTGCCCTCTTTTGGTTACAATTAGCATGGAATTTCTTTTTCTATCCTTTCACTTTCAACCTCTGTGTCTCATCTAAAGTAAGTCTCTTGTAGACCACATATAGTTGGATCTACATTTTTAAAAAATTCATTCTGCCATCAATTTCTGTCTTTGATTGAAGTTTAATTAATTTACACTTCAAGTAATTACTTATAAGGAGGAACTTACTTCTGCATTTTGTTATTTGTTTCCTATATGGCTTGTAATAGCTTTGGTTGCTCATTTCCTGCATTACTGACTTCTTTTGTGTTTAGCTGATTTGATTTTCTTTCTTTTACATATATACATGTGTGTGTATATATGTATATATATGTGTATATATATATACACACACACGTAGTGAAACTTTTAATTCCCTTTTCATTTTCTTTTGTGTATATTCTCCACTTATTTTCTTTGGGGTTACTATGGAGATTATATTTAATTAGGATTAAAGTTATAACACTCTAATCTGACTTTACACCAGCTTAACTTCAATGGCATTAAAAACCTCTGCAGCAGAATGGTTTTTTTTTTTAAAGCAAATAAATATGGAATTGTAACTTCAGATAAGGACTACCTAGTAAAGAGCAGACTTTTATGATGAGGAAAACAGGGTGGGCCTCATCAGAGGGATCAGCAAAAAGGGTCCCTCTGAGGGGATATTTGCACAGAGTCCTAAAAGGCAGAGGAACTCGTTCTTCAAGACACATAAGCAGAGCATTCCCGACAAAGACAGTAAGTCAAGTTCGGGCTGCCTGGTGAAAGTCAGTGCTGAGATGGCAAAAAGAATGGCAAAGCAGATGGGCCCCGGCCACACAGGCTGAAGGGCCACATGCAAGGCAGCCAGTGGGGGGCCTTCCCTATCCAAGGCAGGGGGAAGCCATGGAGGGGCTCAATGCTGCCTAGTGACAAAGTTCCAATTCTGTCGGAAGAGGACCTTGCTGGTTATTCTGTAGCAAGGATTCAAGGGGGGAAAAAATGGAAGTGAGGAGCCTGGCAAGGAAGCTATAGCAGCTGTCAAGGCCAGAAATAATGGTAGTCAGTCCAGGGTGGAGATGGAAAGAAAGGATGGGTTCCAGACATGATTGTCACCTTCAAAAAGGTAACATGAGGTTCCTCAGTCCTGGGCTGGAGTCCCTGCCCTACTGTGTACTCACAGGCTCTGCATCCTGGCTGTGTCACGTCCCAAGCCTCGATTTCCTTCTCTGTAAAATGGGAATGACAAAACCCACCAAGTATGAGAAGGCAGTAACATAGAGGCACTTACCTGCTGTCTGGGACAGCTGGTGCCTCATAAGCATTCACATCTTCCCTTGGGGCCAGTGGTTGATGCTAATCGAATACATCAAAACCGTGACATGCTGTGAAAACCTGGAGCCAACACCTGATGCCAAATTCTCCCAGCTTTGGCCACGTTATCAGCTCTCTGAGGCACTGTTAGCCCCCAGTCTGCCTTGGGGACAGGGTCCTGTCTGGGTTCTGCCTTGGCAGTCAGGTCAGCATACATGGGCGAGCCAGGCCTCTGACCACAGAGACCTAAGTGGGAGGGTGGGAGGCAGTGGGTGCCTGGCCATCAGCACGAATCATGCTATTTCCCACAACTCAGAGAGAAATGTGTTGGAATGAAGGTGGCAACCAACTCTAGCAGGTTTCCTTCCAAATCTGGAGGGGTTAAGGAGACAGGGCCACTCCCATCCCACAGCCCTACAGAAAACATGCTCTGGAGGGAAGCAGATGGGCTTGCTGGCATCACGTTCTGCTCTCTGTTCCGGGGGCTTGTCTAATGACAGGCCTTCTGGCCCAGCCACAATCCTTTCCCTTCCTCCCGGCTTAAAGGTTATCTCACTTGCTAACAGAAAGCCCTTTTCTAAAACAGCCACAGGCAGGAGAGTTCTTTGGATTTCCTAAACTAGGATTTGAAGAATTGAGAAAGGGAGGTGCTGGTGGAGGCAGTCTTGTTTAAACAAGGTGTCATGTCTAAACGGAACTTGTTTTTCAATTTACTGAATGGTGGTCCAGGGCTAGAGCGGCAAGAAAGGGCTGCTGCGGCGTAAGCCCACCTGGGCGAGGGGGCTGATGACTCTGCTTCCATTTGCCTTCTGGCTTGGATCAAAAGGGCCCGGAAACCCCAAGTATAGATGACAGAAGGGCTCAGACTCATCACACGCAGCCCTTCTCACAGCGGGATCACCTTTATTAGGCAGGCCTCCTCAGGAAACATCTCAATCCAAACTTCACATATTGGCCCCAGGTCTACCCTCAGCCCCGGGCTCTTGAGCCTCTAGCGTCTTAGTACAAGCCCCTGAAGAGGGGTGAAGGGTGTTCAATCAAAGGCAAGAAACAGAGCCCTTCAGTCTTTACGGCCCATGAGGGGTGCGGGGTGGGAAGGCCTGTCTTCATGTACCAACCCCATTCCCTTCCCACTCCCTGCCTGGGATCAAACAACCACCCCTGCCTGGATGATAAACTTTGAAAGCAAATATCAAAGTAGAAGCTCTGCCTTATTACTACCTTAGCTGTTGTAATGAATGTTTATTCCTTGCACTTGTGCCCTGGATAATTTTTAAAAAGAGAGAGAAAAAATAATCCGTAGATGAAAGCGTCTGGTGCAGAGCCAAGCCCCTCCAGCCCTCATCGCAGGCATGCTCCAGGCAGACTGGAGCAATGCAGCCCATCATTAACCGGCCACCGGGGAGACCTGGGTTTGTGCACATGAGGAACATGGAACTATTTCTCAGAAATGAGCACCATCAAAAGTTAACACAGAACTATTTCTCAGAGCTGAGCAACATCAAAAGTTAACCTAAGCAATTCCATTTCCAGGTGTATGCCCGAAAGAATTGAAAGCAGGGACTTGAACAGAGATTTGCACACCCATGTTCATAGCAGCATTATTCACAATAGCAAAAGGTGGAAACAACCCAGGCATACAGTGATGGATGAATGGATAAGAAAAATGTGGTGCACGTACGTGCAAAGGGATACTATTCATCCTGAAAAAGGAAAGCCATCCTGACACACGCCACAACATGGATGAACTTTGTGGACATTATGCTGAGTGAAATAAGCCATTTGTTCACAAGAGGATAAATACTGCATGATTCCACTTATACAAGGTATCGAGAGTCATCAGATTCATACAGACAGAAAGTAGAATGGAGGTTGGCAGGGGCTGGGGGAGATAGTGTTTAATGGGTAGGAAGTTTCCGTCTTGGGGACAGTGAAAAAGTCCTGGAGGTGGATGGTGGTAGTGGTCGCACAACAAGGTGAATGTGCTTTAGGCCACTGAGGTGGTACACATAAAAATGGTTCAGATGGTGAATTCTGTATTACATATACATTTTACCACAATAAAAAATTAGAAAAAGAAATTCGCCAAAAATTTTTTTTAAGTTAATGGAACTTCCAGAGTTGATGACTTTGAAGGAGGGGTGGGAGCAGCATGGCACCCTCACATGCCCACCGAGGCCACGTTGGAAAGCAGATCCCTGGCCCAGGGTCCCGGGGGCCTCCTTGGCAAGTGTGCCTTGCAGAAGAGCCTGGCACGTGAGGAAACATGTGGGTTCAGTGGCTCAGCATGAGGCCTCTACTCTCTGAGTGCTGCCAAAGCAGCCTCCCTCCAGAGCACAGCAGGGGTGAGGGGCGTGGAGGAGATAGAGGGAATTTCCTACAGATAGAGACACGTCCCGAAAGCAGTCCTGGAAAGTCTTCAACAAAACGGAGGACAAAGTACCAGAGATTTGTCCTCCTGACAAGCAGGATTGCTGTGGGGGTTCCCACACCCACTGGGCCCAGAATTGGGGTCCTCAACATTGATTTCCCTGTGCGGCTGGTTAGGGGAAAGAAAGGCTTGACATGGTCGTCATAGCTCTGCCAGTGACTTCCCGTGTGACTCTGGCAATGTCCCTGAGTCTCCCCATTCCGGGGCCTCCTTCAGTCTCTGGGAAACAAGCTGTGGGATCCCATCCCCACAAGGGGAGAATCAGTCCTAGTATCCTTTGTCCAGGCCACCACATGCCACCAGGCCTCCCAGACACCAGAGCCCCAGCTACACAACTACCAGAGCTGAGATGCCAGCGGCAATGGTGCATTGGAGGGTTCATCCAGCTTTTGTGTTCTTTCCCATTCACAGCCCTGCCTCAGTACCTCTAAAACCCCAGACGTCCTTCTCAGCAACATAACATCCACACATGGGCAAAGAGCCGCCTGCAGACCCTGTCCAGCCATGAGGACCACCACTCTCTGCTATCCTCCCAGCACTCTTAGCCCCTCCCTTACACATCATGTCAGAGCCAACTTCCTCCCTAGCACTTTCCCCTGAGCTCCAGAGCTCATCACACCAAGCAAACAAGGGTACCTATGGCCTGGGCAGCCCAGGCTCTGCACCTTCCCTAGACCTCAAGACCTTGGCTGCGGCTGGCCCAAAGGCCCTGCAGATTCCAGGGATAGGCATGTCATTTCCCTACCCCACAACACAGCCCACGGCTGCTGTGTCCCCACTGAAAACTCAGGCCCTGGGTCATTCCCCATGGCACCCATATCGTTTAACCTTGCCCTGTCCTCTCACGTCACTCCCTTCCATAAGCAGCCTGACCATTTGTGGCCAGGCACCGCGTACTCACTGTGGCCGGAGCTAAATCCCTGACCTGCTGATAAGAAGCAGGCTGACAGAGGTTCTTCTAGGTTATGAGTGGCTGGGCAGGAGGCTGGCCCAGGCCTGAGGCTAAACCTCATACTCAGAACCTTCATATCCCTTTCCCTCTACAAAGTTCCCCTTAACCCAGATTCCACCCTACTAGGCTTCTCTCTTCTCTACTTTAGCCAAGATCAGCAACTTGGCTGTTTCTACAGCTGAGTTGTAGCTGTTTCTACTTCTCACTTCCCATTCACTTTTCAGTTTGTCCTCATTAAGCATCTAACGACAACACTCCCTAATGCCATTCCATCTGGCATTGTTAACCAGTCTCCTCTCGCACCTGTTACCCCTTCTTCAGGACAACCTCCTCCCAGTCGCTGCCCCATCCCCCCAGGGCTGGTGCTCCATGGGCTGTCTTTGGACAGCTTCTCTACTCACTGATACATTTCAGCCAGGCAGTGCTGCTCACTCTCCTACTTCAGCTGCCAGCTATAGGCTGAAAAGCCCAGGTCCCTCTTTCTCACCAAGACCTCTGTCCTGATTTCCACCTTGAATTCAGTTTGTCCAGAATGGAAACTCTTTGCTGTGGCCCCAAACTCATTGCTCCTCCTTTTCTCAGCCAATGGCTCCACCACCCACCCCGAGGCCCGGCTTGAAGCCTGGGTGTAGTAGCCTGGATTTCTCTTGCCTCCTCTTCCTGCCTCTCTAACCCCCACATCCTGCCAGTCACCAATTCCTGAAGCTCCTTCCTCTTATGCCATCCCCTCCTCCATTCCCACTCCAATGTCTCCCACACTTGCTCCAGCGCCAATGCTCCACAACACTGCTTCCCATTCCAATCCACCCTGAACGCAGCTGCTGGGCTGTTCTTCCTAACATCAACCTCAGCACAATCCTCCCCTTCCCTTCAGTGGTCCCACTTCTCAGGGTAGAGCCCCTGCTCCTCAAGATGACTGGCCCTCCCTCCCTCACCCAGCCCTATCTACATCTCCTACATCCTTATGGCTCCCCGCTCTTGCCATGTCATATGACTTAGTCCTTAAAAACACCTGGGAAAATGAATGGATGGGTAAAGCTAGGATGCCTTTGAAGGTTCTTCAGGGTCTAACATTTGAGGAGCACGGCCTCACCACCCACCCATCCCCATCTAAAGGTTTCCCTCCCTCCCCATTTGACAAATCAGACGTAGACAGACGTGGGCATCCTGACTCCTTCCTTGGTTCCCTCAACTAGGCAACCTCTCTCCCCACTTCTCACCATACAGTAAGCTCTGTTTTCCATAGAAGTTGGAATTTGTTCCTCCTGCTAGACTATGGACTCCTTGGAGCAGGGTCTGGGATTCACATGACCTTGAATGCCCCTTGGACTGGGTCTGATGCACCACAAACCTTTTGGGAAGCCTTCTGGTAACAAGTGGCCCCATCACTGAGCAGATCTGGGGACTTCAACACCACACCAGTGTGGAGTCGAGGGCAGGTGCTCTCCCATTGGGATGTCCCCCAGTTACTTACCCTCCTCAATGCCTGGAATCACCAGGCTATGTTCCCCTATCCCCTAATCCAGTGTCTTCCTCACTTGAGGAGATGAGGACACAGCACCCACTTCCAGATCTCTCATCAAGGAGAGAACAGAGCCCCCCATGTCAGGACCCCAGCTCCGGACTCACCATGTTCATGACGGTCAGGATGAACCTCTGGGCGGCCTCGGCCCCGTGGTACTGCACCATGTCGGCGTCGGCCACCACCAGGGTCTCCACCGTGTGCTCGCTGGTGAGCCGGATAGCGTTCCTCCGCTCCCGCCAGTCCCGCGAAGGCCTGCCCCGCCTCGGCTTCTTCTTTTCTAGAAAATGATGGAGACATTTGTGCAGTCCTTGGCTTACTGACTTCCAAAACCATGCAGCGAACAGGCCTTCTGTCAAGCCTGCCCGAAAGAGTGGTCCGTCTCGACAGGCCTAGAGGGGCCCAGCGCCCAGCAACCTCCACTGTCACATGAGTGCCTCGAGTTCACTCGTGTGGGGTGGAGCTGAACCAACAAAAGGGTAAGAGCTATGAGGCCAGATGAGGGGTCCACACCCAACTGCCACCACAGCCGGGGAGGCCAATGGGGCTGAGGGGCGCAGAAGAGAAAATCCACTCCTTCAGAGGAGCATAGAGAGCCACGTAAGTATGCAAAGAGGACGAGGCCTGGACCAAGCGGGCAGGGGTCTGAAAGGCCACACCCAGGGTGGATAACTGGACCAAGGAAGCTGGGCGGAGGGGACAGGACACGGCCCTGGGGGCAGGAATCCCAATAACTCTTCTCGGACTCAGGAATCAGGAGCCATAAATGTTGGTAGGCATAAAAAACTATGCTTTTTAAAAAAATACATAATCAGAAGAAAAGTCATACGACCTACATCCAGGCTAAAATGTAAATCTTCCGTTTCCTTACAATAGGGAAGGATTAGTAGTAAATGTGTGAGTAATTCTCCACTGATTCTTTAGATAATCTATATCCCTATAAAATCTTACTCTGATAAAGAGCTATTGTTATTAAAGAGCCCACACCAACAGGTCCAAAGCTGCCATAGTCTTTGTACACAGAAACAGCTCTGACCAACACAACAGATTAATATGAACTGCATGCATTTTCAGAATCCGCATATAAACAGGATGGCTTTTCTTTCATTTGATAGTTATTTCCATGTTAGCACTAGCCTATATGGACACATGTCTGCTACACACGGTCTACATATGCACCAACTGG
Source organism: Trachypithecus francoisi (assembly GCF_009764315.1). Lineage (NCBI taxonomy): Eukaryota > Metazoa > Chordata > Mammalia > Primates > Cercopithecidae > Trachypithecus > Trachypithecus francoisi. Next base: position 88,425,138 of record NW_022681468.1, on the reverse strand, counting down.
CTTCATAAAGTGACCCAAATCTTTCCAGGACCACAAGTGGATACAGTAGGCCCTCTTTATCTGTAGGGGCTATGTTTCAAGACCTCCAGTGGATCCCTGAAACCACAGACAGTACCCAACCCTACATCTACTAGACTATGTTACGTCCTATGCATACATACCTACGATAACGTGTCGCTTATAAATTAGGCATAGTAAGGGATTTACAATAACTAATAGAATTATAACAATACACTGTAATAAAAGTTATGTGAATGAGGTCTCTCTCTCAAAATATCTTATTGTACTATACTCACCTATTTTTAATCACTGGTTGACCGTGGGTAAATGAAACTATGGAAAGTGAAACCACAGATAAGAGGTAACTACTGTATTATGAAATAATCTGAGATATGGGTCATAAGTTACAAACAAAAATGTGCTATACAACACAATTACAATCACAAAAAAGGGCAAAAAATAGAAATATACAACTACAGATAACACCAGCAACAGTAAAAAGGTACACAGCCATTAAAATCATACTCTGAAGATGACTCAGCGATCTAGAGAGAAGCAGCTATAAATCTGCATACATAGTTAGATCACGATTTCGCAAAAATCTTACATACAAGTATCTTCAGGCCCCAAAGGAAAATAAATACTAAAACACCTAGGAAGAACCAAAATATGAATAGTGATATGTGACCTTCATTTTCCTGTTTTCCTCTGTATTTTCCAAATTTATATAATATGCAGGTATTATTGTATTTTAAAGAAATATCATTGAATTTGAGAAAAACACAAGCATCACTTTTAAACTCTAAATGATAAAACAGAAGCCCTCGAAGGAGAAAAGTATGCCATCTGATTTATCACAAAACTGCAAAATGAAGTCTTCTCAGCCTGCAGGATGGGCCTCCTCCCTCAGAGCCAGGCCCATCTCCCCTCAAGCCTTCTGGGCCTCAGTGATGGAATAAGAGAAGAGAGCATCCATTCTAAGACAAAATCAAGGTCCTAGGTAGCTCTGCCTTTGCACACTGGCAGAATGAAAGAGGCCACTGGTGGAAAATCTACTGACCTACACCCACACTCACCAGCCAGGTTATCTCTGACCTGACCAGCCTGGAATCTGTGAAGAGCCACCTTGTTTCCATTTTAAAGCTGCAGAGGTGATGGGCCACCCAAGCAGGACCTCTGTTGTAACCAATACACCCTCGTTCTCCCAGGCGATCAGTTAGGAGCCAAATGGCAGCCATGGCCCTTCTCAAAGTCAGCGTTGATAACCCGTTTCTCTGAGTCACCATCTGCAGATGCTCCCCACGTTGGCTGTTCAGTACTTGTTTTCACACCTTGTCATATATTTTTAAGTTCCAGTACACAAATAACTGCATTCCTAGCATGGCCCAAAGGACACATTAGGAATACTTCTCTAGGAGCCAGTTAGCATCAACATGTAAGAGCTGAGAGCTCTCTAAGAAAAGTAGCCCATCACTCCCAGACCAGAGGGACAGGTTGTTCCTGAACACTGAACATTTCAAAATCCTGCACTGCACTGGGTACAGTGGTTCATGCCTGTAATCCCAGCACTCTGGAAGGCCAAGGAGGGCAGATCACTTGAGGTCAGGAGTTCAAGACGGGTCTAGCCAACCTGGTGAAACCCCATCTCTACTAAAATTACAAAAATTAGCCAGGCATGGTGGTGCATGCCTGTAATTCCAGCCACTTGCAAGGCTGAGGCAGGATAATTGCTTGAACCTGGGCAGCAGAGGTTGCAGTGAGCCGAGATCACACCACTGCACTCCAGCTTGGGTGACAGAGCAAGACTCCCTCCTAAAAAAAAAAAAAAAAAAAAAAAATCCTGTACTGGGTATGTGTCTTTCAAGTTTACAAAGAAAAACTAATAAGACCTGTGCCTCCTAGGCCTTGGAGAGTTAACCTAACAGGGTGCCGTAAAGAGTGACACACTCTGAGTTAACACATGCCCAGAAGGTGCGCTGTGGTTTTCACAAGCTTCCACTAGTGACTGTCGTTCGCACCTTTCCTTTCCCCCATTCCCTGGCACACAGGTGGTGGGAAATAAATGCTCACCAAACAAATGCATGCAGTGGGTAAAGGGGTGAATAATGACGCTTGCTGAACAGCCCATGTTGCAGGGCAGGGCAGGGCTTGCCGTAATATGAGTGTTGAAATCCCTGGATTTTGGAACTGCAGACAAGACACCGGGGACTTGCATTCCTTTCCAATGCAAGTGTCCATCCTGGGGTGCTGGCACGTAAGAACAGGAGCACCAAGGGGTGGGAAGCTAGAGGGCACCTTAGCCTTCTCCTCCCTCACCGATCTCAGCCACTCCCTCAGCAGAGACCCACAGCCATCATTTCTCATGATCATTCCTTTTCCTACAGGGAGAAAAGAACCCTAACAAACTTTTACCTTTAATTCCCTAAACTGCAAAAATATGCTTGATAACGTGGCACAGATGCCAATATTCACAGATGATAGCATCTTCAAAAGTAAGAAGAAAAACACTAATTTCAGAATAACACACGTGCTGGGTTCTGACCTCACCAGAGAGGTCAAAGTGCAGGTGGGTGGGCGTGTGGTCGGCCAGGGAGTGCTCCAAGCTCTGCTCATGACCAGCCATCTCCAGCTGCTGTGGGAATGAAGGGTTGCTCTCGTCCCGCTGATGAGGACATCGCAGTCATATCAGGCCTCAAGCCTTCTCCTGTTGTCACAGACACCAGGAATCATTCTCGAAGTCAAGCCCAGCAGTTTCTTTCGCCAGCACCTTGCTGGAGTTGGTACTGACTTGGAAGATTTTCAGTCTCTGGCTTCATATTATTTTTCTTACATCTACGTTCCCTTTGCCTCAGTTATCCATTAGAAAAGAAAATTGTATGTATTTACGTAAGATACCTCAAATCCTTCTGGAACAAGATAAAGAGAAAAAGACAGAAATGTACTTTTGGAATCTTCAAATTATAATTTACTCTTCAAGTTTGGGGACTGCTACAAATGTTGAGCAAATACATAAACTGTCATTGTAGTTACTAGTTCTCCACTTTGAAAACTAATAAAAAAAAACAAAAAACAGAATAAACTATCTCAACTGTGAATTATCAAAGCTCTGTATGGAACAGATACTCCTTCAGTTTAGAAACGATACAGTATCCAGGTATTTATTAGGGAAAAACAATAGGTAGATCAAAAAATATTTGGCCTGAAAATTCAAAACCACAACCCCTCTCAGAATCCCTTTACTTCCTGCTATACAAGAAGAATCCTTGCATCTCAAATCCTACTAATGCCATTTCCAAGGAAGACCTGGGGAATGGATGAGTTGTACAGGCAAGGAGTAGTCTGCTCTTGCCACAGACCTCTGAAATCCTAGCTGCAGGAGATCCCACGACCCACATGAATGCCTGAGCTGGCAGGGAGAGCTGCTGAGAGAGGTGGCAGGCACAGGACTCCAGCCTGTGTGGAGCTCAGAAGGTTCTGTGTAGGAACAGGTACAGTGGAGCATGGCCAGGGATGCCCATCCCCCAAGTCTCACCAGGATCTTCTAGGTGGCTTTAGCCTTTGGGTGACTGCTGGACCTGCACAGACCAGGGTGATCCTGACCATAGGATGAGGACAGTCTGATCTGAGCACCACCCCCAATGTGCCAGCCTCTCCTAGGGTCCCAGCATGGTCACACCAGCTCCCAGCACTGCCTTCAATACCCAAACAGGGTGCTTCCCAGGGGGGCCCCATCATAGCTCCTTCATGGGCAGACTGCATCTAACCACTGGAGACCTCCAGCAGACCAGCCTCTACTGATGTGAAAAGCCCACAAGCAGCCTGCCCCACCGCTTTGTCAGCAAACACTCACCCACAGATCCCTCCCACTGCTTTGCTGGCACACACGTATAGGCAGACTTCACCTCCCCGAAAACACAAATGTGCATGTGCATCATACTGCCGTACCACTGATGGCAGAGCACATCCCGCCGCCCTACCCACCTCCACTGGGACTCCACTGCTGCTGAGGCACAGGCAGTCTGACATGCCACTATGGCTGCTGGCACATACGAGCAAGCACAGATCCCACTTCCACTGCTCCTATGAGGTGCTGTGGCCAGCAGCACCCCACATCGAAGTGTTGGGCCAGCAGACCGGGAACACCTCAGCCTCTCCAGTGCATCAGGTTACTAACTGCAGAGGACCAGAAAACAAAGTTGGGAAACTCATACCAGCACCCCAGAGTTAAAGCACAGAGCCCATAGGTGCTGAGCTGAGTCTTAGCCCTCTGAAATCTTCCAGAATAGAAGCCAGTCAGCTGAGCTCACCTTATACCACAATCAAATGCTGAAGGGCATCAAAAAAAAGCCATCCAAAGGACAGCAACTTCAAAGAGTAAAGGAACATCAGCCCACGCAGACAGGAAAAATACAGTATAAACACACTGGCAACTCAAAAAGCCAGAGTATCTTACCTCCAAATGACCACACTAGTTGGTTCTTAATGGTTCTTAACCAGGCTGAAATGACAGGCACAGAATTCAGAATATGGATAGCAATAAAGATCATTGAGATTCAGGAGAAAGTTGAAACCCAATCTAAGGAATACAAAATGATATAGGAGCTAAAAGATGAAACGGCCATTGTAAGAAAGATCTGATGGACTTTGGGAGGCCTAGGTGGGCGGATCACGAAGTCAAGAGATTGAGACCATCCTGGCCAACATGGTGAAACCCCATCTCTACTAAAAATACAAAAATTAGCTGGGTGTGGTGGCACACGCCTGTAGTCCCAGCTACTTGGGAGGCTGAGGTGGGAGAATCACTTGAACCCAGAAGGCAGAGGTTGCGGTGAGCCAAGATTACACCACCACACTCCAGCCTGGTGAAAGAGCGAGACTCTGTCTTAAAAAAAAAAAGATCTGATGGAGCTGATAATCTCACTACAAGAATTTCATAATGCAGTCGCAAGTATTAACAGCAGAATACGCCAAGTTGAGGAAAGAATCACAGAGTTCGAAGATAGGTTCTCTGAATTAACTCAGTCAGACAAACTAAAGAAAAAAAGAATGACTAAAACCTCAAGCAATATGGAATTATGTAAAGAGACCAAACTGATGAGCCGTTGGCATCCCTGAAAGAGAAGGAGAGAAAACAAGCAACAGGGAAAACATATTTGAGGATATCATCCATGAAAATTTCTCCAACCTCAGTAGAGAGAACAACATTCAAATTCATGAAATACAGAGAACCCCTGAAAGATACTACACAAGATGACCATCCCCAAGACACACGGTCATCAGATTCTCCAAGGTTGACATAAAATAAAAAACATTAAAGGCAACTAGGGAGAAGAGGTAGGTTGCCTACAAAGGGAACCCCATCAGGCTAACTGCAGACCTTTCAGCAGAAATTCTATAAGCCAGGAGAAATTACAGGCCTGTACTCCAATCAAGAATTTGATATCCAGCCAAATTAAGCTTCATAAGTAAAAGAGAAATAAGATCCTTTTCAGAAAAGCAAATGCTAAGGGTTTTTAATACCACCAAACCTGCCTTACAAGATGTCCTTAAGGGACTGTTAAATACAGAAAGGAATGACTGTTAACGGCCACCACAAAAACACACTTAGGTAGACAAACCATTGACACTATAAAGCAACTACACAGTCATGCCTATATAATAACTAGCTAGCAACATGACAGGATGAAATCTGTATATATCAAATATTCACTTTGAATGTGAACTAAAGGCCCCAATCAAAAGTCACAAAGTGACAAGTTGGATAAAGAAGCAAGACACAACTGTATGCTGTCTTCAAGAGACCCATCTCACATGCAATGACACCCATAGGCTAAGAGTAAAGGGATGGAGAAACATCTACCAAGTAAAGGGAAAACAAAACAAAACAAAAAAGCAAGAATTGCTATTCTAATTTCAGACAAAATAGGCTTTGAGCCAACAATAATTTTTTTAAAAAAACAAAGAAGGGCATTACATAATGGTAAAGGGTTCAATTCAACAAGAACACTTAACTATTCCAAATATATATGCACTCAACACAGAAGCAGATTCATAAAACAAGTTCTTAGAGACCTACAAAGAGACACAGATAACTACATAGTAAGAACTGAAGATTTCAAAACCCTACTGACAGTATTACATAGATCATCAAGGCAGAAAACTAATAAAGATATTCAGGACATGAACTTAACACTTGACCAAATGGATCTAACAGACAACTACAGAACTCTCCACCCAAAACCAACAGAACATACATTCTTTTCATCTGCACATGCCACATACTCTAAAATCTACCACACAATCAGCCATAAGACAATTCTCAGCACATTCAAAAAAACCCAAAATTATACCAGTCACACTCTCAGGAAAGTGCAACAAAAATAGAAATCAATACTAAGAAGATCACTCAAAACCATACAATTACATGGAAATTAAACAAGCTGCACCTGAATGACTTCTGCATAAACAATGAAATTAAGGCAGAAATCAATGAATTTTTTTGAAACTAATGAAAACAAAGATATAACATATCAAAATCTCTGAGAAACAGTTAAAGCAGAAGATGAAGGTTTAAATGCCAAATGCTGTCACCAAAAAAGTTAGAAAGATATGAAATTAATGATCTGACATCACACCTTGAGGAACTAGAAAAACAAGAGCAAACCAACCTCAACCCCAGCAGAAGACAAGAAACAACCAAAATCACAGCTGAACTGAATGAAATTGAGACATGAAAAAACTGTACAAAAGATCAACAAAACCAGAGCTTTGTTCTTTGAAAGAGTAAATAAGATTGGCAGACCTCTAGCTAGACCAATAAAGAAAAAAAGAGAGAAGATCCAAATAAAAATGACAAAGGGGACATTACCACTAACCCCACAGAAATACAAAAAACATTTAAAGACTACTATGAACACCTCTATGCACACAAACTAGAAAACCTGGAAGAAACTGATGAATTCCTGGAAACATCCATCCTCCCAAGATTGAACCAGGAAGAAACTGCATCCCTGAAAAGACCAATAACAAGTTCCAAAATTGAATCAGTAATAAAAAGCCTACCAACCAGAAAAAGCCCAGGACCAGACAGATTCACAGCCAGATTCTACCAGATGTATAAAGAAGAGCTGGTACCATTCCTATTGAAAGCATTATGAAATATGAAAGGAAGGGCTCCTCCCTAACTCATTCTATATGGTCAGCATCGTTCTGATGCCAAAACCTTGCAGACACACACACATACACACACTCTCTCTCTCTCTGTCTCTCAAGGCCAATGTCCTTGATGAACACAGATGCAAAAATCTTCAACAAAATACTAGCAAACTGAATCCAGCAACACATCAAAACCTAATTCACCATGATCAACCAGGCTTTATTCCTGGTTGCATAATAAATTCCTGGTTGCATAAATAATTCCTGGGATGCAAGGTTGGTTCAACATATGCAAATCAATAATTGTGATTCATCATATAAACAGAAATAAAACCCAATGCCATATGATCATCTTAATAGATACAGGAAAAGGCTTTTGATAAAATTCAACATCCCTTTATGTTAAAAACCCTCCACAAACTAGGTATTGAAAGAGCATACCTCAAAATAGTAAGAGACATCTATGACAAACCCACCGCCCATCATACTCAGTGGGCAAAAGACGAAAGCATTCCCCTTGAGAATGGTAACAAGACAAGGATGCCTACTCTCATGACTCCTGTTCAACATAGTACTGGAAGTCCTAGCCAGAGCATTCAGGCAAGAGAAAGAAAGAAATAGAAGGCATCACATAGGAAGAGAGTAAAGTCCAACCATCTCTGCTTGCAGATATTATGATTTTACAACTAGAAAATCCCATAGTCTCTGCCCCCAAAAGCTCCTAGATCTGATACACAACTTCAGCAAAGTTTCAGGATACATAATCAATGCACAAAAACCAGTAGCATTTCCACATACCAACAACATCCAAGATGCGTGCCAAATCAATGCAATCCCACTAACAATAACAACAACAAAAAATAAAATACCCAGGAATAAGGCTAACCAAGGACACGCAAAATCTCTACAGTGAGAACTACAAAACCCTTTTCAAAGAAATCAGAGATGACACAAACAAATGGAAAACCATTCCATGGTCTTGGATAGGAAGACACAATATTGTTAAAATATCCATACTGTCCAAAGCAATTTATAGATTCAATGTTATTCCTATCAAACTACCAAAGACATTCTTCACAGGATTAGAAAAAACTATTCTAAAATTCATATGGAACCAGAAAAGAGCTTGAATAGCTAAAGCAATTCTAAGCTAAAAAGAACAAAGCAGGAGGCATGACATTACCAGAGTTTATATACTACCAGGCTAGAGTAACCAAAACAGCATGGTACAAAAACAGACACATAGACCAATGGAACAGAATAGAAAGCCCAGAAATAAAGCTGCACACCTACAACTACCTGATCTCTGAAAAAGACAACAAAAACAAGCATTAGGGAAAGGACTTCCTATTCAATAAATGGTGCTGAAATAACTAATTATATGCAGAAGATTGAAACTGGACCCCTTCCTTTCACCATATACAAAAATTAACTCGGGATGGATTAAATGCTTAAATGTAAAACCTAAAACTATAAAAACCCTGGAAGAAAACCTAGGAAATACCATTCTATACATAGGCCCTCCTTACCAACGATTTTGTGACAAAGATGCCAAAAGAAATTGCAACAAAACCAAAAATTGACAAATGGGGCCTAATTAAACTAAAGAGCTCTTGTGCAGCAAAAGAACCTATCAACAGAATAAACACAAAACCCACAGACTGGGAGGAAATATTTGCAAACTATGTATCTGACAAATGTCTGATATATAGAATCGATAAGAAATGCAAGTTAACAAGCACAAAACAATCCCATTAAAAAGTGGGCAAAGGACAAGAACAGATACTTTTCAAAAGAAGACGTACACGTGGCCAACAAGCATATGAAAAATTGTTTAACATCGCTAATCATCAGAGAAATGCAAATCAAAACCACAATGAGATACCATCTCATACCAGTTAGAATGGCTATTTATTAAAAAATAAAAAACTAACAGATGCTGGCGAGGTTGTAGAGAAAAGGAAACGCTTATACACTGCTGGTGGGAATGTAAATTAGTGTCAGCTACTATGAAAGTAAGTTTGGAAATTCCTCAAAGAATTTTAACACAGAACTACCATTCAACCCATTATTGAGTATATACCCAAAGGAATATAAATCATTCTAACAGGAAGACCCATGCACATGTATGTTCATCACAGCACTATTCACGATGGCAAAAACACGGAATCAATCTAGATGTCCATCAGTCATAGACTAGTAAGCAAAATGTGGTACATATACACCAGGAAATACTATGCAGCCGTTAAAAAGAATGAGATCATGTCCTCTGCAGCAACATGGATGCAGCTAAAGACCATCATCCTAAGTGAACTAGCAACAGAACAGAAAAGCAAACACTGCATGTTCTCATTTATAAATGGGAGTTAAACACTGAGTACACATGGCCACAAAGAAGGGAGCTACCTATCAGGTACTATGCTTATTTACCTAGGTGATGAAATAATAAGTACACCAAACCCCCACGATGTGATTTATCTGTGTAACAAACCTACACATGTACCCCTGAAACTAAAATAAAAGTTAAAAAATAAAATAAAATAAAAATATACCAAAAAAAAGTCAACATGGTAGCTCTTGTGATAAAAATTATAAGAGATACTAACCCCATGTGCACAGAGCTGCCCACCAAGCACTGAGTCAGGACTACATCCCATTCTATAGATATGCAGACTGAGGCAAAAGGAGATTTGTTAACTATCGTGCCCAACACCACTAACCTAGTTGACTGGGATTCCGGCCCAGGCATCCTTATCACCATCCGTTCTGCCCTGAAATTTGGTTCTGAGTTTCCTAAAACCAGAGGGGGGAATAAAAGAAACATGCCAGATTGTAGGTTTGTCATTCTCTTCCAGTAGAAGGAAGGATACCATTCCTTAGGGATAGATAATATTTTCCAAACACCAACTTCCCAAATAAAAATACCAAGGAAGACTCCACAGAGGGACCATCCGGTGATACAATAGGCAGTATTGTCGACATCATTTTATGGCAAATGCGATCATGAATTGTTTAATTATATCCTATAGGAACCTTCAATAATGCCGAAGGGCCTACAATTAAAATACTCATCAAAGGGAATTCCAGAAAGTGTTCAATCCGTATGTTCCAAGTTGGTAGCCTCAGAGGTCCCTTGGTCCAGGGAGAGCTATTATCACACCCAGAAGAGAGGCCAAGAAAAAGGGGGAAGGATGGGAGTGGGGGGAACAAAACTCCAAGAAAGGTCAATGACAGAGGTGGCCCAAGTTGGCAGGAAGAGGTGAGGTGGTGACTTTCGTTTCCTGAATCAGAATGGCACTGGTCGGCAGGTGGTCCTGTTTTTCACTGGGTGGCATGATGTAGGAAGGGCTCCAATGGGCAGCCCACCTTAAGTACAAAGAGTCTGTGGTCCCCAGGGCTTGGCTGTTATATAGAACACGTGGATAGAGATAATGCTTTTTTTTCTGTACCTGCCCCATCAAAAACAAATTCAAACTTATAAATTAGAAGTAACCGTGGGAATGGCAAAACCTCTCAGAACAGACCAAACAGAAGACTGGAACTCTGGCGGTCACCCAGTGTGCCCCAGTTTCCCCCAGCCATCCCACCACTGATGGGGGGTCTGGACAGCCAACCTCAAGGGGCCTTGGAATGCCTCCTGGCCACCTACCCCCAGCTCTCCTCCTCCAGGCTACACAGCTATTACTGTGCACTTCGAGAGTCTACACCTGCCTTCTTGACTAGACTACAGGGACCCAAACATTAACCTTTGGACCCATTCCAACACAGCACTGTCTGGTTTATAGTAGTAATTCAATAGGCATACTTATTGAATGATTTAAAACTCTTTGAAATTCCTAATAACAAGATCAGTTTTAGGAAACTTAACATAAATGTCCTGAAATGAAATACGAGTCACTTCCTCCACCTAAAAGGGAAGGGGCAAAGCTAGTCGTAAGGTGCCCAACTTTGACATCTGACAGAGCTGGTTAGAATCTGCCTGTGGACTTACAGGGTGACAGTGGGTGAGTCTCCTTGTCTATAAGACAAGATGATAATCATTCTGCCTTCTTAAGGTAGATGTGGGATTAAGAGACCCACACACAGCCTCTAACACAGGGTCAGATATATAATAACACAACCAAATCATGCTACTAGTCTTATTTCTATCATCTTCATGGCACTGCCATTATTGCTATTAATTATTAGGGTCTAAGTACTGATTTGAAAATTTTGCATGCCCCCAAAACCAAACAGCAAACTTGGATAGCTTTTATGAACACTACAGGTCTGAATGGTCCTATTCTCCAGCTGCCAAGAGCTCCAGTCTGAACACTCACCAAAAACTTGCCTTCCATATTTCCTACTCTGCAGGAGGCATGAAAGAACTTCTCTCCTAGGGCCACCCTCCATCACACAAAGATGAATTGGAACTGATACAAAAATAACAGTTTTGAACCAGATGCAGTGGCTCATGCCTGCAATCCCAGAGCTATGGGAGGCCAAGGCAGAAGGATCCCCTGAGCCTAGGAGTTTGAGACCAGCATAGGCAAAAAAAAAAAAAAAAAAAAAAAAAAGGCTAGGGATGGTGGCATGCGCTTGTAGTCATAGCTACTCAGGAGGCTGAGGTGGGAGGATCACTTGAGTCCAGAAGTTGACGATGCATTGAGCCATGATTTTGCCACTGCACTCCAGCCTGGGCAACAGAATGAGACCCTACCTCAAAATAACAGTTTTAAGAGGGGTTCCCCTGCATCCCACTCTAACATCCCAACAGTCCAGGGGAGGGGGAGATTTTAATCATCAGAAACATAATAAAACAAAATGTGGCTGCCCGTGAAAACCAGCTATTTGAACTGTGAAACATTAGCGACATTTCACATAGCTGGGGAAAATGAAAATCAAACGTCTTTCACCGAGATGGAAAGCAGAGTGCAAGAGTCCTTCTCCTTGGGAGAGAGACCAACTGCCACAACAACTGGGCTTTCTGTGTATCAGCCTTCTGTCCCTCTGCTTCCTGCCCCCAGCCACACCAGTGCTTTTTCAGGACACCAAAGTCACCACTATCTCAGCATGAAAAATAGTAAGGCATGTGGATTCTCCTGTATGTCCAACTGTCTTGTGTCATTGACCTTCTTAAAAAGCATGGGATATAATAAAAATATCTTCAGACTGGGGCTCAGGAGCCCTAGACATTCACCCAGGCCTCAACTTGGTGCCCTTGAAGGTTTTACTGAACAGAAAGGTCTCCATTTCCCATTCTGCCTCTTGTCTCCCAGCCCCTCTTCTGCACTCTGCTCTATGATTCTGGGGCTGGCAGCCTAACTATTAATGTATTTCCCAGACCACCTTGCCAGCTGGCTTCCTGCTGAGCTCTGTCAACAGGGGGCACTAGAAGGAGAATGAAAGGCAGGAGGTGGGCAGACAGGTTCCTTGTGTTTTCAGCTCAGTGGGGACAACCATACTGGACAACTATGATTTCAGCCTCTAACTCTTGGGCTACTACAGGACCCAGCCTCCCCATGCTCCCTCACAGGTGCAGCCACCAGGGCACCAGGGACAGACCAGGGTACTCCCTCCATGGTCTGTCCCCTCAGAGGTATAAGCCACAGCCCCACAGCCTCCTCCTTCATGTTCTTTGATCCTGGAAATTCACCTTTTATTTCTCTAGCCCTAGGATGATACCTATCTCCTGGGTTACATCAGTTTCCCCCTTTGCTTTTGGAGACGCTGACATTGACGTAACCAATTCCCTGTGTTAAATCCCTCTGTTAGAAATACCTAGCATGGTTCCAGTTTTCCTGGCTAGACACAAACTGACATAGAAAGGGTCAGGCCTTGAACTACTGCCTATATTTCATTCAAGATTCAAAGACTCCTCCCAGGTGTGGAACTAAGGATTGACTTCTTTTCATCATAGAAATATCAGGATATTGAATACACACTTCCACACTACAGAACACTGCAATAGTCAGGAAAATTGGCCTATATTCTCAGTTGCCATTTAACAAAAACCATTCAATAGGGTGTCCTGTGATGGGAATTAGAGTATCAAAGTGTACCATAGATTTCTCAACAACCTATCACCCCCATCTAAGAACTTGGGGACAGTGCTTAACAGATTCAGAGTCAATGTGGGAAAAGTACTAGAGAAGGAAACCCAAGCCAAGCAGTGAGCTGGTAGTAGGTTTTCAGGTATAGCACCAAGTTTGAACAAATGCACTTGCAAACAACATGCTTTCCAATGAAATTGTCAGGTGCAAGAAAACTGCTTTGTGACCACTTTTTTTTCCTTTAACAAAAGCAAGAGATCTGTTTATAGAAAAATCACCTTCTTAACTGGAAATGATAGCTCCACATGTGCAGAAGAACTCCCAGCCAGGTGAAGTTTTCCACAGCTGCATAAATCCAACATCCTTGAAACATAATGGCTTTTTCTTTTTTTTTTCCAAAAGGCAAAAAATAACTTTTGCTCTCCAAGTTTGCATTCTTTAAATAACTTCCCCCAAGGCCAAGTCATTTTTATAAAAGGCATCTTTTTCATGTAAATTCCTTACAAAGAAAGGTGGAAAATAAGGGTTTTTTGTTTAGAGGCTGGTGTGAGTGTGTGTGCGCACACGTGTGCATTGACAAATATATGATTAAGATCCCAAATGAAAACAGACCTGATGAAATTTGGAGTCTAAACTCTGTCCCCCTACTAGAAAGGAGGTATGACCCATGTACTCCTGAATACAGCAGGCCAGGTAGGGAAGCCAGGCTGGACCTTCCCATCCATGGTTACAGCCATGTAGATACCAAGCAGGGCATGTCTGCCTATGGATGAAGTTGAAAGATATTCACTCAGTTAAATATTTATTGAGAACCCATGTGTGTTGGGCACTGCCACAATGTAGGTGCCCATCTAGAAGGCAGACACTAACCAAATGAACAGAAGAATTAAACATTCTACATGTGACAGGTACTAGCAAGGAAGAGTGGACAATGCTATGAGGATAATTCCTCACTGACCTGGATGAATGGGGGGACCAGTCACTGAATTGTGGACCACTGGAATAGGGCCAGGTAGGAAGAAAGCATTGTGAGTTCTGGCCTAATTGAGTTTCAGGTGCTTTGGAACCATCCAGGTGGAGATGTCAGGCTGGCTGCTGGCTGTGCGGACTTGGGAGCTCAAGAAGCAAGGGAATACTGCATTCCAACGCCTCAGAGCTCACAGCATCCAGGAATCATTAGTCCCAGACCAATCCTTTAGAGACCTCAAAACCACATGGCTAGATAAAAGGAGATGGAACTAACACTACAGAGACAGAGACAGAGAGGCCCGAGCTACAAGGAGAAGAGCAGAGGATGAGATCCCAAGAACCAGGAAAGTGAAGTCTTGAGAGGCAGAGTTGCTTGGCACCTGCAACACAGCAGAGTGCCCAGGAAGGAGGGGCTGACTGAACAACAAGGAGTCACAGCTGGGGCCGGGGAGGGGAGTTCTTAGTGAGAGTGCTCCTGGGGGCAGGTGCAGTCAAAAACCAGACTTGAGAGAGTTGAATGTATGTTTGGGAGGTGAGGAAACGGCGCAAACTTTGGAGAAGTCTGGGGAGGAGAGAGACAGGAATGCAGCTAGAAGGTCCTAGAGTCAAGGGAAGATTTCCTTGAAGTGAGAAAAAATTGAAACATACAAATGAAGAAACCCAGGCCCACTGAGGACTGCCTCCCTTGGTTTCTACTGCTCTCCCCTTCCAGCCACATTTGAGGATGGCAGCTCCAGACTCCCAGCCAGGAAGAACGAGGCTTCTACTGCACTCATACCAACTGGGAAAGGACAACTCTCATTCTGCAAGCCCTCATCACGCCCCGACTCTGTGGCTGGCCCTGCAGTGGGTGCTCTCCCAGAGGGAGTGGGAAACTCATCTGAGTGTTTACATGTTTTTGCATGCAAAAACTCATCAGTCCCATAAACACCCCCCGGACGAAAGAACCGTGCTGGGCACATACATCCAGGAACCGGCGCAGAACTTCCAGGGAAAGCTGGCTTCCAAATGGAGGGAGAAAAAAAGGGAAAGCACATTCATTGCATCAGGGAAGAACAAAGCTGGACCACCACATACATGCACAAAGAAATAGAGAAAATGCCAGTTAGCATCATGCAGAAGCTGAGTCTAGTCCAGTAAAAATGCTTCAGACTGGCTGCCACAGGATATCCCAAAAATAAAGCAGAACACCACATTTTCTGGTCAATTTTGCATGACCCTTAAACCTTTGTCTCAACCTCTAATAAATATTCAATGCACTTAAATGAAAGAAATTAACTTCTCACAGTCCCAGAGTCTAGAAGTCTAAGATCAAAGAGTCAGTGGGGTTGGTTTCTTCAGAGGGCCACCAGGGAAGGACTTGTTCCAGGCCTCTCTCCTTGGCTTGTAGGTGGCTGTCGCCTTCTTGTCCTCACAGGGTTGTCCCTCTGTACATGTCTGTGTCCAAATTTCCTCTTCATCTAAGGACACCGGTCATATCAGATTAGGGGACTCACCTTCATCACCTTATTCTAGCTTAATTACCTCTTTAAAGACCTTATCTGCAAAAACAGTCACATTCTAAGGTGCTGGCCTAGTTAGGACTTCAACCTATGAACTTGGGGGAGACACAGTTTAGCCCATAAGATATTCATCTTTCCTGCCTCAAGAGGTGTGGACAAGGCAGGCCACCCTTGCATGCCTGGACGTCAGGGTGTATGTGTGTAACCGCCATCAGGACAGTGGCGGGACTCACAGGGAGGACAGTCATCTCAGAGCCCCACCAAGACACATTCAGCAAATCCTCAAAAAACAAATGCCAGTGCTTAGAATGATCACATGCTTCTCACCACCACTTTTCAGCGAAGTCTACTGCTGAAAAAGATTACACTAGCCTACAGCAGCTTGACAATTTTACCTTCTAATTGATGGAAAAGAAAAACAAAAAGAACATTCCCCAAACACACAGCTTGGGGGAAGAAATTCATTAACGTGTTCATGTTTTAACCAGAGCAAGACAGGGCAAACAAAAGCCTGAAAAGAAATCGAGGGCTTCTCTGCATCTGGAATCCCCCATCGGGATCCTGGGAATGGTTTCTTTTGACAGATGGTTTTTCATCTTTGACAAGGAAGTAAGAGAAACTTCAGACACTTCAGAAATTCCTCCACCTATGCAAAGGGGCCAGGCCATTGTGTGACTAGCAACCCACATTATTCACCTTCATCACTTTCACACAAAGTCACCTCTCTCCCATTCCCCCAAAGCACCAAGCACACCCTATGGGGGCCTGAGGTTATGTCCCCACCGCTGCTGGGTTTGAGGATGGGAACAGCCCTCTCCCCTCTGTACCTCTTGTGCTGAGAAGGGCACCAGGAACACAGGTGGTGTTTAGTCATTGTTTTTGAATGAATAAGTTAATGAGAGAATGAAGTAAATGAACAAATTAACAAAAGAATAAAGCAATCCTTCAGTCCTCTTTTCAGAGGATGAGCAAACAACATATCCTTGGCCCTGTATGGCTCTGGAATCAGGGGTTCTTCCAAATGTGTCAAACACCTCCAATATGCACAGGGCTATTTACATTCAGGTGTCCTTCACTCTTCCAGAGGCCTCTGGAATTTCACAGAAGCTCAAGATGTCCCTCAAGATAGGAGGGAGAGAGAGAGAGAGAGAGAGAGAGAGAGAGAGCGCGAGCGAGCGAGCGAGAGAGCTCAAACAACCAACCATAGGTCTAGGGGTGAGAAAAAAGTCAAAATACTTCTCTTTTGGCCTAGACCCATCATCAGAATGGCATTCTTTCCCAAAGAACCCCTTTCCCAAATGCCAATGACCCTTCAGAGCAAAACAACCTGCCCAGAAAGCTCAATCACCTGAGCCAAGGTCCTTCTGGACCCACAGTGATATTGAGCTCACTGGCCTCCTACTCCCAACTTTCCAATGCCCCCACTGAATTACCAAGAGGGCAGTGCTTCCTTGATAGCCAGGTCAGCCATTTCTTGAAGTGCTTCCACGTACAAAGGAGTCTTGGGCTCCACCAGGGTGAGCAAACCAGCCAAGAGTCGAGAGGCAGAATTCCTTGTTAGGCAACTCACAAATGCACTAGAACCCCTCATTCTCGATTTCCTAGAGCCTCCTGTGGCTTCCTCTAAAATGCAACTAGGAGGGCACCACATCATCACATGGGCTTTCATGAGTTCCAGCATCCCATCTCTTGCCCACATCCTGGCCTCTGGAACATGCTGCAGCTCCATCTGGAAAGTTATTTTCCTCAGCAGTCACCTAACTCGCATGCACACCCCAAGTGCCACTTCCTCAAAGAAGCTTTCCTGGGTCCCTTAATCTAAACCACAATAGCACATTTTTCTTTTCCTTGGAGCACTCACTATTTGTAATCATTTAATTGTTCTGTGTTTAATATTAGCCTCTTCCACCACACAGGAAGCTGAAGAGCAAGCATCACCACTCCAAACCTAGTGCCTATTATACAGTGGATATTCAAGAAATAGTTTTAAAATAAGTGAAAGAGTAAATAAAAGAATACTAGACTTTTGGAGCACTATGGTAAATATTATCCCAGTTTTACCACCTTTTAAATTGCATTTGATGCTTAAATCTTTACCTGTGCTTTTACATTAACTTTTTAACTCATTTCCAAGTCCTTGCATTTCAACTGGGGATTTTAACACTTTTATATTTATTGTAAAAGTTGATAATGGTTGATCTTCTGTCATGTTTTTAGTTCATTTTCTCTCTGTATTGTTCTATGTGAGTTTTTTTTTTTTTTTTTTTTTTTTGAGACAGAGTCTCACGCTGTCAACCAGGCTGAAGTGCAGTGGCGCAATCTCAGCTCACTGCAAGCTCAACCTCCTTGGTTCACGCCATTCTCCTGCCTCAGCCTCCTGAGTAGCTGAGACTACAGGCGACCACCACCATGCCCAGCTAATTTTTTTTTTTTTTTTTTTTGGTATTTTTAGTAGAGATGGGGTTTCACCATGTTAAACAGGATGGTCTCGATCTCCTGACCTTGACCTTGTGATCCTCCCACCTCAGCATCCCAAAGTGCTGGGATTACAGGCGTGAGCCACTGTGCCCAGCCTATGTGAGTTACATTTCATTAGGCTTATCATCTTTTCATCTTTAGTAATTGGGTAGGCTATTCTACTAGTAAATTATCTTTACCATCTTAAGAAACAACCTTTACTCTCTATATAGTTTTCTGATTATCGAAGTCAAGAACAATTTTATTTTCTCTTTTGTACAAGTAAGAATTTAGCATCTTTTTTTCTCCCACATCCCTTTCCACTTCTGATTTGTAAATGTTTCATAAACTTAAATTACTATTAAAGCATTATAATTTATGTTTTACATCTTCTCTTAATTTTTATAACATTCTATTGCTATCATCCACATATTATACAATTCACCCATTTAACGTATGCAATTGTTTTCAGTGTATTCACAGAATTATATGCACTCACATTTTTAGAACAGTTTCATCACCTAAAAAGAAACTCCCTAACCATTTGCAATCACTTTCCATTTCCCTCTGTCCTTCCCCTCCCTCAGGCCTAAGAAATCATTAATCTTTCCGTCTCCAGATTTGCCTATTCTGGGTATTTCACATTAACAGAATCGTATAATATGTGATCTTCTGTGTCTGGCTTCTTTCACTTACATATTCAAGGTTCATACACGCTGTAGCAGGCATTGGTGTTTCATTCCTTTTTACTGCCAAATAAAATTCTATTGTATGAATGTACACATTTTATTTAATGGACAAATTGACAGTCATTTGAGTTGTTTCCACTTTGAAGCTATTGTCAACAATGCTGCCATGGACATTCATATTCAAGTTTTTGTGTGGATAAATGTTTTCATTTCTTTTGGGTTTGTATGAGATGGAGTGGCTAAGTCATACAGTAATTCTCTGCTTAAACTTTTAAAGAACTTCCAGACTGTTTCTTCAACAACTGCACCATTTTACATTCTCAACAGCAGTGTGTGAGAATTAGAAATCCTCGCCAACACTTGCTATCTTTTTTTACTATAACCATACAAGCAGAAGTGAGGTGTTACCTCATTGTAATTTTGATTTGCATTTCCCTAATGACTAATGATGTTGAGCATCTCTGTATGTGTTTATTTTCCATTTGTATATTTTCTTTAGAGAACTATCTGTGGTGGTTCATACTGAGTGTCAATTTGATTGGATTGAAGAATACAAAGGATTGATCCTAGGTGTGTCTGTTAGAGTGTTGCCACAGGAGATTAACATTTGAGTCAGTGGGCTGCGAAAGGCAGACCCACCCTTAACCTAGGTGGGCATAATCCTAACCCTGCCAGGGAGGTTAGGATATAAAGCAGGCAGAAAAATGTGAAAAGAGAAACTGGCCTAGCCTCCCAGCCTATATTTTTTCCCGTGCTGGATGCTTCCTGTCCTCAAACATCGGACTCCAAGTTTTTCAGTTTTGGAACTCTGACTGGCTCTCCTTGCTCCATAACCTGCAGACAACCTATTGTAGGACCTTATGATCATGTGAGTTT
This sequence comes from Trachypithecus francoisi, assembly GCF_009764315.1. NCBI lineage: Eukaryota > Metazoa > Chordata > Mammalia > Primates > Cercopithecidae > Trachypithecus > Trachypithecus francoisi. The sequence goes on along the minus strand of NW_022681468.1, from coordinate 88,405,458 downwards.
ATACTTAATAAACTCCCTTTGATATACATAAAATATATAATATGTATTTTATTATATACATATTCCATTAGTTCTGTCCCTCTAGAGAACCCTAATACACTGTTCAAGTCCTTTATCCATTATTGAGGTCAATGTCATTCTATTACTGAGTTACAGGAATTCTTATATTTTAAATACAAGTCTCTTACCGGATATATGATTTAAAGAAGCCTTCTCCCATCATATGAGTTGTATTTTTACTTTTTTGATGGTATCCTTTAAAACACCAAAGTTTTTAATTTTTATGAGGTCCAATTTATCTGTATTTTCTTTGGTTGCTTATGCTTTGGGTACCATATGTAAGAAACTATCGCCTAAACCTAGACCACAAATACTCACATCTATGTTTGCTTCTAAGAGTCTGATAGTTTTAGCTCTTAAATTTAGATCTTTGATCTTCCCTTAATTCTATTCCATATGTGATTATATTTGTATCAGTTAGACTTCACTCTGTTCAACAGTTTTAATCAGCTTTTTAAATTTATTTTTATTTTATTTATTAATTTTTTTTGAGAAGGAGTTTCTCTCTTGTTGCCCAGGCTGGAGTACAGTGGTGTGATCTCAGCTCACTGCAATCTCCGCCTCCCAGGAGGTTCAAGTGATTCTCCTGCCTCAGTCTCCCCAGTAGCTGGGACTACAGGTGCATGCCACCACACCCGGCTAATTTTTTGTATTTTTAGTAGAGATGGGATTTCATCATGTTGGGCAGGCTGGTCTCGAACTCTTGATCTCAGGTGATCCGCCCGCTTTGGCCTCCCAAAGTGCTGGGATTACAGGCATGAGCCACTGCGCCCCACCTTAACCAGCTCTTTATGTCATGACTTCCCTAGTCTCAATCTCTTAATTTTGCTTCAGCTCAGAATAAACTGCAGTGATGTCTTCAAGCAATCCTTCCCAGAATAAAGGCAACCAGGGTATATAATCTCTAACCTCTTAGGTAGCTAAAAGCACCCCTCAGTCGCTTGTACTCTTGAGCAACAACTTGTCTGAGTGTCATATCCTTAGGGCACAACCCCTTCTCCTCCCAGCACTGGAGTCTTGGCTCCACTGTCTTCTGGGACTCCGTATCACAGATGACTCTGTGACCTGCCAGATTTTCATTTCTTTTGAGTAGCCCATTTTGTCTGTCTGAATACTAGTATAATTTTTTTAACCTTATAATTCACAAATTTTGCCAGAATAAATCTAATTGTGAGTCCATGTAAATTCACTCTGACTAGAACAGAGTAAGCCTTTTATCCTGAAAACTGAGATTTGTTTCAAACCTCCCGAAAAGCCTTCATTCATTATAAATCTTTGATCAATGCTCCTATTCTGTCTTGGGGGAAGGGTTCTATCTGCAGGGATTCCTGGTTTGGATTTCCATTCTCTGTAATCCATTTCTAGCACTTTCTTTCTCACCACTGACTTCTTTCCTTCGCCTCCTGAGGGAGTACCTCACCGTTATTCTCATCCCTAATTCAAACGCACAAAGTCATTTCTGCTCTGTACTGCTGTCTTTGTGCATTTTGATCTGCTGTAGCAGACTGCAGTACAGTTGACCCTTGAATATCACAGGTTTGAACTGCGCAGGCCCACTTATTTGTGGATTTTCACCTCTGCCACCCAAGACAGCAAGACCAACCACTCCTCTCCCTCTTCCTCTTCAGCCTACTCAGCATGAAGATGACAAGGATGAAGACCTTTGTAATGATCTACTTCCACTTAATAAACAGTGAACACATTTTCTCTTCCTTATGATTTTCTTAATAACATTTTCTTTTCTCTAGCTTACCATATTGTGAGAATACAGTATACAATACACATTGTTTATGTTAACAGTAAGACTTCCAGTCAAGAGTAGGTTATTAGCAATTAAGTTTCTGGAGAGTCAAAAGTGATACTGAAATTTTCAACTGCATGTTGTGGTGCAGGGGCAGAGGGGTATAGTCAGTACCCCTCATCCTCAAGCCTGCACACTGTTCAAAGATCAACTATAAAAAAGAAGAAAAAAAAAAAAACCTTATAAAGCTTATCTCATCCAGGTCACATTTATTTTAAGCTTACTGTTGTAACATCTCAACCTGGTCTGGATGGCTCTTTGTTTCTTAGAAGCCCTAACTTCTTGCCAGATTTATTTATTTATTTACCTATTTAGGATGCCAGATTCCTAAAATTGATTCTGGTCCCTGAAATAAATCCTTCTCAAAGGTTGTGGTATTTGTAATCAGGTCTTCCGATGGGTTTGCTCTATTTACTCAAATTCCAATGACAAGAGCTCTGGCAAAAACCAGTGCCAAGACCTGTGTGCACAAGTCCCCCTGGATGGCCCTGGTTCATGTCCCATCTCAGATCGGCTGCTAGAGGGCAGGCTGGTGCATCACAGGCATCGGCCTACTCCATTCTGCTGGGCCATGGTGGGGTCTTACACTTGCCCCAGAGATTGAGACTATACATTCTGAGGACACTTAGATCTGGATCTACCAGATGTGTTCATTATCTTACTGTCGGGGTGGTTTTGCTGATGCATTCACATGTCAAAACTCATCACATTAGGCCAGGCATGGTGGCTCACACCTGTAATCCCAGCACTTTGGGAAGCCAAGGAAGGACAACTGCTTGAGCCCAGTTCAAGACCAGCCTGGGCAACATGGCAAGATACCATCTTTAAAAATATATATAAATTTAAACAAACTCATCACGTTGTACATTTGAATATGTTCAGTTTATTGCATGTTAATTTTATCTCCATAAAGCTATAATCAATTAACTGACCAAGGACACTCAGTGACTACACCACGGCTCTGACACCAAAGCCTGCTCTAGGCCCAGTGCCCAAGAGTTGATGCACACCAATGTCCAAAGCTGGGCTGAAGAGCCCCATTCCCAATATGCTCTCTCCAAACTATGGAACATGCCCTCTCCTCACTTGAGTTGTCTCTGATCCCTCTGCATCATGGCCCTTTGTCACTAGCAGTGTCACCTACCTGCAGTTATAGAGGTGTGAAGAGGTTTTAAATAAGGCCCCCAAATTCTTTGACAGTGAGCGGTGGGGTTTATCTCTCTGCCCTTGAACCTGGGTAGGTCTCTAACTGCTTCAGCCAACAGAGTACCTTCAGAGTGATGCTCTAGGATTTCTGAGGCTGATCCTCAAAGGCAGCGCAGCTCCTGCTGGGTTTGCTAGAACTCTTGCATTGGGAGCCCTGGGAACAAGGAAGAAATATGCCTGCCACCATGGTATGGACGCCAAGCTGCAGAGGCCACAGGTAGATGCTCCAAGTTGTTATCCTCATCTTCAAGTCATCCACCCCCAGGCCAGACACATGAATGAGACACCTCCAGATCACTCCAGCCTCCAGATTTCAAGTCTTCCCAGGTGAGGCCCAGACACCGTGGAACTGAGAAAAGCTATGTCCACCGTGCCTTGTCTAAATCCCTGACCTGCAGAATCTATGAACTTATTAAAAGGGCAGTTTCAAACTACTCAGCTTTGGGGTAGCTCATCATGCAGTAGGAGGGACTGACGCAGCAGTTAGCGTGGTAACTTGTTGGTTTCTCCCATGCTTGAACTCGGTAGAAACCCTCACACCCTGCTGTGCTTCCAAAGCCCAAAGCAGAGATACAGCACCCCCTTGAATTACCTGAGCCAACCTGGACTTGGGCAACTGGGCATCCTACAAGAACACAGGCCCAAAGAATTGCTCTTAGAATGGCCTTTCACCTAAGCACAGCCCACACCGTGAACATGACTTCCTTCCTCCGCTGACCCCGAGAGAAAGGAGAACAAGGCTAAGAGAGAACCATGGCAGGGACTGAGGAGCACTTCATGAATGCCTGTGAGCAAATGCCATCTCAAAAGTCTGGGTTCAGGAGAAAAAGGCAAAGACTGACAAAATTATCTAGGCCACTTAAGAGGGCTTCTAGAGTTGTGCCCCATCCTGCAATAGAACACCTCTTTGCTTCTGGGGACCACACCAAACTAATGAAGTTGTCTATCACTAGCCCTACCCCAATGCTGTGTGATGACCACATTATAGGACAGGAGAAAAGACTCTGCTTCTTGGACACAGTGATCGGTCCGGGATTGGGCACACGACCCAAGCGGGGCTACTCAAATCCTTCCATGAAGTTTGGTGTGACTGGGTTCGCAGGCACCAAGGACCACAAAAGCTGCAGCTGCCAGGGGCCACCTGTGCTGCCATCAGGAAAGACCTGCCTGAGATTTAAGTCAACTCAGAGTGAAACCGAAGTAAGAGATGGCAAGAGAAAGCAAGGAAGTCCCAGCCACATTTCTGTAAACCCTGGGTCCAGCCATGACTAAAGCTCATATTACCTGATGGGCTTTTCACATGAGTCAATAGATTTCCTTTTATTTATTTTTCTGGCTTAGCTTGAGATGGAGAGAGGGCTAAGCAATGCAGACCTCCTGCCTCTGGTCCCTAAATGCCCCTTCATGTTTATCCAGCTGTAATGGGAACCATGCCGCTTCACTGTGATGAAAACAGCTGAACATTTGAGGAGGAGAAAATGAGATAGCGGATGTCACGTGCGGGGTGCAGTGCCAGGTGTGTGGCTGGCGTCCTCCACAAGCTTCTGAAACAGCACAACAGTGTGGGTCCCCACAGACCCCTGCTGGGACCTGCCACCCACCACCCACCCCCAACACCACCACACCTGGGTGACAGTTTTGCTCATCTATAACGGTGCCCTGTAAAAAGAGTCCAATAATCATAAATCTGCCCTAGACAAGCAATTATGTTTTTTCTATGAAAAATACAAAAATCAACCAAGAAGTATGTTCTAAGCAGCTGGTGCATATCCTGCCAAAAACATCTCCACTTTACAGGATTTACTCCAGCTTTCTTTAAAACAGTAAGCTCATCTACTTCATTTAAAATCTGACCCACTTTACAAAAGTCTCACTTTTTAAAACAACTTTTCAATGACATCTATTACCAAAAACATCATACCCCTGGAGCACAATGATCTCCGCTTTTTCTCCCACATACACAGACAACTCACACACACCCCACAAAAGGCTTGATTGTCCAGCCTTGTCAAAAAGTTATTATAAAACATTTTATTTTATCTGGCAGCCAGAAATGATGTTCAGTTGTCTGGAACACAGGCTGCTAGCGGCTGCTTGCCACAGACAACTGGAAGGAAAAAAGCAAAAGACGACAGTTGTAAATCTCAGAATCCCCAAAGATAAAGCAAGCGGGGAACTCCATCATTCGCTCACTGGTAGAACCCTCAGGCTTCCTGAGCAAAATGCCCATGTCATTCACACTGGAAGCAATTATAGGAAGATTCTTGCTGCAACTTGAACAGCTTCCTTTTTTTGCTATTGCTAAATGCTTTCCCTTTTTAGGTAGTTACTGATGTATCATAACTCCAAGTAACTACTCTTTAATATGGTTGAAACTGGAATGTCTTCAAGAAGTCTGTACTGTCAGTATTGGAATCATGAAAAAAAAAAAAAAAAAGTAATGGGAAAGGAAAACAGAATCCCGGGCTTAGCCATCCAAGTTTGCCCTGGCTTCTTCTGCCAGCTACTTTCTCCACGAGACAACCCAGTGTACATCACCAGGGGAGTCTGACTAAGCAGCAGGAAAGGCCACCCCAGGGGACAGAGAGGGACACAACTCATGCACCTGGGCATATCTTGGGGCTTCATGCCCGTTCAGATGAGGTAAGAAAGCCACACCAGACTCACAACCACCAATCCCTGTTCTTGTTTCTTCCCAAACCTCTGGGTCCCCAAATATAGCAAAATGGGCATTTTGCTCGGGGAAAACTCTGATTTTCACAATGCAGATGTCCCAAATAAAGCTATGTCTTCAACAACATGGTCCTCATTTCCTACAGAGACGGGACGCTGCATGCCCACAGAATGGCCATGTGGCTGGGGGCAATGGCTCAAGCCTGTACTCCCAGCACTTTGGCAGGCAGAGGTGGAGGATCGCTTGAGCCCAGGAGTTCAAGAAAATCCTGGGCAGCACAATGAGACCTCATCTCCACAAAAAAAAAATCAGCTGGGCGTGGGAGCACACACCTCTGAACTCAGGTACTCGGAGGCATGTGGGGGTGACGTGGGAGGATTGCTCAAGTTAGGTAGAGGCTGCAGTCAGCTGTGATTGTGCCACTGCACTCCAGACTGGGTAAGAGGTGACACTCTGTCTCAAAAACACACAAAAAAATGGAATGGCTATTCACCACGGCTGTGACGGCAGTCAGCGCTGGGATGGAACTCGCTGCACCCTCGGGGGTGCCCCTGCCCAAGGCCCCTCAGTGAGGATGGATTTCGAGACAGGACTCAAGCTCTGGCCTGCCTCAATCTGGGGCCTGTCTCACCACCCTGGCTGCCGCAGAGTTCTCTCTAATCCCAAACCCATTCCCATGGGCTTCTTGAGATTTCTGAAGCCTACAATGTGCCAGGCATGTGGACAATGTACAAAGGCACAGATAACATAAGCCATGCCCTTTCTCTGGAATCCACGTGAAGTCCAGCAGTTTCAATGCTTGGCTCAAATCTTGCTTCCCCGGGGAGCATCCCCCAATCGTCATCATGACCTCTTTCCTCCTCTCCTCCAGAGCCCTGGGCCCACCGTCTGCCTGGGGGTCTATGTGGCCAGGCCTGTTCCAGGCACTCTCTCTCCCTGCTGCCCCTGACCACAGTAGCCAAGGCCTGTACACACGTCATGAACACAGCAGAGACCCTGGGACCCTCAGGGAAAGGTATCAGGGATAGGAAACAGGAAGATTAGAGGCAGATCACCTGCCAGCAAGGGACAATGTCCCCAGAAGGATGCACAGATGCTCTTGTCACTGCAACAGCCAAGCCGCCCTCAAGCCTGGGAAATGCATATTTATACTAAGGCAGGCAGCTTTTCAAACTCAGAGGCGAGCCAAGCAGGCCCCTGACAGAAATTAACGGATGTGCCGCTGAACACTCTGCACCAATAAGATGATTAACTGCCTCCCAGAAAGGAAACCAACAGGCCAAACACGATTCAGACAACACCCCTAGGGACAAAGCAGGCTGGAGACTCTGAACCTAAGCTGTGCCCGCTGTCGACTGTCAGCCCCACACAGGGAGACGAGGGGGAAATAAAGCCTCCCCCAAAAGCACAGTGAGAGAAGCAGCCACAGCCCTGGCGGCAGTAGAAACAGTTTATCTTCTAGAAGTGTGTTGTATTTCTTTAAATATTGACACAAAGAATGGCTCCTTCCCTTTGCAGAGGCCCAGCAGGCCAAGCGCTGGCTTCCTAAGAAATCCATGGACCCCAACCTATAAGCTGTATCTCTTCGCTTACAGAGAAGAAAGCTCCCTTTCTGCTCCCCAGTTCTGGAGCATGCCTAAGCACAGGGTGTAGTGTGGACACCAGAGCAGAAGGTCCCCTGCAGCAGATGTGAGCGAGACCTCTGTCCCTTCACAGCTGGTCCCAGGTTGCATGCACACCACCACCAAAGCCGACCACCAATGACGCCTGACATTTTCTGCTCCACTGAGTGGGAACACTCCTGGTCTTACCGGACTTTTCCCCTAAGCTTCATTGTCCAGCTCCGTCCAAACGCCATGACAGGGAGTTTGATCTATGACTTGCTAATGGATTGAGAAAGGTACCAGCTCCTTCAGCCCAAAGGCAGTTTGTGCAACCCCATACAGGTTCCAGCAGGCAAATTCTCTGTCTGGTCGTGCACACGAAATTGCCCGTTGCTTTGGAAAGAAGGCTTTGCAAAAAGAACCCACTGCATTTGCAGCTGGAAAACACTCAACAAAACTGGGCAGCAGCTGTCCCAGTGAGACTTTCTGCTGGGCTTTTCCATGAGAAATTCATGTACTGAGAAGGCTAGACCTTTTTGCAAAGGAGGAAAAAATGCAACCTGAAAGCCATTTCTTAAAAAGACCAGAGTGTCTGTTCTCCTTCCCTTGCCTCGGGTGGACTTTTTGGCCAGAGGCCTCCTGCCGGGAGGGAAGCCGGGTGTGCACTCTCAGTCACACATTCTCCCGGCTCTCTTCCTTGGAGGGAACATGAACGCTGCTGATTCAAAAATCAGACACTACTGCGGGAGCTGGCAGGGACCTCTCTCTCCACCCTCACCGCCCCCTGGAACACCAAGCCAGCACCGAGGCCATGCGCTCACTCAGTCGCCTGGCCCATGGCCTTCTGGGGGCCACCATCCCTCCTCCAGCCTCAGGGCTGGACCAGCTGCCAGGAGCTTCCCTGAGCCACCTGGACAGGCCCAGCCAGCGTGCACTTTAAATAATAAACTATGAATTCTTGATCCGTCTGCAGCTCGAGGCAGATTTTCCTATTTAAGCTGGAGGCCTTCTCTGCTTTGAGTTACTAAAGTGGGGCGGGCATGTGTTGCATAAGAGTCCAGGGCAGAACTGGGAAGAGACGACACCACTTCTCATCCAATTCCTCTGTTTGGTGGAGTTGCATGTGGGAAAAAGGATTCAGACACATACGCACACACACACACACACAAAAGGGCATCATACTCTTTTATTTTTTGTTTCAATGTTTGGATTTTAGCTTTTCTTTCTTAATCAAATAATAGGAATATTCAAGAAAAGGTGCCTGCCCTATACATTTCTGGGTTCTCAGAGAGAACATGTCCAACAGGTAAGTGAAAAAGGGGGAAAAAATACTTAATATTGACTGTGATTGCCATGCTTAGACTTGTGGGAGAAAAAAAGGAAACTTCTTTATGTGTTGCAGTAGACGGATCAAGAATGCATGGTTTATTATTTAAAGTGCACACTGGCTGGGGCTGTCCAGGTGGCTCAGGGAAGCTCCTGGCAGCTGGCCCAGCCCTGAGGCTGGAGGAGGGATGGTGGTCCCCAGAAGGCCATGGGCCAGACGGCTGAGTGAGCGCATGGCCTCCCCACACCCCAGGGATGTCCACATCCTAATCCCCAGAACCTATGAGAATGTGAACTTACATGGTAAATGGGGCTTTGCAAATGTGATCCAGCTAAGGGTTTTGAGATGCACATGTTATCCTGGATTATCTGGGTGGGTCTGATGGGTCTTTAGATGAGAGAGGCAGAGGGAAATCTGACTACAGAAGAGAACTGTTAGAGTGATGCAGTGTGAAAAAGACTCAAACAGCCACTGCTGGCTTTGAAGGAGGGGGAAGAGGCCATGAGCCAAGGAATGCAGGCGGCCTCTGGGAGCTAGAAAAAATGAGGAAACAGATTCTCCCCGGGAACCTCCAGAAGGAATGAAGCCCTGCTGACACTTTGATTTTACCCCAGTGAAAGACTGCAGACTTCTGACCTCCAGAGCCGTAAGATGATACATTTGTGTTGTTTTACAACACTAGGTTTGTGGTAATTTGTTAGAGCAGTAATAGGAAAGTAATGCCTGAGTCTTGCCTTCCTGCCAGAATGCCTTGGATACAATAAAGACAATGAACTGCAGATACAGTGTGATGCTCAGTCCTTCAGGAGTCAGCAATACACTTCAGGATTCCAGAAAACCCAATGAGGCAATAAGACTGGACTTTCTGGAGAAGGTGACATCCAAATTGGGCCTCCAAACCCAAGAGAGTTCTTCAAGAACAGTACAAGGATAGACACAAAAATGCCATTCCATACAGTCCCATGAGCCTAAGTGTAACTGTAATGTACCAAAGGCCCTATGACCTAGGGACCTGCAATCTAGGGTGACCTACATTAAGCAATAATACATAACTAAAGGGGGACCCTTACTTAAATTGGAAAATCTAGATACAATTTTCTAGGAAAATACAATTGACCAAAATTGATCCCATAAGCATACAAAGCTTAAAGACATGAATTTTCACAGAAGAAAGGGAGAAAGTTATGAATTAACTATAGTCACAAAAAAGCATTAATCTGAGATGGTTCCACAGGGGATTCTACCAAACCACTACAAAACAAATAGCCTCCATGGTTCATAAATTGTTTCAGAGCACCAAAAATAAATGAAAGCTTCCATACTTCTTTTCACAGAGTTATAATACTAATATCTAAACTGAAAATAACACATATACACACACCCAGGAAAATTATAGGGCAATATCACATATGAATATGGATGCAAAGAGCCTAAATAAAACATTAGCAAACAGAATGCAATATCACTCTTAGGAAAGAATACACCACAACCAAATGAGATTTATTCCAGAATTTAAGGTTGGCATAACATTAGAAAACTATTTACATAATATGCCATATTAATATATCTATGCAGAAAAATTATATGCAAGTCTCCATGACGTTGCAACAGTGTTTGGAAAATTTGATTATCCACGTCTAATTTTTAAAAATATACCTAGCCGGGTGCAGTGGCTCACGCCTGTCATCCCAGCACTTTGGGAGGCTGAGGCAGGCGGATCACAAAGTCAGGATATCGAGACCATCCTGTCTAACATGGTGAAACCTGGTCTCTACTAAAAATACAAAAAAAAAAATCAGCCGGGCGTGGTGGCAGGCGCCTGTAGTCCCAGCTACTCGGGAGGCTGAGGCAGGAGAATGACGTGAACCTGGGAGGCAGAGCTTGCAGTGAGCCGGGATCGTGCCACTGCACTCCAGCCTGGGCTACAGAGGGAGACTCTGTCTCAAAAAAAAAAAAAAAAAAAAAAAATACACCCACGTGGGCCAAATCTGAGACCATTTGGGCATCGAAACAAATAAATATAGAAATGAATATCCATGGGGTAAAATAAGAATCTACAAGTCCATGCAGCTAAACACAACCTTGGCCAAGTAATAGAAGTTACAAGACACACAACATGTGCCTCCTGATAAGATGCACTGAGAAGAACACATCACTTCTTTCCTGTTGGAAACGTACACCCCAAATGTAATCATGAAGAAACATCAGACAAAACCAAATTTAAAGACATCTTACAAAATAACTAGTCTATACTAATATTTTGGGGGGGAAATATGAAGATCAGGGAAGACAAATAGTAAGGAACTAACCCAGATTGGAGAAGACTCAAGAGACACGACAGCTAAATGCAATATGTGATTCTAGACTGGATTCTGTACCAAGAGAAGAAAGCTATAAGACATTACTGTGACAACTGGAAAAATGTAAATGCAAATGGTGCATTAGATAACTCTATTGTATCCCCTAAGTCTATCCTCACATGAAGTAAGAGTTCTAAGAAAATTTGTATGTATAAAGGGACATGATGTCAGCAAATTAGTCTCAAGTGGTTCAGAACAAACTGTGTGTGGAGGGAGAGTGGGTTGGAAGAGCAAAGAGGGTTGAAAGAGGGAAGAGAGAGAGAACACTATAAAGAGAGAAAAATGTTCATCAGTGAATTTGGGCAACAGACATACCAAAGCTCTTTGCTACTACAGTATACCAAAATAAGAAGCAAACCAAAAGTATGGGAGAATATTGTACAAGTAAAGGAGACAAGGATAACAGAGAAAATAGTTATTTTTGAGTCTGGGTGACTGGAAAAAACTGGTGAGAACATGGACAGGCATCATCAGACAAGACTTTGGTTCAGAAACACCAAGTTATCGGGAATGGACAGTGCCTGCAGCCAGCCACAAAGATGGGAGGCTGGGGACAGAGAGTGGGAGATATGCTGAGTGGGACTGGAGCCAGGAAGGATCCCAAGGCAGTGAGAAAAAGAGCAGCAGAGACCTGGGACACCCTGTTTGGAAGAAGGGGAAGAAGAGGAGCCGACCATCCTAGGAGAGTGCATTTTATAAATTGGGAACTGAAGGAGGCACAAGGAACGAGGGGTCCCTCGTGTCAAATGCCTCTGAGGGACAAGCGGGAAAACCCCGCCAGCTCTGTTGTAATGGCATGACCTGGGGCAGGTCCCAGGTGGGAGACATCAGTCCACAGAGCCCACCTGATCTGAGGTAAAAGCAAGGATGCTAGGAATTCTGGGCTGGAGGCCAGGAGGCCAGGAGGCAGGCAGGCAGCATGGCAGGTAGGCGGGACTTTCGTCCTCTGCCCCAGGTATGGACTGCAGGGGCGAGGAGCCCACTGGGTGAGGGCACTGCTGCTTCCTGTGGCAGCCGCAGCTGCCACCCTGCTGACTCGGTTCACACCTCTTTTCTCTCCCTCTACCCTTCCCAGGGAACACAGCAGGGAATCAGAAACTGATCAGGGGATTGGAGATCCTCTTCCCTAGAACACATCCAGAACAACACTGGTGATCAGCTGACCTGAGGGAGGGTGGCCGTGTGAGGGCAGGTACATCTCTCTCAGGATGTCCACTGCTCAGAACAGGGGCTTAACACAGCTTAACGCAGCATAAAGGAACACTAGTCAAGGGAATACATCACTGCCCTAGATAAGAGGACACGTTACAAGTGTAAATGCAGAAGCCTGCCCGCTGTGATGGCTCACACTTGTAATCTCAGCATTTTGGGAGGCTGAGATGGGTGGACCAATCCAGTCCAGGAGTTTGCAACAAGCCTAAGCAACACAATGAGACCCCTGCATCTACAAAAAATTTTTTAAAAAATTAGAAGCCTAAAAATGTACTAAACTACTTTAAAGACACACACACACTCACACATACAGTCACTGAAAGCTTAAAAGTATATAGAATTTAACTCATACTTACATGAAGCCTCATTTAAACACTGCCCCCAGGCCTGGCTTATCCATTTCCAATTGTCTCCAGATCAGCCCAGAAAGCAGGGACTGGAGGGAATCAGAGGGGCAGGGGAGGTCCCTCTGAGGTGAGAGGGAGTGCCTTTGTGGATGACCCTTGAGGAACCTAAGAGGCTCACTGGCCAAGCCTTGAACACTCCCGAGGAAATCTCCAAGCTGCTTTGTGGAATGACTCTATTTTTACAAAGAAGGAAGGATGAAAGAAGGATGGGAGGAACATAGCATAGATCAACGGGTTGTTCACGCAGGAAGAAATTTTTTTAACTGACTACATAAGGTTTTTTAGAAGGTAACAAGCTTTCTTAAGTCACTAGCATTTTGAGAGGGTTAGGGCCCCAGCACTGTGCACTGATGGAATCTGCCATTGGCTGCCTCCCTAGGATGCCCTCCTGAGGTACCCATGCCACCCCAACTTCTGCCATAGCTGTGGTGGCAGCACAGCTGGCCCGGCCCCTCTTCAAGCATGTGACACTGGCCTTTGCTTTTTTGCAGGTTTTCTCGCCTAGAAGCCCACTCCCTTGGCCTGCACAGGAGCATCTTAGAAATTTGGGAGCCGAGAGCCCCTGGATCAGACATCCACTCTCGCCATCCGTGGGTCAGGTCTGGGGGGCCTTCTGTGCACGCCCCAGTGTTCCCTTCAGAATCAAGCCCGTTGCCTGCAGCAACAATCTTGACACACACTCACTCATCTTCCAGTGGATTTTCCACTGGATGCCAGTGGATTTTCCTCTGCCCTGTCTCTCTCTCCTGTTTCCTGGAATCCCCTCCCTCCCCGACACTAACCACCTGCACCCAAGTCCTTATCTCAGGCTTGGCTTTTGGGAAACCCACTCTATGGACATTTTTCACAGACAGATGATACCTTATATTTTAATAATACTTTCTACTTCATGCAATTGCATTTGCATGAGTTCATTGAACTTGCAACCTGGAGAAGCAAAAATTATCAAGACATGCATTCCCTCTCCTTCAGAGATGAGGAACTGTAGGAATAGCAGAAACAGGCTGACTTGGCCGGGCGCGGTGGCTCAAGCCTGTAATCCCAGCACTTTGGGAGGCCGAGACGGGCGGATCACGAGGTCAGGAGATCGAGACCATCCTGGCTAACACGGTGAAACCCCGTCTCTACTAAAAATACAAAAACTAGCCGGGCGAGGTGGCGGGCGCCTGTAGTCCCAGCTACTCGGGAGGCTGAGGCAGGAGAATGGCGTAAACCCAGGAGGCGGAGCTTGCAGTGAGCTGAGATCCGGCCACTGCACTCCAGTCCGGGCGACAGAGCGAGACTCCGCCTCAAAAAAAAAAAAAAAAAAGAAACAGGCTGACTTGTCTCAGTACCTCTGTGTGCTGGGAAGTAGAGGCAGGCCCTGCCCAAGGCCACTAGGCCCATCCAGCGCTGTGTCCATTCCCAGCCACACAGGTGGGCAGCAGGCAATGTCCCTTTTACAGCATCTGACAGGCTCCATACAGTCATACAGCCTCCGGGGAATAACAACAGCAATCATCATAGTTTCATACAGTGATATTATTAGGTTTTAGTTTTATTCTTCCCAAGGGTAATTACCCATTATCAACACACCACCCTTTCCCAAAGGGTGGGTGTCCACTCACCTGATACCTCAAAAGAAAATCCTAAGACTTCCTCGGTCATCTGTCTAAAAAACACATTAAAAATGGGATGGAGGGACTTGGATGAAGACGTAGCTCATATCAACCAAACAGCAAGGTCTCAGCTTCTCCTCAAAGCGTGTGAGGCATAAGCTTGGAAGACAACGGCAAACACAGAAATGATGACAACTGAACACTCGGGGTGTAAAAGGGGTCCCGTGGGCTTCTCTGGAAAGCACTGAGGTCCCAGAAACAATTATCTGGTGACTTCCACAGTGCCCCTGCCCCATCAGCACCAGGGAGACAGGAAATGAGGACCTGGGTTCCCAGCCTCAAAGGAACAGAGGGTCTCCTTGACCCTCTGTTCTTCCAGGATGGACCCTCGCTCAGCTGACCCCTAACATCAGTTCCAGATCCCTCCAGATGAGCTGGTGGGGACATATCAGAAATGCCACAGGGCTGTGCTCTCGCAGGGCACCCAAGAAACACCATGCGAGGTGTGTGGCCCCAGGGAACAAACTCGGAGCATTTTTGGGGGGACGACACTAAGAAAAGAGACAATGTTTGGACTTGAGGTCAGCAAAAGAAATAGTAAGTCTGCTCACTTACGAGGTATGCATGTGGTTTTCTTCTCATGTTATGGTGGCAAGGTAGCCTTTCTGTTCCTCTGCCATGGGTACCTCGCTGGGCATAAAGCTGGGCACGGCCACCATTCCTGGATTAGTTTCTGAAGTCTGAGCTCCCAAAAGAATAACAACAGGAGCAGGGGGCAGCCGTGAGTTGAGGGACCAAGGCTGAAGCGGCCAAGAGCAGAGCAGAGGGCAGCATCCTGTGAATGGGACATGCACTTTTCAGTAGTGACCTGAATGCCAGAGGGACTGAGGGCCCGTCTTGAAAGTTCTGCCATTACAAAGCCCCAGGACATTTGCAGGACATGGAAGGGAAGGCTTCCATCAAAGACTGAGGTGACAGCTCAGAGTGCATGATCTGACTTTCAGATGATAAGACTGTGACACTTCTGACACGCTTGAGTCCGAGGAATGAAACAGTCACACTGTTTTATGAGGGGTAAATCATTCAGGAATAATTCATGAAACACAGTCAGACAACCAGAAGGACCTAGATATACTATACAAAATCTAACACTCCCCCTTATAATTTTTTTTATACCAGCTATGGTCTGAGTGTTTATGCCCCCCTCAAACTCAGACATTGAGACCTAATCTACAATGTGATGGTGTTGGAAGGTGAAGCCTTTGGGAGGTGATTAGATCATGAGGGTGGGGCCCTCATGAATGCTATTAGTGCCCTTATAAGAGAGTCTCCAGAGAGCCAGCTAGCCCCTTCCCCCAGAAGAGGACACAGAGAGAAGGCACCACCTATGAAGCAGAGAGCAGGCCCCTCACCAGACACTGAGGCCACCAGTACCTTGATCTTGGGCTTCCCAGGCTGTAGAACCATAAGAAATAAATTTCTGTTGTTTATGAACTATCTATAGTTTTTGTTATAGCAGCCCAAACAGACTAAGACCATTCCTTAGGCAAATGCAAAACACAGGAACGGGAAAATCTCCTGTGCCAGAAAGGTGAAGAAATCTCATGCCTGGAGGAGTGAGTGAGTGATCTGAGGCTCAACAATGCAGCATCTGTTGGGCCCAAATACTGGCCTACTGGGTGAAGGGCCAATGTTAACCTACAACACGGAGATGGGGGATCTGGCCAGGACCCCAGAGTGGCTGGGCAACCCCACCCATGGCACAGGAGGTGCAGGGAAGTCTGTCTGCATTCAGAGTTCAGGATACCAGTGGGACATGGGCAGGGTCCCCAGTACAAATCTACACAAGTAGATCATCCTGTGCTGCCGATGGCCTAAGGAGAAAGATTAAAGGAGAGATGATATGTGCATTTGTGGAAGAGCCCTGGGGCATCTGGCAGAAGTGCCTGTGAAATGACTCAGTCAAGATTTTTCCATAATCCAGGGCATAGGGGACTCCCAAAGAGGGTAGAATAGCACTGCGGGCAGGGGGTGGCCATGAATCGAGGGACCAAGGCTGAAGCAGCCAAGAGCAAAGCAAAGGACAATGTCCCGTGAATGGGACGTGTGCTTTTCAGCAGTGACCCAAAAGCCAGAGGGGCTGAGGGCCTATCTTGAAAGTCCTGCCATTACAAAGTCCCAGGGAAGCAGGGTAGCAGGGAGGGCATATCAGCAGAATTTGAGCTCACAGTATAAAATTACAATCCACATATGAAAACGGTCCAGTTTCAGGGAGCGTGAGCTGACACTCCTCAAGAAATTCAGAAGCTGGCTGGGCACAGTGGCTCACGCCTGTAATCCCAACACTTAGGGAGGCCAAGGGAGGCAGATCACCTGAGGTCAGGAGTTTAAGAACAGCCTGGCCAACATGGCGAAACCCTGTCTCTACTAAAAATAAAAAAAAAAAAAAATTAGCTGGGCATGGTGGCACACACCTGTAGTCCCAGCTACTCGGAGGCAGAGGCAGGAGAATCGCTTGAACCCAGAAGGTAGAGGTTACAGTGAGCCAAGACTATATGATTGCACTCCAGCCTGGGCAATAGAGCAAGACTCCATCTCGAGAAAAAAAAAAAAATTCAGAAAGTGGAATCACTCAAAAAAAGACTTCAAATAATAATACTAAAAAGATCTAGGCCAGGTGTGGTGGCTCACGCCTGCAATCCCAGCTACTCAGAAGGCTGAGGCAGAAGAATCACTTGAACCCAGGAAGCAGAGGTTGCAGTGAGCCGAGATCCTACCATTGCACTCCAGCCTGGGCAGCAAGAGCGAAACTCTGTCTCAAAAATAAATAAATAAATAAATAAAAGATCTAAAGTGATAAAGGAAAGGTAATGGCATCATGAAAGAATAGGACACTATAAAAAAGACAGCAGTGGAAAAAAACCAGATATAACTTCTAAAAGTATTGAATATTATTGCTAAAATTAAAAACTCAGTAGAACATTACATGGAGATCAGACCTAGTTTAAGAAAAATCTCGTGAACTGAGAAACCAATGACAGGAAATTCTCTAGAATAGAGAACATAGAGATGGAGACAAAAACACAAAAAGAAGACACAAAACATAGAGGAAAAAATAGTAAGGTCCACATATATCAACTAGGAATTCCAGGAGAAGAAGTAGGTAATGGGAAGAGGCACGTTTCCACGAGAGGGAGGCTGGGAAAATCACGATGAGCCCCAAACAGAATAAACATGGGAAGTCCACAGAGAATGCTGCAGAACCCAACAACAGTCCTGCAGATAGAGAAGGCAGAGCATTACACAGAATCTAAAATCAGAGGGGCAGAGGACCTTTTGTAACAAAAATAGAAGTCAGAACACAGTACAATAGTATCTTTAAAGTGTTAAGACTCAACCTAGAATTCCATATTTGGCTAAATCATCACTCAGAGGAAGGGTGAAGGCCGAGCACCATGGCCCACACCTGTAGTCCCAGCACTTTGGGAGGACGAGGCGGGCCAATTGCCTGGGTCCAGGAGATGGAGACCAACCTGCACTACATGGTGAAAACTTGTCTCTAAAAATATGCTAAAAATTAGCCAAGTGTGGTGGTGCATGCCGGTAGTCCCAGCTACTCAAGAGGTTGAGGTAGGAGGATCCCTTGAGCCTGGGAGGCGGAGGTTGCAGTGGACCAAGATCACGCCATTGCACTCCAGCATGGGAGACAGAGCAAGGCCCTGTCTCAAAAGGAAAAAAAAAAAAAAAAAGAGTAGGGGTAAAATACAGTTTGGATGAAGCAAAAATAATAATTTAGCCATTTGCAACCCCTCATTTAAAAATGTTCTTCAAGGACATTAAGCCCAGGGAAGTGGGTTGCAAGAAACAAAACTGAGCAAGCTGACAAAGATACCAGTAAATCTAAATAATTATAACTGCAAAAACATGATTACCATTCACTGGGAAGAGACAAAGACAAAATATGGTTAAATTAACAGACAAAAATAACATGTAAAATCAAAGTTAAAGCATTTGAAGGCTCTTATATTATAAATGAAAGAAACCTGATGCCTCAGACTTCCTTCATATAGATTTTTTAAGGCAATAACAAAATTTTAATAGATTATCAAATTTCCACACCAGTGGAAGAGAGAAGGGGAAAATTTTTTCAAAAGTTGGTCAAGCCAATAGAAATAAACAACAAAAACAAAAAGAAACAGCAGCAAAGAAAAAGCATGGTATAGTGAACAGATAACAAAATATAAGGTGCTAGAAATAAAATGAATTCTGGCAATAATACTAGAAACATGAAAACACTAACCCTGCCAATGGAAAAACATATTCCCAAATTTGACATTTAAAAAAAAAATTCAAATACATCTTACTTTTAAGAAACATACATACATCATGACAGAGAATGAGACTGAAAATAAAACTAAGGGGAAAGAAACATCATGCAAACATTTACCAAAATAAAATTTGACTGGCAATACTAACATTAGCTGAAAACATCTGGAAGGACAAAAGTATTACCAGCGATAAAAATGGCCCATTACATGATGATAAAAGGAATGGTTCACCAGCAGCATAGCTCCTACACCTGTGTGCACCAAATAATACTGCCTCACAACTTAAAAAGCAAAGATCAATAGAATTAAAAGGTAAAATTGGCCAAGCCACAATAAGTTATGAGATTTTTAATATATCTCTAAAACAAATCAAGCAGGTCCAAAATAATGAGAATATAAATGATTCTGACATCACAGTAACTTCAGTAAATGGGCATATAGAACACAACAATTAGAAAATATATACTGTTTGCAGTAATTTGAGATTATATACTCTTTTCATTTATACATAAAACATTTATTAAAACAAAAACATCTATGTTCTAGGCCACAATGCAAATCTCTACCATTACCAGTAAATCAATAATGTATGGAATTCAGTATGCTCCAAAGTGTCTAATAAACCTAACCCTCCTATAGATAGCAACTATAAACTTGAACAACATAAAAAAATCCAAACACCTGAATGTTGGAAGATGTGGGTGGAGTCAACACTTGGAAGACAGGAACAGCACAGGAGACTGAGGGAAGGCCTGGTCAGTGCCATGCAGATGGGGTAATGCCCCAACAGAAAGCTTGCAGCCCCTGTGATCTGAAGAACCAGAGGACAGAGTGCAGGGCAATAAGGTGACTGGAAAGTATGGGGGAGGCATGCTGGAAAGGAGAGATCCACAAAGGGGAAGCCCAAAATTCTGTATATAAATTCTACCCAATTCTCAGGATGATGCCTACATGGAAAAGAGTCTACCTAAGAATAAAATAACTGAGATTTGAGTTGCCACCCAAGATACAAATTCTGCAGTCTGAGTCCAACAAAATTAATTGCCAGCTAAAATACTCTCCAGAGTAATAGAATTCAGAATCTCCACATTACATTTACAATATCCAGAACACAATACAAAATTACTTGACACATGAATAACTTGGAAGATGTGACCCCTTTTCAAGAGAAAAAACAATCAATGTAGACCAAATCCAAAGATGACGCAGATGTTAGAACAGCAGATAAGAATTCTGAAGCAATTATTACCATAATGCTCAAGGACTTAAAGGAAAATGTGCTCATGATGGATGAAAAGACAGGAAATTGCAGCAGAGATACTGACACTATTTAAAAAATGGAAATATCATATGTGCTACATTCTCCATTGTTATCATTGTTATACTAGAATTATAAATCATGTTGTAAAGATACCAAAAAATTGTATGAAAAAATAAAAATTCAATTAATTTATAGCATAATATTTACTTTCTGCCACATGCTGTGTTTATATAAATTAACTTAATCATCTTAATTTCATAAAATACATGGAATCATTATCACCCTTTTACAAATAAAGAAATTGAGACACTTTAAAGGGGTTAAATAAATAACACAAGGTCACTCAAGCTAGTGGTAGAGACAGGAAATCAAATCCAGTAAATCTGTCTCTAAATTCTTACCACTATACTGCACTGCCTCTCTAGAGAAAAAGTATGTAGAAATTACAGACTATTTAGAAGTGGGTACTAGAAATATTATATATGAAAATTTGTATGCATCTGCAGGTGTGCTTACAGGGAAATGTGTAGCCTTAAATATAGAAATTTAAAATGAAGATAGTAAAATTTACTGAGCTAGGTATTTTACTCAAGAAGTTAGGGGAAAAGCAACAGGACTAAACCTAGAGAACATTTAAAAAAGGAATAAAGGAAAAAAATTATAAAGCTACAAATAGAAATTCAAAAATAAAGAAAAATAAGACCAAGCTAGTTCTCTGAAAAGATTAATAGACAAAACTACAATAAAGATAAATGAACCAGATTTGCATTTAAGATGGATAAATCTAGAAGACATGATTGCGAGTGACAAATGCAAGTTGCACAGCATAAAATCATTTATGTACATTTTAAAACATACCATACAATACAGTATGCAGTTTATGACTACATATCATAAGTGCTATAAAAGTATAAAAAACACGGTTCCCCTGTGTCAGGTCAGTCTGGTGGTTGCTTCCAGGGAATAAGCCAGAGCCATGATAGGGGATAAGAACGCCATCAGTCATATCCATAAATGTTTATTTCTCTCAAAAAAAATAAAAAAGAAGACAGCATCCCAGCACTTTGGGAGGCCGAGGTGGGCAGATCACCTGAGGTCAGGAGTTCGAGACCACCCTGGCCAACAAGGCAAAATCCCATCTCTACTAAAAATACAGAAATTAGTCGGGCGTGCTGGTGAGTACCTGTGGTCTCAGCTACTCGGGAGGCTGAGGCAGGAAAATCACTTGAACCTAGGAGGCAGATGTTGCAGTGAGCCGAGATCACACCACTGTGCTTCAGCCAGGACAACAGAGTGAGACTCCATCTCAAACAAACAAATAAACAAATAAATAAATAAAAGAAGAATGCTCCGAAGCAAATCTGACCACATGTTAACACAGATCAAGTCTGAATGCTGGATACATAGGTTTCTGTTTTGTGTTTCGCCTGTTGTAAATACTTCATAACTCAAAATAATTTATACCTGCTACATTCAATTATGTCTTTACTGCCTATCTCCCCCACCAAACCCTAAGTTCTCTGGAGGCTATGTCATGTTCACCATAGTATGCAAATCTGACCAGTGTCCAGAGGGTCAACGAGAAGGGAAACTTAGCATATGACCTGAAAGTGCAACTCTCTGTCTACAAATACTAAGATTCCTTGATTCCCCTGTGGATTTGCTCAAGAGGCAAGAATGACAGATTCAAGAATACTAATGAGAGTCTTTAGCTCCCAGCTCAGTGCTCTGCAGTGTCTCTCTCTCCCTGACTTAATACAGAACAAGGGCATTGAAGTGGTGTCGACAGTCAAAAATGAGCAGGTGAATTATAACTACAGCAGCTGCAGCAATAGCCAACATGGATTGGCCCTAAGTGGCAAGTCTGTATTACCTCATTTAATACTCACAAAAGCCCTAAGAGGTAGATAACATTAGGAAGAAACAGCAGCTCAGAGAGGCTGGCACCATTCTAACTTGCCTGAGGTTACACAGTCCCTCAAATGTTTATCAAGAGCATAACTGAATAGCTGACCAGCCAACGATGGTGTCTATCGTTGTAGACAAGGTCCCTTTGGGTGGCCCATTTCTAGTTTCCTGTAAATGTGATTTTTACCTTTTAGCATTTATGAGAGTTCTCTTGAACATGCTCCCAGAGTGGCTGGAAGTGGTTACAGCACCCCTGGTTCTCAGCATTCCTCCGCAATTATCCTACGACAGGCATTGCCATCCCATGGTGCAGGTAAGAAAACAGAGGCTGTGTGGCCTGTACTGTGCACCACACCCCCGCCCACTACCCCAGAACCCTGCCAGATTCCTATGTTGAAGTCCTAACCCCCAGGACCTTAGAATATGTGTGCATTTGCAGATAGGGTTTTTACAGAGGTAACTAAGTTAAAATAAAGTCACAACAGTGGGCTCTAATCCAATGACTGGGATCCTCCTAAGAGGAAATCTGAACAGAGACACGCACAGAGATAAGACCATGTGCAGACACATGGAGAGGACGGCCAATACAGTTTGGATGGGTGTCCCCTCTAGATCTCATAACGAAACATGCTGCCCAATGCTGGAGGTGGAGCCTAGAGGGAGGTGGTGGATCCCTCATGAATGGCTTAGTGCCATCCCCATGGTGATGAGTGAGTTCTCACTCCATTAGTTTATGCAAGAGTTGGCTGTTTAAAAAGACCCTCACCTCTTCACTCTCTCTCTTGTTCCCTTCTCTCTTGCTCCCTTCTCTCACCATGTGACAGGCTGGCTGGCTCCCCTTCATCTTCCACATTTGGAAGCTTCCTAAGGCTACACCAGAAGCAGATACTGGCACTATGCTTTGTGTACACCCTGTAGAACTCTGAGCCAAAATAAAGCTCTTTTCTGTGTACATTAACCAGCCTCAGGTATTCCTTCAGGGCAACACAAATCGACTGACACAATAGCCATCTACAAGCCAAGGAGAGAAGCCTGGAACAGATCCTTTCCTCATAGCCTCAGAAGGAAACGACCCTGTCAACACCCTGATCTCACACTCTTGGCCTCCAGAACTGTGAATAATAAATACCAACAAAACAATAAATTTCTGTTACGCCCCCAGGTCTGTGGTGCTTTGGAGCAGCCTCTGTTGCTTCAAATACAGAGGTGCAGAGATATTAAGGGACTCTTTTCCTAGAGTTACACCAAAGGGAAACAGAATTGGGCCTCCACCACGGTTCTTTTTTCTCTTTGTAGAATAATTCTTAAACTACTGATGTCTACTTACAGAGTTAACATTTATATGCAGATAAATATTTAAAATATTAACCTGAAAAAACTCAAAGTAGCTATTTAATGCCATTCCTCTTAGGTTCTGCTTCCAGTTAAGATATAGAAGGACAGGAAAGACTCCAACTACCACTTTTACAACAAAGAACACCAGATAAACTACAAAATCATATTTTATTTCATCCACTGGGAGAGCCAAGGTCTTAAAGAAGTGTAGAGGAACCAAATTTCAGAGGGATGGAACCCTTTCTGAGCAAAGATCAACAGCTACAGTGATCCCTGGGGCACAGGTGGAATGAGGAGCTAATTAGCATCTAAACTGTGGAAATAAGGATGAAACAGCCAAATGTTAACTGGGTGGGCTGGAATAATGGATTACACCTGGATTCGAGATGTTCTAAATCTACTCCAGACTTCTAAGTGTGTGATGGCTGGTAGAAGTCAGGACAGGGATGGAAACAGAGTGGTATCTGCATAGTCACGTGAGTACTGGCACCTACGCTCTTTATGGGGAGAGACCTAAGCCTGCCATAAACCTTTGTAGCTAGTGGCAAACCCAATCCAAGCCAAACCACTTCAAATCCCAATTAAACGGAATGGTTGACCTCCTCATCCTAGCTGCCTCTTTGTCACTCTAAGAGGAGCCAGGTGAGGACACAAGGGTGTCATACAAAGAAGTAACTGCTGAGAAGTGAAGTTTGGGCAAATGTTACCTGATGTCCAAACTCCTGCTTTACTCATCAGCTGCATGAATTCATGTCAATGATGTCTTTAGTGTTTAAGCCAGTTTGATTTCTGTCATTTCCAACCAAATGAATCTTAACCCATTTATCCCTGAGGTTGCAAATTTTTTTGTGAAAACTCAGACCTTGGCAATGACCTTGAGCAGTAGGGTATAAACAATTTCCACAAGCTTAGCGTTCCAATGATGGAACACTAGGCAAAATTGGTACAAAGCACAAGACCTGACCAATTGCACATTACAGAGGATATACACGTATTATATATGCAAATTCTTGCATAAATTAGCAATACAGTTTCTAAAGAGTTACCGTATCCATCAAATACTCATTGACATTACCTTTATAATGCTATAAATGAACAAGACAATACTAGAAAATAACTACAATGAGTTTTTAAGACAATGATAACAGAACTTAACCTATAAAGGAGACATCAGTGCTTCACAGAAACCACAGTTGGAGGCAAAATCACATTCCAATGAGCTCACCACCACTCGGCATATTAGTGGGATTCCTATGTTGCAAATGCTAATGGAAAATTACTCTTCTATTTCACCTTCTACCATATACATGTGAAATACACCATTGGTGAAGAGAGGAAGATTCATATTGTTACTTAAGAGCATGAAAATGCTGGGAGGAAGATTCTAAACTGAATCATAATGGAGAAATTAAAATAAGCACTGAAGGAAGATTAAAAGGTCTGAAGTCAAAATAACTGTTTAAAAATCAAGAAACATTTCAAAATATCCAAGGTACCATTTCAGTTTGCCAAGTTCCAACCTGGAGTGCTATTTGATGGATCAGTTTATCAGGCCCCCAAAATAAGGAGCAATGTAGGAAACAGGATCAGCCTGTCCCCTCGCCTGAAGCTCCAAAGACCACTAGAAATACAACCTCAGTAGTATCCAAGGGAAAGAAACATTTCCCAGGTGGCCTTTGCTGTGTCAGTCCTTCTAGCCCCCACCCCTGCTCAGACATAAAATCCTGCTCAGCACAGCGGCGCACCTGGGTTCACCTTTCAAGTACACTGAGTGCTTCATGGAGGAAGTTTCTTAGATTCCTCCTCACCTACAAGAGCAGGCAAGGCTACTCTCAGACCATGTTCAAGGCTATCATAACACAGGGTCAACAACAGGGCATGAAACCTATGGCTGCCATGTTCAGCCAGGAAGAGCACGTTCCCATGGGAAATCTTGGATTAATCTGATTAATCTTTCTAGGAAAGATTAGGAAACTTCTAGGAAACTTCAAGAATGTACTTTGCAGATGTCCCAGTAAATTTAATTTTCCTGATTTCTAAACTCCTGATGTTTGAAAGCTAATCCAAATGAGATAGGGCCTGACCGCTCATTAGCTCAGCCTATTAAAAGGCCCGTTGTCCTTCTCAGAACAGCCACATTTACTGAATATTTCATGCAATGCAAGAAGGACCAGAAGCAAAATATGTAACTCTCCTCTGCGTCTGTGTTCCTCACTAGTGCAGAGCCTGAGTCGGGCACAACCTTAAATACACACATTACAGCCTGCTCAAAGCAAGCTGATGCAAGGTTTGAGAGCAGGGAAGGAGAGATTATATTTTTAAGCAAGTTCAGAAATTTCTCCCTACAGTCTTGAATGGCTGCTCTTGTTTTAACTTTTTCCATCACATCCACCCCACCCTGGTTTTGTTCATTTTATTTCCTCATTAAAGGCTAAACAGTCTATCAAAAGAATGCCTCAAAACTCTTCTTAGGGACAAAAAGGCAAACACAAGCACCATTTATCATGTTGTCAGTGATCCTCAGTATCACACGACTAAAGAGGATGGAAGGTGGTCATTAGACAAACATCCCATTATCTCATCTACAAGCATGCTGAGTTCTGCCCATGGACTAGCGGCTGATGAACGGTGGCGTGAGCAGAGGGAAGAGTGAGAAGACATATTTATCCTTTGTTTCATTGCATGGCCCTGCTTGAAGGTGCTCAAATGGGAAAATCCACTCCCAATGGCCCACAGGTGCTATTCCTCAGGTTTAACAGTCCTTAGTGACGTGGTTTTCAATACCAGCTGAACATCAGAACCACCTGGGAGCCTTTACATTGCCAGATGTCCTCAGGATGTCTAATTAAAGTGGTTCTCTGTGGGTGGGACCAAGGCGTGAGGAGTTGTTAAAGCTCCCCAGGTGAGGCCAAGGTACAGCCAGGACTGAGAACCACTGCCGTAGAGAAATCTCTCTGCCTCTGCGCCGGTACGTCAAGACAGAACTAGGTAGAGACAGGGGCTCAGGTTAAAAATAGCACACTGGGGAGGGTCAGGCATAGTGGCTCATGCCTATAATCTCAGGACTTTGGCAGGCCAAGGCGGGAGGATCACTCGAGCCCAGGGGTTCAAGACCAGCCTGGGCAACATGGTGAAACCCCACCTCTACCAAAACAAAAATTAGCCAGGTGTGGGTGCACGCCTGTGGGTCCAGCTACTCAGAAGGGAGGATCACCTGAGCGCAGGAGGTCACGGCTGTGGCAAGCCATGATCACACCACTGCACTCTAACTTGCGTGAGTGAGACCGTGTCTCCAAAAAAAAAAGCCATACTGACATCAAGCCCACACACAACATTAGACTTACCAAAGACCCTGTTTCCTATTAAACGGTATTTTTTTAGGTACTAGTAATTTTATTTGGTCCTCCTTACTTTTGTAAGGATGCAGAAAAAAACAGAAAAACCCTAATGACTCCATTTGAGACTCAAAGCTCTCCTGAGGTTTCAGAGATGCCCTCTATCCAGCACAATCACCTCTAATACCCACCCTGCTCACCCAGACTAGGCTAAGGAGAAAGTCAACGTACTTCCATCAAGTCCACACACAGCAGCTGAGCTCAACTGCACAACTTGTTTACAAATAACAAGGTAATTCTAAAGCAGTCACACAATTTATTCCCAATGTCACCAGGATACTAAACCAAGACCCATTGTTTCCAATGTCACCAGAATACTAAACTAAGACACACTGCATTTTCATACAAAGATAAGTCTTTAAACTACAGAAGCACAATCCCCAGAAGTCAGTAGTGGGGTCCCACGATCTCCTGGGAGGAAATGCCACCTGTGATCCAACTTCATCTGGGGACATTTGCAGCCCCATAAAATGTTCTTAAACATGTGATGGGTAATCAACATTAGGGATGCTCAAAGAGACACCCAGAGTATAAGAGCCCAGGTTCTCCCCCTACACTGCATAAAAAATCACTTTTAAAAACACTGGAACCCAAATCATACCCCAGACTAAAAAAGATCAGGATGCTGGGAGACAGGCCAGTGCATGGCATTTCTTAAAGCAGTGGTTCTCACACTTGAGCACACATCTAAATCCCCTGGAGGGCCCATGAAACTAGAGATTACTGGACCCTTCCCCAGAGTTTCTGACTCACAGGTCTGGCCTGAAAATGTGCATTTCTAACAAGTTCCCAGGTGATGCTGACGCTGCTGGCCCAGGTGCCACACTCCAAGAATCGCAGCTTCAGAGGCGTCCCAGGTGGCTTTAATTAGTGCAGCCAGCACTCAGGAGCACTGTATTATTAAGAGTGAGCTCCTGGTCAGGGCACCAGGAGGACGGAATTCTCATCCAAGCTTGGCTACAAACCTGGGGTTTGATCAATAAGCCCTAGAGGATTTTTGGACCTCAACTTGCTCTTGATATATAAAATTGAGGTACTGCATGAAAGAGATCATGAGTTCCTTGCAGAAATAAAACCATGACTTTTTCAAAGGGCTGCTGACACTAAGACACATAGAAAGGAAAAGGAAGTGGTCTTAGGGCAATAAAACAGCTTTTGAAATATAGGGGAAGGTAAGGTCTCACTCACGTGGCTTCAGTGCACTTGGAGACACACAAAGGATGCGGGCTGTGCGTGTGTTCTAAGCCGGTCATGCTGCTGCCCTGACTCACCTGTTAGAACCTTGCAGTGCTGCCCAGATCTCTGAGCCTCGGCAGAAGGGTTGGGAGTCAAAGACCATTTGCGCCTGATCAGATGCTCTCGTCCACTGAACGGGCCCTGGGAGTTGTTGAGGGGCTGGATTAGCACCTGCTCCTGCCCAAGCTGAATGAGGCCAACCTGTCCAGAAAGGAGAAGGAAACACAATGTTGGTCATCCTCATTCACACATGCCCATGGCTCCCTCCACCGCTGGAGGAGCAGGCAAGGCCACCTAGGTGTGAGTTCCATGTCTGGGCTCTTTTCTTTGCAAATTGGTCAGATTTACCTGAGCCCAAGAGTGAGCTTCTGTGTGACTTACAAACATACCACAGAGCAGCTGCGTTGGGGGTAGGGTTACAGAGACAGGTACAACAACATCCATTTTCCATGTTGCCTTTCAGAGAAGATGAACTACTTCATTATCAAATTTTTAATTTTAAAATTATTTTTTAAGTTACTTTAAAAATCATCCTCCCAAAAGTCCACCTGGGAGGTAACACTGAAATTGTTGGGAATGACATTTATATCCCTAATGGAAAAATGTATTTTATCCTGGGTATATCAAGAGTAACATTAGTATTGTTTCGACAGCATCAAAACAATTTGCCCTCCTTCCCCAGGCACCTGCTGCTAGCTTCCCTTCTTATGTGGAGTCAAAATGGTAAATCTCTCAAGGAAATCAAACCCAGGCAGGGCCAGGGGAGGACCTGGTTTGTACACTGATCGATGCAGTCAACATCCCCTTCTCCTGGGAACAATCCTGAACTGCCTTTGATCACACAGATTCAGGAGATCTGGGGGATGAGTCTCAGGGGGTCATGATATCCTTTCTTGTCTCCCTCTTCCACCCTCACTTTTCAAAAGCCATGGTTCTCAAAGCCTAGCATGCACCCAAATCACCTGGAGGTCCTGCTGGAGCCCAAGAATGTGCATTTTAAGAAGGTCCCAGGTAATACAGGGACCACACTTGGAGAAGCAGCACTCCCTACCACACGCAGAGCTAACTCCAGGCTCAAGTATAAAGCTCACTTCAGCCAAATAAGATAGACCCCCCTCTACATTCTGAAAAGATGCACTGGTACCAAGATTCCTGGAAAGTACATCAGATCAACTAATAAGGTCGCCTGCAACCTTGCATCCCCAAGATACAGGGTGAGGCCATACTTACCGCTCTAAGCATATTTCAAGGTTTCCATTTCATTAGAACTTTTGCCAAGAACAACTCAAAGATTTTACTGCCCAAATAAAACTGTCTCAAAGTGGCACTGCATGACCTGCAGGACAGCACAGCTTTCCTCCCTCTCCTTGAAAGTGAAAACTTGAGTTTGTTCACTAGGAAACTTTACGGAAACTGAAGAAATGGAAGAGGGTGGCCACAGTGGGATCTGCAGAGCTCCATCACAGCTGTGCACAACGCAGCCTCGGTGCAGAACACCTGAAAACTTCCGCGGTCAAGGTAGGGTGGGCAGGGTACGGCACAGCGCGTGGGATAGAGTCCCACGTGGGAGGAAACCCCTGCTCCCTAGAGGATACGCTTCACTCTAATGAGGGGCTGGACTCATGTGGAAACACCCTGGCTGTGGGTCAAACCCCTCCCGGCAATCTAGCACTTTCAAAGTCAGTTATTATTCGTTCAGTCTAGAGTTTGCATTCACAAACCCCAGCATAAAAAGCACTTAGCTGTTAGTTCTAAGGCCGAACAAGCCAGGCGCGGTGGCTCAAGCCTGTAATCCCAGCACTTTGGGAGGCCGAGACGGGTGGATCACGAGGTCAGGAGATCGAGACTATCCTGGCTAACACGGTGAAACCCCGTCTCTACTAAAAAATACAAAAAACTAGCCGGGCGTGGTGGCGGGCGCCTGTAGTCCCAGCTACTCGGGAGGCTGAGGCAGGAGAATGGCGTGAACCCGGGAGACGGAGCTTGCAGTGAGCTGAAGCGAGCTGACATCCAGCCACTGCACTCCAGCCCGGGCGGCAGAGCGAGACTCCATCTCAAAAAAAAAAGGCCGAACAAGTTTTTAAGACAGGGAGATCTCACCTTGGTGAGAAATCCTACACAGACACACTCGTATATACATGCAAAGCATCACTTAGCACCTTAGGGAAGGTTTTTCTTTACAATTCTCAGGGACCCCATGTGCTGGTTTTTATATACTTAAGGAAGAAAACAGCAATGCTGGGGAATGATGGATAAATGGACTAGTGCGTCCTCAACCTGGCAGCCACTTGCCCTCTTGGGCTCCGACCTCAAGCAGGGATGTGGCCAGGAGTAGCACCAGGAGGGAGGGGCTGAACAGGGCCCTCACCCTGGGAACCAGCATGAGGAAGGGCCCTGCCTCCTCCTCCCTCACTGTCTCACTGTCCCTAGCCTCCTTCTACCGTCTGTAACACTGCCATTGTCAGCACACCACCAGTGGTCAAACGTCCTGTTGAGAATTGCCACCTGTGCATTACACGCAGTCTTACGCCAAAATACCCACCAGCCCTCCTTCTCTCTCCCTGACCCCTCTCTCTTCCCTAAATAAACCCCCTTCCCTGCAGCCCCCTGCACTCTTAAACTCCAGTCCACTACCCCATGTTATAGGACACTTTCACAACCTAATGGTTTGTTCCATTGAGGCAAGATCAGAATTATTACTCCTGTTTTTGCCAATGACTGCCACATAACAGTTACTCAAAAAGAAAAGATGCGACTGAAAACGCAGTTACCTGTAAGGACTGTCTGCAAACCCCTTGCTCAGGGCTTCTCATCCCCGGCTACATATTGATATGATCTGGGGAGCTCTGAAAACTCCTGATGCCTCAGCCCCTACTCCAGGCCAAGTGAATCAGAATCTCTAGGGTGGAGCCCAGGCACTGACATGTTTTCAAAGGTGACCAGGAAAATTCAATGTGTAGCCAGGGTTGAGAAGCGCCGTCCTAGCTTTTAACCGGGTGCTGGAGACCCTGGACACCTACTGCCTTGATTCCATGTGCAGAGGTCCTCGGATTTGGAACCCGGGCTTTCCTCTATGGAGCTCTGCCCACTACCCTTGCTTCTAGCCCACCACTGCACGTGGCCCCAAGAGCTGAGCAGGGCTTCTTGGATCTGTGTGACTCCTGCAGTCACCATCTATGTGGAGAGGGGAGACTCAGGGAAATGTTTGTCCAAGGCCTCTTCTGTCCCATTGATGCTGGTAAAGAAATACCAGCAATAAGCCTGTGTCTTAGATACAGGAGGCCTGCAACCGTCCTCCAAAGAGACAAACCGTGTAGAAATAAATGCCTATGGCAGACAGAACTAGCAGCCCTGAGGCCCCTTGGTTTTAAGGGATATAATAAAGCCCCCAGTGAAATGGTGCTCTTAAAAGAGAAATCTTAAGTTTTGCAGGATTTGGTATGCTATACTAAAGAAGTGTGGGTCAAATAAAATGGGTCAGGCAATAACTTGATATTTCAGCAGTTGTGAGTGGTTACCTTTCAACTCTCTTTGTTGTGGGTACTTGCTTTGAAGGGTTCTGTTAAGACAGAGTTGTAAATCAGGTATTGTTCACTCCACACCACCTCCTGCCTGAAGCAGGACTAGCTCTCACTGCAGTGTGGAGAGTGTGAAAGACACAGTGGTTTTTATCACCTAATGTTAGCACAAGTTCACTTAGAAAACGCAGTTAAGATAACAGAGAAGGTCTCTCCTGTATGCTTCAAAGCAGCATGCCTCTGTGGGAGGGGACAAAGTCACATGATTCCACAAAGACCGCAATGGAATTCCCTTTCTTCAGGAGTCTGCAGCTCCTCAGTTAACAGGAGTGGGTCTTACTTAGGTCTCCTTCTCTAGGTCAAGATGGGTTGAGAGGATGGGGCCAAAGGGGTGGTGAGTTTCCTTCCTGTAGGGACCAACCTGCTTCCAAGAAGAAAAAGCCACCGTGTGCCCGCAGATCCTCCCGCCCTCCCTGACTCTCCTGTGGGCATGCACCTCTTCCGGTGGAAGAAGCCTCCCCCACACAACACGGCCATGTGGGGCTTCCCAGCCTGCACCCCTTCTGAGGCATCACCCAGAGGGCCCCTCCCCGAGTCCTGCTGCTGCCTCCTCAAACGTCAAATGCCTGAGCACAGATGCTTGGTCTTCTTCCCAAAGCAGGCCTCTCCTCAGGAATGTCAGGGTCCCTCACTTTAGTATCAGCCATTTCAGACCACTAGTCAGTGTCAGCCAGCCAAAAAGGACTGCCAGCCTGCCCTTCAGAGTCCCTCTCCTGTGGTCTTCCTTCCTTTCTGAGGCTTGCCTCAGAGGCTTAAGCCTGGTCACCTCCCTGCTCTAAGTGCTCCTCTCCTCCAGTCCTCCCCATACAGCTATCTCCAGGATTCCCCAACTACCCATCCTCCATTGCCTCTCAGCCAGTGACCCTTTGAGTGCCCTTCCAGAATGGCCGCATCAGCATCCCCTGGGGAACTTGCGAGAAATGCAAGCTCTCAGGCCCACCCCAGGCCTGCTACATCAAAAACCCCAGGGTGGGGCCCAGCCATCAGTTTAACGGGCCCCCCAGGGGACTGGAATGCAGGCTCAAGGCTGAGAACCACTGCTCTAGGATAAAGTCCAAATGCCTTTTGTTGGCACCCACAGACCTGGTCCATTTAATCCACATGCCTGCCAGTTCAGTTCCTCTACCCCCATCTCTCCCTTAAAACCACCACCCCACCAATCCACTCATGGGTCCCTTATCTCAGGACAATGGGGCCTCAGTGCCTTTTCCATCACTCCTCCCTCCTGGAATCTGAAGCCTACCCTCCTCCCTCCCCGAAACCCCGCCCTGCCTAGTTCCAGGCTCCAGCCCACCTTCCTCCAGGAGGCTGGCACTGTCTTCCCAGACAGGGCCTGCATTGTCTTTCTCTCTGAGCCTTGCTGGGCGGCCTACCAGAGCATCCTGCACATAGCAGGTGTGTGATAATGATCTGCTCATTCAGGCAACAGCGATGACTGATCAGCTGATGTATAACTGGGAAAGTCTGGGGATAGCCTGCAGGGCAAGAGAAGAAGCCTGTTTTTAATGCCTTAACGTGCCAGGCTCTCACTAAATGATTTCACAGACTTTATCTTCTTCCATTCTATCAACAGCCTTGCAAGGCCCGTGTTATTTACCCCTGTATGGCTGCAGGCAGAAAGGTTCAAAGGACTTAAGTGACTTGCTCAAGATCGCAGCTCTGAATGGCCAAACGGTTTCATTTCCTAAGAAGCAAGAATGTGACCATGCATGTGGGGACCTGTGCACAGAAGCAGGTCCAGGGAAAAGTCAACCAATGACTCTGCATGGTTCCCTCAGATGTACTGGCTGCAAAAAACATCTTCCCCATCACACACATCCAAGATCAGGCAGCTGCAGTATTTCAGAGTTCAGGAAATAAGCTCCAAGAATGCAATCAGTCAAAGAAAACTGCTTCAGTTCATCATTCCATCTTTTACTTCTTTTTCATTTTTTTTTTAAATGTTGTCAACTAAACAAAAGTTCAAAGTGGGAAAATCCAATATGTGTCCTAGGTGACGCTACTGGGCAGCTTGGTGCAGAAGCAGTCAGTGCCTGGCATCCTAAGACGAGTCAGCCCAGCCCTGGAGAGCTGCAGCTGGATGAAGCCCTGGGCAATCAGGAGGAACACAAGAGTATGCAGTGCTGGAGAGGACAAAGGGGTGTGAAGAGAAGCCACCATGAGGCCACAGGAATGTTGTTCCAGAGGTGGCAGCCAGAGGCCTCAGAACTTTCTGAGTTCTTCCCTCCAATACTTCCATGCCTCCAAACTTCACGAAACTGTCTTTGCCCTTCTTCGATTCCCGCCAAAGTGCCCCTTAACATCCACTCAATTGTTTCTTTTTACAAAGTTCTATATATGTGCTGTGTATTCTCTGTATTCTCCAAATATATTTATTCTGCACACGATCAATTCTTCAGCAATACTAGGTAATCACTTAGGACTACGTACCTTCCTCAGACCTGTCTCAATATAATGATGTATTATAATGCAGTCCCTTCCAATGGGTCTCCACACCATATCATTTTTGACAAGACTAATTCCTACTCAGCTGTTCTCCACTGAGCGAGGCTGCATTATAAAGCTGGGCAATTTTGTAAATCAATCAAAAGGGTTTTTTAACTCTTTTCTAAAGAGAGAGGTAGTAACATCCCAAACCTGCTTCTTCATCACAGGAGTCATGCAAACGCAGGCTGCCCTCTTAAAAGTGGGGTCCTCAACACTTCTAACCTAAGCTGCCTACTCATCAGCTGGCTGAGCTCGCCCAGGCTGGAGTACATTGGTGGGATCTCAGCTCACTGCAAGCTCCGCCTCCCAGGTTCAAGTGATTCTCCTGCCTCAGCCTTCCGAGTAGCCAGAATTACAAGCGCCCACCACCATGCCCAGCTAATTTTTTGTACCTTTAGTAGAGACGAGGTTTCACCATGTTGGCCAGACTGGTCTTGAACTCCCGTCCTGGTGGTCCGCCCACCTTGGCCTTCCAAAGTGCTGGGATTACAGGCGTGAGTCACCGCACCCGGCTGCCCCCATCTATTCTTACCTGGACTACACTTGCTCCCCTATAAATTAGAGGTGAGCATTCTCTAAAAGTTCCCTAGTGGACTGGAACAGCTGTACAGAACTATGAACGTCCCATGTGCCACAAATGACGTGCTACCAACATGGACACACAGTCTGCAGTCAGGCTGACCAGCTGGAGTGAGGATGAGCTGGGCCACCAGGTTGACCCCAGTGATTCCAAATAAGAGTCCTACAGCATGTGGCTGTGACAACAGAGGAGCTATGGTAGGAGGATGCCTGACCTTCTCACAGTCCTTCTAGGTGCCCTGGAAAGCGGTTATGGCTTAATGTTTTGCAGCCCAGAGCTCCCTGGTGGTCTGTCTGGTCCCACCATCTCACAGTGTGCCCCTGGCAGGCCACAGCCTTGGCCAAGAAGGGGTGGACACATTCCAGTGGGTGGCCTTCCCAAGCTTTGTGAGTATCATCCAAGGAAGGATGGCCACTGCTCGGCAGACCAAACCTGACAGCAGGGGCCTCCAGCCCTCCCCTCCTCTCGTTCACTCTTCCTAAAACAAGCCCTCCAGCCACTCACTTTGGACAAGCTGCACAGATTCTTTTCAGAGCCTGACACTCAAGCTGATCGTGAAGTACCCCTCTGCTATCCTGTCTACCTATGAAGTTCAGCCTGATTCCAATTCCACTGGCCTTCCACGATCTGGTCCTGGTCACAGAGGCAGTTGATCCGAACTTACGTAAATTCTTGAAGAGTGGAAAGGCCCTCCTCATACACCTAAAGTTCATGCTTTGAAATGATATGCTCATAAAAACACTTCCAAAAAGCCTATGCTCTAAAGACTCTTGGAAATGTAAATACAATGAAGAAGCATAAACAGAAAACAATTAATACTTAAGTCTATATAGTCTTTGAAGATCCAAAAAGTGCAGCTGGCCCAGCTTTTCAAGATAAGACACTAAGGAATGCCGCAGGCCCATGACTCTGTCTGCTGTCAAAAGGAGAAGAAGCAAAACTGGAACAGGTGCTCTACTCTCCATGGCCCTTAAACAGCTAAGGAATGATCTATTATAATAATGCATCTCCTTTAAACAGATAGCAAACATCTCTGGAGATAAACAGCACAGATTCCATGCAACATGGAACAGAACCTGTGTGCCCCAGCCCAGGCATTCAACACTCTCTGCTAAGCCCTTTAGGAGATGTTCGATACAGTGGGACTTACCAGCAATTAACATGATACTCAACATCCGGAATGAAGTTTTGTTGAACGCCACGTCCTTTCGCTTGCATGCCTTCCGTAGCTGTAGCTGCTTTCACACTAAAAGGGCAGCTTTGAGCAGCTGCAACAAAGGCTATATGGTGCACAAAGCCTAAAATATTTATCTGGTCCTTCAAAGAAGTTTGCCGACTCTTGCTCCTCATTTTTAGATACAAGGACACTTTGAAATGCTCCTCATCCATGGCCATCAAAAATCATCCACTTATAGCCTCCCTTCCCACACCTTATAGCCGAGCCTGTCGTAGCAAATACACAAAACTCCATGTCTCCACTTCACAGAGCTTCCACCACGGTCAAGAGGGACTAACACAACATCACCAGCCGCCTGAACTGAGAACCAAAGTCAAAGCTAGTCTGCGATGCAAACTTGGTTAGCCCAAGTTTCTGTTGCTTATTTTTCTTTACACTTTCAGGGCCACCTTGCAAGCAAAGGGTTCACCTCCAAGTCACCCCATTGTCTCTTCCCTCCTGCCTTCAACATGTACGGAAGGGGAAGTGTCCAATGTCCAGCTCACATGAATGGGATGAACAAGGCAGACTAAACAATAGAAGTGTCTGCTCCAGCAGGAATTTAAAAGCTGAAGTCTTAGAGGTACACTCGCCACTGGCACACACTGAACTCAGCCTGTTGGCCGGGTTCCTTTATCTAAAGCACAGCACCCTCACATGGTGCTGAAGGGAAGGACAGTCTTGCTGAGAAGCTGGCTGAGATGCCATCTATGACAGGGCCCAGCCCTCACTCTGCGAGAATTTTAAATCAATGTTATCCAGCTTTCCACCTCGGCTCCTTCACAGATAGCTCCTTGCTGGAAACTTTACACCAAGAAGTATAAACTCTGACCTCTACAGAAACTCACTAAACCGCAGCAAATGGGATTCAGATGTTTCCATGTACAGTACAATGATGTGACTTAGACTTTAAACACTTTGGCAAAAACAGGAAAAATGATGTGGGCCTTCCAGTCCCTCCCAGAACATGATACAGCCTTGACCTGAGCCCTACAGTGATCTGAGCCTTTCTCACTCCTACTTAAGCCTCCTTGCCCACAGCCCACATTCCCTGCCCCAGGTCCACATTTCCCACCCCAGGTCCACATTTCCCACCCCAGGTCCACATTCCCTGCCCCAGGTCCACATTAGCTCCTTCCTACCAGGCCCCCTCCAAGGGTCTATATCACTTTCCTTGGTTCACCAAAGTTGCCTATTTTTCCCAGCTGAGCAAAAGCAGATGATACCCTAATCAGAATTCAGAAAATTCCTGAAAGGAGAGCCAGGCTGAGCTAGGGAACTATACCCAGAGATACCCACAGCACTGGGAAGAAAGGAGAGGTCTTACATAACACCTTGCACCCCCAGGCCTTCTGGCTTCGTAGATTCTCGAGGATTTGCCACAGACTCTGTAAGGGCTGGAGAATTCCAGATGGCGGCACAAGAAAAGGTGGAAATGTAGGGAGCAGTTTCTTGTGCCTGGGAAGGACAGACACAAACTAATATCAGAAACTGCCTCCAAAGAGGCCAGTCAAGACAGAAGATAAAGAGCATCCCTGCGGTTCATGCTCTGGGTCTATATCAAGCTTCGCTGGTGGCAGCCCATCTGCTGGCCATGTGTGCTGCTTTCAGGGCACGATGGAGAAGCTGAGTGCTCGTCTGGGCACCAGGGTAGCCACATGATCAAGTGTGTGCACAGGCAGGGCAAGTGCACACAAGAACCCCCTGCCCCCGGGAGCACCCGTTATGGGTGCCTCAAATGCAACAGGCCAGGGACTTGGGGGCAGGGAAGTTACTACCACAGCAAGGGAGCTCCTGGGGGCAGGAATAGGGTTCATCACCAATGTAAGCACCCTCACGCCTGGTTGTGCGTGGGCACCAGACAAATGCCTACTAATAGCATAAGGAAGCAAAGACAAACACCCTTTCTCTCCTGTTTCTTACGTTTCAGCTAAGAAGAGTGGGGTGAGCTGCGGCCTGCCTGGGTACCTCTCCAAACTTCCTGTTCCAGGTACAGAGAGAAGACTCAAAAGGAAGGGAGGTGAATGCCCACTCCCCCACCACCACGTCCAAGCACAGCACACCTACACGCACATAGGTGTGACATACACCCTGACACACCGGTGTAGATGCAGTGTTCTGTCCACACTGGGGCCAAGGCGCCTCTGTCCAGAGCCCTGACAGTTTCATCCCTGCCAGATCTGCGCTCCCTAGGGCGGCAGGCGTATACCCCATGCAACCCAGCTCCGCGCGGGTTCCACCGGCCGCAGAGGCGCTGGACTAGGATGCTGCCCCTCCCACTCCCTTTCTCTATAGTGGGTACCGAAAGCCAGGGTGGAGGGTGGGGAGAGGTGGAAAGGCAGGAGGTTCCCTCCGGTTCCCCTGGAGGCTGGACTTCCAGCAGAGGCGCCCCATCCCCACCCTCCACGGCCACCACCCTGCGCCGCAGCAGACCCGACCGGCCGACCCGGAGGGGGCGCGGGCAGTACCAGGCCGCCGGCGGCGCCGCAGGCGCTGAGCGAGACGAGGGAGCCGGGGTAGCCGAGCACACGCCCCGAGTAGAAGCACAGCTCGGCGGGGCGGCCGCGGCGCCCGGCGGCGCCCGCCTCCTCCACCTCGAAGCCTCGGGACAGGAAGCGCAGGTCGCGGCGCAGCTGAAGGTACAGGTCGCGGCCGAAGGCCGGCAGGTGCAGCAGCAGGGCGCGCTCTCCCGGCCGGGCGCGCGGGGCAGCTGGGGGCGTGCGGGGGCGTCGCCGCCGTCGGGGCCCGGGGGCTGAGGGCAGCGGCGGCAGGTGCACGTCGTCTGGGCGCACCCGCCACGGGAGCACCACCTCCACGTCGGCCGCCGCGTCGCCGACAGCTGCGGGGAAAGAGGAGACGCGTCAGCGCGGCGGGGCCCGCCCGGACGCCCGCCCTCCCGCTGGCCGCCAGCCGCGCCAGCGCGGGGACAGAGCGACCCGGAGCTGGCGCTGCCTTCCCTTCCCTCGCCCGGCACCTCCACGCTGGCCACCAGGGGAGGGTCTCCGGCGCAGCCGCCCGAGCACCTCCCGGAACGGCGCCGCGCATCGGCAAGCGGAGACGCGGCGGCGGCGCGCCTGCCACGGAGCCACCCGATTCCCGTACTCCGGCAGCGGCCCGCGCCTTCTCCGCTCCGGCG
The DNA here is from genome assembly GCF_009764315.1 of Trachypithecus francoisi. Taxonomy (NCBI): domain Eukaryota; kingdom Metazoa; phylum Chordata; class Mammalia; order Primates; family Cercopithecidae; genus Trachypithecus; species Trachypithecus francoisi. The sequence continues at coordinate 88,366,749 of NW_022681468.1, read as the reverse complement.
CCGTCAGCCGTCCCGCCGCCGCCCCAGGGCCGCCAGGACGCCGCGAGAGCGCAGAGGGAAGGTAGCCGCAGGACGCGGGGCGAAGAGGGCTTTGGGAGGGGGCGCTACCTGTGCCCGGGTCCAGTCCCCAAACCAGCAGCAGCAGCACGGGTAGGACGAGCGGAGGCAGCAGGGCGCCGTCACACATGGTACCCGGGACCGGCAGCCCCCGGACCGTGGCAGCGAAGCAGGAGCGCGCTAGGCGGCGGCGCCAGCCGGAGTGAAGCCCTACAGCCTTTGGAAAAAGTAATTAGCGCTGCGGACAAACCCAACGTGGTAAACCCCAAGCCCCGCCTTCCCCTCGGAAAGCGTCAGGAGATTGGGCCCTCGCTTTCCTCCGCCCCGCCTCCTCCTTCCCTACTGGTTGGGATGAGTCTAAACCATAGTGCGTAGTTAGGTTGTCAGCACTTTCTTACACGTGGTTTCTGGGCAGTGGCAGGGACACGGCACCAGGGGGCGCGCGGGAGCCGACCAGAGCCGTGCGACCCTGGAAGAGCCGGAGGATGCGGGGCTGGTCTTCAGAGCTTGTCCTCATTTTTTGGAAATCTTCTCTCAGCCTGCTGCCCAGTTTCCCGGGAAGATAGGCCGGAAATCGCCCCGGCCAAGCGGTTTCATCCAAAACTGCATATACTCTACATCTAAAGTTAGGTTTTAGTTGTTTGTGGGTGGAAAGACTCCCAGTCCACTTTCCCGCACACCTGAGTTTGCACCTGAAGGCTATATCCGCGGCGTTTATCCAAACTCTTCACACGTCCTGTCGTCTTTAATCCCACAGGATCCAGTGCAACAGGCATGCTCACACCCTCTTACAGATTGAAAAACTAAGGAAGAGAGAGAGCTTAAGGAAAAATGCTTAAGTTACCCAGAGAGTTCCCGTTCGAGCAAAGGCTAGAATTTGTGGTCCTGATTTCCGGCTTGGTGCTCCTTATTAACAGCAGGATTCCCCTTCCCCCCCCCCCCGCCCCAAGGGAGGCAGCACTCAGTGTTACAGGTTAGGAAACTGAGGCATAAAGTCCCAAAGCCTGGACTTGAACGTGAGTCTCCCGTAACAGAATGAGTTGATCCTTTCCTGCCAGAATATAACTGAGGTCTGCAGGGAAGGTGACTCCATTAACTTGCTGAATAGCATCTTGTAGAGGCTCACGCCTGTAATACCAGCACTTTGGGAGGCCGAGGCGGGAGGGTCACAAAGTCAGGGGTTTGAGACCAGCCTGGCCAATATGGTGAAACCCTGTCTCTACTAAAACTACAAAAATTAGCCAGGCATGGTGGCACGCACCTGTAGTCCCAGGTACTCGGAAGGCTAAGGCAGAAAAATCGCTTGAACCCCGGGTGCGGAGATTGCAGTGAGCCGAGATGGTGCCACTGCACTCCAGCCTGGGCAACAGAGCAAGACTCTGTCAAAAAAAAAAAAAAAATTAACTGAAGTGTAACCATAACCAATCTCAGGTTTCCCTTCCCGTTCCTGTCCTGCCCTCTTCCATTTTATCAAAGCAGAAAGGTTATAGTTCCCCACTGGATGCTGCTTGAAGCCTTGGAATCTAAATTCATCACAGGATTATATAACATGTGAAGGAATCTATAACACTGTCCAGCTTCCCCGAAATATAATGAACCCCAAGGCTGAACAGTGGCCCTCCACAGAGGCTTGCCACAAAAGGGGCTGCCACTCACTGCTTGGCACCTACAGTGTTGGGGGCATCTGCACAGGTCCTGCTCTTGGCCAGGCCTGGGGCTGTGTTTCTCCCCCTTGCCTCTGTCCAGGTCAACAGCCTCAGACAACTGACAGCTCAGTAGCATTTTCTGGCAGCACAAGAAACCCTGGTGATTGAGGTGAAAGATACCCCATTTACCCTGATGGGATTATTACTCGTTGTATGGCCATATCAAAAAATTTCATGTATATACATTTTATAAACATATACACCTATTATGTACTCACAAAATATTAATTTAATTTTTTAAAGATATCACAGTAAGCTCCTTGGTGAATCTTTTTGTCAAAAAGAGCCATTTATAAGGCCTGCCACTGAAAACCATGGAGTATGGGCCACACCACCTCACAAGCACAAGTCAGCCCAAAGTAGCCATCACCAACCTATCAGATGATGCTCAAATGCTAAAATTAGTCCATAGGGACATGAAAACTAAAACAGAAAGATGCTATTTTATCTCCTAACCAAAATTAAAGGGCTTAGAAAAATCAAGAATTAGAGAGGACACTCTCCTGCCCATGGGTGCGAGTATAAATTGACACAGCCACTTTGAGGAACAACTGGGCAAACTGTAAAATTAAAGTTTTACTTTAGTTTTAGTAAAACTAAAAATGCACACATTCTACAACTCTGTAATTCCACGCTGGTTAATTACTCCAGAGAAACTCTGGCACGTGTACAAGAATGTTTGTTCACCAGGGCACCTTATTAAGAGCAAAAAATTGCAAAAAACTGAATGTTCATCATTACATAAATGGCTCCTTGAACACCATTAATTAAAAGAAATACAAAAATCTCATATGTGTAACAACGTGGACAGATCTCCAAGATCAGTTATCAAATTTTTTAAAAAATCAAGTTGCAGAATGATGCACACCAAAAAAAAGTGTATAAACACACAGATACATATGACATAATCTTCATGGATTCAGATAAATGTGTGTAAAATCAAAGAGAAAAGTCTGGAAGAATACACACCAAACTTTGTTAAGGTTTATTGTTCTTTTTTTTATTAAACTGCATGTTGAGGAAAGATACTGCAAAAGGAATATAAAAACCTGGGACCCCAATTCACTCTGCCAAAAGAAAAAGTCAAGCTGAAAGCTGAGTCATGCAATAAGCTGCCTTTTCTTTTATTCCTAAGCAGATAGCTACAGATAAAAGGTTAAACATCTCCACAGGTAGCTGGTAGAGTAAGAGGGAGAAAGAAGAACTGGAAAAGTGACATGAAGGCAAGATGGTGTTCAGTGACTACATATTGCTCCTGTCCCTGGATTGGATACCAGCACCAGGGGCCTGTGTCTACTGCTGCACTGTTACAATTATCATGGTTGATTCTGGATCTACCAAAGTAGTGCTCCCTTGACCGGGGCCCAGTTTTCACTGCCACACCAGCAACTTCCAGCACCTGTTGCATGGAATCCTTACCTCTGCCCCATGCCATCTGATCTCCTGCCAGGGCCTCTTTTTGGCAGAGCCTAAGAAAATGTAAGGGAGTCAGAGAATGAAGGTTGCAGACGTTGAGCTTCATAAAAAAGCAGAACCTGGAAGTGGGTATGTGGGGCTGGGAGACAGATCCTCTAAAGGTCTTAATCTGGCCACCATGAATCTGAATTCCCTTTGCCCTTCATCCTTGTGTTCAGCAGTCATATTAACAGTTTAAGCTTCCATGCCTTCAACTTTCTCTTTCACAGCATTTCCTCCACGATACTGTGAACTGCCTTCCGCTACCCAAATCCCAGATCCTCCTCAGTCTTGAAATCTTCCCACTGTGCCCTTAGGAGCTGCTGCTCCACAGCCTAGATCTGCTGCCTCTTCTCTGAGCATTCTGTACTTATGAATGGAACTCCTTTGAAAATGTAAGGTGGCAACAAAATTCTACATTTCTCAGCATCTTTTTTCCCCTAAGGATGGTCACTTGTCACAGTTCTGGCCACTGTGATAGAAGAAGCTACTGGCTAGAGTTCTAGGAGAGTTCATTTGAGGAGCTTCCTTCTGCCACTGTGTACCCTTTTTCACTGTGTCTCTTCCTCTTTGCTCCTGACTGGAATTTGCATGTGATTGCTGGAATTCCAGCAGCCATCTGGTAATCATGAGGAAGAGTGCCATACCCCTGGGAAGCAAAAAGATCAATGAACTCTGGGTTGCTGATGACATCTTGGAGTCACCATGCCAGACCTGAGCTGTCTACTTCTGCACTTTTTGCTATGTCAGAAGAAATTATACTCTTGTCTCTTTTAAGCTGTTGCTATTTGGGTTGTCTGTTACATACAGCCAAACTCGACCCCTAACAGATACACATATAAACAACTCCCATCCCCCACCCTGGGCTCTGGGCTCCACAATTTCCTCCTTTAGTGACCTTCTGTGCTATGCTGCCCCGACTGTCCACTCTCAAAGTCACACCCTACACCTTGTCCTCACCCCTAGCTATTCCACCTTCCAAAACTTGAACATCCACCTCTAACCACGGCTTCTTGTCCTCCCAGCATGCTTGTCCAAATGCTCCTACCTCAGAAGGTCTCTCAGTCTGCATCTCCCAACCCACCAGCCTCTCTTCACTTGCCTCCCTACCCATTCCTTGCGTTCCAGGCCCTGTGACTCTGAAAACACTCTTGCCAATATGCTCAGCACCCTCCCCTATGCCTTTGCACTGCAGTTGTCAGGCAGAACTACAGGCCTGGGTAAACTCAACTCTCTACTCTCACTGAGCATGTGGTTGAGCTCCAAACACCACAGGAGCCAAGCATGCATCAGGGAAATCTGCAGTCACCTTCTTCATTTGAGCCATTGCCATGCCCGCCATTGTTACTACACTCCTCTGCTCAACTCCCCTTTCTCTCAATGCAGCAATGATCTCGAACCCTCCCCTTCTCAACTTCGCATTCTTCATCTCATCACTTTCTTTTGGCAGCAGACAAGCACCCACTTTAGAGAGACAGCCCCTAGTCCAGAGTCTTTGCCATGGTTTGAAGGTTTATGTCTCTCCAAAATTCATGGTGAAACTTACCTCATTGTGCTGGTATTAAGAGATGGAGCCTTTTGGGTTAAGGCCCAAAGTCATGAGGGTTCTGCCCTCATGAATGGAATTAATGCCCTTATTATAAAGAGGCTCAAGAGGGCTTCCTGGCCCTTTTGCCTTGCATCCCTTCTGCCATATGAGGACACAGCATTTGTCCTCTTCAGGGGATGCAGCCACAAGTTGCCATCTTGGACACAGAGAGCTTACCAGACACTGAATCTGCCGGCACTTTGACCTTGGACTTCCAGCACCAGAATTATGAGAAATAAATGTGTATTATTTATAAATTACCAAGTCTAAGCTGTTTTGTCATAGCAGCAGGAATGGACTAAGGCACTCCTCCTCCCAGCTCCAGACCACGTATCCAGCTGTTCAGCTGACCACTTCAAAGAGTGAGACCATGGAATGTGATCCAGTTTCAAGGATGGATGAGAATGTTTCAAGTCTGCTTTTGTTTTTGTTTGACCTACAATTAAGAAATCATCCAGTGGATGATGGAAGGATCATGGGACACTGATATCATTTGGGTACACATTGTACTTGTTTGGTTAACCCTATTTGGATAAACTGTTGTGGTCTGGGTTTAGTTGTATGTGACCAAGGTCATCTATGATCTAATGTCTTCAGACTATTCACCAGAGTACTACTTCTCCTGCCCAAGCTCCTGATGAGGATTGGCCAGCTGAAAATCAGGGTTAAATCCAACTCCATAACCCAAGGAACAGCTACTCCCTGATGCTGAACAAGGCCAAAGCCATATACTGTGAACAAGCACAAAACAGAGCAAGCGAAGCCCAGACAGCTGCCTCTCCTGCAGTTGAGGGTGACTTATTAGCAAAGAAAACATTTTCTTTTTGGAAAAGAGTTTTAGATTGGCTTCAATGCTTGCACAAAAGAGGTCAGCCCTGCAAGGTCCATGACACTGAGCATAGCTACAATGTATTGAAAGCAGGCATTGCTGATGCCCACACAGCCCTAAAAATTCATCCCAGTGCCCATACAATGTATAAGTTTAGGCAATTCAACTTCATGGTGAACTTTTCAAGGTAAATTAGTTGAGAAATATCAAGAAAGCATTTGCCAAAGTAATACTTTGACGTTTCAAAGAGTTGATCTAGAACCAACCTTTCATACAGTGGTTGAATAGTGAGACCAGTTCCTGCAGATGACACACGTGCTATCTGATGATGGAACCACACCATCCCCAGAAAAAAGCCCCATTATCCTGTGTTCTGGAACAGAACAACAGCATATCCCTCAGTGGTCCTGAATAAAATGTGCATTATACATTAGGCTGTGTGGGGGGTGATGGGGAGAGTCCAGGCCACATCCCTACATCACTCTCATCACAATTATGATCTGATTTACAGAAAACAGTGTCTTTGAAGTGGCATTAAAGTGAAACTTCTGGATGAGCAAACGTGGCCAGAGGTCTACATTTAACTAAGTAGCTTAATTTATAAAAATGTCTGTCCTCAGTCAAAGGCCAAGGAAAAAGCAATGGTAACTGCATTCATTCATGTACTCATTAAGTCCTTCAACCCTTTTTCAGTGCCTGCTTTCTGTGTGCCACGTACTGAGATGCCAAATGAAGAGGCAGCAGCATATAAATTGCACTTTTTCCCCACAGTTTTCTATAGAGCTCTGTTATGAACTAGATACTGTTCCTGGTGATGGGGATTTAGAAATGAAAAAGTAACTTCTCTGTGTTCTATCTAGTGGGGGAAGGCAGATATAAAGAAATAATTTTGTGGGAATATAAAATGGTACAGTCACTGTGGAAAACAGTATGACTATTCCTCCAAAAATTAAACACAGACTTACCCTATGATCCAGCAATTCCATTTCTGGATATATACCCCAAAGCTTTGAAAGTGGGGACACAAACAGGTATTTGCATACTCATATTCATAGCAGCATAATTCACAATAGCCAAGGAGTGGAAGCAACCCAGGAGTCCATCAACAGAGGAGTGGATAAGCAAAATGTGATCTCTTCAGTCAATAGAGGATTATTCAGCCTTAAAAAGGAAGGAAATTCTGACACATGCCACAACATAGATGAACCTTAAAACATTGTGATAGGTGAAATAAACCAGTCACAGGGAACACATACTGTAAGATTCATCTTCTGTGAGGTACCTGGAGTGGTCAAATTTATGGAGACAAAAAGGAGAGTGGTGGTTGCCAGGGGTTGAGGGGAAGGGGGAATAGGGAGTTAGTGTTTAATTAGTTCAGAGTGTTTTGGGGATGATGAAAAAGTTCTGGAAATAGATGGTAATGCTTGTGTCATAGGATGAACCCTGAAACTGGGGTTCAGCCTGGGAGGCTACGTGGGTTCTTGGCTACATGAAGGAAAGAATTCAAGAGCGAGTCAGCAGAGTAAAATGCAAGCACATTTGTTAAGAAAAGCAAAGGAATAAAAGGGCGGCTACTCCATAGGCAGAGCAGCAGCATGGGCTCTGCCTATGGAGTAGCCACCCTTTTATTCCTTTACTTTGGTTATTTTACTTTGGTAAATTTATTCCTTGGATAAAAGTATCCTTACTTCGGTTATTTATTCCTTTTCTTTGGTATAGTTATGGTTTTTTTTTATTATGTGATAAGCAAAGGGTGTATTATTCATGAGTTTTCTGGGAAAAGATGGGGAGTTCCCGGAACTGAGGGTTCCTCCCTTTCTTAGACCACATCGAGTGACTTTTAGACGTTGTCATGGCATTTGTAAGCTGTCATAGCACTAGTGGGAGTGACTTTTGGCATGCAAATACATTATAATTAGTGTATAATGAGCAGTAAGGACAAGCAGAGGTTGCTTTTGTCACCATCTTGGTTTTGGTAGGTTTTGGCCAGCTTCTTTACCGCATCTTATTTTATCAGCAGGGTCTTTGTGACCTGTATCTGGAGAAACCTCCTCTGAGATGCAATTCATTGGTTCCTGGGGTAACCAACCTGCCTCCCTGGCAGCCAATGACTCATCCTGTGACTAAGAATGCCAGCCTCCGGGGAATGCAGCCCAGCAGGCCTCAGCCTCATTTTACCCAGTCCCTGTTCAAGATGGAGTCACTCTGGTTCCAACACCTCTGAGAGCTGCCGGACAATGTGAATGTATTTAATGCCACTGAACTTACAAATGATTGAAATGGTAATTTTATATTATGTACATTTTACTACAGTAAAAAATGTTTTGAAAAAGAAATTATTACTTTTTTTGCTAGGATCTTGTTTCATCTTAACACACACGAGATGCCTTGTCTTAATTTTGTGGACAGGCAAGGCTGAATTTCGTTTCACAGATGGAGGACTGAGATTTGGGGGCAGAGGGCAGGAATTATAAACAAGACAAACAAGAGCCTGCTAGGGGCAGTATCCTTCTGAATCTGATCCCTGTTGTCTTGAGAGCTGTGGTGAGGGAAACTCGCCTTCAGGGTCCTCAGGGTCAAAACAATTTGTTGCCCTTGAAATAGACAAAGCTCCTAACCTTTCCAGTTTTTTATGAACAGCTCATTCTGATGGGCAGTGACTTTTTCCGACCCTGTTTTTAGGAGCTGACTCCTGGCGGGTTGGTTGTAGGGGCTCTCTTGAGTGCTTCACACACAGCAGTCCTGTTGGGGTGAAGGTCACCATCACTGTGATAATTGTTGCTGTCGTCATTGAAACCACCCAGCCCTAAAACAGCATGGGCTCTGCCCAGAGCCTCCGTGCTAGAAGCCCACACTTAGAAATAGAGGGCCTAAGACAAAAGAGGACTGCGGGTTCTTGGGCCAAACTTGACCCTCTCAAATCCCCCAACTCAGGGATTTCGTTAGCTGGGGATTGGTGTGCCCGGATTCCAAGACCCACGCGTAAACTCTGTTTATAGGTGGAAGAAGGTCTTTGCCCCAAGGCATCGAGAGATAAAGGTGAGAGGAACAAGGGTACGTGGCGAATTCCACCACAGCCTCCTCTGAGACTCTCTTCACATTGGTTGCAGGAGTAACCAACCCCGATACCTGGCAGCCAATGAGATGCCACATCCCCTCCAGCAGGGGGCGGCCGGCCAGCATCAGTCCTGTCTTCCTAAACCAGCATTGGTGGGAAATGCAGGCACCAGCTGGCTCCCTGCTCCAAAGCCCTGTTTTTCCAATTTGTATTTCACTACTTTCCTGTTGAGCTTGGATTCCAGCCTCAAATTCCGCGATTTGGCCAGCATCCTAATCCCCGAGTGAATCTTGCCAACCACTCTGTAGGGCCTGTGTGCTTCCTCCTGGGTTCTAGGGCGCTGGCAGCATCCGCTTCACCATGAACGGGCGCCCTAGCCTCCTGAGGCCTTCCTGCCTGACTCTGGGAATGGCCACTGTCCAGAAATCCCCGCGGCCCTCCATGCTTGCTCACTCAGTCAGGCCCTTGTGGGGATATTGCAGAACAAGTCCAAGTTACTATCCCTTTAAATACAAACTTTTCAGTCTAGCTATTACGGGTCCAATCCGGAGTGCTTCTGTGCCTTACTTTACCTGATGTGCCAAGCCATCAGCTTGGCTCTGCCCTCCACCAGGCGGTGCTACTGAAATCTCAGCCAGCCTCAGAGTTGAGTGTCCAGGGCCTTCAAATGTCCCCATCCTTGAAAAGGCAACTCCAGTGGCATCTTCTACAGGGAGACCAGAAACAGCATCTGACGAGGAGACAGCACTGGCGGTCCCTATACAACTGAATCAGCAGGATGAGGGCCCTTCGTGTTAGGCACCAGCGGAGCTGCATCCCACCCCTCTCTTCCCCTGAGAACAGCTGTGAGAAGCCGCCTATTTTTCATCGTTCTGCAACACACCTTTCCCTTCCTTGGGGTATTTCTCCTCTTTCAGCATTGCCCCATCAGGGTTCCAAAGCCCCGTTTCTCTCCTAATTCTTTCTTTGCTCAAGAAAAGCAGCGTGTCTAATAAACTGAGCTATGTATGATTCACTGCCAGTACAGACTGAAAAACAAAATAAACTCTCATTCACAGTCCTTTGTTGCATAACAATAAGGACACGTTCTGAGAAATGCATTGTTAGGCAATTGCATCATTGTGCAAACAATATAGAGTGTACTTACACAAACCTAAATGGCACAGCCTACTACACACCCGGGCTGTAGGCTGTACTCCTAGACTACAAACCTGTACAGTGTGGTACTGAACACTGTAGGCAACTGTAACACAATGGTAAGTATTTGTGTATCTCAACATAGAAAAGACACAGTAAAAATATAGTATGAAAGATTAAAACTGGTACATCTGTCTAGGGCACTTACCATAAGCTTAGAGCTTACAGGACTGGAAGTTGCTCTGAGTGAGTCAGTAAGTGAGTCACAAATAAATATGAAGGCCTAGGACATTACCGTACACTACTGTAGACTTTAAAACTCTGTACACTAAGCCTACATTCAATTTATTTTTAAAAATTTTCTTTCCTTCAATAATACATTAACCTTAGCTTACTGTAACTTTTCTACCTTGTGAATTTTTAAATTTTTTGACTCTTTTAATAACAGCTTAAATACGCAAACACATTGTACAGCTATACAAAAACATTTTCATTCTTCATATCCTTATTCTATAAGCTTTTTTCCTGTTTATGAAATTGTTTATTTTTTACTTTTTAAACTTTTTGTCAAATACTAAGACACAAACACACATTAGCCTAGGCCTGTACAGGGTAAGGATCATCAATATCACTGTCTTCTACTTTCACATCGTGTCCCACTGGAAGGTCTTCAATGGTAACAACACACATTCTTAGTAAATGCAAATAGTCATGGCTCAAATTGATGTAGTAATGATAGACTATTCAATACGTGGTATTGGACAGCTGTTTATATACTTGTACAAACCTAGTTAGATTCTGTGGTGGTTCAAAAATATATCCTCTAGCCAGGCGCGGTGGCTCAAGCCTGTAATCCCAGCACTTTGGGAGACCGAGACGGGCAGATCACGAGGTCAGGAGATCGAGACCATCCTGGCTAACATGCTGAAACCCCGTCTCTACTAAAAAATACAAAAAACTAGCCGGGCGAGGTGGCGGGCGCCTGTAGTCCCAGCTACCCATGAGGCTGAGGCAGGAGAATGGTGTAACCCCGGGAGTCGGAGCTTGTAGTGAGCTGAGATCCGGCCACTGCACTCCAGCCTGGGCGACAGAGCGAGACTCCGTCTCAAAAAAAAATATATATATATATATATATATCCTCTAATTATGACCTGCTTCCCTTCAACAGGTGTACCTAATTCCTCTGCCTGGAAAGTGTGCTAGAATTACTGACTTGCTTCTAATGAATAGGATATATTGGGAGTGATGCTTTGTGAGTTCTGAGACTAGGTCATAAAAAGAATAGAACTTATTCCTGAATGTTGCTCTTGGATCACTTGCTTTTTTGGGAACCACCAGCCATGTCATGAGGACACTCAAGCAATCCTGCAGAGAAGCTCATGTGTGGAGAGGCACTTCTTGGAAAGGAGGCCAACTTGCCAGAACCAACTAACTTGTCATGTGAGTGAGTCATTTTGGAAGCAGATCCTCTACCCTCAGTCAGGCCTTCCAATGATTTCAGTGCCCAGCCTTTGAGACTGCCCCAAACACCATGAGTAGAGAGATAAGCCCTTCCCACTGTGTCCACCCTGGCTGAATTAAAAAAACAAGAGAAAATAAATTATTATTAGTGTTTTGAGTCACTAAGTTTTGGACTAATTTGTTATGCAGCAATAGCTAACAACTACAGTCATAACACAAACTAAAATTAATTCTAAAGCACGTTAAAGATTTATATGAAAGCATTCATCTGATGGAGGTATGCAGGAAGTGGCCATAAAAAAATTTAGGACACCCAAAAGCAACCTGTAGGCTGAGCAGGGTAAGTACATCTGCAAGAGCAGCCAGATGGCTGGTTGATCGCTGTGTGTGACCTCTCTACCCACCCATGGTATAGGTCCAGGAATGGAACTGTTTAGCTTCCCTAGGAAACAATGAATGTGGTGCTTGCATTGTGTTGTTGACACCATCAGAGAGGGAAATGGAAGCCCCAGTGTCCAGAAGCTAAACAGAAACACACACACACACAAAAGACAGAAGGAAAGAAAAAAAGGGCCAAAATATCACACAAGAAGGGGAAATATAGTCATGATACATGCTTAGCTTCAAAAAAGATTTATATAACATCTATATCAAAATCATAATGTAAACACTGTGCAATGATTTTCAACTTTTAGAATCAACCAGAAACAAATAGCAAAATATATCATTCTGCCTGCAGAATCAATTGTAAAAGTTGTAATCCATAACAATGTCAAAGTAAAAGAATAGATAACAAAGGAGAAGAGATGGAAGTTAAAAAGAAATGAAGAAACGTATACGGGGCAAGTTCCTTCATCTTCCAAAGTGAAGAGAAAAATATTGCCTATAGTTGATAAAACAAGAAGTAAAGATATACATGTATACTTTGAATTTACAAAGGTAATTAATAAAAGAGATAAAAGTCTCATATTGGGATGGGAATATGATAAAAAAAAAAAAAAGTGAGGTAAATCCTTATCCATCATTGTAGTACATCACTTGCCGTATCTAGTCTTGACATATAAAAAATATTAAGAACAATTTTTTAATGGTATGAAGAAAATGATCAGAAAAACTAAAACCAGAAATAGTTAAAAGGATTGCTTTCAGCAGTGAGTCTAGGGTAGAGAGATTTGGGCAAGGTGTTATTATTTCACACTTTAGGAACTTCTATATCATTTTCTTTAACTATTGAATGTATTACTTTAAAAAATTAATAAATATTTTTTAAATTCCAGAATGGTTCTTCCTTTAATATATGTATTATCTTTGTTTTTACAACTCGGATGGAATTTGTATAACATAACTTACACAAACAAGTATTTAATTCTTACAATAATTCTGCCAGGAAAAAATTATTATCTCTCACTAATAAGTGGGAAAAGTGAGCTGAGAAATGCTAATGACTTGCCCAAGATGACTCAATAAGTTATTTCTTTGAGAGTCGTAAAATCTTAAAATATTGACTGTGTCTCACAAATGTCTCATGAAGAATCTCACTTTATAGATAAAAATGTAATGTCAACAAAGACGCAAAATTTCCCACTGGGTCACAAGAATTTAAAGAGTGATCATGGTTCCTATTTCTCTGTGGGACATGATGACCATCTATGTATGCGTCGGAAAGCTAGAAGCAGGAGGAACTAGGCAAGAAGCAGTGATCTAACCATAACCCTCTGACATAGGTGTTATTATTAACCACATTCTATACTCAGGGCAATAGTGCCAGAAATAAGCATTGTGTTCATCAAGGTTGCACAGATGGTCAGTGGTGGAACTGGAATTTGACTCAAAGTCTGGGACACCAGAGACATGCCCTCTATCATTAAGCGGGGAAATAGAAAGAAAAAGGAAAGTCCAACTTACCTGTGAATGGATCACGTGGTGGTTGTAGTGATTCTCTGACTGCAGAGTCTAGGACAATGTTTTTCTCTTCTCAGATTCTTAGTTTTCTTATCTGTAAAAGGAGGAGTTGAGCTAGATTACTTCCCATTTATGCTCGAACTTGTAATGCAGCAATTCAAACAATTCTTAGAAACAGAAACAAGGACCTGGGAGAGCCCTGGCACATTATACGCACTTGGTTATGTTTACTGAATAAATGACTAAATAAAGAAAACAATTTGATAAAATTAGAAATTTCTGAAGACTCCATGAACTGTCAAGTGGCCAGAGATAAGAAAGCATCAAATCCATCTCTCTCTGGATTCATTGACTGTCATTCTTCTCTGAAGTAACTTCGATTCACCAGGTTTATGTAGGTTCGATTAAAAACAATAATAACAGCAACAAAAGTCCAGATGTAAAGGTGTGCCCTGCTATCTAGAGAGGGAAGGGATAAGGAAGGCTTTTTTCTGTAAATAACCCTGGGATTTCTTTGCAACAGTCCCTGTCTGGGCACCACATCTCAGGAGTGTGTATTTTAACACCCAACACCTAAGCCAATTGACACATAGCAAGTACTTGGTAAGAAATATTATCCAAATCACCAGCAGTTTAAGTGTTTCTCCCCCTTCTTACATATGTCACCTAGAACTTTCTTCCAAAATCAATTAAGCTTTGAAATACAAAGCTGGGCAGAGAAACTATGATCAGAGCTCAATAACTAGATTGTATTTATCCAAAATCTTTGGTTGCGAGTATCAGAAATAAACTGAGCTCCAGTGATCACAAAGAGTTTGTCTGATATTCTAAAATCAATCATTGGAATTCTCAATATTAACAGACTGTAAAGGAGAAATCACATGGTCAGGTCAGAAGACACAGAAAAAGCCTCTGATAACACACAACATCCGTTCCTGATTAAAAAAAAAAAAAGATCTCAGTTAACTAACAACAGAGGAGACCTTCCTCAACCTGATAAAGGACATCTATGAAAAAACCTACAGATAACATCATACTTAATGGTGAAAGACTGAAATGCTTTTCCCCTAAAATCAGGAACAAGGCAAGGATGTTGACTCTCACCATCTCTTTTCAACACTGTACAAGAAATTCTAGCTGATGTAGTCAGGCAAGAAAAATAAGTAAAAGGAATCCAGATTGGAAAGGAAGAAGTAAAATTGCCTTTATTCACAGACACCATGATCATCTTCATAGGAAATCCACACAAAAATTGACTAATAGTAAGTTCAGCAAGACTGTAGGATATAAGATCAATATACAAATTTCAATTGTATTTCTATATCCTAGCAATGAATAAACATCAGAATTTAAAAACAATATTAACAATAGCATAAAATAGCATAAAAACAATAGCATAAAATACTTAGGGATAAGTCTGACAAAAGATGTGAAAGACCTGGATATTGAAAATTATAAAATATTGCAGAGAAAAGTTAAAGAAAGAAATAAAATTAGGCATACTTAACCAGGTAACCCTGGGGCAAGTTTTCTTCCTCCCTATTCAACTGCAGCTGATGCACTCCTGAAAATAACACCTCCTGGCTGGAGGCCAACCAACACAAAACCAGCACACTAAACAAAAATATAACCAAGGACCCTCAGAGTCCACTTCACTCCCCTGCTCCCTCCACTGGAACAGGTGCTGGTATCCACAGCTGAAAGACCTGAAGACAGATCACATCATAGGATTCTTTGCAGACACTCCCTAGTACCAGCCCAGAGACTGGTAGCTCCACTGAATGCTACACTCAGAAGAGCAAAAACAATCACCGCACTTCGGCTCTCAGGAAGCCCTATTCCTAGGGGAACAGGGAGAAAACCACATAAAGGGAGCACCTAGGGGGACAAAAGAATCTGAACAGCAGCCCTTGAGTCCCAGATCTTCCCTCTGACATAGTCTACCCAAATGAGACGAAACCAGAAAAACAATTCTGGTAATATGACAAAACAAGGTTCTTTAGCAGCCCCCAAAAAATCGCACCAGCTCACCAACAATGGATCCAAACCAAGATGAAACTTCTAAATTGCCAGAAAAAGATTCAGAAGGTTAAGCATTAAGCTAATTAAAGAGGCACCACAGGGGAGAGAGACAGAAAGAGAGACAGAAAGAGAGAGAGAGAATTCTCGCTAAATCGTTCTATGAAATCAGTATAGCCCTAATACCAAAACCAGAGAAGGATGTAACAAAAAAAGAAAACTATATACCAACATCCCTGATGAACATAGATGCAAAAATCCTCAGCAAAATACTAACTAACCAAACACAACAGCATATCAAAAAGATAATCCACCATGATCAAATGGGTTTCATACCAGGGATGCAAAGGTGGCTTAACATCTGCAGGTCAATAAATGTGATACACCACATAAACAGAATTAAAAACAAAAATCAAATGATCATCTCAATAGATGCAGAAAAAGCATTTTACAAGATCCAGCATCTCTTTATGGTTAAAACTCTCAGCAAAATTGGCATAGAAGGGACATACCTTAAGGTAATAAAAACTATCTATGACAAACCCACCGACAACATTATACTGAGTGGGGAAAAGTTGAAAGCATTCCCCCGAGAACAAGAACAAGACAAGGATGCCCACTTTCTTCAGTCCTATTCAACACAGCACTGGAAGTCCTAGCCAGAGCAATCAGACAAGAGGAAGAAATCGAGCACGTCCAAATTGGTAAAGAGGATGTCAAACTCTCACTCTTTGCTGATATGATCATATACCTAGAAAACCCTAAAGACTCATCCAAGAAACTCCTAGAACTGGTAAATGCGTTCAGCAAAGTTTCAGGACACAAAATTAATGTACACAAATCAGTAGCTCTGCTATACACAAACAGCAGCCAAGCTGAGAATTAAATCAAGAACTCAACCCCCTTTACAATAGCTGCAAAACAATAAAATACTTAGGAATATACCTAACCAAGTATGTGAAAGACCTCTACAAGGAAAACTACAAAACACTGCTGAAAGAAATCATAGATGACACTAACAAATGGAAATACATCCCATGCTCATAGATGGATAGAATCAATACTGTGAAAAAGGCCATACTGCCAAAAGCAATCTACAAATTCAATGCAATTCCCATCAAAATACCATGATCATTCTTCATAGAACTAGAAAAACAATCTTAAAATTCACAAGGAACCAAAAAGAGCCTGCATAGCCAAAGCAAGACTAAGCAAATTTGAAGGCATCACATTACCTGACTTCAAACTATACTATAAGGCCATAGTCACCAAAATAGCATGGTACTGGTATAAAAATAGGTACACAGACCTATGGAACAGAATACAGGACCCAAAAATAAAGCCAAATACTTACAGCCAACTGATCTTCGGCAAAACAAACAAAAGCATAAAATGGGGAAAGGACGCCCTATTCAAAAAATGGTCCTGGGAGAATTGGCCAGTCACATGTAGAAGAATGAAACTGGATCTTCATCTCTCACCTAATAATAAAAATCAACTCAAGATGGATCAAAGGCTTAAATCTAAGACCTGAAACCATAAAAATTCTAGAAGATTACATTGGAAAAATGTTTCTAGACATTGTCTTAGGCAAATACTACATGCCCAAGAACCCAAAAGCAAATGCAACAAAAACAAAGACAAATATATGGGACTTAATTAAACTAAAAAGCTTCTGCACAGCAAAAGGAATAATCCACAGACTTAACAGACAACCCACAGGGTGGGAGATAATCTTCAGAATCTATACATCTGACAAAAGACTAATATCCAGAATCTACAAAGAACTCTGACAAATCAGCAAGAATAAAACAATCCCATCAAAAAGTGGGCTAAGGACTTGATAAACAAATTCTCAAAAGAAGATATACAAATGGCCAACGAGCATATGGAAAAATGGTCAACATCACTGATTATCACGGAAATGCAAATCAAAACCACAATGTGATACCATCTTGCTCCTGCAAGAATGGCCATAATCAAAAAATCAAAAAATAATAGATGGTATGGATGTGGTAAAAAGGAAACACTTTTACACTGTTGGTGGGAATGTAAACTAGTATAACCAGTGTGAAAATCAGTGTGGAGATTCCTTAAAGAACTAAAAGTAGATCTATAATTTGATCCAGCAATCCCACTCCTGGGTATTTACCCAGAGGAAAAGAAGTCATTATACTAAAAAGATACTTGCATACGCATGTTTATAGCAGAACAATTTGCAATTGCAAAAACATGGAACCAGCCCAAATGCCCATTTGTTGAGGGAAGTCAGGGACTCTGAATGGAGGGACCAGCTGAAGCCATGGCAGAAGAATATAAATTGTGAAGATTTCATGGACATTTATTAGTTCCCCAAATTAATACTTTTATAATTTCTTATACCTGCCTTTACTGCAATCTCTGAACATAAATTGTGAAGATTTCATGGACACTTATCACTTCCCCAGTCAATACCCTTGTGATTTCCTATGCCTGTTTTTACTTTAATCTCTTAATCCCGTCATCTTCGTAAGCTGAGGAGGATGTATGTTGCCTCAGGACCCTGTGATGATTGTGTTAACTGCACAAATTGTTTGTAGAGCATGTGTGTTTGAACAATATGAAATCTGGGCACCTTGAAAAAAGAACAGGATAACAGCAATGTTCAGGGAACAAGGGAGATAAGCCTTTAAACTCTGACTGCTGGTGAGCCGGACAGAACAGAGCCATATTTCTCTTCTTTCAAAAGCAAATAGGAGAAATATCTCTGAATTCTTTTTCTCATCAACGAACATCCCTGAGAAAGAGAATGTGCCCCTGAGGGTAGGTCTATGAATGGCCCCCAAGGGGGCAGCCATCTTTTACGGTCGAAGCTGAAGGGATGAAATAAGCCCCGGTCTCCTGTAGTGCTCCCAGGCTTATTAGGATGAGGAAATTCTTGCCTGATAAATTTTGGTCAGACAGGTTGTCTGCTCTCAAACCCTGTCTCCTGATAAGATGTTATCAATGACAATGCATCCCCAAAACTTCATTAGCAATTTTAATTTCACCTTGTCCTGTGGTCCTATGATCTCACCCTGCCTCCATTTGCTTTGTGGTATTATTACCTTGTGAAGCATGTGGTCTCTGTGACCCACACCCTATTCATGCACTCCCTCCCCTTTTGAAAATGACTAACAAAAACTTGCTGGTTTTACAGCTCGGGAAGCATCACAGAGCCTGCCAAAATGTGATGTCTCCCCCGGACACCCAGCTTTAAAATTCCTCTCTTTTGTACTCTTTCCCTTTATTTCTCAAACCAGGCAAGATGCTTAGGGAAATAGAAAAGAACCCACGTCAACTATCAGGGGTGGGTTTCCCCGATACTCATTAATCAATGAGTGTATAAAGAAAATGTGGTATACTGATCCCACAGAAATACAAATTACCATCAGAGAATACTGTAAACACCTGTATGCAAATAAACTAGAAAATCTAAAAGAAATGGATAAATTGCTGGACACATACACCCTCCCAAGTCTAAACAAGGAAGAAGTTGAATCCCTGAATAGACCAATAACAAGTTCTGAAATTGAGGCAGTAATTAATAACCTACCAACCAAAAAAGCCCAGGACCAGACAGATTCACAGCTGAATTCTACCACAGGTACAAAGAGGAGCTGGTACTATTCCTTTTGAAACTATTTTAAACAATAGCAAAGGAGGGAATCCTCCCTAACTCATTTTATGAGGCCAGCATCATCCTGATACCAAAACCTGGCAGAGACACAACAAAAAGAGAAAATTTCAGGTCAATATCCCTGATGCACATCAATGCGAAAATCCTCAGTAAAATACTGGCAAACCGAATCCAGCAGCACATCAAAAAGCTTATTCACCACAATCAAGTCGGCTTCATTCCTGGGATGCAAGGCTGGTTCAACATACACAAATCAATAAATGTAATCCATCACAGAAACAGAACCAATGACAAAAACCACATGATTATCTCAATAGATGCAGAAAAGGCCTTTGACAAAATTCAACATGCCTTCATGCTAAAAACTCATAATAAACTAGGTATTGATGGAACATATCTCAAAATAATAAGAGCTGTTTATGACAAATCCACAGCCAATATCATACTGAATGGGCAAAAACTGGAAGCATTCCCTTTGAAAACTGGCACAAGACAAGGATGCCCTCTCTCATCACTCCTATTCAACATAGTATTGGAAGTTCTGGCCAGGGCAATAAGGCAAGAGAAATAAATAAAGGATATTCAAAGGGGAAGAGAGGAAGTCAAATTGTCTCTGTTTGCAGATGACATGATTGTATATTTATAGAACCCCACCATCTCAGCCTAAAATCTCCTTAAGCTGATAAGCAACTTCAGCAAAGTCTCAGGATACAAAATCAATATGCAAAAATCATAAGCATTCCTATACACCAATAGTAGACCAACAGAGAGTCAAATCATGACTGAACTCCCATTCACAATTGCTACAAAGAGAATAAAATACCTAGAAATACAACTTAAAAGGGATGTGAAGGATGTTTTCAAGGGGAACTACAAACCACTGCTCAAGGAAATAAGAGAGGACAAACAAATGGAAAAACATTCCATGCTCATGGATAGGAAGAATCAATATCGTGAAAATGGCCATACTGCCCAAAGTAATTTATAGATTCAATGCTATCCCTATCAAACTACCACTGACTTTCTTCACAGAATTAGAAAAAACTACTTTAAATTTCATATGGAACCAAAAAAGACCCTGCATAGCCAAGACAATCCTAAGCAAAAAGTGCAAAGCTGGAGGCATCACACTACCTGACTTCAAACTATACTACAAGGCTAGAGTAACCAAAACAGTGTGGTACTGGTACCAAAACAGATATATAGACCAATGGGAAAGAATGGAAGTCTCAGAAATAACACCACACATCTACAACTATCTGATCTTTGACAAACTGATCTTTGACAAACTATCTGATCTTTCACAAAAACAAGAAATGGGGAAAGGATTCCCTATTTAATAAATGGTGCTGGGAAAACCGGCCAGCCATATGCAGAAAACTGAAACTGGACCTGTTCCTTACACCTTATACAAATATTAACTCAAGATGGATTAAAGACTTAAACGTAAGACCTAAAACCATAAAAACCCTAGAAGAAAACCTAGGCAGTACCATTCAGAGCACAGGCATGGGCAAATACTTCACGACTAAAACACCAAAAGCAATGGCAACAAAAGCCAAAATTGAAAAATGGGATATAATTAACCTAAAGTGTTTCTGCACAGCAAAAGAAACTACCATCAGAGTGAACAGGCAACGTACAGCATGGGAGAAAATGTTTGCAATCTATTCATCTGACAAAGGGTTAATATCCAGAATCTACAAAGAACTTAAACAATTTTGCAAGAAAAAAACCAAACAACCCCATCAAAAAGTAGGCAAAGGATATGAACAGATGCTTCTCAAAAGAAGACATCTATGCAGTCAACAAACATATGAAAAAAGCTCATCATCACTGATCATTAGAGAAATGCAAATCAAAACCACAATGAGATACCATCTCACACCAGTTAGAATGGCGACCATTAAAAAGTCAAGAAACAATAGATCCTGGAAAGGATATGGAGAAATAGGAATGCTTTTACACTGTTGGTAGGAGTGTAAATTAGTTCAACTGTTGTGGAAGACTGTGATGATTCCTCAAGGATCTAGAACCAGAAATACCATTTGACCCAGCAATCCCATTACTGAGTATATACCCAAAGGATTATAAATCATTCTACTATAAAGACACATGCACACGTATGTTTATTGTGGCACTGTTCAAAGCAAAAGTCTTGGAACCCACCCAAATGCCCATCAATGATAGATTGGATAAAGAAGATGTGGCACATATACACCATGAAATGCTATGCAGCCATAAAAAAGGATGAATTCATGTCCTTTACAGGGACATGGATGAAGCTGGAAACCATCATTCTCAGCAAACTAACTCAGGAACAGAAAACCAAACACTGCATGTTCTCACCCATAAGTGGGAGTTGAACAATGAGAACACATGGAAACAGGGAGGGGAACATCACACACGGGGGCCTGTCAGGGGTTAGGGGCTGGGGGAGGGATAGCTTTAGGAGAAATACCTAATGTAGATGATAGGTTGATGCGTACAGCAAACCACCATGGTACATGTATACCTATGTAACAACCTACGCATTCTGCACGTATCCCAGAACTGAAAGTATAGTAAAAAAAAAAAAAAAAAAAAAAAAAAAAAAAAAAATTTAAAAAGAAAATGTGATATATATATATACACACCATGGAATACTGCTCAACCATTAAAAGGAAGAAAATAATGGCATTTGAAGCAACCTGTATGGAATTGGAGACCATTATTCTAAGTGAAGTAACTCAGGAATGGAAAACCAAACATTGTATGTTCTCACTCATAAGTGAGAGCTAAGCTATGAGGATGCAAAGGCATAAGAATGATACAATGGACTGTGGGGACTTTGGGGAAAGGGTGGGAGGGGGCTGAGGGGTAAAAGACTACACATTGAGTACAGCCTACACTGCTCAGGTGATGGGTGTACCAAAATTTCAGAAATCACCACTACAGAACTTATTCATGTAACCAAACACTACCTGTTTCCCCAAAACCTATTGAAATACAAATAAATTTAATCTTTTGAAAAAGAGAATGCAAACACAAGCCACAGACTGGGAGAAAATTATTTTTAAAAAAGAAAGGAAGAAAATTAAACATAGAATTACCCAACATATAGAAGAGAGGTTATCAAGTGTTGAGGAGAGAGGAGAATGGAGAGTTATTGCTTAAAGGGTATGGAGTTTCTCTTTAGGATGATGAAAAAGTTTTGGAAATAGTGGTGATTCCTGCACAGTAATGCGAATGTACTTAATGCTACTAAACTGTACACTTAAAAATGGCTAAAATGGTAAATTTCACAATAGGTATATTTTACCACAATAAAACACACACACACACAACAAACACATAAGGAAACACATAGTCCAACTTTTTAAAAAGGGCAGAGATTCAAATATGCATATAACTGAAAAAGACATATAGATGGAAAATAAATTCTGAACAGGTGCTCAATATCATTAACTAGTCTTTAGTGAAATGCAAATTTAAAACCCCAATAAACTAACCACACCAAGTGTTGGTGAGGATGTGAAGGAATTGGAACTTTTTTTTTTTAATTAATTAATTTATTTTTTGAGACGGAGTCTCACTCTGTCGCCGGGGCTGGAGTGCAGTGGCCGGATCTCAGCTCACTGCAAGCTCCGCCTCCCAGGTTCATGCCATTCTCCTGCCTCAGCCTCCGGAGTAGCTGGGACTACAGGCGCCCGCCACCTCGCCCGGCTAGTTTTTTGTATTTTTTAGTAGAGACGGGGTTTCACAGTGTTAGCCAGGATGGTCTCGATCTCCTGACCTCGTGATCCGCCCGTCTCGGCCTCCCAAAGTGCTGGGATTACAGGCTTGAGCCACCGCGCCCGGCCAGGAATTGGAACTTTTTATACATTACTGGTGAGAACATAAAATGGTACAACTTTGGAAAACATTTTGGCAGTTTCTTAAAGAGTTAAACATCCACCTACCCAGCCATTCCACTCTTAAGTGTGAAAGCATGTATCTATACAAAGACTTGTACATGAATGATCATGACAGTTTTATTTGTAATATCGCCAAATGCAAGCAACCAAATGCTCAACAGGTAAATAGACAAGCAGACTGTAGAATACAGAATATACAATGGACTAAACAATAATGAACTAGGTATACCTGTAACAATATAAATGAATCTCAGAATAACTGTTGAGTAGGGGAAGCCAGATTCAAGGAAAGAACAGATGTTCTTTTTTACGGCTGCATAGTATTCCATGGTGTATAGGTACCACATTTTCTTTATCCAATCCACTGCTGATGGGCATCTAGGTTGATTCCGTGTCTTTGCTATTGTAAATAACGCTGTGATGAACATATGGGTGCACGTGTCTTTTTGATAAAATGACTTACTTGCCTTTGGGTGTATACCCAGTAATGGGATTGCTGGGTCAAATAGTAGTTCTAAGTGCTTTGAGAAATTTGCAAACTGCTTTTCACAGTGGCTAAACTAGCTTTTATTCCCACCAACAGTGTATAAGGGTTCCCTCTTCTCCACAGCCTCACCAGCATTTGTTGTTTTTTGACTTTTTCATAATCGTCATTCTGACTGGTGTGAGACATTATCTCATTGTGGTCCTGTCCTTCACAGCAACATGGATGGCAGCCATTGTCCTAAGGAATTAACCCAAGAATGGGTAACCAAATAATGCATGTTCTCACTTATAAGTGGGACCTAAACATTGAATAAACATAGTCATAAAGATGGGAACAGCAGACACTGGGGATGACTAGGGAAGGAGGGACGGAGGGAGGGGAACAGAACGTGGGCTGAAAAACTACTACTCACTGCCTGACTGACTGGATCATTTGTACCCCAACCCTCAGCACCATGCAATATATTCATGAAACAAATCTACACATGTACCCTTTAATCTAAAATAAAAGTTGAAATTATTTTTTTAAAAAAGAGCACATGCTATATTATTCCATTTACATAAAATTTTAGAAAACGCAAATGAATGTGTTGACAAATCAGTGGTTGCCTGGAAAAGGGGGCATGCAGAGAGGTACATGGGGAATAAATTATAAAGGGACTGGAGGAAATGTTTGGAGGTGATCGGTGTGTTCGCTATGTTGATTGTGGTGATGATTTCATGGACGTATACATCTGTAGAAACATGGGTGTATACATATGTTAACCTATATTCTCAAATTGTCCGCTCTAAGTATGAGCAGTGGGGGTTAAGAGGAAAATAATAGTAGAGAACAAAAGCAGAGCTTGGCAAGGCTCTCTGCTGACACCGTGCAGAGTGCAATGAAATCAGATCTGTCCAACTAAGATCTTGTGGAGGGGTGGGCGGGGGTGGAAGGTGGAGGCAGGAAGGGAGAGAAAACAGAGGGTGGGAAGAAGGGAAGGAAGTGAAGAAGGGAAGGAGTGACAGAAAGAAAGACAGCGAAGAGAGGAGAAAGGTTACGTGCATTCCGTGGAAATTACTCGCAGCTTCCCTCGGCAGAAAGACCTTGGCTGGGAGCCAGCCGACGCCTGGGCCATCTAAGGGTGAAGTTACATGGTTATCAAATTCCCCTTGCCTGGAACCCCTGGCAAGAAGTTGTTGCCAAAAACAGAAGGAGGGGGTGCGGGGGGGCGGGGGGGATAAAACCTTTCGTCTCTCGTTTTTCCCTAGGACCTGGTCTCATGCTTTCCCCCCTCATTTCTCTCAGGGCACCCCTCCGACCCCCGCTGCGGAGGGGTTTCCCACGGGAGTTGGACGAAGCGTGGGACGATGACAGGCGCCTGGCACTGGGGTTTCAGAGTCGCGAATAGGCCCCACAGGCCGGGATGGAACGCCAGTCCCCACTCGAAGCCACTTCCATAGAGCCTGGGCCAGGTGTGCAGCGTCCCTCGCCTTCACCTCGGCTTCTTCCCTTCCCCTCGCGGCCCCGCGCGCCCTGGAGACAGCGCGCCAGCGCCCTCTGCCCCGAACCCGGGCAGCCGGGCCAGGGGCGGCGGCGGCGGCGTCTCCACCGAGGGAAGGTCGTCCCGACGCGCTCCGACCTCTCCAAACGGCCTCGCAGCTTTCCTGTCCTGTCCACGGCCAAGGCCGCGGCTGTTGGGGTGGCCTGGAGGGGTTCAGGGCCGGGCAGGGGGCGGCAGGACTTGAACTGGCGCCTGCTTTCGCGGAGGCATCAGTGGAGCTCACCCCTTTCTCGGGAAAGATTTTTATCATTGATAGAACGGAGTCCCCAAAGCGAAGGTCTAACGGGCGGCCAAACGCACCCCGAGGGCCTTCAGGTGGATACACTGGGCCTCCGCACTCCTAGCGGCGAGGGAAGAGGGGCGGAGGGAGGGAGGGCGGAGTGGGCGGCGGGGGAACCTGGCTGAAGAGGGTGGGCCAGAAAGGAAGGAGGGGCGTCGGGAGGTGGGGGCAGGGGCGGTGGAGACCACGGTGGGGTGGGGACCGGGTGGAGCTAAGAAGAGCGGGGAGAATGGGGACCCTGTGGCCACTTCAAAAGGACCTACTGGGTCTCCTTTCCTGCCCTCGCTCATCCTTGCCATCTGTCTCCCATTCACTCTTTGGTTTGGTCTGGTGATTCTCTCTCTGTCTCTGTCTCTGTCTCTCTGTCGCTCTCTCTCTCTCTCTCCCTGCCCCCTCCTTCCCCCGCCCAAACCTAGGCTGCTGCACGAGCTTTACACCTAGGTGCCCAAGCCGGCGCAGTCATGGTGCCTGCAGAGGCTGAACTAGCCCCTGCAGTAACCCCCAGACAGGCATTTTCCTGAGCACTCTCATCGGAATGACCACATTTGGTCACTCTGTTCTTGGATGTCCCTCTTGTGCCGGAAGCACGCAATTTGACTTGATTTCTTGACTTGCTCCCGATTATTTTTTTTAGTTTTAAGAGATAGGTATAATGAGATGGTTGTCATAGCCCATTTAATAGAATCAGGGACCAAAAAACACCCATCATTCAACTTCCCATCTATTTTGTCACACTAGCAGGGTTTCTTTGCTGGGTGGGGAAAGAAGCTGACTCATCCTTACCGCCCCCCTAATTCCTTTAACCACTGATTTCTTTACTGTCTCCATAGCTTTGCCTTTTCCAGAATCTCCTATAGTTGGAATCATACAGTATGTAGTTTTAAGATTGGCTTCTGTTATTTAATAATATGCGTTTAAGATTCCTCCATGTCTTTTCATGGCTTGATCCTCATTTCTTTTTCGATCGCCCCTCCCCCCACCTCCAGACGCCCCTCCTTCCCTTCTCGCCCACCCCTTCTGCCAGGTTCTCCCGCCACCCACTCCGCGGCGGTACTAATATTCTGTTGTCTGGGATGTACCATATCCATGTGTGGCTTTTTGTGTGGACATAAGTTTCAACTCATTTGGGTAATATCAAGGAATATGATGGCTGTATCGTATGCTAAGAGTATATTTTGTTTTGTAAGAAACTTCCAAACTGTCTTCCAGTATAGCTACACCATTTTGCGTTCCCATGCAATGAATGAGAGTTCCTGTTGCTCTTTATCCTTACAAGCATTTGAAATTGCCAGCGTTCTAGATTTTGGCCATTCTAATAGGTATGTAGTGGCATCTAATTATTTTAATTTGCCATTTTCTAATGATATATGATGTTGAGCATTTATTTGCCATCTGTATATTTTCCTTGTTCTGTTCAGATATTTTGTCTATTTTTAAATTGTGTTGTTATGAGTGTTTTTTGTTTTGTTTTGTTTGAGACAGTATCTCATTCTGTCACCCAGGCTGGAGTGCAATGGCACGATCATGGCTCACTGCATCCTCGACCTCCTGGGCTCAGATGATCCTCCCACCTCAGCCTCCTGAGACTACAGGCATGTGCCACTGTGCCTGGCTCATTTTTTGTAGGAGGAGGGGATGTGCCATGTTGCCCAGACTGGTCGCAAACTCCTGGACTCAAGGAATCCACTTGCCTTGGCCTCCCAGAGTGCTGGGATTATAGGTGTGAGCCATGGTTCCTGGCCTCTTGTTGAGTTTTAGAGTTCTTTCTACATATTGGATAACAGTCCTTTATCAGATATATCTTTTACAAACATTTTCTCCCAGTCTGTAATTTGTCTTCTCATTTTCTTGACAGTGTCTTTCTCAGAGTAGAAGTTTTTAATTTGAATAAAGTCCAGCTTATCAATTATTTCTTTGAAGGATTGTATCTTGGGTGTTGTATCTAAAAAGTCATCTTCAAGCTCAAGGTTGTCTAGACCTTCTCTTATGTTATCTACTAGGAGCTTTATATTTTTGTGTTTTATGATTAGGTCTATGATCAATTTTGAGTTAATTTTTGTGAAGGGTGTAAGGTCTGTGTCTAGACTCATTATTTAGCATGTGGATATCTAGTTGTCCCAGCACTATTTTTGAAGAAAAACTGTCTTTTCGCCATTGTATTGCCTTTGCTCCTTTGTCAAAGATAAGTTGACTATATTAGTGTGGGTCTATTTCTGGGCTCTGTATCGTTCCATTAATCTGTTTGTCTATTTCACCAATACCACACTGTCTTGAGTATTGTACCTTTATAGTAAGTCTTACTATATTTTGTTTCAATATGACTTTGTTCTCCTTCAGTGTCAATCATCTGACTTTGTTCTCCTTCAGTATTTTTATGGCTACTGTGGGTCCTTTGCTTCCCATATAAACTTTAGAATCAGTTTGTCAATATCCACAAAATAACTTGCTGAGATTTTATTTGGGATTGTGTTGAGTCTGTAGATTGAGTTGGGAAGAACTGACATCTTGACAATAATGCATCTTCCTATCTGTGAACATGGAATATCTGTCCATATATTTAGTACTTTGATTTATTTCATCAGAGTTTTGTACTTTTCCTCATATATCTATATGTGTATATATATATATCTACATATTTTGTTAGATTTAAACCTAAGTGTTTCATTTTGTGGGGGTGCTAAATGGTATGTGTTTTTAACATCAAATTCCACTTGTTCCTTACTGGTATATAAGAAAATGATAGACTTTTGTATATTAACCTTATAGACTGTAAACTTGCTATAATCACTTCTTATAGGGTTTTTTTTTTTTTTTTTGTCAATTCTTTCAGATTTTCTCCATAGAGGATCATGTCATCTGAGGGCAAAGACAGTTTCTTTCTTTCTTCCCAATCCAATTATCTTTTATTTCCTTTTCTTGTCTTATTTCATCAGCTAGGACTTCCGGTGTGATGTTGATTAGCAGTTGTGAGAGGGGACATCCTTGACTTTTTCCTGATCTTAGCAGGAAAACTTCTAATTTCTCACCATTGAGTATAATTTTACCTGCAGGATTTATTTTTTTGTATGTGGATGTCCTTTATCAAGTTAAAGAAGTTCTCCTTTCTTCCTAGTTTGCTGAGAATTCAGGATAATTTGATTGGGGTATAATTATAAGCAGTAAAATGAACACATCTGAAGTGCTCATTTGAACATTTAGAGAGTGGTATTCACTCAGGTAACCACAGCTCCAAATAAGACATAGAACATTTCTGTTACCTAAAAAGTTTCATAATTTCCCAGTCAATTCTCCCCACCCCAAATAAAACCACTTTCTAATTGCTATAATCTAAGATTATTTTTCCCTGTTTTTGGACATCATACAAATGATTCCATGCAATATGTATCTTCTCTGACATCTTTTAGCCAACATGATATTTTGGAGATTCATGCATGTTGTATCATGTATCACTAGTTTATTCTTTTATATTACAGAGTAGATTCCATTGTATAAATATAGTTTTATTTATCAGTTCTCCTTGATGGACATTTGAAAATCTATTCACTATTTGGCTACGATAATGGTGTCTTTTGATGAGCAGAGACTTTTTAATTTAACATTTTACTTCCTAGTTAGTGCTTTTTGCATCCAATCTAAAAAAACCTTTATCTACATCAAAGTCTCAAACACATGTTCCTATTGTAGTTTTATTGCTTTAGCTTTTACATTCAGATCTGTGATCCATTTCAAATTAATTTTTGCCTCTGGCATGAGTAAAGGTTAAGGTTCACAGCAACTTCTGTCTCCTTGGCTCAAGCAATCCTCCAGCCTCAGCATCCTGAGTAGCTGGGACTACAGGCGTGTGCCTCCATGTTTAACTTTTTTTTTTTTTTTTTGTATTTTTGGTAGAGGTGGGGTTACACCATATTGCCCAGACTGGTCTTGAACACCTGAGCTCAAGCCATCCACCCACTTCGGCCTCCAAAAGTGCTGGGATTACAGGCATGAGCCTCCGTGCCTGGCCTATTTCATAGATTCTAAGATGCATTTTTTTTTCCACATTTTAGTATCTCTGAGTTTGGGGTGCATCTTAACGTCATTGTCCACAAACAGACCTGGGCTGTCATTTTCCCTGTGTCTGCACGAACTTGGTAGTTACACCCGTGACTTGACTGGGTGACCTCAACCTTTGATGTTTCAATCAATGAACCATTCAAGGATCACTGAGATCATTTGCGTCTTGCTTATTTTCCTGAACATCTTTTGTTGACATCTTCTATTAAAATCAAGAAAGTTCCAGGATCAAACTCCCAGATGTCAACAGCTTGGAAGGGTTCCACACACTTTTAAGACATTTTCTGGCCAGGCATGGTGGTTCACGCCAATAATCCCACCACTTTGGGAGGCTGAGGTAGGCAGATAGCTTGAGGTCAGGAATTCAAGACCAGCCTGGGCAACATGGTGAAAGCCTGTCTGTATGGGAAATACAAAAATTAGGCAGGCGAGGTGGTGTGCACCTATAATTCCAGCTACCTGGGAGGCTGAGGTTGGAGGATCACTTCAGCCAAGGAGGTCAAGACTGCAGTGAACTGTGATTGTACCACTGCACTTTAGCTTAGCTGACAGAGTGAGATCCTGTCTCTGGGGGTTAGGGCTTCAATGTATAGATTTGGAGGGAACAAAATTCATCCCACAAGATGATAGAGACAAAAACAAACCAAAAGAAAAATCCCAGCACTTTGGGAGGCTGAGGCAGGCAGATCACCTGAGGTCAGGAGTTCAAGACCAGCCTGGCCAACACGACGAAGCCCCATCTCTACTAAAAATACAAAATTTAGCCGGGCATGGTGGTGTGCCCCTGTAATTCCAGTTTACCCAGTAGGCTGAGGCAGGAGAATCGCTGAAACGTGGGAGGCAGAGGCTGCAGTGAGCCAAGATCATGCCACTGCACTCCAGCCTGAGTGACAGAGCAAGACTCCGTCTCAAAAAAAAAAAAAAAAAAAATGCAACTGAAGGAAACATACTGTGCAGAAATATTTTGAAGAAAACTTCAAAAAAATGTTATTAGTCTTAGAGATATGAGAAGATATTACATCCATTAAACAAGAATAATATACCAAAAAAAAATATTCAAAGAATGAAAAGGGCTCTTAAAAATTCAAAACATGGCTGGGCAGAGTGGTCACACCTGTAATCCCAGCACTTCAAGAGGCTGAGGCAGACAGATCACCTGAGGTCAGGAGTTTGAGACAAGGCTGGCCAACAGGGTGAGACGCCATCTCTACTAAAAATACAAAAAATTAGCTGGGGATGGTGGCGTGAGCCTGTAATCTCAGCTACTTGGGAGGCTGAGGCAGGAGAATCGCTTGAACCCAGTAGGCGGAGTGCAGTGAGCCAAGAAAAGAAAAAGAAAGAAATTCGTGAGAGCTGAGCATAAGCCACACTAAATGCACACTCAGGAAATATTAATACGTATCAGTCATGTTTTGAGGACGTATGTTCACAAATACAAAACCTCTGGGGAGGCCGAGGCAGGTGGATCACAAGGTCGGGAGTTCAAGACCAGCCTGGCCAACACAGTGAAACCCCATCTCTACTAAAAATACAAAAATCAGCTGAGCGTGGTGGCGGGCACCTGTAGTCCCAGCTACTTGGGAGGCTGAGGTGGGAGAATTGCTTGAACTCGGGAGGCAGAGGTTACAGTGAGCCAAGATTGCACCACCATACTCCAGCCTGGGTGACAGAGTGAGACTCTGCCTTTTCTATCTTAGAAATCCCTGGAGTCTGCCTTTGCTTGAGAAATTAGTTTATCCAGCTATACTTGATGGAAAACCCAGTGCTTCAGTAACAGAAAGAACTTTGTGGTGTAAGCCATTCTAGAATAAGTAGACAGGCTGGAGGTCTCTTCTGTGGAATGCCAGTTAGCTGTATCCTACAGACAGACCTCAAACAAAGACTCCATCCCAGGGACACAATGGCTCTGCCGAAGCTATGACTCTGGAATCAGGACACATTGGTTTTTCTATCTGGACATATTTCTCTAAGTAAACAAGTTGCTCTTCCTTAAAGTAGTTGTTGTGTTGCTATATTCCCATCACATTCCCAGGGGTGTGAAACAGTAGACTCTCCAATCTACTAGAGATGGGGCCATTTTCTCAGCAACACTTGCTTATTATATCCTGTTAAAAAATCTTTATTAAAGTGTAACCTGCATATAGAAAAATGGACAAAACATAAATGTATAACTCCATGAACAATTATGAAATGAAAACCTATATAGTCAATATACATATTTTTAAAAATACAACATTGTGGCCGGGCACAGTGCTTCACATCTGTAATCCCAGCACTTTGGGAGGCCAAGGGGGCAGATCACTTAAGGTCAGAAGTTCGAGACCAGCCTGCCCAACATGGAGAAACCCCATCTCTACTAAAAATACAAAATTAGCTGACATGGTGGCGCATGCTTGTAATTCCAGCTACTCAGGAGGCTGAGGCAGGAGAATCGCTTGAACCCAGGAGGCGGAGGTTGCAGTGAGCCAAGATTGTGCCATCATGCTCCAGCCTGGGGTATAAGAGTGAAACTCTGTCTCAAAAAAAACAGATACATTGCCATCACACCAGAAGCCCCAAACAGTATCAGCTACCACTGCTATCATTACTTAAACATTGTGGTTTAATTTAGTCAATTATTGAACTTTGAAGTGTACATTTTGATTTTTTAGTATATTCACAAGATTTTGCAGCCATCACTATAATTTAATTTTAGAGAATTTTTGTCCTCTGTCAAATAACCCCTCATACCCATTCACAGTCACTTCATACTCCCCACATCCTGTCCCCAACCTAAAGACCTACATTTTGTCTCCATAGATTTGCCTCTTCTGGACTCTTTACATAAATGTAATGAGTCTTTTGTGACCAGCCTGTTTAACATAGCATAATGCTTTAAGGTTCATCCATGTTGTCAAATGTATGGGTATGTCATATCTTTTTATTGCCAAATAACAGTCCATTGTGTGGCTGTACCAATATTTTATGTATTCATTCCTCAGCTGAGAGACATTTGGGTGATTTTCACTTTCTTGCTATTAACAATAATGCTGCTCTGAACATTTGTGTACAATAAAAATAAATAGCATCCTACAGTTAGTATGGAAACAACAGAAATTTATTTCTCATAATTCTGGAGTCTGAGAAGTTCCATATCAAGGATCTGATAGATTCAATGTCCGGTGAGGAAATGCTTCATAAATGGTTCATAAATGGTGCTTTCTTGCTGTGTCTTCATGGTGGAAGGGGCAAGGTCTTTCTAGGGCCTTATTTATTTATTTATTTATTTATTCATTCATTCATTCATTTATATTTTTGGAGATGAGGTCTTGCTCTGTCATGCAGGCTGGAGTGCAGTGGCACAATCATTGCTCACTGCAGTAGCCTTGACCTTCTGGCCTCAAGTGATCCTCCTACCTCAGCCTTCTGAGGGGCTTGGACTGCAGGCGTTTTCCACCACACCCAGCTAAACTGGGGCCTCTTTTATAAGGACACTTATCCCATTCATGAGTGCTCCATCCTTCTGACCTAATCACCTCCTAAAGGCCCACTTCTTAATATTATCACTTTGATGATTAGGTTCCAAGATACGAATTTTGGAGGAACACAAACATTTAGACCATAGCCCTTGCTTAATGCGCTGTGGACAGGAATATACTCTGTCCCATTACAAAGAATCTAGTGAAGCTTTCTTTCTGGCCCAGCAGATGGTCAGTTTAGATTCATGTTCCATGTGTACTTGACAAGAATGTGAAATATATCACAGCTTCATAACATGTTTTCTATGTGTTAATTAGGTCAACTCTTGTTGATGTTGTTGATAACTCTTCTCTATCCTTATTGGCTTTTTGTTTGTGTGTTTGTTTTTGGTCTATTTCTTCCATCAACTATTGTGAGAGATGTGTTAGTCTTCCATTGTAGTGAATTTGTCTATTTGTCATTTTAGCTCTGTCGATATTTATTTCATTACTTCTGGATAGGTTTATATAGTAATGTAATTTATCAGGGGAACCAGCCCCCAATATTTCTATTTTCCCTAAGTGTCCACCGGTCTGAGAAATAAAGAGAAGGAGTACAAAGAGAGAAAGTTTACAGCTGGGCCTCCGGGGGTGTCATCACATATTGGTAGGACCGTGATGACAACCTCAAGCCACAAAACCAGCAAGTTTTTATTAGGGATATTAAAAGGGGAAGGGGTGTATGAACAGGGAGTAAGTCACAAAGATCACATGCTTCAAAGGGCAATAAAGATCACAAGGCAAGGCAAAATTAGAATTACTGATGAGGGTCTATGTCCCACTCTGCACGCATTGTCTTGATAAACATCTTAACAGGAAACAGGGTTCAAGAGCAGACAACCAGTCTGGCTAGAATTTACCAGGCTGGAATATCCCAATCCTAGTAAGCCTGAGGTTACTGCAGGAGACCAGGGAGTATTTCAGTCCTTATCTCAACTGCATAAGACAGACACTCCCAGAGCAGCCATCTATAGACCTACTACCCACAGGAATGCATTCCTTCCCCAGGGTTATTCCTTAATGGGAAAAGAATTCAGTGATATTTCTCCTTCTTGCTTTCTACAAGAAGAAAAGTATAGCTCTATTCTGCCTGACCCCACAGGCAGTCACACCTTATGGTTATCTTCCCTTGTTCCCCGAAAATCACTGTTATTCTGTTCTTTTTCAGGGTGCACTGACTTCATGTTGTTCAAACACACGTTTTACAATCCATTTGTACAATAGTGGTCCCGAGGTGACGAACATTCTCAGCTTACAAAGATAACAGGATTAAGAGATTAAAGTAAAGACAGGCATAAGAAATTATAAGACTATTGATTGAGAAAGTGATAAGTGTCCATGAAATCTTCACAATTTGTGTTCAGAGATTGCAGTACAGACAGACGTTAAGAAATTATAAAAGTATTAATTTTGGGAACTGATAAGTGTCCATGAAATCTTCACAATTTATATTCTTCTGCCTCAGCTCCAGCCAGTCCCTCCATTTGGGGTCCCTGACTTCCGGCAACAGTAATTCACATGCTTTTAGTTTCAACCATTCTAAGCCCTTATCTCTGCAGTATATCCCTTGTAAACAGCTGACAGTAAGACCCAGCCTGCATCTGTTTTCCCCTTCTTCCTTGAATATAAACGTAGAAAGCTGGGCTTTCTTTTGAGAGCTTGGGAGATTTTTGTCTCAACTCAAAGAGACTAGAGGATGACCCATCTATTTTTAATTAGTTTTAAACTCAGCTTTTTTACTTTCTGTAGAGTTTCAGAATTTGGCAAAGGTCTCAAGGCTCAAGCTGGTTGTCTGTAGCCTTTCAAACCCCCAGTTTTATCACCACATATGAGGTATGGATCCAAGTTTATTTTGGTTTTTTTTTGCATGTGGATATTCAATTGTTCCAGCACCATTTGTTGAACTTTAAACATGCATTTAAAGGTGTGTATACATGCTGATTTGTCAAAGGGATAGACTGGGCTAGTTATTTACCTATATTTCTCAACTCTAAACCTTCCTTCTAAATCCTGCTCTGTGCTGCTGGGGCTGAGGCTCTACAAACTCTATGTCCTAGACTCCCTTGCCAGTTGGCTTTCTGTTACATCTGCAAATAAGAACTGTTAATAAGGGACTGTTGTTGGGAGAAAAGCTGAGAATTGGGAGAGAAGTTGAGGCAGGGCTTGGAAAATATCCAGGGCCCAGTGTCTAAAACCCCTCTTGGTCTTTGGAATGTGTCTAGACTTGCTGACTCCTTGCTTCTAGCACTCCCATTACCTCAAGTAGCCATATGTTTCAAAGAACATGCTAAATCATCACTGCTGTAGCTCACTCACTTGATACACCACTTCCTTTCAACCCTTACATCCTCACCACCTGTTTCTTTGTTTGATCACCAATAAATAGCGTGGGCTCCCAGAGCTTGGGGCCTTCACAGCCTCCATACTAGTGTTGGCCCCCTGGTCCCACATTCTCTCTTAACTTGTCTTTTCTCATTCCTTTGTCTCCACCAGACTTTGTCACCCCTACAGCCTGGTGTTGGGTCCAATCACCCCAACAACTGGAATACAGATGGGAATAAGAAGAGGATTCCTTCCTAATTGCTAGCTTCTGTTAGCAGTAGCTGATGCCATGACCCCAGCTGCCAGCTCTCAGTCTTCACCTGAGCCAGGTGGCACCCCTTTGAGAAACAGAGTACTACCCTTCACCTCCTTCACCTGCCAATCTGGGCTTCCTCTATGGAGGTCCCAACACCCACAGGTCTGTGTTCTCTTCTCAGAGGTCCCAGTACCAGCCACAGGACTCCTCTTCTTGGTGGTACAACCAGCAGCTTCCAGGCCCTGCCACATATACAGAGCTTGGGGATCAGCTATAGAGAGCCAATCCCCCGGGAACCCATTAGTCCAAGGGGGCCTCTCCTCCAATTGCCTACATTCTGGAAAAGACTTCACCTCTGTTTTCTACAGTCATGATACCTGGGTAACTCAGTGCTCCCTTTGGATTTTTCTTAGTCCTTCAACACCTATGTAAATCTGCATGAAGCCTCCACTGTTTGAATACAGTGTGATTCCCTGCTGAGCCCTAACTGATAACAGTGTTTCCAG
The DNA here is from genome assembly GCF_009764315.1 of Trachypithecus francoisi. Lineage (NCBI taxonomy): Eukaryota > Metazoa > Chordata > Mammalia > Primates > Cercopithecidae > Trachypithecus > Trachypithecus francoisi. The sequence goes on along the minus strand of NW_022681468.1, from coordinate 88,331,039 downwards.
TGTCCCTCATCCACTAGACTCGGTGGTATCAGGAATGGTGTGGTATTTTGTTATAAATTTAACTCCTTAGATGGACACACAGAGAGCCTCAATAAATATTTTTAATCCATCAGTGCAAGGAGTGTTGTTGTCGGAAGTCAGCCAAAAGTACAAGTTTAAATCTAAGCTCTGCCATTCACAACTTGGGTGACCTCAGCTTCTTTTTTGGAAATGAAGTTCATATTTTCCGAGCACTTTTTCTGTGCCAGGTGCTTCCAAATGTATCTCATTTAATCCTCACAACATACCTCAGAGGAAGACATTCTTTTTACAAGTAAGGAAATAGAGGCTCAGAGAGATGAAGTGGTTGACTCGTGCTGTCTATCTTGTAAATGGTGGGCTGTGATTCCCACACCACTGGAGTTTCTGGAGTCAGGGGCTGCCTGGACTCAGGGGCTGCCTGACTCCAGAAACCATTTTCTGTGCATTTCCTGTAGCTCCACCTCAATTGCCTTTCTTTCCTCATCTGTGGACTGATTAAATAAAATGTATCATTTGGATGAAATTAGATAAATAATTCTGAATGCGTTCTTTTTTAGAATAAATGAACTGCAGTTCAGTACTTTATTCTCGCTAACAAATTCATGGGCCTGGTCTTTCCATTCATGTGTTTTCTTTTCTTGCTTTCTTTTTTCTTTTTTTTTTTTTTGACAGACTCTCACTTTGTCACCCAGACTAGAGTGCAGTGGTGCCATCTCGGCTTACTGCAAGCTCCACCTCCCAGGTTCAAGTGATTCTCCTGCCTCAGTCTCCCGTGTAGCTGGGATTACAGGGATGTGCTACCATGTCTGGCTAATTTTTGTATTTTTAGTAGAGACAGGGTTTCACCATGTTGGCCAGGCTGGTCTCGAACTCCTGACCTCGGCCTCCCAAAGTGCTGGGATTACAGGCACGAGCCACCATGCCCAGCCCCCATACGTTTTCTCATTGGCCATGCTGCACACCATCGGCTAAGTTGCCATTTCTGCCTGGCCATCTCACTTGTCACCCTCTCAGCCCTCTCAGACCTGACCCCAGTGTATCTGCTTTTTCAAGGCCCAGGGATCAGATTCTTCTGCAGAGGACAGCCCTGCGAGGTCCAGGTTATGGACTCCTGCTCAAGCACACTTAGAATGCGAACCTGATGGTGTCTGGGTCCTTCAGTAGTATTAGCAGCAGCCTGCTGAACTCTGCCTTCCAAGATCCAGTTCATATTTTAGGGCCCCAAGGTAAATGTTGCAAAGTCCTTCCCATTTCCCCTGCATCAGAACAGCATCATGGAAAGCCTGGAATGGAAAAAGAGAATGAGCCCAAACCCAACAGCTTAGGCCATGAGGCATTCTTATTCCACATCGCTCCACATGACTCCATGTTTGTTGCCTCCACATCTGTTCCAACCCAACTAGGCTGGTGCAGGAGGAGCCCAGGGGTCCTGCTTATCACTGAATTCCTTTACTGATTCTGTTGTTTTAAAGAGAAAGAATCCCCATGAAAGGTCGACCACAGGAACTGGGGACCTGTCAATGATCCCAATAGGTAAGGAAGACTGCTTTGCAGTGAACTCCAGGGGACCTTTCTACCACTCACAGTGACCAGTGGGAATAGTGAGAGGTGACAATGTACTAGCAGCCCTCACTCTTGGTGCCTCCTTGGCCTCAGCATCCACTCGCGGCTCCGGCCAGCCACTCCGAGTGCCGGCCGGCGGAGCTCGGGCACACGCCCTCCGGAACTCACTTGGAGAACTTTTCTGTCTAGCACTCTGTGTCTAGCTAAAGGATTGTAAACACACCAATCAGCACTCTGTCAAAATGGACCAATCAGCTCTCTGTAAAATGGACCAATCAGCAGGATGTGGGAGGGATCAGATAAGGGAATAAAAGCAAGCTGCCCAAGCCAGCAGTGGCAATCCACGGGGGGTCCCCTTCCACACTGTGGAGACTTTGTTCTTTCGCTCTTTACAATAAATCTTGCTGCTGCTCACTCTTTGGGCCCACGCCACCTTTAAGAGCTGTAACACTCACCACGAAGGTCTGCAGCTTCACTCCTGAAGCCAGCGATACCATGAACCCACCAGAAGGAAGAAGCTCCAGACACATCTGAACATCTGAAGGAACAAACTCTGGACACACCATCTTTAAGAACTGTAACACTCACCACAAGGGTCCACAGCTTCATTCTTGAAGTCAGCAAGACCAAGAACCCACCAATTCCGGACACAATAGGACACACAAGGTGATGCCAAACCTGGCATAATGGCTGAGAACCTTGACTCATCCCAAATCCCAGAGTAAATGCAGGGCACCTGAGGCAGCTGCCAAGGGACAGATGTCCTTTCAGAGCAGCTCTGGACAAGGCGCTCATTTTATTTCTCTCTGTCACCTGCCCCCCTCTCCCTTTAAAAACCTAGGCATTTTGTCTTGTTTTTCTCATTTTTGTCCTACACAGGAACATGAGAGCCACCTGGTGGAAGGTTTTATTAGCAAGGAGGACCAGGGAGAGTTTGGCAGCTGGGCAGAGCTACAGGTTGTGGAGAAGCAGCTAAGACAGCCCCGAGAGAGGAGATCTGTGCTGTCCTGGGGCACAGGCAGGTTGATATATCAGCTGCAAAACAGTGTCTGGACCAGAAGCCTTTGCTCACTGTGAGAGACAGGCCGAGTCACTTACTTGCTCACCGCACATGGGGGCTGAGTGGTGGCTGTTAGAGATCCATGGAGGCCCTTTGTCAGATGAGTAGATTGCAAAAATTTTCTTCCATTCTGTAGGTTGCCTGTTCACTCTGATGGTAGTTTCTTTTGCTTTGCAGAAGTTCTTTAGTTTAATTGATTCCATTTGTCAATTTTGGCTTTTGTTGCCATTGCTTTTGGTGTATTAGACGTGAAGTCCTTGCCCATGCCTATGTCCTGAATGGTATTGCCTAGGTTTTCTTCTAGGGTTTTTATGGTATTAGGTCTAACATTTAAGTCTCTAATCTGTCTTGAATTAATTTTTGTATAAGGTGTAAGGAAAGGATCCAGTTTCAGCTTTCTACTTACAGCTAGCCAATTTTCCCAGCACCATTTATTAAATAGGGAATCCTTTCCCCATTTCTTGTTTTCGTCAGGTTTGTCAAAGATCAGAGACTTGGAACCAACCCAAATGCCCATCAGTGACAGACTGGATTAAGAAAATGTGGCACATATACACCATGGAATACTATGCAGCCATAAAAAAGGATGAGTTCTTGTCCTTTGTAGGGACATGGATGCAACTGGAAACCATCATTCTCAGCAAACTATCGCAAGAACAGAAAACCAAACACCGCATGTTCTCACTCATAGGTGGGAATTGAACAATGAGATCACTTGGACACAGGAAGGGGAACATCACACACCAGGGCCTGTGGGGTGGAGGGAGGGGGGAGGGATAGCTTTAGGAGATATACCTAATGTAAATGACGAGTTAATGGGTGCAGCACACCAACATGGCACATGTATACACACGTAACAAACCTGCACATTGTGCACATGTACCCTAGAACTTAAAGTATAATAATTAAAAAAAAAAAAAAAAAGAGATCCATGGAGGCCAGTGGTTGAGGCTCTGAAGGGGACATGGCTGTTGCTGTGGGAGCAGGGAGCCAAGAAAACTGCTAAAGCAAGCAGCCTGCTTTCGGAGCCAAGCCCCAAGGGGCAGGTGTCGGGGCTTCCATTCAAGTGTCAAGTGGGAAAATTTCAGCCATTTTGCAGAGACTCCACCAATCCTGTGTTGAAGCCAGGCCCCTTTACCAAAAGGTAAAGGAAGGTACCCAGATGGGACAGGTGTGGCCAAGTAGTACTACCACCTTGGGCAAGACCTTCTCCTAGCTGGGATTAGGTTTTCTCATTTAAAACTCCACCCCTCCAGCAATCCTCAGTGATGGCCTATTGTTTTCCTAATGCCTGTCCCAGGAAGCAAAGCTCAACAAAATCACGGGTTGCCAGGGATAGTGGAAGATAGAAAGATAAAGCACTGGCTTCCCCAAAGTCAGCAGATGCTGAGTGGAAGCTCCCACAGACAGTTCACGGGAATCCCCAGGCAGTTCTCAGGGCTTTAGCTTCCCCCCTCCCTATAACTCAAGAACATACAGGGGTTTCCAATAGAAATGTAAACCTAGTAGCCTGGAAGTATTCCTAAGGGGTTGCAGATTGAGTAAGATGTAAAATATAATATACCCAACTTTTATTAATGGAAAAATCTATCGGTTGACCCAGTTATCCCCTCTTTTTCCAAAGGAGTGCCTCCCCAGTTAGGTGGATAGAAAGGGTTCCATATTAGAAACTTGATTCACATTCCCCTTTCCTTTCTCAGCCACTCACACGGAAGGAAAGACTAATTTTTAGGGGCCTACCAGAGCCAAATGTCACTTTGTAGTCCCTGGTCTGGGCCACCCTCAGTAGGCTTCCCCCAGCTCCCTGGTCTGAGCAGAACTTTAGCAAGAGGGGAAACTAGGAGAATCTAGTGAATATCTGAAATTACAATCTCTCATATAACCTATATATAACCATTAGAAACACCAGCACAACTATAAACCTTTCAAATTAGCAAAAGGAAAACACATACTCACATGCACTACAAAATAATCTCAGTAGAAAAGATATAGAGGGGAAACAAATTGAAATAAGAAACACATGAGTATTATTTAGGAGTAATATTCCAATAAATGTAAATGGAATAAACTTAGTTATTAAAAGAAAAGACTGCTGGAAAAGATGGAGTAAATGCACTTTTTGCTATTCTTCTTGCTAAGTACACTTAAAAACCTTGGACATTATATGAAAAACAAGTGAAAGAAGACACTGAAAGGTGTAGAAAAGAAGGCAGACTGGCTAGGGCTCTCAAGACCCAAGGAACCACATGGTGGTATGTAACTTCCCTACTCCAGCCAAATGCCATGAAAAAACAAAAAAAACAAAAAACTGTGTGTGCCCTAATTCCTGCTCCTCACAGCAAAGAATGAGTGGGGAACCTAGACCTCCATCAGTCTTCCCTCTCCTCACTGGGATGGTGTCAGAGGAAGCTGAACGGGGAACTGAGAATTTCACCAACTTCAAGAAATACTGAGTGCCCATCCCACTCTGCAGTGTCAGTGGAAGCAATGTGGGGAAGGATAATGAAGTGCCTCTACTGGCCAGGGTGGTGTCAGTATGTCAGCAGAAGTCTCAGGGAGGGTGAGCTCCCATTTTCACCTAGCACTAATGACACACCCTTCTGCACCTAGGTGTCAACACTGGCAAAGGGAGGAACTTGGATTTCCACCTTCACCAGGTACTAATGAGGCAGCTCCTCCTCTCCTATTCCTCACCATCATGGTGTCAAAAAAGGCGTGATAAAATAGAAGACTTAGATAAATCCAGAGTCTCATAATAACCAAAATGTTTAAGATACAATACAAAGTTAGTTGTCATACCAAGAACCAGGAAAATCTTATATTTTTATATTTTTTGGAGACAAGAGTCTCGCTCTGTCACCCAGGCTGGAGTGCGGTGGCATGATCTCAGCTCACTGCAACCTCCACCTCCCGGGTTCAAGCAATTCTCCTGTCTCAGCCTTCTGAGTAGCTGGGATTACAGACGTGCACTACCATGCCCGGCTAACTTTTTGTGTTTTTAGTAGAGATGGACTTTCACTCTGTTGGCCAGGGTGGTCTCGAACTCCTGACCTCAAGTGATCCTCCTGCCTCGGCCTCCCAAAATGCTGGGATTACAGGCGTGAGCCACTGCACCCAGCCAGAACCAGGAAAATATTAACTTGAATGAGAAAAGACAATTAATGATGCCAATATAAAAATGACACAGATGTTGGAATTATTTGACATTTTTTAACTTTTTATTTTAAAATAATTATAGATTCACAGGAAGTTAGAAAAAATATATTCAATGAGGTCCTGTGCAGCCTGCAACCCTGCACTCTCATGTCCCTAGTGATAGCATTTTGCATAACTAGAGTATAATATCAAAACCACAAAATTAACATTTGTACAACCCACAGTGTATTTGGACCTCACCAGTTATACATGAACCCATTTGTGCATGTGTGTCCGTCTGTGTGTGCATAGTTCTATGCAATTTTATCACACACGTAGCTTTGGATACTTAACCACCACAGTCAACAGCCAAAGCTGTTCCTTTGGCCACACCTTTATAGCCACACCTATAAAGTGGGGCTGGTCACCAGAAAGACCAAGGCATATTTAGAGGTTGAAACCTTCAGACTTATCCTGGCCTCTGGGGAAGAGAGAGGGGCTGAATATTGAGTTAAACACCAATGCCTGCTGACTTAATCATGTCTATGTAAAAAATTTTTCATAAAACTCTTAAATGACAGGCTTTGGAGAGATTCTATGCCTGTGAACCCATCAAGGTGCTGGGAGGGTGTAGTGCCTGAAGAGGCATGGAAGTACCCCTATCCCTGTACCTCGCCCCATGTGTCTCTTCAATGTGGCTGTTCCTGAGTTGCAGATAAACTGACTAACATGAGTGAAGTGCCTTCCTGAGTTCTATGAGCTGTTCACGGGAGTTATTGAACGTGAGGAGAGGGAACCCCCAATGTGTAGCCAGTTGGTCAGAAATATACGTCACAACCTGGGACTTGCAACTGAAGTGAGGGCAGTCTTGCGGAACAGAGCCCTTAAACCTTCGGAGTTGATACTGACTCCTAGTAGTTAGGGCCAGAATTGAATTGAATTATAGGACACACAGCTTGTGTCCTAATAATTGAAGAGCTGGTTGTTGGAATGGGAAAAAACCCGCACATGTGGTGTCAGAAATGTTGTGGTAAAAACATTTCAGAACCTGTGATATATGATATGAAATTAAAACAAATCAAATCATAAAGAATAAAAATAAAAGTCAAAACTATTTCAAACAAATTCAGTTCAAAAGAAATCAGGAATCAAGTTATTAACATTAGTCATACAATTCACAATATGACACTCAAGATAGAAAAAGCGAAACTAGTTGAGGCAGACACACATATTAATAAAAGTAAAATCCACCCTGAAGCTGCAAGTATCACAAATAACGTATGCACAAAACTACAGCAATAAAAAAACTGAACTATGAAAAAATAGCAGAAATTGGAAATCATAACTATGATTATGGAAGATTTTAACTCACCTCTGTCAAAGCATGACATACCCCAAGTAAGTATGAATCTAACTAAAATAATTGATGAGGTTGAACAATATCCTGATAAAATTGCATATACATTTGCAAGTTCCCCTAGAATAGGGGTCCCCAACCTTGGGCCACAAACTGGTGTCAGTGGGCACAGTACAAGGTGAGCAGTAGGTGAGTGAGCATTACTGCCTGAGCTCCTCCTCCTAGCAGATCAGTGACTGCTTTAGCTTCTTTTGTGAGCATGGACACTATTGTGAACTGCACATGTCAAGGACCTACATTGCACATCTGTCCTTATGAGAATCTAACTAATGCCTGATGATCTGAGGTGGAACAGTTTCATCCTGAAACCATCCAAACACCCCCCACCCCCATGAAACTGGTCCTTGATGTCAGAAAGGTTGAGGATCACTGCCCTAGAACATATATTAGGCAGCAAAATATGCTAGATATATTGCAAAATATATTAGAGAGTACACGGTTTGACTATAATGCAAAAATAATCCAGAAAATAAAAAAGACATGGGGGATAAATTAACCAACTATCACTTTTTACATTATCATAAATAATATTGGATCAACAAAGAAATAAAAACTAAAATTATAGACTATCTTTAAAATAATTATATGACATCAATACCTATGAAAACAGTATAAAATGGGCTAAAACTGTGCTCAGAAGAAAATTCATAGCCTTAAACACCTACATATCTAAACAAGAAAAGAAAGTATCCAGCTCAAGAAATTAGAAAAGGAGCAATAAACCCAAGGAAAGCAGAACAAAAGAATATAAAGGTAGAAATTAATAAACATAAGAACTGATCATTTTGGGGGGGTGGGTCATGGAGATGAACTACTATATAGCCTAATCAAGAAGTAAAGGAAGTAAGCACAATCACACATTATAGATGAAAAGGGCAAAATAAGCATGAATACAGAGAAATTATTCCAGAGATTTTGCAATAATCTATACAAATACATTTGAAAAGCTGAATAGAGGAATTATTTTTCAAGAAAATATAGATGACCAAAATTGGCCTTGAGATACAAGACTACCCAACAGACTAATAACAATTGAAGATGTTAAGAAAGCTTCAAAATAATTACCCCCCAGCCCCGCCCCCAAAATCTGTTAAGTTTAAATGGTTTCAAAACTGACAACACCAAATGCTGGTGAGGATGTGGAGCAACAGGAACTCTCATTCATTGCTGGTGGGAAAACAAAATGGTACAGACACTTTAGAAGACACATTGGCAGTGTTACAAAATGAATATACTCTTATCAGATAATCCAGCAATTGTGCACCCTGATATTTACCCAAATGAAACTTATGTCCACACAGAAACCTGCACATGAATGTTTATAAAAGTTTTTTTTTCATAATTGCCCAACTTTGGAAGCAACCAAGATATCCTTCAGTAGGTGAATGGATAAATAAACTGTGCTTCATCCAGACAATGGGATATTACTTTGTGCTAAAATGAAATGAACTATAAAACAATGAAAAGACATGGAGGAGCCTTAAATGAACTTTACTAAGTGAAATAAGTCAATCTGAAAATGCTACAGACTATATGATTCCAACCATATGACATTCTAGAAAAGGCAAAACTATTGAGACAGTAAAAGGATCTGTGGTTGCTAGGCAGTGGGGGAAGGGAGGGATGATTGGGGGAGTACAGAGGATTTTTAGGGCACTGAAACTATCTGCATGGTACTATAATGATGACTATATGTCGTGATACATTTGCCCAAACCCATAGAATGCACAGCACCAAGAGCGAACCCTAGTGTACTATGGATTCAGGGTGACAACGATGTGTCCATGTAGGTTCTTTAATTGTAACAAGCATTTTGCTCTGATGAGAGATGTTGACCATGGGGGAGGCTATGCAGGTGTGAGGAAAGGGTTTATGGGCAACCACTATACCTTCCACTCAATTTTGCTGTGAGCTTAAAATTGTGCTGAAATATAAAGTTAATTTTTAAACACAAAACTAAAATCTATGCTAAAATGCTAAATGTGGACAAATAAAATCCATCTGTAAATGAAAAAATAACACACTGTGACCAAGATGGGCTGACCTCAGGAATGCTAAGCCAGTCCAGTAATAAGAAGCTATTACTATCAGACTAACAGTCCAAATGGCAAAGGGCTAAATCAACAACCCCAAGATATGCCATTCAACACCCATTTCTTATTTTTAAAAATAAAAAAGGAAGAATATATGTGTCAAACTAAAAGCCATCATCATGCTTAACGGTAACTAGAAACATAATCTTTAAAGGCAGAAGCAAGACAAGTGTAGTCTATATCAACACTAATATTTAACATTAATCTAGAGAGAAAAGCCAACGCATTTACACAAAAAGAAAAGAAAAATATTGGAGGAAAAATGGAAAATTATAATTTACACGTAATTTATTACTATCATACATAGTAATAAAGTATTTTGATTTATTACTATCATATATATTGTAATAAATCATCTGTAAATGATGACTTTCTATACATAGAAAACCCCAATATTGCTGAAAACCTATTAGAAACTTGAGTAGAGGGGTATATATCACAACTATCATACAAAAATCAATAGCTTTTTTAAGTATTAAAAAAACTAAAAGGAAGTAAAGATCTTATTTACAATAATAATCAAAGAGAAAATTAGTGAAAATTACAGGAAATGTTCAGGGTGTATACAAATAAAATCTCCCTATTTTACTAAGAGATCTAAAATAATTTAACTGAATAGCAAGACAACTCACTCTTGGGTGGGAATACTCAATATGATAAATTGTCAATTATTCTAAGTTTATAAATTTAAAGCAACCTTAAAATAGCATACCATTGGGATTTTGTGGGGAGCCTAACAAAAATACAAAACTAGAATTCATCCAGTTTCTAGCTTGGAATAAAATAAATGTTGGAAATAAAATAAAATAAAGATGTTGAATGGGCCAGCAATATTGGGAAAGACAAGAGGAAAAATGGATTATTGATCTAACCATATGAAAACCTATTATAAGGCTGTACTAATTAAAACAATTTGGTATTGGTAGTACTTTGGTGAAACATAATGGGAAGTCCAGAAAGAGACAAGAGACACAAAATAATTTAAGGGTGGCATTGCAAAGCGCAAGGGAAAAGAAAAAAGTGTTCAGCAAATGCCTTGGAGACAACCAGCAAATCATTAAAAACAAAAAATCCCTATTTACCTCACTCCTTACACCAAAATAAATGCCAGATGGAGCAAAGGGTTCATTAACCCATGTAAGTTATAAAAAGAAGCATGAATGTTTTTATGTATAGTTCCGTTTAGTGCAGACTTTCCAAGCAGATATAGACTCCAAAGACTGTTAAAGACATGATTAATATATTTTACTACCAAAGGAAAAAAAATTGCTCCCCCATGCTATATATAAAGTCATAAGACCAAAAGCAAACCGGGAAAATTTTATATTACATATGATGGAAAAGAAAACAACCCCCTTAATTTAATATGAGCTCATAGAAATTTACAAGGAAAAGAGCACTAACCCAATAGAAAAAGAGACAAGCAAACAAAAGAACCACAAATGTTCCATCTGCAAGTCAAACATGGTAAGATTAAGTCTCTCAGACAGACAAAAAGGTCAGAAGTTGATTCCCATTTCAGAGAAATGGCCACTCAAACACTGTCGGTAGAGTTTAAATGTTGTAGAACAAGGCAATTTGTATCTAGTGAAAAAAATTTGTATCTAGTATGTGCCTTTTGACCCAGAAATCCCACTTGTAGAAATTTACCCTATGGTAATTATGAATAGTAAGAAGAGTTAACATGTACTGAGTGCTTGCTCTAAGAAAGCAGGGTAAAAAATTCCCAAAATGGCTCATCTCATTGAATCCTCAAAATGACACCATGAGGAAGATCCTATGCACTTTTTGTAGATGACTAAACTGAGGGTGAAGAAATTAAGGGACTTGTCAGGCACAGTGGCTCACACCTGTAATCCCAGCACTGTGGGAGGCCAAGGCAGGAGGATGACTTGAGATCAGGAATTCTAGACCAGCCTGGCCAACGTGGTGAAACTCCGTCTCTACGAAAAATACAAAAATTAGCCCAGCATAGTGGCCCGAGCCTCTAACCCCAGCTACTCGGGAGGCTGAGGCATGAGAATCGCTTGAACCCGGGAGGCAGAGGTTGCAGTGAGCTGAGATCTTGCCACTGCACTCCAGCCTGGCCAACAGAGTGAGGGAAGGAAATTAAGGGACTTGACCAAGATTACACAGTATACCATGGAGTAGGGATTTTAACTCAGGCAGTGTTGGTTAAACACTTGCTCCCAAGGATGTTCATTGTAATATTGTAAGAGCTGAAAACTAGAAACAGCTCCAGCTTGCAACAATATGAGACTGGTTAAATATTTTGTGATACATTTCTAAGGATTACACATTTCTAAGGATTAGGGGCATCCCCTACAGACATGAAGTCCATCTGTGCTGATATGGAAAGCTCTCTACCACCCAGCAGAGAGAAAAAAGCAAGGTACAGACCAGCGTGTTCCACTCAGAGTACAGGTCTTTTTGTGTTTTAAAAATAGATTGCATGTGAATGCTAATAGCCTGTATGGAATCTTAGTGCAAATTAGGTAAGGGCAATGCCTCTGGGTGTTCACAGTCCTGGGGGCATGTAGAAGAGGTGGATCTATGCCTTCATTTCCACGTCACCTGGGCACATTAGTGCAGAGTTTATATGAATAAGGATAATAGAAACATAATTGTTTTTCAATGTCTGGTTGAGATGGGTTCCAGGACCACCCCCACCCGACCTGTGGATACCAAAATCCCCAGGTGCTCAAGTCCCTGATATAAAATAGCAGAGTATTTGCATACAATTGCGCACCTTCTTTCTGTATACTTGAAATCATACACTGTTAATGCGATGTAACTAGTTGTTATAAGGTACTGTTTAGGGAATAAAGACAGGAAAAAATGTCTGTATGTGTTCAGTACAGACCCAGTTCCTCCCCCCATCCACAATATATTCAAATTCCATCCATGGTTGGTCAAATCCATCCATGAATTCAGAACCATGGACAGGGAGGGCCAACTGTATACACAGAGGTGACATAAGTATGCAGAGTAGAGCCTAAACCACAGACCCCCCCAAGCTCACTGTCCTTAGTAGTATAATTTGAGTATTCCTTATTTTCATTAGTATAATTTGCTATTCCAGAAGACTTTTGTCATGCAAATAACTATACTGTTCATTTGAGGACCTTCTCACAAGACATTACCTTGGTAGACAGCTTACTCCTAAAAAGCCCTGAGACTCTTTGAACAGCTCAGGACTTTGGCATTGCTGCTTTCACCAGTCCTAAGCTGTGATATCGCCATCCTCAGCCAATCCTAGAAAGCTCAATGCAGTAGGGCCTGGTGAGCAGTGCTGCAACTCTGTCAAGGAGGTGCTCTCCCTTACTGCCATGAGCAAGAAGCTCAGAGCTGTCTTAGCCGCAAGTTGTGTTGCAGTCATTTGGGGAGTTGGCAGGGAGCAGTGGGTACCTCCTAAAATAGGCATAAGGGTGCTTGTGGATGGAGAATCACAATTAATGTCAACGTGCTTCTCTTTGGGAGAGAGACTGTGCAGAGAGTATTTTACTCTCCATTTTTGCATTATTTGAATGCCTTATGCACATGTATCACTTTTATTACTGTTTTTTTTTTTATGCCAATGGCGATTACCTGGTGGTAAGATTATGGGCCTTTATGTCTGCTTAAAAAAATTTTTTTTGCATTGAAAGTTCTTATAAAAAAGAGATTATGGCCAATAATGTCAGCTATCTAAGGTAAAAGTAGCTAGCTTTTCCTTTTTCATTTTAATAACTTAAAAATTATAATACATATGGAAAAGCATACAAATCAAGTGTACCATTTGATGATTGATCACAAATTGAACACACCCATGTAACCACCACCGAGGTCAAGAAGTAGAATGTCACCAGCATCGCGAAAGCCTGTAGGGCCCCCATAAAGACACAGCCCCTCCCTTCACCCCAGAGATAGCCACTACCCTGACTTTAGCATCATAGATTGGTTTTGTCTGATTTTGAATTTTATAAAAAACAGAAACATAAACTATAAATTCATTTTGGAGTAGATTCTTTAGCAAAACATTAAAATTGTGTGATGAAGCCACATTGTTGCAAATACCAGTTTGTTTCCATTGTTATATGGTATCTCATAGTGTAAATATACCACAGTTTACTTATCCATCCTACTCTTGGTGGACATTTGGAAAGTGTCCATTAGGCAATTATGAACATTGCTGATAGGAGCATTCACACACATGCCTTTTGTTTCTACAGTTGATCCTTGAGTAATACAGGTTTGAGTCACATGGGGCCACTTTTACATGGATTTTCTTCAGCTTCTGCCACCTGGAAGACAGCAAAACCAACCTCTCCTCTTCCTCTTCCTCCTCTGCCTACTCAATGCGAAGATGACCAGGGTGTCATGATGATGCATGTTCATGTAATGAATAGCAAATACATTTTTCTTCCTTTTGATTTACTTAATAATGTTTTTCTCTAGCTTACTTTATTGTAAGAATACAGTATGTTAACATAATACATCAAACATACAAAATGTATGTTAATTGCCTGTGTATGTCCTTGGTAAGGCTTCCGGTCAACAGTAGGGTATTGGTAGATACGTTTTTGGGGAGTTAAGTCATACATGGATTTTTCAGCTGCCTGGGCAGTCAGTGCCTCTAACCTCTGCATTGTTCATGCATCAACGGTATGCCGAGAAGTGAAACTGCTGGGTATAATATATACGTATATTCAATTACAGAAAATGACAAACTGGTTTTCAAAGTGGCTATGTTGATGACTGTTATGAAACCTCAGTCCTTGCCTTCTTAGTTCAAAAAAATTTAAACAAGAGACACAACAAAGAAGATGCAGCGTAGAGCAATGCAGCACAAAGAACACTCTCAAAGTAAGGTGCGGAATAGACTACACCCTGAGAGAGGACCAGAGGGGGCTGCTCCTCAGGATGAGACAGTGCTGCCTGTTACTGGGGAAACTCCTTTTATGGGAGTCTTACATGGTTGTTCACAAGAGGGTGGGAAGACGTGTTACTAGTAAGCATGTTCTGGGTGGTCCTCTGGGTGCATACGTGCAGTAGCCGTACATGCTTGTGCATACATTCATATATTGCATGTCTCATTAGCATCTTAAATCTGCACCCAGGGGTGCGTTTTTTACAATTGTAATGAACAAAGGGTCAGTCTGAGGACAGGTAAAATAAAAAAGCACATGCTGTCTCCAGGGGTTGTTCCCTACTGGATATAGCTTTGCTTGAATGAGCTTGACTACAACGCGAACGCTGGGACTTACTGTGTTGATGATGTGGTTGCCACAGTTGCCATCCCAAGGACTTGCTGGTTACTTCCCTGACTACCTCTCCTGCCTCAGCTGCATCTGTTTGCACTCCTCCAGCTGTGTGAGCTCTGCTGGCTCCACGTGATTGCTGTTTGGTACTATATAATTATCAATATTCTGGTAGGTGTTTATTTTATGGTGGTTGTACTTTGTATTTCTCTCGTGATTAATGAAATCGAGCACCTTTTCATGTGTGTTGGACATTTGGATATGGTCATTTCTAAAGCATCTGGTTAAATGTCTTGCTCACTTTTTTCACTGGGCCATCAGTATGTTTTCCTTTTTTTTTTTTTTGAGACAGAGTTTTGTTCTCATTGCCCAGGCCAGAGTGCAGTGGCGCCATCTCGGCTCACTGCAACCTCCGCCTCCCAAGTTCAAGTGATTCTCCTACCTCAGCCTCCCGAGTAGCTGGGATTACCAGGCGCCCGCCGCCACACATGGCTAATATTTTTGTATTGTTATTAAAGACGGGGTTTCACCATGTTGGCCAGGCTGGTTTCAAACTCCTGACTTCAGGTGATCCGCCTGCCTCGGCCTCCCAAAATGCTGGGATTACAAGCATAAGCCACCATGCCTGATCAGTATGTTTTCATTACTATTTTTTGTAGGAGTTCTTCAAATATTCCGAATGTGAACCTTTCATTAGTTCTGTGTGTTGCAGACATTTTCTCCCACTCTATGGCTTGGCTTTTCACTGTCTTAATAGCATCTTTTGACAAACAAATGTTCTTTATTTTGATTTAATATGATGTTAATGTTTTCCTTTATAAATAATGCTTGATGTTTTGTTCAAGAAATCTTTGCTTATTTTAAGATATTCTCTTACGTTTCCTTCTGGAACCATTATTATTGTACCTTTTGCATTTAAATATACAAAAATCTTGGAATTTATTTTGTGTATAGTGTTGTTAAGTAGGGGCCAAGTTTAAATTTTCCGTTTTTTTAGAGACAAGGTCTCATTCTGTCTCCCAGGCTGGAGTTTAATGGCTTGATCATGGCTCACTGCAGCCTCCAACTCCTGGGCTCAAGTGATCCTCCAGCCTCAGCATCCTGAGAAACTGGGACTATAGGAACACACTAGCTAGCACACTCAGCTAATTTGTTATTCTTTGTAGAGACAGTGGGGGACGGGTCTCACTATGTTGCTCAGGCTGGTCTCAAACTCCTGGCCTCAAGCAGTCCTCCCACTTTGGCCTCCAAAAGTGCTAGGATTATACACCTGAGCCACCATGCTCAGCTCTGTTAAATTTTTATCATTAGTGATAGCCAACTGTCCGTATATGCATGAGCTTGTTCCTGGACTTTAATAACAATGTTATTCTTCTATTTGCCTATGCTTGTACTGATTTTGAACTGCCATAAATATCTTTATAATATGTGTTAGTATTTGGCAGAATAAGTTCTCACTTTGTTCTTTCAAAGATTGTCTTGACCAGACTTGTTTCTTGGCATTTCTGTATAAATTACACACATATACACACACACACACACACACATTTATTTTATATATATGCATCTCCAATGACAGCTTTTATTTCTCCCTTTCTTTTTTTTAATTATTTTTCTTCTTTTTTTAATTATCAAGGTCATTGACTTTTAGAGAATCAAGGTATTCATTTTCTTTTTTTAATTATTATTATACTTTAAGTTCTAGGCTACATGTGCACAATGTGCAGATTTGTTACATATGTATACATGTGCCATATTGGTGTGCTGCACCCATTAACTTGTCATTTACATTAGGTGTATCTCCTAATGCTATCCCTCCCCCCTTCCCCCTCCCCACAATAGGACCCGGTGTGTGATGATCCCCTTCCTGTGGTCAAGTGATCTCATTGTTCAATTCCCACCTATGAGTGAGAACATGCAGTATTTGGTTTTCTGTTCTTGCGATAGTTTGCTGAGAATGATGGTTTCTAGCTGCATCCATGTCCCTACAAAGGACATTAACTCATCCTTTTTATGGCTGCATAGTATTCTATGGTGTATATGTCCACATTTTCTTTTTTTTTTTTTTTTTTTTTTTTTTTTTTTTTTATTATACTTTAAGTTCTAGGGTACATGTGCATAACGTTTATATCATGTATAACTCCCCAATGCAATCCCTCCCTCCTCCCCCCTCCCCATGATAGGCCCCAGTGTGTGATGTTCCCCTTCCCGAGTCCAAGTGATCTCATTGTTCAGTTCCCACCTATGAGTGAGAACATGCGGTGTTTGGTTTTCTCTTCTTGTGATAGTTTGCTAAGAATGATGGTTTCCAGCTGCATCCATGTCCCTACAAAGGATGCAAACTCATCCTTTTTGATGGCTGCATAGTATTCCATGGTGTATATGTGCCACTTTTCTTAATCCAGTCTGTCACAGATGGACATTTGGGTTGATTCCAAGTCTTTGCTATTGTGAATAGTGCCGCAATAAACATACGTGTGCATGTGTCTTTGTAGTAGAGTAATTTATAATCCTTTGGGTATATACCCAGTAGTGGGATGGCTGGGTCATATGGTACATCTAGTTCTAGATCCTTGAGGAATCGCCATACTGTTTTCCATAATGGTTGAACTAGTTTACAATCCCACCAACAGTGTAAAAGTGTTCCTATTTCTCCACATCCTCTCCAACATCTATTGTTTCCTGACTTCTAATGATTGCCATTCTAACTGGTGTGAGATGGTATCTCATTGTGGTTTTGATTTGCATTTCTCTGATGGCGAGTGATGACGAGCATTTTTTCATGTGTCTGTTGGCTGTATGGATGTCTTCTTTTGAGAAATGTCTGTTCATATCCTTTCCCCACTTTTTGATGGGGTTGTTTTTTTCTTGTATATTTGTTTGAGTTCTTTGTAGATTCTGGATATTAGCCCTTTGTCAGATGAGTAGGTTGCAAAAATTTTCTCCCATTCTGTAGGTTGCCTGTTCACTCTGATGGTAGTTTTCTTTGCTGTGCAAAAGCTCTTTAGTTTAATGAGATCCCATTTGTCAATTTTGGCTTTTGCTGCCGTTGCTTTTGGTGTTTTAGACATGAAGTCCTTGCCCATGCCTATGTCCTGAATGGTACTACCTAGATTTTCTTCTAGGGTTTTTATGGTATTAGGTCTAACATTTAAGTCTCTAATCCATCTTGAATTAATTTTCGTATAAGGGGTAAGGAAAGGATCCAGTTTCAGCTTTCTACTTGTGGCTAGCCAATTTTCCCAGCACCATTTATTAAATAGGAATCCTTTCCCCATTTCTTGTTTTGTCAGGTTTGTCAAAGATCAGATGGCTGTAGATGTGTGGTATTATTTCTGAGGACTCTGTTCTGTTCCACTGGTCTATTTCTCTGTTGTGGTACCAGTACCATGCTGTTTTGGTTACTGTAGCCTTGTAGTATAGTTTGAAGTCAGGTAGCGTGACGCCTCCAGCTTTGTCCTTTTGACCTAGGATTGTCTTGGCAATGCGGGCTCTTTTTTGGTTCCATATGAACTTTAAAGCAGTTTTTTCCAATTCTGTGAAGAAACTCATTGGTAGCTTGATGGGGATGGCATTGAATCTATAAATAACCTTGGGCAGTATGGCCATTTTCACGATATTGATTCTTCCTATCCATGAGCATGGTATGTTCTTCCATTTGTTTGTGTCCTCTTTGATTTCACTGAGCAGTGGTTTGTAGTTCTCCTTGAAGAGGTCCTTTACATCCCTTGTAAGCTGGATTCCTAGGTATTTTATTCTCTTTGAAGCAATTGTGAATGGAAGTTCATTCCTGACTTGGCTCTCTGCTTGTCTGTTACTGGTGTATAAGAATGCTTGTGATTTTTGCACATTAATTTTGTATCCTGAGACTTTGCTGAAGTTGCTTATCAGCTTAAGGAGATTTTGGGCTGAGACGATGGGTTTTCTAAATATACAATCATGTCATCTGCAAACAGGGACAATTTGACTTCTTTTTTCCTAACTGGATACCCTTGATTTCTTTCTCTTGCCTGATTGCCCTAGCCAGAACTCCCAACACTATGTTGAATAGGAGTGGTGAGAGAGGGCATCCCTGTCTTGTGCCAGTTTTCAAAGGGAATTTTTCCAGTTTTTGCCCATTCAGTATGATATTAGCTGTGGGTTTGTCGTAAATAGCTCTTATTATTTTGAGGTACGTTCCATCAATACCGAATTTATTGAGCGTTTTTAGCATAAGGGCTGTTGAATTTTGTCAAAAGCCTTTTCTGCATCTATTGAGATAATCATGTGGTTCTTGTCTTTGGTTCTGTTTATATGCTGGATTACGTTTATTGATTTGCGAATGTTGAACCAGCCTTGCATCCCAGGGATGAAGCCCACTTGATCATGGTGGATAAGCTTTTTGATGTGCTGCTGAATCCGGTTTGCCAGTATTTTATTGAGAATTTTTGCATCGATGTTCATCAGGGATATTGGTCTAAAATTCTCTTTTTTTGTTGTGTCTCTGCCAGGCTTTGGTATCAGGATGATGTTGGCCTCATAAAATGAGTTAGGGAGGATTCCCTCTTTTTCTATTGATTGGAATAGTTTCAGAAGGAATGGTACCAGCTCCTCCTTGTACCTCTGGTAGAATTCAGCTGTGAATCCATCTGGTCCTGGACTTTTTTCGTGGGTAGGCTATTAATCGTTGCCTCAATTTCAGAGCCTGTTATTGGTCTATTCAGGGATTCAACTTCTTCCTGGTTCAGTCTTGGGAGAGTGTAAGTGTCCAGGAATTATCCATTTCTTCTAGATTTTCTAGTCGATTTGCGTAGAGGCATTTATAGTATTCTCTGATGGTTGTTTGTATTTCTGTGGGGTCGGTGGTGATATCCCCTTTATCATTTTTTATTGCGTCTATTTGATTCCTCTCTCTTTTCTTCTTTATTAGTCTTGCTAGCGGTCTGTCAATTTTGTTGATCTTTTCAAAAAACCAACTCCTGGATTCATTGATTTTTTGGAGGGTTTTTTGTGACTCTATCTCCTTCAGTTCTGCTCTGATCTTAGTTATTTCTTGCCTTCTGCTAGCTTTTGAATGTGTTTGCTCTTGCCTCTCTAGTTCTTTTAATTGTGATGTTAAAGTGTCAATTTTAGATCTTTCCTGCTTTCTCTTGTGGGCATTTAGTGCTATAAATTTCCCTCTACACACTGCTTTAAATGTGTCCCAGAGATTCTGGTATGTTGTATCTTTGTTCTCATTGGTTTCAAAGAACATCTTTATTTCTGCTTTCATTTCGTTATGTACCCAGTAGTCATTCAGGAGCAGGTTATTCAGTTTCCATGTAGATGAGCGGTTTTGATTGAGTTTCTTAGTCCTGAGTTCTAGTTTGATTGCACTGTGGTCTGAGAGACAGTTTGTTATAATTTCTGTTCTTGTACATTTGCTGAGGAGTGCTTTACTTCCAATTATGTGGTCAATTTTGGAATAAGTGCGATGTGGTGCTGAGAAGAATGTATATTCTGTTGATTTGGGGTGGAGAGTTCTATAGATGTCTATTAGGTCCGCTTGGTGCAGAGATGAGTTCAATTCCTGGATATCCTTGTTAACTTTCTGTCTCGTTGATCTGTCTAATGTTGACAGTGGAGTGTTGAAATCTCCCATTATTATTGTATGGGAGTCTAAGTCTCTTTGTAGGTCTCTAAGGACTTGCTTTATGAATCTGGGTGCTCCTGTATTGGGTGCATATATATTTAGGAGAGTTAGCTCTTCCTGTTGAATTGATCCCTTTACCATTATGTAATGGCCTTCTTTGTCTCTTTTGATCTTTGATGGTTTAAAGTCTGTTTTATCAGAGACTAGGATTGCAACCCCTGCTTTTTTTTGTTCTCCATTTGCTTGGTAGATCTTCCTCCATCCCTTTATTTTGAGCCTATGTATGTCTCTGCATGTGAGATGGGTCTCCTGAATACAGCAGACTGATGGGTCTTGACTCTTTATCCATTTGTTTGCAGTCTGTGTCTTTTATTGGAGCATTTAGTCCATTTACATTTAAGGTTAATATTGTTATGTGTGAACTTGATCCTGTCATTATGATATTAACTGGTTATTTTGCTCATTAGTTGATGCAGTTTCTTCCTAGCCTCGATGGTCTTTACATTTTGGCATGTTTTTGCAATGGCTGGTACCGGTTGTTCCTTTCCATGTTTAGGGCTTCCTTCAGGGTCTCTTGTAAGGCAGGCCTGGTGGTGACAAAATCTCTAAGCATTTGCTTATCTGTAAAGGATTTTATTTCTCCTTCACTGATGAACTTAGTTTGGCTGGATATGAAATTCTGGGTTGAAAATTCTTTTCTTTAAGAACGTTGAATATTGGCCCCACTCTCTTCTGGCTTGTAGAGTTTCTGCCGAGAGATCTGCTGTTAGTCTGATGGGCTTCCCTTTGTGGGTAACCCGACCTTTCTCTCTGGCTGCCCTTAAGATTTTTTCCTTCATTTCAACTTTGGTGAATCTGGCAATTATGTGTCTTGGAGTTGCTCTTCTGGAGGAGTATCTTTGTGGCGTTCTCTGTATTTCCTGAATTTGAATGTTGGCCTGCCCTACTAGGTTGGGGAAGTTCTCCTGGATGATATCCTGAAGAGTGTTTTCCAACTTGGTTCCATTTTCCCCCTCACTTTCAGGCACCCCAATCAGACGTAGATTTGGTCTTTTTACATAATCCCATACTTCTTGCAGCTTTGTTCATTTCTTTTTCTTCTTTTTTTTCTTTTGGTTTCTCTTCTCGCTTCATTTCATTCATTTTTGATCCTCAATCGCTGATACTCTTTCTTCCAGTTGATCGAGTCGGTTACTGAAGCTTGTGCATTTGTCACGTATTTCTCGTGTCATGGTTTTCATCTCTGTCATTTCGTTATGATCTTCTCTGCATTAATTAGTCTAGCTGTCAATTCTTCCACTTTTTTTTCAAGATTTTTAGTTTCTTTGCGCTGGGTACGTAATTCCTCCTTTAGCTCTGAGAAGTTTGATGGACTGAAGCCTTCTTCTCTCATCTCGTCAAATATGTGCCACATTTTCTTAATCCAGTCTGTCACTGATGGACATTTGGGTTTATGCCAAGTCTTTGCTATTGTGAATAATGCTGCAATAAACATACGTGTGCATGTGTCTTTGTAGCAGCATGACTTATAATCCTTTGGGTATATCCCCCAGTAATAGGATGGCTGGGTCAAATGGTATTTCTAGTTCTAGATCCTTGAGGAATTGCCACACTGTTTTCCACAATGGTTGAACTAGTTTACAGTCCCACCAACAGTGTAAAAGTGTTCCTATTTCTCCACATCCTCTCCAGCACCTGTTGTTTCCTGATTTTTTAATGATGGCCATTCTAACTGGTGTGAGATGGTATCTCATTGTGGTTTTGATTTGCATTTCTCTGATGGTGAATGATGATGAGAATTTTTTCATGTGTCTGTTGGCTGTATGAATGTCTCCTTTTGAGAAGTGTCTGTTCATATCCTTTGCCCACTTTTTGATGGGGTTGTTTGTTTTTTCTTGTAAACTTGTTTGAGTTCTTTGTAGGTTCTGGATATTAGCCCTTTGTTGGATGAGTAGATTGCAAAAATTTTCTCCCATTCTGTAGGTTGCCTGTTCACTCTGATGGTAGTTTCTTTTGCTGTGCAGAAGCTCTTTAGTTTACTTAGATTCCATTTGTCAATTTTGGCTTTTGTTGCCGTTGCTTTTGGTGTTTTAGACATGAATTCCTTGCCCATGCCTATGTCCTGAATGGTATTACCTAGGTTTTCTTCTAGGGTTTTTATGGTTTTAGGTCTAACATTTAAGTCTCTAATCCATCTTGAATTAATTTTCATATAAGGAGTAAGGAAAGGATCCAGTTTCAGCTTTCTACTTACAGCTAGCCAATTTTCCCAGCACCATTTATTAAATAGGGAATCCTTTCACCATTTCTTGTTTTTGTCAGGTTTGTCAAAGATCAGATGGCTATAGATGTGTGGTATTATTTCTGAGGGCTCTGTTCTGTTCCATTGGTCTATATCTCTGTTTTGGTACCAGTATCATGCTGTTTTGGTTACTGTAGCCTTGTAGTATAGTTTGAAGTCAGGTAGCATGATGCCTCCAGCTTTGTTCTTTTGGCTTAGGATTGTTTTGGCAATGTGGGGTCTTTTTTGGTTCCATATGTACTTTAAAGCAGTTTTTCCCAATTCTGTGAAGAAAGTCATTGGTAGCTTAATGGGGATGGCATTGAATCTATAAATTACCTTGGGCAGTATGGCCATTTTCACAATATTGATTCTTCCTATCCATGAGCATGGTATGTTCTTCCATTTGTTTGTGTCCTCTTTTATTTCACTGAGCAGTGGTTTGTAGTTCTCCTTGAAGAGGGCCTTTATATCCCTTGTAAGTTGGATTCCTAGGTATTTTATTCTCTTTGAAGCTATTGTGAATGAGAGTTCATTCATGATTTGGCTCTCTGTCTGTTACTGGTGTATAGGAATGCTTGTGATTTTTGCACATTGATTTTGTATCCTGAGACTTTGCTGAAGTTGCTTATCAGCTTAAGAAAATTTGGGGCTGAGACAATGGGGTTTTCTAAATATACAATCATGTCATCTGCAAACAGGGACAATTTGACTTCTTCTTTTCCTAACCAAATACCCTTTATTTCTTTCTCTTGCCTGATTGCCCTAGCCAGAACTTCCAACACTATGTTCATTAGGAGTGGTAAGAGAGGGCATCCCTGTCTTGTAATGTTTATTTCTTGAAATATTACATTGGCTAGAATGAAAAATACAGTATTGGCTGGGTGTGGTGGCTCACGCCTGTAATCCCAAGACTTTGGGAAGCTGAGGTGGGCAGATCACTTGAGGCCAGGAGTTCAAGACCAGTGTAGCCAACACAGCGAAACTGTCTGTAATAAAAATACAAAAATTAGCTGGGTCTGGTGGCGTTCGCCTGTAATCCCATCTTCTTGGGAGGCTGAGGTGGGAGAATTGCTTGAACTCAGGAGGCGGAGGTTGCAGTGGGCCAAGATTGCACCACTGCATTCCAGCCTGGGCGCCAGAGTGAGACTCTGTCTCAAAAAAAAGAAAGAGAAAGAGAAAAAGAAAAGGAGAGGAGAGAGGAGAGGACAGGAGGGGAGGGGAGGGGAGGGGAGGGGAGGGGAGAGAAGAGTGAAGGGAAGATAAACAATATTAACTATATTTAGAATGATGAGTATCCTTGAAGATCACAGGCATCCTTGTCTTAATAACAGTCTGAGAGGGAAAAGTTTTCAATAGTTTCAGTATTCCATTATTACAGCATTACAATGCTTTTTCACTTTTTAAAGATACTATTTATCAGATTAAGGTAGTTCCATCCTACTTTGGTAAAAGGGATTTTTTCTTTTGTTGTAAGAGATGTATGTTGAATTTTATAAAGGTTTTTAAACATATGGTTTTTTCCTTTATTTTATAACAATGGTCAATAACACTAATTTTTAAGTGTTAAATCAACCTCAAGTTCCTAAAATAAACCCAA
Source organism: Trachypithecus francoisi (assembly GCF_009764315.1). Classification (NCBI taxonomy): domain Eukaryota; kingdom Metazoa; phylum Chordata; class Mammalia; order Primates; family Cercopithecidae; genus Trachypithecus; species Trachypithecus francoisi. The sequence continues at coordinate 88,307,018 of NW_022681468.1, read as the reverse complement.
CCTGGTTTTCACATATTATCTCTTTATATATTGCTGAATTCAGTTTGCTTTCATCTAGGAATTTTGTACCTATGTTCATGATTGACTTAGTCAATAGTTTTGTTTCTTTCTTCTTCTAATATTATTGTCAGATTTTGACATCAAGATTATGCTGGCCTTATAAAGCAAGTTTGGAAATGTCTGTTCCTTTTGTCCCTGGAAAAGGTTGCATAATACTTGTATTTTTTTTTGTGGCAGGGGAGTGGGCGGGTAGGGTTAAAATTTCAGATTCAGTTTTGTTTCAGATAGAGCACTATTTAAATATCTATTTCTTCTTGTGTCCATTTTGACAAGTTTTGTCTTCCTAAGAATTTACACATTTTATATACATCTTCAAATGTATTGATATAAAGTTGTTCACAATATTCTCCCATTACCTATTTGGTTTCTGCTTGGTCTACAGTGACAGATCCTTTTCATTCCTAACATTGCTCTTTGTCTTTCTTCATCAGTCTTGCGAGATTTTTATAATTTTTTTATTTTAAGAAACCAGTTTTTTTGATACTCTGAGCTATTATATGTTTTACATGTTATTAATTTTCCTTCTTACATTTTGATATATTTAGACAACTGATTTTGTCAGCCTTTATCTTTACTTATAAAAGCTTTTAATATATTTTTTCTCTAAATTTCGTATTAGTTGCATCCCACACATTTTTTACTATAATTCAGTTTAAAATGTTTTATTTCCATTATGATTTCTTCTTTGATCTACAGGTTTTTTAGAAGTGCATTGCTTAATTTAAAAATATGTGGTGATTTTTCCATTTATCTTTTTGTTATAGATTTCAAGTTTAATTCCACTGTTATCTGTAATCATATTCCATGTGATTTTAAACCTTTGAAATGTTTTTGAAATTGCCTTAAAGGCCACTATATGGCCTATTTAGGTAAATGTTCCATATGCACTTGAAACAAATGTAAATTCTGCAGTTGTTGTGGACAGTGTTCTATATATATGTCAAGTAGGTGGATTTTGTTAATGGCATTGTTCAGATCTTCTATATTCCTATAGGGGTTTTTTTTGTCTTCTTGTTCTATCAGATACTGAGAGATGTATTAAAAAATGCCCAAACAGGATTATGAATTTGTTACTCCTTTTAAGTCTGTGAAATTTTTCTTTATGTATTTTGAAGCTATATTATTAGGTGTATATAGATTTAAATTTTTTATATTTTCCTAGTTGATTAATCCCTTTCATTAGTTTTGTTTTTTGTTTTGTTTTGTTTTGTTTTTGAGATGGAGTTTTGCTCTTGTTGCCCAGGCTGAAGTGCAATGGCGTGGTCTTGGCTCACTGCAACCTCTGCCTCCCGGGTTCAAGCAATTCTCCTGCCTCAGCCTCCCAAGTAGTTGGGATTACGTGCACTCAACCAACCCAAAAATTACGTTGCCCGGCTAATTTCTGTATTTTTAGTAGAGATGGGGTTTCACCATGTTGGCCAGGCTGGTCTCAAACTCCTGACTTCAGGTGATTCACTTGCCTCAGCCTCGCAAAGTGCTGGGATTACAGGGGTGAGCCAGCACACCTAGCCCCTTTCATTAGTATTAAATATTCCTCTTACTATCCACTAATTCTCCTTTCCTTTGTCTGATATTGATATAATTATGCCAGCGTTTTTTGGGGGAGGAGTAGAGTTTGCATGGTATATATTTGTCCATCATTTTACTTTCAACATTTTTTTATGTATATCTCTTATAAGCACCATATAATTGAGATTTTAAAAAATCCAGCCTGGCAATCTTTGTTTTTACACTTGTTGTAATTACTGGTAAATGTGAACTGAAATCTACCTACTCACCATCTTCACATGAGTTTGTGATTCATCTTGCCTGTTCTGTGTTTCCTTTTCTTCTTTTATTTTGGATTCAATATTCTGTACCATTGCATTTTCCCATCTCTTAGCATATGAAACTGCAGATAGGACTAAAACCAGAGGAGGGCACAGAGAACCTTGACTGTTCTTCAGAAATATGTGGGACTCTGTTAAAATGAAGATTTCTGCTTCTCACTCCAGAAGTATTGAATCAAAATGTGGAGCAGAAACAGGCAAGGTGCATTTGTTTTTAAAGCTCCGCAGGTAATTCTGATGGACAACCAGTTGAACCATCAATCTAGACTCTGTTTCCTCCTACACCTTTGAAAGGTAAATACAGAAAATAAGGCTGAGAAAACACCTTTAGAATCAGTCCCCTTTCTTAGCACTTCAGTGGTTCCTGCACAGGTTGCAGATGCCGTGCTCTGGTTAGACTCCAGCCCTTAGGCTGGCTGGTTCCACCGTGCATAGCCCAGAGGCTCACCCCAATCAGGCAAGGGGCTCCCCATGTCAGCCAGGCTCCTCTTATCTGGTGTCTGACACCGCAAAGGCAGCAGCCCAAATATCCCAACCTGGCTTCCTTCTCCTCACTGCTTCCCTGATTCCCGGCATGGCCCTTCTGGAGGAATGGCAAGTCTTTACTTCCACTACACAGGAAGACCTGTAAGCAACGTGTGTGCTGAATCTACTCAATCACCACGTACACTGGACTTTTTGTTTTATTGTAAAGTCATTACTGTTACAATATTGATGGCACTGCAGACTGCATTTTTATAAGGTCCTCTGGAAGAATCCCGAGCCCTTGTTTCCTGTAGAAAGGGTGGTTTCCTTTAAAATTAACCACAAAAGCCCTAAATAGTGTTACAAAAATGTGTATCTACTTCTTATGAAGTGGTTTAGTGCTTTCAGCTGTATCAGAAATAGTTAAAATTGGTATATCAATTTTACCTTCAACATTCAAATGAGAAAACAAACTGGAGATAGAGCTAAACAAACACTTTTCTACCTTAAGCAAGAAGATATTGGGTACAGAGGCAGAAACCAAATAAGCAAAGAAGAAAATATACGGTTAACTGAAAACATAAAAAACTGCATCTTAGTGTGACCTTCTTCCACCAAAATAATAATAATATAATATTAATAAATCAATAGCTATGCCCCAAAGTGGGTGCAGGCATTTTGATTTATAATATCATATTATACATATAATGCTTGTGATATTGTCCTCATAAAAGCAAATGTTATACAGAGAATATCTGACCTTGTTTTTCCGTTCTAACAATTTCTCAAAAAGATATTTTGTTGCGGAAAGAATTCTAAAGGATTTTTTGTTTATTTTTGTTTAGCCTTCAGGTTTCAAATGTATACTTTCATGTAAAAATAATAACGCAGTCTGTTCTGTGCAGAGTGTCCTTCCGGCCTCAGGGGCCCTGCAGCTGCCCTGCTTGGGGCTGATTTTCCAGTCCCTACAAGCCGACCACTCCTGTGGCTTTATAATACGAGCCCCTGAATAAATAGGATGAATATACAAAATCTGACCATTATGAGAGACTGTGGTGGGGGTGAGGGCGGATGCAGATTTCACTCAGGGTCTTCCTTGGGAAGGCCTGGCCTCTCCTCAGTTAGCAGCCACCTGAGAAGTCTCCCAGGTCAGCCCTGTACACTGTGCCCAGGACATGTGTTCCTGTGGGGACAAGGCCACAAGGGAGGCAGGGACGTGTGCAAGTCTTCCCCAGTGCTCCCTTCCTGAGGGTGAGGACAAGCTGGCTACTGACCTGCCCATCCCTATTCTTCCTCCCAGGGAGCTGGCACTGACTCAAACACCTGCCCTTAAATGTTTCTCAGGGGTATATTTTGGCCTTTTGTGTTGTGCTGTTTCACTGTGACACAGGCTGATTGGATTGGAAGCCAGAGGAAATCACGCAGCATCCTCTGTTCCCAAGATCTCCCCTGGGTCAGGCAGTGCACATGCATGCCCTCCCTAGAGGCTCAGGCCTCCTGTGTGATGCGGCTCAGCAAGCAGCCTGACCTGGATCCCATTCCCCCGTGGAGGTCCCCAGGTAGTTGTGTTGGCCTGAAGGAAGGGCTCAGGGCAGCAGCACAGAAATTTCCCTCCTAGAAAGGAAAAAAGGGAAAGACCAGCAAATGACAGGAAGGAACAGGGCCTAAACTTCCTTCCTTGAACCACGGGTCCTGAGGGAGAAGAATTCCAGGAAACTCTGAGAATGACCCTTGGGGAACTGGTGCATAAATAGTTAGCAAATAAAATGGAACACCTTTCTCGGCACTTTCATTTCCAGGTATCTCCAGAGTTATTTAAGAGGAATTTTTAAAGATTCTGTCTTTTGTTCAGGCCCAACACAGTGCCAAGTTTAGCCAGGTTTCTCTCTCCCAAACAGTGCAAAGTGGGTTGGTTCACGATGACCCCATGGTTGACAGTGTGTACTTAAACTTCTGTGATCTCACTTAATCCTTACTGCAACCCTGTGGGGTGGCAGGCAGGGACTAACACCACCCTTTGGAGGTGAGGCACCTAAGCTTCAGGATGTGTCCATAACGTGGAAGGGTCTCCTGGTGTGGTCCTTCTGCTCCTGTCCTACTGCCACTTCTAACTCATTTTTGAGAAACAAGCTGCTCTTTGTGGCCAAATACACCTGAGAAAAATGGGATTACTTAGCATTTGTGAAAGCGTCCCGAGGACAGGCAAGGTGACAAAGTGAAAGGGCCTATAACAAAGTGATCCCCTGAGAAAGTTACATGCACAAAGGAGTGCAGTTAGAACTGAAACGGTTCTCTGGAGAAATCTTTGAAATATTTGACCAGTCTGAGTCCTAACTGCAGTAAAAATTCATGGGCATGCTTGTATTTAACATTTTAACACAAGTTAACAACATTTTGGTAAACACATCTTAGGTGGGAGGGAAGGCGGTGGTGAGAAAGAGGCAAGGGCAGAATCTGGGGTATGTGTGGGGCTTGGAAGCCAGGCTGCCAACAGTCCTTGCAGCATGCTGTGCCGTGGGAGTCCCATGGGCTTCCAGCTAACAGCCATGCTGACCATTGGGAATGAGATGCCTCTCAGCCCCGAGGCCGTTCTTTAAACAATCCATCTCTTTGCCTTTGGTACCCTCTTCCTCTTCCTCCTCCTCTTCCTCTTCCTCTTCATAATCCTCGTCATCGCTTCGCACGTCCTGGATGTTCTAGACAAAGGAAAGAATTGGCTGAGTGACAATCTTCCAGGAAGAGTCTTGAGTAAATCTGCCAACAGCCAGTTTCAAGTATGGCTCCCTTTAAGGAAAACCCAATATCCAAATAACTAAACATTCACCAACATTGACTATATCATGGATCATAAAGCAAACCTTAACAAACCTAAATAATTGACATTACGCAAAGCATATTTCTAGATCATAATGGAATTAAGCTAGAAACTCATATCAAAAAGATAATAGGGAAATTTCAAAACACTTGGAAATTAAATAAGACCCTTCTAAACAATCACTGGGTCAAAGAGTAAGATTCAAAGAATATTAGAAAATATTTTAAACTAAATGAAAATTAAAATACAACATATCAAAATTTGTTCAATGCAGCTAAAATAATGCTTAAAAGGAAATACATAGCATTAAATGTTCATATTCAATAAGAAAAAAAGGTCTCAAACAATTTGAGCTTCAACTTTAAGAATCTAGAGGCCGGGCGCGGTGGCTCAAGCCTGTAATCCCAGCACTTTGGGAGGCCGAGACGGGCGGATCACGAGGTCAGGAGATCGAGACCATCCCGGCTAACACGGTGAAACCCCGTCTCTACTAAAAATACAAAAACTAGCTGGGCGAGGTGGCGGGCGCCTGTAGTCCCAGCTACTCGGGAGGCTGAGGCAGGAGAATGGTGTAAACCCGGGAGGCGGAGCTTGCAGTGAGCTGAGAGCCGGCCACTGCACTCCAGTCCGGGTGACAGAGCGAGACTCCGCCTCAAAAAAAAAAAAAAAAAAAAAAAAAAAAAAAAAAAGAATCTAGAAAAAAAGAAGAGCCAAATAAACCCAAAGCAAGCAAAAGGAAGGAAATAATTAGGGCAAAACAATTAATGAAACTGAAAACAGAAAAAACAATAGAGAAAACCAATAAACCCAAAAGCCAATTCTTTGAAAAGATCTATAGCACTAATAACTCACTAGCAAGATTGATAAAGAGAAAAAGAGGGAAAGCACAAATTAGCAGTAAAGAAAAAGAAGACAAGACTATAGATACTGCAGACAATAGAAGAATAACAACAGAATGCTATGAACAACTCTATGCATATACATTTGACAACTTAGATAAAATGGGCCAATTTCTCAAAAACTACAAACTACTAAAACTTGCCCCAGCTGAAATAGGTAACCTGGATAGTCATATAACTATGAAGGACATTTAATTTGTAATCAAAAACCTTCTGAAAAATAGCAGCATTAGGTCCAAATGTTTACATTGATAAATTCTATGAAACTCACAAAGGAGAAATAACACAAAATATCCACAATCACTTCCAGAAAATAGAAGAGGAGGGAACATGTCTCACTTTATTTTATGAGGCCAGAATTACCCCGTGCAAAGTTTTTGCAGAAGTGATTAAGATCCTTGAGATAAGAATAGTATCCTAGATTATGTAAGTGGGCCCTCTATGGCATCACAAGTGGTCCTTATAAAAACTGAGGCAGAGGAAGGGCCAACACACAGAAGAGAGGCAATATGAAGACAGAGAAGAGACTGGGATGATGCAGTTACAAGCCAAGAAATGCTGGCAGCCACCAGAAGTTAGAAGCAGTTAGAAGCAGCAAAAAACAGATGCTCCCTTAGTGCCTCCAAAGAGAACATGACCCTGCTAAGTGACATCTTTATGGACTTCTGACCTCTTGAACTGTGAGAGAATACATTTCTGTTATTTTGAGCACCAAATTTGTAGAAATTTGTTACAGTCACCATAGAAATTAATACAACTAGCAGTGGCCAATTAAAAATTGAAATTTAAAAATCTGTGCCATTCATAATAGTTTGAAAAATCAAATATCTAGGTATACACCTAACAAAGCATGGATAGGATCTGTATTTAAAACCTACAAAATTCAGAGAGAAGTCCGAAATTCTTTGAAAGAAATCAAAGAAGATCTAAATAGTTGGAGAGACATACTATGTTCATGAATTGGAAGACTGAACATAGTAAAAGTATTAATTATCCCTATATTATCCTATATAGTCCACACAATACGAATCAATGTCCCAGCAGACTTTTCTATAGATGCAGACAATGTAATTCTAAACTTTCTGTGGAGAGGCAAAGGAACTCGAATAGCTAAAGCAAATCTGAAAAACATAATAAAATGGGAGGACTTACACTGCCAAATTAAGACTTATATAAAGTTACAGTAATCCACACAGGGTAGTATTTGCAAAGGAATAGGAACAGAATGGAGGCTCTAGAAACAGATCCACACAAATATGGCTGATTGAATTTTTACAAAGGTTCAAAGCAATTCAGTGGAGAAAGAACAGTCTTTTCAACAAATGGTCAGAGCAACCAGACATCTGTAAGCAAAGAAGTAAACTTTGACTAAAATGTCATACATTGCATAAAAGCTAGCTTAAAATGGGTCATGGATCTAAATGTAAAATATAAAACTATAAAACTTTTAGAAGAAAACCCATGACCTTGATCTGGGCAACGAGTTCTTAAACATGGCACAAAAAACATGAAAGAAAAAAACTGGCAAACTGGACTTCATCAAAATTAAAAACTTTTGCTCTAAGACAGACACTAATCAGAGAATGAAAAGATAAGCTGCAAACTGGGAGAAAATATTTGCAAATCACATATCCAATTTGTATGCATAATAAAGAACTCTCAAAACTCAATGGTAAAAAAAAAAAAAAACCCTAATTTAAAAAATGGGCAAAAGACATACAAAGAGACACTTTATCAAAGAGGACACAGGATGACAAATAAGCATATGAAAGGATGTTCAACATCATTAGTCATTAGGAAAATGCAAATGGAAACCATGATGATGTACAACTACAAACCCATTAGAATAGCAAAAGTTAAAATGACTGGCAATACCAAGTGCTGACAAGGACGCAAAACAATTGGAACACCTACACAATGAAATTACTAACAATAAACTACTACTAACAATAAAAAGGAACAAACTATTGACATTTATAAGAAGTTGGATGAATCCTAAAGATATTATACTGAGTAAAAAAATGTTAGTTTAAAAATATGATCTATTATATGGCACATGAATATCATTTTCATGACATTCTCAAAAAGATAAAACTATAGGGATAGATAACAGATAAGTGGTTGCCAGGAACTGGGTTAGAGGGAAGAGTTATTTGGGGTGATGAAATGATGCTCTGTATCTTGATTATGGGGATGGTTGCACAAATATATGCACATGTTAAAATTCACAAAACTCTACATCAACAGAAAAATGTCCATTTTCCTGATAATAATTTTAAAAATAAAATTTATAAGGATTTCTTTTTAGGAAGAAAATACTGTGGGTTTTCCCACTAACATTTGCAAAGTGAAGTACTACTCAAGTGGGCATTTTGGTTGTCAGGATATTTTTATTACTTGTAATTAGAATGTTTTCTATTTTCTTCACGCAAGAACTCCTTCAAGCACAGTTACTCATTATGAGTTATATGTTTCCCTCCTCTTCTCTCATGGTGTCTCAAAGTAATTCTGCAGAGAAATCTAGAAAAATAACATCGCCCCAAGGAAAGGAGATGGCGGTGCCATAGATCCGCCCTCATTGTGGAAGATAAAGGATGATATGAATTATTAAAACAAGTAAGATAACTCAAGCTCTGTACATGTTCAGTGATAGACATGACCCCGGGATCACCCTCTAGGCCAGTTCACAAATGTCTCTATTAAACCCAGCTTAGAAAAGAAAAAAAAATATGGAAGATGAAGACTGTTTCTTCTCACATAATTTTTCAAGATGACATCCATAACTGTACAACTGATATTTTTTCCTTTTGTGACCTGCAGACGAAAACTGACTACCTCCCAAGAGTCTCAGCATATATGTAACCAAATACCTCCTCTGTGTGTAATCTGAACATGGCTTTTGAAAACCCAATGTGCACACATTATACTGGCTTAATCACAGAAATGCAATTTCATGGGGCTCTTCTCTGTATGTTTGGTGCTTTTCCACAACACCACAGAAAGGGTGTCAAAATAAACAAGCCTCCCTGTAAACACTGAAGAATAAACTTGGCATCTCCTTAGTTAAGATGCATCAGAGAAAGGCAACCTTTCTCTGATATGCTGGGAGCCGGGATCAAAAGCACTTCCTCCTACAGATGAAGCCTTTCAGGAAAGAGCCATGCTTAGCTGATGCTTGCTTACATAGTCACTGCCTCTTCCTTTCTCAAAAGATTTCTGTAGAGAACAAGGGTATATTAGTCTGTTTTCATGCTGCTGATAAAGACATACCCGAGACTGGGAAGAAAAGACTCCATCCACACTGGTTAGGAGGCCTCACAATCATGGCAGAAGGCAAGGAGGAGCAAGTCTTGTGCAGGGGAGCTCCTCTTTTTAACACCATCAGATCTTGTGAGACTTGTTCACTATTGCGAGAACAGCATGGGAAAGACCCACTCCCATGATTCAATTACCTCCCACTGGGTCCCTCCCATGATACATGAGAATTGTGGGAGTTACAATTCAAGATGAGTTTTGGGTGGGGACACAGCCAAACCATATCAGAGGGGAAACTCAAATCAGAATAAAGAACCTAATTTCTCTCCAGAATGGCATACCAGCATCTACCCACCATCTCTGCAGGGCTTAAAGAGCTGTGTTAGCTAAGAAAGACACCAGTCCTTGAGGGTGCCGCCCCATCTGCTCCCAACCACACACCCTCCAGCCATTTGCCTTTAACAAGAGATCCCAACTGTATAGGGCCTGTTGGAACTTTATAGCATCTTGGCAGTCACAAAGGTTAGAGAATACTACTGACGTTTAGGGAGCAAAGGCTAGGGATGCTGGCAGTCCTGCAATGTGCTGACATTCACATGTCCCATCAGATATGCATGTAGGTGAAAACCCTGTCTGTAACTATCCAAGCCTAGAATCTGACTCCTTTGTACATTCAAGCACAATAATTTTTTGGATGGTTTTAATATATTCTGAATTTTCCAGGATTGCAACTATGTATATAAGTCAAAGTAAGACTATACAATTTGCCCTCCATATCCATGGGTTCCACATTTGTCAAAAATATTCAGGAAAAAAAAAAAGAATGGTTGTCTCAGTCCTGGACATTTACAGATTTTTGTCATTCCCTAAAAAATGTAGTACAACAACTATTTACACAGCATTTACATGGTATTAGGTATCGTAAGTAATCTAGAGAAGTATACAGGAGGCTGTGTGTAGGTTACATGCAAATGCGACACCATTTATTTATTTATTTATTTTTAATTAATTTATTTATTTTGAGATGGAGTTTTGTTCTTGTTGCCCAGGCTGAAATGCAATGGTGCAATCTTGGCTCACTACAACCTCTGTCTCCCAGGTTCAAGTGATTCTCCTGCCTCAGCCTCCTGAGTAGCTGGGATTACAGGTGGCCACCATCGTGCCCATCTAATGTTTGTATTTTTAGTAGAGATGGGGTTTCACTATGTTGGCCAGGCTGGTCTTGAACTCCTGACCTCAAGTGATCCACCCACCTTGGCCTCCCAAAGTGCTGGTATTACAGGTGTGAGCCACCACACCCGGCCAATTTTATATGAGGCACTTGAGAATCCTCAGACTTTGGTATGTGTGGGTAGTCCTGGAACCAATCCCCAATTGATCCCCAATGGATCCAATTTGTATGCATAATAAAGAACTCTCAAAACTCAATGGTAAAAAAAAAAAAACAACCCTAATTTTAAAAATGGGCAAAAGACATACAAAGAGACACTTTATCAAAGAGGACACAGGATGACAAATAAGCATATGAAAGGATGTTCAACACCATTAGTCATTAGGAAAATGCAAATGGAAACCATGATGACGTACAACTACAAACCCATTAGAATAGCAAAAGTTAAAATGACTGGCAATACCAAGTGCTGACAAGGACGCAAAACAATTGGAACACCTACACAATGAAATTACTAACAATAAACTACTACTAACAATAAAAAGGAACAAACTATTGACATTTATAAGAAGTTGGATGAATCCTAAAGATATCATGCTGAGTAAAAAAATGTTAGTTTAAAAATATGATCTATTATATGGCACATGAATATCATTTTCATGACATTCTCAAAAAGATAAAACTATAGGGATGCATATGTACTTTTCCGTTTGGAAACTCACAATTCCAGAACACCACGTCACTGACAGCAATGCCACTGATGACATTTGAATCACCCGTATAACACAGCTGTATCAGTCTGCATTTGTAGCTATCCATTCTTGGTGGTTCTGCATACACGCAAGCACAGCACTGGCCAACTTCATGACATTTTCTAGCATAGTTATGCACACATTTCACACATGAAATGCATATTTTATCAGAAATATCTTTCATCTTATCTCTTTTAAAAACAGTTGTGGAATTATATTGTTTTTTGAAATTATAATTATAGGTAAATTATATAACCTAGGAATTTAGTTTCAGGCCAGTGAAGGAATGTGGCTCCGATAGGATTGACAACTACTACTTTAGATGATGAATCAAGCTCAGAAAGGATCCCTCTGGATTTCCTTGTGGTAAGAGTTTGTTAGATGGATGAATAGGATGGGTGCATGTCATGCAAGCTTGAATGATATAAATTGGAAATCAATAAAATCTCACTTTATATTCAATTTTACCTTGTACAGTCCATCTTTCATATAGCAGTAATAGCAATGACACTTAAAAGGCTTACCATGTGGCAGACTTGGGACTAAACAATTACATGAACAACATTTCCTCCTCACTGCCACAGGACATAGCAGCTGTTCTCTTTAAAAGAGAGGAAACTGAGGCTCAGGAGGGTTAAATAAATTTTACAACACCACACAGCTATGAGAGGCACACAGGATGAAAAGCCAGACTCTAAGCTTACACACCTTGAACAGCAGTGCTCTACAGACCCTTGCTGGAGTAGGCTGCATAAATACTTGATGAGGCAGGACACCCAGGAGACTTGCAACCCAGTTCTATTTGAGGTTGGCTCTTTGTATAAGAAAATGCCTTCTCCCCTCCTTCTGAGCCAAGTGCCCCCTGTCTCGCTACACCTTCCATCCCTATTCTGACCTTCCCTCAGGTGTCATCAGTTCTGGCCTTTAGGTATAAATTTGAAATAATAAAAAGTAATCCTAATAAATGATTATTTCCTAGGTGAGACAAACACTGACAAGTTCTATATTCTATTTCATTTTTAAAAATGACGGTCTAGATCTATGAGATGGATTTGGCAACCTATTAATGACTTGCAACCTACAGTTTGAAAAACACTGGCTAAGGTATGCTAGAAAAATGAGGTTTTTCTAATCAGCTGAAATCAAAAAAACTTTTAAAAAGGTGCAGCCCAGCACCCATATTCTGAGAAAAACCACATCACAAGTGCAGATTTTTTTCCAGTAAGTAAAACACTTCATAGAAATTAGAAACAAAATCAAGTATGCTCTAGGGGGAACAAGGGATCTACATACTCACTAGAGGTCAAGCCATGGTGTTTTCTGAAACTCTGCCTGTCTGCTTTGACTTAGTGCCAAGACTTTGCTTGCAAAACCAGTGTGAGTCCGTTTCTTTGAATCTACTGGTCTCTTACTGTGTTGCCCTTCCCACTTGCTCTCCACACACCAACAACCTGTAGGTTTTGTTACTGAGCTACTGGAACTTTTTTTAGGCAAATTGTTGGCCCTGACCCCTCTACAAATCATTAAAAGGCCAACAAAACACATGCTTAAAGAAAGATCCAAAACCCTCTTTGAAGAGTGGAGGAGTGGACCTGGGTGTCAGCAGCCACAGGACTGTAGTGATTTTGTGCCCTGGCCAGAGCATGCTGTGGCACACACGCTTGTCATCTGCCAAATTGACTCCCCCTTGGGAAAGTTTTACTATAGCAGCCGCCATTACAGAGCATATTACTGTTCTGATAACTTTCAATAACTTTCTTTTTAGACCTAGCAAAGGTATCTAATATTACACTGAACTTTCTCCAAAAACGACCTGGGTGGTCTAGAGTAAGTTATTAGCAATATTATTCATTCCACATTGGAAGTGGATGGCCATGATTTTTGCAAGGTCTTTTAGAAGTTTCTGCCCCCAACAACTCCCTTTGGTTACACAAAACAACAGTGAAAAGAATGAGAGACAAGTTTCTAGCTTGATAGAGACCCTGTTACTTGTCCTAACAGGAGCTTTGGAGCCCTCACATCACTTACCAGGACCAGTATTTGCAAATATTATCAACTTGGCTCTCCAGCAGGCACAGGAGGCCTGCATTCGGTGGGTGTGATTGAAATCACAGTCACTACAAAGGGAGACTTCATTTAGTTTGAGAACATACGATACGCTAGGAGAAACTGAAAACCCTGAAATTAGGACCAAAATGACCTTCCCCTGATTAAAGTTGGATCAAAGTCAAAGTTTTCCTTTGAAGGGTGTGTTCTAGGAGCACAGGCATAGAGACGAACTGCCTTACATTGCAAGACTCACTCATTCAGAGCACTGGAGTGTCCCTAAAGCAATAGGTATACTTCCAACTTCTGCTTATCCTTTTCTTTCAAGGGGCTTAGGAAAACTGATTGAACCTGTCATATCACATGGTAATTAACTTTGGCTGGTATCAAATTTTTTAGACATAGAATACCGTCACAAGATAACAGCCCTGACTTCCCACAGTCTAGAAGTGCAAAGCATTGTCTAAAGTCCTTTTTAAATTTTTGTTGCAAAATGCACATGAGATTTACTATGTTAACCATCTTTAAGTGTGTTCAGTGGGATTAAATACATTCATAATGCTGTGTAATCACCACCGCTATCCATTCCCAGAACTCTTTTCATCTTGTGAAACAGAAACTCTGTACCCTTTAACAATAACTCCACCATTTCTCCCCTTTCCCCAGCCTCTGGCAACCACCATTCCACTTTCTGTCTCTATGACTTTGTCAGTTCTAAGTGCCTCATATAAGTGGAATCATACAGTATATGCCTTTTTGTAATTTGCTTATTTCACTTTGCATAAAGCCCTCAAGGTTCATTCATGTTGTAGAATGTGTCCAAATTTCCTTCCTTTTGTTTTTTTTTCTTTTGAGACAGAGTTTCGCTCTTGTTGCCCAGGCTGGAGTGCAGAGGCACGATTTTAGCTCACTACAACTTCGCCTCCCTGGTTCAAGTGATTCTCCTGCCTCAGCCTCCCAAGTAGCTGGGGTTACAGGCACCCACCACCAAGCCTGGCTAATTTTTGTATATTTAGTAGAGATGGGTTTCACCATGTTGACTAGGCTGGTCTTGAACTCCTGACCTCAGGTGGGCCACCTGCCTCGGCCTCCCAAAGTGTTGAGATTACAGATGTGAGCCACTGCACCTGGCCAAACTTCCTTCCTTTTAAAGGCTGAATAATATTCCATGGTGTGCATATATCACATAGTGTTTATCCAATCATCTCTCAATGGTCGCTGGATTGCTTCTATGTTTTAGCTATTGTGAATAATGCTGCTATGAACAGGAGTGTGCATAAATATCTGTGTCCCTGCTTTCAATTCTTTTAGACATATATGCAGAAGTGGAATTGCTGGATCATATGGTTAAGCCTATGTTTAATATTTTTGTGGAACCACCATACTGTTTTCCACAGTGACTGTATCATTCAACAGTTCCATCAACACTTCCTATTTTCTGGGTTTTTTTTTTTTTTTAATAGTGGCCCTCCTAATGGCTGTGAGTGGCATCTCATTATAGTTTTGATTTGCATTTCCCTAATAATTAGTTATGATAAGCATCTTTTCGTGTGCTTATTGGCCATTCATATATCTTCTTCAGAGAAAGGTCTATTCAAGTCCTGTGCCCAATTTTGAACCCAGGTCACTTGGAGTTTTGTTGCTGCTGAGTTTTAGGAGTTCTCAATATGTTCAGTTTATGAATCCTTCATCAGATATATGATTTGCAAATATTTTCTCTCATTTTGTGGGTTACCTTTAACTCTGTTGATGATGTCTTTTGATGCCCCAAAGTTTTAAATTTTCATGAAGTCAAATTTGCCCATTTTTTCTTTTGTTGTCTGTGCCTTTAGTGTCATATCCAAAAAATTATTTGCCCTACGTTTTCTTCTATAGTTTTAGGTCTTACATTTAGGTCTTTGTGTGAATTCAAGTTAATTTTTGTGTATGGTGTTAGGTAAGGTTCCAACTTCATTCTTTTGCATGTGGATATTCAGTTTTCCCAGCACCATTTGTCAAAAAGACTCCCCATTGAATGGTATTGGCACCCTTATCAAAAATTATTTGACCATATACATGTAAAGGTTTATTTCTCTATTCTATACCATGGTCTTTATGTTTGTCTTTATGCTGGTACCACACTGTCTCGATTACTGCAGATGTGTAGTAAGTGTGGAAATCTGGAAGTTTGAGTACTCCAGCTTTGTTCTTTTTCAAATTTATAAGGGGTGCCCTAAAGTCTTTTAAGTCCTGTGAAGTTTGAATCCACATTACTTAAAACACAACCTTAAGATCAGTTTAGTCATGGTACCCTCACTTATAGAAGAAAAATAGAGCCAATTTTTTTGACTGTTCCATGTATACAGACTACTTCTTTTTGAATTTCAGAGCCAGACACAAAAGTTGCTTTTTATACTCTCCCAACAAACCAGTGTAAAATAGAATATGTTCTATTTTTCATTAATCATTTTTTGCTACTCTCAATGAATCTCATTCCTTAAGAAACGATTTCATTTTGTAAAAACCTGTCACTTTTAAAATGAGCTTTTAAGAGAAAAATCAAGTTTTCGTGCTAGACAGACCCTGGAGAGTATCTGGTCTGACATTCATTTTTCAGATGAGATAAAAGCTACAGGGCTCCGTCCCACCCAGTAGAGTGATCAGCTTAGTGGCAGCAGAGCTCAGATTATACCATGTGACTTTTGATAAAAATACATGGATTTTTTTCATACTCTCCATATGACCTAAAATAAATTAAAAATGTGCCAGACTGTGTGGTGATCAACAAATTGTGATGGATGCAGAAAATGATTTGATTATATCAATATAATTTGCATTGGGGATTAAAACTGTTTAACATATTCTCCAAATTGCTACATTTTACATCCTTTAAAAATAGCTTTAGGTTCACAGCTTGAAAGTCCCACAACTCTAACCAGGCAAAGGTTTGCAAAAACATTTTGAAAATAAAAATGCACTGGGATTTTAGGTAAAGCAACATTCCAGAAAAAATCATGGCAAGACAGAGGACTAATTTTTGTATTAAAATTGTTTATTTGCATTAAACAACTTTTATTAAAATTGTATTAAATTTTATTAAAATTTGTACTAAAATTGAAATGCTGAAGTTTGTTTCAAATCTTAATATTCAAGATACACAAAGAACTCAAATAACTCATATGCACCATTAAGAAGGAAGAAACCCAATGTGATAGGAAAGCAGGCAAAGGGCATGAACAGGCAATTTACAAAAAAGTCAACAGAACTGACTACTGTACTATACTATACTATACTATACTATACTATACTAGATGCTAAATCTTAGTAATCAGTAAAATGCAAATTCAAATAATAAGATAAAATCTCATGTCCATTAAACTAGTAAATACTGAATAGTCTGATAATACTGTAACAAAAGTTGTTGAGCATGTGGGGAAAAAGAAACACTCATACATTTGGCTAGAAAAGTAGGTTGGCAGCATCTAGCAAATTTAGCCTAACCACCAACCCCACAGAAATACAAGATAAAAAAACCCTCAGAGACTGTTATAAACACCTCTATGAACATAAACTAGAAAACCTGGAAGAAATGGACACATTCCTGGAAACATATAACCTCCCAAAATTGAATCGGGAATAAATTGAAATCATAAATAGACCAATAACGAGTTCTGAAATTGAAATAGTAATAAAATACCTGCCAACCAGAAAAATTCCTGGAACAGATGGATTCACAGCCAAATTCTACCAGAAGTACTAAGAAGAGCTGGTACCAATCCTTCTGAAACTATTCCAAAAAATCAAGGAGGAGGGACTTCTCCCAAACTCATTCTATGATGCCAGCATCATTCTGACACCAAAACCTGACAGACACCAGAGAATCAGAGAGCCAAATTGTGAATGAACTCTCATTCATAATTGCTAGAAAGAGAATAAAATACCTAGGAACACAGCTAACAAGGGAGGTGAAGACCCTCTTCAAGGAGAACTACAAACCACTCCTCAAGGAAATAAGAGAGAACACAAATAAATGGAAAAACATTCCATGTTCATAGGTAGGAAGAATCAATATCATGAAAATAGTCATACTGCCCAAAGTAATTTATAGATTCAATGCTATTCCCACTAAACTACCATTGACATTCTTCACAGAATTAGAAAAATCTACTTTAAATTTCATGTGGAACCAAAAAAGAGCCTGTATTGCCAAGACAATCCTAAGCAAAAAGAACAAAGCTGGAGGCATCGTGCTACCTGACTGCAAATTATACTACAAGGCTACAGTAATCAAAACAGCATGGTACTGGTACCAAAACAGACATATAGACCAATGGAACAGAACAGAGACCTCAGAAATAATACCACACATCTACAACCATCTGATCTTTGACAAACAAAACAAAAACAAGCAGTGGGGAAAGGATTCACTATTTAATAAATGATACTGGGAAAACTGGCCAGCCATATGCAGAAAACTGAAACTGGACCCCTTCTTTATACCTTATACAAAAATTAACTCAAGATGGATTAAAGCCTTAAATGTAAAATCCAAAATGACAAAAAAAAAAAAAAAAAAAAAAAAAACCCTGGAAGAAAACCTGGCCAATACCATTCAGGACATAGGCATGGGCAAAGGCTTCATGACGAAAATGCCAAAAGCAATTGCAACAAAAGCCAAAATTGACAAATGGGATCTAATTAAACTAAAGAGCTTCTGCGGAGCAAAAGAAACTATCGTGAGAGTTAACAGGCAACATACAGAATGGGAGAAAATTTTTGCAATCTACCCATCTGACAAAGGGCTAATATCCAGAATCTACAATGAACTTAAATGAATTTACAAGAAAAAAACAAAAAGTGGGTGAAGGATATGAACAGACACTTCTCAAAAGAAGACATTTATGCATCCAACAAACATATGAGAAAAAGCTCAACATCACTGATCATTAGAGAACTGCAAATCAAAACCACAATGAGATACCATCTCACACCAGTCAGAATGGTGATTATTAAAAAGTCAAGAAGCAATAGATGCTGGTGAGGCTGTGGAGAAACAGGAATGCTTTTATACTGTTGGTGGGAATGCAAATTAGTTCAACCATTGTGGGAAACAGTGCGGCAATTCCTCAAGGATCTAGAACCAGAAATACCATTTGACCCACCAATCCCATTACTGGGTATATGCCCAAAGGAATATAAATCATTCTACTATAAAGACACATGCACATGTATGTTTATTGTGGCACTCTTCACAATAGCAAAGACTTGGAACCAACCCAAATGCCCATCAATGATAGACTAGATAAAGAAAATGTGGTACATATACACCATGGAATACTATGCAGTTATAAAAAGGAATGAGACCATGTCCTTTGCAGGGACATGGATGAAGCTGGAAGCCATCATCCTCAGCAAACTAACACAGGAACAGAAAACCAAACACTGCATAAGTGAGAGTTGAACAATGAGAACACATGGACATAGGGAGGTGAAAAACACACACCAGGGCCTGTCAGGGAGCAGAGGGTAAGGGGAGAGAGCATTAGGACAAATACCTAAAGTATGTGGGGCTTAAAACTTAGATAATGTGTTGATAGGTGTAGCAAACCACCATGGCACACATATACCTATGTAACAAACTTACACGTTCTGCATTTGTATCCTGCAACTTAAAGTAAAACAAACAAACAAACAAAACAAAACCACTGGAAAAAAATCAGAGATGACAAAAACAAATGGAAAAACATTCCAAACTCATGGATAGGAAAAATCAATATTGTTAAAATGGCCATACTACCCAAAGCAACTTACAGATTCAATACCATTCTTATCAAACTACCAATGTAATTTTTCATGGAATTAGAAAAATGTATTATAAAATTAATACAGAACCAAAAAAGAGCCCAAATAGCCAAAGCAATCCTAAGCAAAATGAACAAAGCCAGAGGCTTCACACTTCCAGAGCTCAAACTATACTATGAGGCTACAGAACCAAAATAGAATGGTACTGGTACAAAAACAGACACATAGACCAATGGAATAGATTAAAGAACCAGAAATAAAGCTGCAGACTCACAACCATCTGATCTTTGACAAAGTTGACAAAAGCAAGCGCTGAGGAAAAGACTCCCTAGTCAATAAATAGTGCTGGGATAGCTGGCAATCTACAGAATGGGAGAAAATATTTGCAAATTGTGTGTATTTGTCCGTTTTTACACTGCTATAACGACACTACCTGAGACTGGGTAATTTGTAAAGGAAAGAGGTTTAATTGACTCACAGTTCCATATGGCTGGGGAGGCCTCAGGAAACTTACAATCATGGCATAAGGGGAAGCAAGGACCTTCTTCACATGGCAGCAGGAGAAGAGTGAGCAATGAAGGGGGAAGAGCCCCTTATAAAACCATCAGATCTCATGAGAACTCACTATCATGAGAACAGCATAGGGGAAACTGCTCCCATGGTCCAATCACTTCCCACCTGGTCCCTCCCTCAACACATGGGGATTATGGGCATTACAATTTGAGATGAGATTTGAGTGAGGACACAGAGCCAAGATGAATCTAAAAAGGGTCTAATATCCAAAATCTATACAGATTCTACAAATCAACAAGCAAAAACAAACAACCACATTAAAAAACAGCAAAAGACATGAACAGATATTTCTCAAAAGAAAACATACATGCAGTCAACAAGCATACGAAAAAATATTCAACATCACTAATAATTAGAGAAATGCAAATCAAAACTGCAAAGATATATCATCTCACACCAGTCAGAATGGCTATTAATAAAAAGAAAATAACAGATATTGGCAATGTTATGGAGAAAAAGTAATGCTTATAAACTGCTGGTGGGAATGTGAATTAGTTTGGCCACCGTGGAAACCATTTTGGAGATTTCTCAAAGAACTTAAAACAGAACTTCCATTCAACCCAGCAATCCTATAACTGGGTATATACCCAAAGAAATATAAATTGTTCTACCAAAAAGACATATGTACTCATATGTTCATCATAGCACTATTCACAATAGCAAAAACATGGAATCAACCTAGGTGCCCATCAGTAGTGGACTGGATAAGGGAAATGTGGTACATATACACCATGAAATGCTATACAGCTATAAAAAAGAACAAAATCATGTCCTTTGGAACAACATGGATGCAGCTGGAGGCCATTATCCTAAGTAAATTAATGCAGGAGCAGAAAACCAAGCACTGCATGTTCTCACAAGTGGGAGCTAAACATTGAGTTCACATGGACACAAAAAGGGGTACAACAGACACTAGGGCCTACTTGAGGGTGGAGGGTAGGGGGAAGGTGAGGGTCAAAAAACTACCTATCAGGTACTATGCTCACTACCTGAGTGACAAAATCATTTGTACACCAAACCCCAGCAACATGCAATTTACCCAAGTAACAAACCTGTACATGTACACCCTGAACCTAAAACAAAAGTTGAAAAAGAGCTCCTCTTCCCCCTACTCTAGCCATGTAAGATGTGCCTGCTTCCTCTTCGCCTTCCATCATGACTGAAAGTTTCCTGAGGTCTCCCCCACCACGTTACCTGTACAGCCTGCAGAACCATGAGTCAATTAAATTTTTTTTCTACATAAATTACACAGTCTCAGATATTTCTCTCTGTTTTTTTTTCTTTTGGGATGGAGTTTTGCTCTTGTTGCCCAGGCTGGAGTGCAATGGCATGATCTTAGCTCACCACAACCTCTGCCTCCTGGGTTCAAGTGATTGTTCTGCCTCAGCCTCCAGAGTTGCTGGGATTACAGGTATGTGCCACCATGCCCACCTAATTTTGTATTTTAAGTGGAGATGGGGTTTCTCCAACGTTGGTCAGGCTGGTCTCAAACGCCTGACCTCAGGTGATCTGTTGGCCTTGGCCTCCCAAAGTGCTGGGATTACAGGTATGAGCCACCATGCCTGGCCAGATATTTCTTTATAGCAGTGCTAGAACTGACTAACACAGAAACTTGGTACTAGCAGTGGGGCATTACTATAAAGATACCTGAAAATGTGAAAGCAGCTTTGAAAGTGGGTAATGGGAAGAGGTTGGAACAGTTTAAAGGGCTCAGAAAATGACAGAAAAGTGAGGGAAAGTTTAGAATTTCCTAGAGACTTGTTGAATGGTTGTGACCAAAATGCTGATAGTGATAGGGACAGTGATGTTCAAGCCGAGGAGGTCTCAGATGGAGATGAGGAACTTACTGGGAACTGGAGTAAAGGTCACTCTTTCCTTGTTTTAGCAAAGAGACTGGCTGGCATTATGCCCCTGCTCTGGGGATCTGTGGAATTTTGAACTTGAGTGAGATGATTTAGGGTATCTGGTAGAAGAAATTTTTAAGCAGCAAGTGTTCACGATGTGACCTGGCTGCTTCTAACAGCATATGCTCATCTGCATGAACAAAGAGATGTTCTGAAACTGGAGTTTATATTTAGAAGGGGAGCAGAGCATAAAAGTTTAGAAAATTTGCAGCCTGACCATGTAGTAGAAAAGAAAATCCATTTTCTTGGGAGGAATTCAAGTTGGCTGCAGACATTTGCATAAAGAGGAGCTGAATGTTAATAGCCAAGACAATGGAGAAAAATGCCTCGAAGGCATATTCCCAGCTGCTTTAGCTCCAGCCAAGGCCAAAAGGACCCCAGATATGTCTCAGGCCAGTGTTCCAGAGGGTGCAGGCCAAAAGCCTTGGCAGCTTCCACATAGTGTTAAGCCTGTGGGTGCACAGAGGGCAAGAGCTGAGGCTTGGGAACCTCCACCTAGATTTCAGAGGATGTATGGAAATGCCTAGACAGCCAGGCAGAAATCTGCTGCAGGGGTGGAGCACTCATGAAGAACTTCCACTAAGGCAGTAAAGAGGGGAAACATAGGGCTGGAGCCCCCACACAGAGTTCCTACTGGGGCACTGCTGAGTGGAGCTGTGAGAAAAGGCCCACCATCCCCCAGACCCCAAAATGGTAGATTTATTGACAGCTTGCACTATGCACGTGGAAAAGCCATACACACTCAATACCAGCTCTTGAGAGCAGCTGCTGGTGCTATATCCTGCAGAGCCACAGGGCCGGAGCTGCCCAAGGCCTTAGGAGCCCACCCCTTGCATCAGTGTTGCCTGAATGTAAGACATGGAGTCAAAGCAGATTATTTTGGAGCTATAAGATTTAACGACTCCCCTGCTGGGTTTCAGACTTCCATGGGGCCTGTAGCCCCTTTTCTTTTGACTTATTTCTCCCTTTTGGAAAGGGAGTATTTACCCAGTACCTATATTCTCATTGTATCTTGGAACTAACTCATTGCTGTTTTATTTTACAGGCTCATAGGCAGAAGAGACTAGCTTGTTTCTGATGAGACTTTGGACTTTGGACTTTTGAGTTAATGCTAAAATGAGTTAAGACTTTGAGGGACTTTTGAGATGGGATAATTGTATTTTGCAATGTGAGAAGGACATGAGATTTGGGAGAGGCCAGGGGAGAATGATATGGTTTGGATTTGTGTCCCCACCCAAATCTCATATTGACCTGTAATTCCCAATGTTGGAGGAGGGGCCTGGTGGAAGGTGACTGGATCAAGGGGGTAGATTTACCCCTTGCTGTTCTTGTGATAGTGAGTTCTCATGAGATCTGGTTGTTTAAAAGTGTGTAGCACCGGCCGGGCGCGGTGGCTCACGCCTGTAATCCTAGCACTTTGGGAGGCCGAGACGGGCGGATCACGAGGTCAGGAGATCGAGACCATCCTGGCTAACACGGTGAAACCCCGTCTCTACTGAAAATACAAAAACTAGCCGGGCGAGGTGGCGGGCGCCTGTAGTCCCAGCTACTTGGGAGGCTGAGGCGGGAGAATGGCGCAAACCCAGGAGGCGGAGCTTGCAGTGAGCTGAGATCCGGCCACTGCACTCCAGTCCGGGCGACAGAGCGAGACTCCGCCTCAAAAAAAAAAAAAAAAAAGTGTGTAGCACCTCCCGCTTCTCTCTCTCTCTTCCTTCTACTCCAGCCACGTAAGAAGTGCCTGCTTTCCCTTTGCCTTCTGCCATGATTGAGAGTTTCCTGAGGCCTGCCTAGCCATGTTACCTATAGAGCCTGCAGAACTGTGAGTCAATTAAATCTATTTTCTTTATTTAAAAAAAAAAGTTGAAAAAGAAAAAAAACTCATTGGCTATACACACACCAAAAATTTCATATTCAGTTAATAAACTAAATGTTGCACAACAAAAACAATTAAAGTGAGTTCCTTTGTGATAGCAAAAAATAAAAAATAAAATAAATTTGACCTCATAATTCCATGTATGGAGAAATTCACACACATGTTCACAAGGAGACATATATCAATATGAATAGTCTTATAATGAGTGAAAAAAGCTGCACATATATATATATAAACTCATATCACTTACATAAAGTTTAAAAATACAGAAAATAATACTCTAATGCCTGTGACTATATCCAGACATAATAAAAATACAGAGGAATGAGAGGAAGGATACCAGCTTCAAGACAGTGGCCATCTCTGCAGGGAAAGAGAGGGAGAGAGAATAAAATGAGTAGCAATGTACTGGAATATACCATCTGTCTTTTCTGGGTTCTCATAGGTGATTTCATTTAGTACATAGTAGGCACTCTGCATATATTTGTTGAGAGAGTGAATGAGTTAATCTAATACCATAGCATTAATTTAATACTGTCTAACTGTAGATGACTTCCAAGTTTATATCCCCAGTATGGGCCTCTTTCAGGCTTCAAATTCAAATACTCAATAGCTAGAAAATCCCTCAGCTGTCTAACAGTCTTTAAACTCTAGTCTCCTCCTCTTACACCACCTTTTTCTCTGGCATAAACTTTCCATAGTTAAGCAAATGGTACTACCACCCACTCAGTTGCTGAAAACAAAATCCTAAACATTATCCCCAATCCCTGCCTTTTATGAGGTACTTCATTTCCAGCCTGTTACACTCAATGGGGTCCTTTGATATGGGTCCCTGTACTCTTCAGCTCTCCAAATGCTGTCTTCAGCAATGTCCAAGCTGTATCAGATCTCTGTGGCCAGGCTCCAGATTCCAGATTCTGAGCTGACAAGAATCTGGAGCCTGGCAGAGCTCACACCTGTGACCTCAGGATAAGGGAGCACAGTAGTCAGCAGAGGGGTGTGTGACACATCGGCTGGCCCTCTGTGACACAGCTGCATATGTTTTGGTCCTGAGAGACCTCTCCTGACATACAGTCCTCTGCAGCAGGCCTTGTGACGACCACTTCAGATAGTTCCTGCTGGACAGCGTTGCATCTCTCAGAGGAGCAAAACTGCTATAGTTGGCAAGAATTCTGAATAAGGATAATTTTAAAAGTATCTCATCTGTGCTTCTCTATGGATACACAAAATATGACTTGTTCTTAGGCAATGCCCATCTATCAGTCTATTTTCAAGTGAATAACATTATCATCTATTGGCCCATAGATGAGTGGCCATTATGTGAGGCTATTCTATACCAGAAATTCCCAACAGATGTGACAGGAAAGCGTTAAAAGTTATGCTGAGACATTAATCCTCTCAGGCCTTGGGGGTAGCAAGGCAGAGCCTGAAGCTACCAGAACTCCAGGTGCCTGGATTCCTCGTACTGTCTTCTCCTGCTTTGAGGTCCACCTCAGTTTACCCTTGCATGCTGCACAAACATCAATCTCTCGAATGCCAAGAAGTGATGAAGAATGGGAAGTACTGCCCCAGACTCTGACTATGAAACCAAATGAAATTTTTCAATAGGTAGAAACTGTGATTCATTTTCTTCTAACAAGTCTTCCTCATAAATATGATTGCTTGAGCTAGAGACAAAAAGTTGTGTAGCTCAAACTCAGATTCTGTGCTTTCTGCCAAGAGACAGGTGAAGGTGGCCACCCCCAGGATGGGAACAGTTTTACTGAGTTATACTCAGCAAGTGAAGAGATCATGTGGTGAGAAAAAGAAGCAATGAGAGAGCCATGTCACTAAGTGAATTAGAATAAATGAAGAACCACTGTTTGGCATAGTCAAGACAGCCTCCCCTGGTGTGTCCTTCCCAGCCTACATGGTACATAACAGTGAAGGAACTGAAGGTTATAGTGCAGACAGTGCTATCAAAGTAAATGTTTTCTCAAACTGGGATTACAACTGACACATTAGCTACAATCTCATTCTCTCCATCCATCAAAACTTTCCAATGCAGTTGCCTTATCTCAAAAGGAAATGGCTGGCAACTGTTTTCTTTCAAAACCATTGTCATTTGAATAATTATAAATGCCAATATTGCCATGTAAAGAAATACTAACCAGCTAATTTTGGAGAGCTTGGTTTCTCAAGGAATCATGTGTTTGGCTGTTCCTGCATAAATCAAACTTTCCTCTGGATGAGAAGACACTGGCAGTGGGAAAGCAATGAATAATTTTGGGAAAAACATCTTGCCACAAAGGGCAATCACCCAAAAGACAGACAGTTCATTCATTCACCCCGAGGTTCACAACCTTGGCACTGTGGATATTTTGGGCCAGGTGATTCAGGGACCTTACTTCCCATTGTGGGACATCTAGCAGTAAGCACCTCCAGTTATCCGTATCATACTAGTGGCACCTCCCACTTGTGACAAACAAAAATGTCTCCACAGATTGTCAAATATCCTTGAAGGCCAAAACTGCTCCAGTTGAGAACCACTGGTTCAAAAAATTCTTCTTGATATCCTGTGCCCTGTGCAAGACATTGGAGATATAATGGTCTGTTCTCAAATAACTTACAATCTATTGAAAGAACTGAATGCTACAGAATCAAACACACAATAAAAAATACATCGTTACAGATTTAATGAGTGTTAGGAAGTAGAGAATACTATGATATTTAAATAGGGGAATTTCACTTAGATGAGGCTGATACCAGGGAGACCTTAAGGAAATGAACTCAAGTTGTAACCTGTAGTTTAACAGGAGTAGCCTGAGAAGAGTGGAATAAACATTTCAAGAAGAAACAACGTGTGCAGAGGCCCTGCGATACGAGAACCTTGCATGCTCGGGGATTAGCAAGGACAGCACAGCTAATGAATGCTGAGAAAGGCAGGGCCTGACCCCAGGTGAGGCCTGGAGTAAGCACAGATCAGATAATGAATTTCACAGGTCATAGTCAGAAATTCAAATTCATTTCTAAACCCAACTAGAAGCCACTTTGTAGCATTGTTTTGGGTGTTCGGAGTATATCAGTGAGCAAACAGTCAAGGTGTTTGTCCTCAGTGAACTTCTGCTCTGGGGGAGCTGGTTGCTATAGCAGTGCTCTCTGCCACTGTGTGGAAATGACTCGAAGGAGCCCAGCTGGCATACTTGGGAGGCCGAGGTCACAGTCCAGGAGGGAAATTCTGGAGGCTTGGGTCATTGGAGTAGCTCTGAGATGTGGAAGGGGTATTACATAAGAAAGAACAGTATCTGTAGACCCACAGGTTTGAAAGGTGCCTTTAAGCATCTTCTAATCCAGTTTCTATTTGATGCTGATAGGCTCTTCACAATAACTGTAGCAGGAGATGCACACTCCTGCCTCTGCCTCTGCAGTAATTCACTACCTGCTTCCTTTCATATTTGGGGCTGATCTCTGCCTCTTTGGAGCTCCCATGCATTCCTCCAAGTTCTACCCCTTTGTACTAGGCAAAAGAAGTCTATGTCCTCCCTTTAAACATTGGTTACTTTTCCAAACATTTAAAGATAATGAACTCCTCTAACAGCTAATATTCTGCCATCCTTCAGTTGATCCTCATATGACACGGCATGGAAAAGCTTCGCCATCCTGTGTTTCTTAAATAAACATATTCCTATCCACAGCCATCACCCCGTATTGTACAATATGTGTAACACAACCAGCATCACTCAATTAATACACAACTTCCCACCACTTTCATCTCCACCCCCAAAAAAGGTGAGCACAATACATTTAAAGTTAAATCTGGATGTCTACACTTTTGGCTTTATTTTTGGTGTAATTTTTTTTGAGAGAGAGATATATATATGCTTATACATAATTAACCTGGCCTTCATCTGTATTCCTCCAAAATGATTGCAAGAATGACCAAAAAAAGGCCAGGCGCAGTGGCTCATGCCTGTAATCCCAGCCCTTTGGGATGCTGAGGCAGGCAGATCACGAGGTCAGGAGATCGAGACCATCTTGGCTAACACGGTGAAATCCCGTCTCTACTAAAAATACAAAAAAATTAGCTGGGCATGGTGGTGGGCACCTGTAGTCCCACCTACTTGGGAGGCTGAGGCAGGAGAATGGTGTGAACTCAGGAGGCGGAACTTGCAGTGAGCCAAGATTGTGCCACTGCACTCCAGCCTGGGTGACAGAGCGAGACTCTGTCTCAAAAAATAAAATAAAATAAAATAAAAGAATGACCAAACAAAAACAAAAACAAAAAACTTGACAGTGAGAAAAAAAATACATTCTAATGCTAATAGGATAAAATGCTCATTTGAACTAAATGAATAATCTTTGTCCACAGTATTTCCATACACCTCTGGGAATGACATCTGTACTACAGCTTCCATAAAAATCATAGTGCTGTGTTTTTGAAGTGCTGTAACTAAATGCTGTGCTTGGGAATCTGTGGCTTTGCAGAAATGTCAAAAGCCCAGAAGATTGTGAATTACTCATAATGTCCCACTGCTTTTTGAATGACTCCATGTCTAAATCTGCAGTTGGCAAAGAAACAAAGAACTATATAATAAGCATTTTATGCTGTTTTGAAAGCAAATTTTTAGCTTTCACTGTATGAAAAAAATACATTCAGTCAGAGTTCAATTTTCTGAAGTACTAGCAAAGTACATTCCTTTTGTTATATTGGTTCTAATTATCCAAGTTGACAAGGTCACAGAAAAAACAATTGAGTTTTTTCCCCTTTTTTCCCGCCTCAAGGCAGTTGCATTAAATTTAAATTGAGTTCTGTGAACTCTGGCTACACATGGCCATTTCCCTTTCAGTTGTCCGGAATATGAATTTTTTAGACCAATGCTTCCCAAACTGTAACGTGCATGCAAATCACCTAGGGTTCTTGGTAAACTACAGATCCTCATGCTAGAGGTCACTGGTGGAGCCTGAGCTATTGTATTTCTAGCAGTCCCTGGACTGTACCTGGGCTGATGGTCAGACCACACTTCGGAGAGCATGGTTGTTAGACCACAAGCCCTCTCTGGATTGCTACTCTCTGTGAAAAGAAAAAGTTGCAGCAGAGGGTTGCCTAAGGGTCTTTCAACTTCTAAAATTCCATGCTTTAAAATAACTTTGACTTCCTTAGTCTCTATATTTCACAAGTAACTTTTCAGTCCAGAAAGGCAACATAAAATTACAAGTATGTCTCAATTTACATAATAAATGGCTCTTTAAAAATAATTTGCCAATCATTTTATAAAATAAATCCTGTTTTTAAATTCTACAGAAAAAAATGTGCTATTTAAAGAATTCCGTTTTTCTGCAAAAGAAAGAATCCCAATGTGCTTATTTTCAAGTCTGAATTTTTATCAGGTTTTTTTTTTCTTTTAGCGCAGAACATCAGTGTAACACAAAAGTCCACTAATTTGGTAATAATTTCAAGATGGGAATGTTTGTTGAGGTCCTGCCAATTGACTTTACAAATGTAGGGAAGAGTATAGTGATCCCTGCTTTTTAAAAAATAGACCCAGTAAATGGAGCGGCACCATGGACATTTTTCCAGTGGTGGAGAAGACACGTGCAGCTGGTTTTCTCTGCTTAATCTGGTAGATCTCAGCCTAGGATGCAAATTAGAATCATTTAGGGGAAGAAGAGGACTGTCAGAAATTCCAGTGTCTGGATCTCACCTCCACAGATTTAACTGGTCTGTATTGGGGCCTGGCTGTATTTTTCTGTTAATGCCCAAGCCACTCTAGTTAGCTGTAGTCAATATAGCTAGCATGTAACAAGTTAGCAATATAGCAGTAACAAGTTGATCTGAAGCAAAAAATCTGGAATCCTGGGAGACCTTCTTTAAGGTGTGAGTAGTATATCTTCTTGTGTATTAGTCTTAAGTATAATTACAATCCTCCTCTGATTCAAAAAAAATGATTAGGACTTTTTCATGAGCTGGCTTGTATAACATACTCCTGAATTCCTTTAATAGGTCCTCTTTTGTGTTTTTTTAGAGACAGGGTCTTGTTCCGTTTCCAGGCTAGATTGTGCAGTGGCACAATCATAGTTCACTGAAGAGTCGACTTCCTGAGCTCAAGCAAACCTCCTGCCTCAGCCTCCCAAATAGCTAGGACTACAAATATGTACCACCACTACCGGCTTTAATAGGACTTTTAAACAACAGGTCATCAGAAGCATTTAAGTACCTGTCACCAAATGTCAGGCTTTCCCATTCTTAAACAAAAGGCTGGAATGATAACCTGATGAAGCAAAATGAAGTTTAACAAAAAGGAATGTAACTTCCAACAAAAACAAAAAATCACTCTCAGCACCAGGCAATTCCCTAGTGGAGGAAATGTTGCTTAATTAACAATAGCTCATGTGAAAAAGACATGGAGGCTTAATCAATTTCAAGCTCAGTATGAATTAATAGCATAATGTGACTAACAGCAATGGAATACAAAACTAAGCTACATCAATAGAAATAGAATTTTCAGAAAAACAGAGAAAACAAACCTGCTTGATTTTGTCTGAGTCAGACCATATCTAGAAAACTGTGCTGACTTCTAGGTATAACATTTAAATAATCTGGATAAAATAGAACAAGAGAGTGATCAGGTAGGTGAAAAGACTCCATAGCATATTTTAGGCGTATGTTCAAAAGAATTGTATGTATTTAGCCTGCAGAAACAGAGTCATGGAAGAGGTGGTAGGGCGCGATGATTGGTATCTGAGGGGCTACCATCTGGTTCTGTGCTGCTCTGCAGAGCTCTCCATAACTGAGATATTGTCAAGGTCACTTGCAAGGTATGTGGTATGAAATTTGTTATTAAAAATAGTTAAGTCTGTGCACGGGGGCTCATGCCTGTAATCCCAGCACTTTGGGAGACTGAGGTGTGCAGATCACAAGGTCAGGAGATCAAAACCATCCTGGCTAACACAGTGAAACCCCATCTCTACTAAAAATACAAAGAATCTGCCAGGCTTGGTGGTGGGCGCCTCTAGTCCCAGCTGTTCAGGAGGCTGAGGCAGGAGAATTATTTGAACCCAGGAGGCTGAGGTTGCAGTGAGCTGAGATCATACCACTGCACTCTGGCCTGGGCAATAGAGCGAGACTCTGTCTCAAAAAAAAAAAAAAAAATGCAAGTACCTAAGTTTGCAATGACTTGAGGACTTCTGGGGCTGAAGAACAATGGTGGTAGCCTGATTACAAATCCCCCCCGCCACCCCGCCATTCTCCCCAAAGCTATAGAATCAACATGAACATATAGCTTCAGGTTTCCTAGGAAACAGAACACTGTTCAGATTATCTATAATGAGAAGAAAAAAATATATACAAATTCCCCTCTCTAGATGGCAGCCCATATCCAGTAAAAGGATTATGTCCAAATACAGAGGCCCAGCCTCTTTGGCTCAACTGGGTCATCTCTGAAGGGCCACCCAGCTCTAGAGCTCTCTGTAGGGTTGGTGGAGGCCTTGGTTGCACCCACATCAGAGTTCAACTTCTCCCTTTGCTCAGCCCAGCTCCCCTCACTCCCCCACAGGTGTGGAAGCCCAGGGTATCCCCAGATCCTCCTGTGTGTGCATGCCCACGCACACATGCGGATCCACATGTACACGCACACACAAACACTCTCAACTGACATGGCAATAGAAACAGCAATAGAAAGCTTCAAAGTGGGCAAAGCTTGCCTCAGGCTTTTGCCACAGCCTTGCTGACTTGTATCTTCCCTCATTACTCTCTTTCTCTGGACAGCCATGATCCTGGGACCCTCTTGAGGCCTGGGCTTTCTCCACATTCTTCATACTGTCTTGTATGCAGGTAGATTTAGGGGCTACCATCCAAACATTGAACAGGTAGCTGCCCACATAGGGCCTGTTCTGGCCTTAGCCCCTGCAGTTAGGCCTCCACGGAGAGCTTTGAGGAGTAGATCTGGGATTCCAACCTAGCTAGATGATTCGGCAGAGCCAGTTCCATTCCTTTGAAAGACAAGACCATGTTTCCAGGCTCAGACTGAAGACGTCCCAGAAGTATGCCAGTTGCTTGGAGGAATCGTGAGACTGAGGCCCGCTGGAAAGGACAGGCATTCCATGATGTCTTAGCTCAGGCATCCAGGGCAGTGGCCATGGATCCATGCGAAGAGTGCGTACCCAGGACTGCACTGCTCCGGACTTCCCGTGCCTGTCACATGTGGCAAGTAGACACCGTTTGAAGAACACAGCCCCTTTGAGCGTCCAGAGTTCCAAAGACGGCATGCGTGCTGTTCCCAAATCAGAGCACAGATCAAGCCATCTGCATCATAAATCACTCAGGTGCTAAAGCCCACATGATAAATCAAAGTGAGAATGTTTGAAAAACTAATTTCTTTTACCCACATCTACACACTGAATGAGTGTTCAGGAATAAGGTTTCTTTTGTGTCACACAAAGCTCTCTTCTGAGACTTAGGTAGTAGGGGTGGGGAGATAGCCACAGGGAGGGTGCGGCCACAGGAAACAGTGGGAGATTAGCAGGGATAGTGCTGGCCAGCATGGGGCCTCCCTACACCTGTTTTTACCAAGCTCTCTGGCCCAATAACCCATTAATAAAACTCTCATATCCTGCTGTGAATGTGCAGATTTATTAACAGGCCACGAGCTGTGCCTGTGCCCCCGGTCTAAAGTTCAGATTCCATATAAGACATCTGTGTGTATGCGTCTGTTTCTCTACTAATAAAAAGGAGACTATCTGTTCCTTTCAGGATTATATAAAAATTCATTTCGTTTTGGGAAATGATGTTAAAAATAATGGGAACAAGGGATGTCAGAGCTTCTTGTACTGGGTTCTTCCCCCTCCCTCACCCTCCTTTCCAACATCAGCAAGACATGGTCTGTGGTTCTGGGTAGATCACAGTCCATATTTGGGACAGAGGAAAGAGAGGCAGGATTGGAATCCCACAGATATCAATTCCGTGCTCTCAGGAAGCAGGTCTCATCTTAACAAGCCCTTTCATTTGCAACTGCCTCCTTTGACTTCCTGTTGGCCAAATGACTTGGGAGCCTAGCACCTTGAAAGAACTAGTATTTTGAAAACCATTGCCAGAAAACATATAAA
This sequence comes from Trachypithecus francoisi, assembly GCF_009764315.1. Taxonomy (NCBI): domain Eukaryota; kingdom Metazoa; phylum Chordata; class Mammalia; order Primates; family Cercopithecidae; genus Trachypithecus; species Trachypithecus francoisi. The sequence continues at coordinate 88,274,514 of NW_022681468.1, read as the reverse complement.
GCAAGAAATTTAGCACACTGGAGCTAATATGTGATAAACTAGAGTATGGAAGAACCCTCGTATAACTCAGCCAGTCCTGAGTGATTACAGGGAAGAGACGTCTGCTGTTGGAAACAGATGCCAGCAGCCAGAACCTCTTTGAGTAAACAGGGAGTACCGAAGAAAACTGGAATAAAAGCTTGTTTTACACTGGCTAGCCATATGCAGAAAACAGAAACTGGACCCCTTCCTTACACCTTATACAAAAATTATCTCAAGATGGGTTGAAGATTTACATACAAAACCTAAAACCATAAAAGCCCTAGAAGAAAACCTGGGCAAGGTTTGACCATTCAGGACAATATGACCATTCAGGACATAGGCATGGGCAAAGACTTTATGACTAAAACACCAAAAGGAATGGCAACAGAAGCCAAAATTGACAAATGGGATCTAATTAAGCTAAAGAGCTTCTGCACAGCAAAGGAAACTAGCATCAGAGTGAACAGGCAACCTATACAATGGGAGAAAATTTTTGCAATCTATCCATCTGACAAAGGTCTAATATCCAGAATCTACAATGAACTCAAACAAATTTACAAGAAAGAAACAAACAACCCCATCAAAAAGTAGGTCAAGGATATGAACAGACACTTCTCAAAAGAAGACATTTGTGTGGCCAGCAAACATGAAAAAGAGCTCATCATCACTGGTTATGAGAGAAATGCAATCAAAACCACAGTGAGCTAGTATCTCACGCCAGTTAGAATGGTGATCATTAAAAAGTCAGGAAACAACAGATGCTGGCGAGGCTATAGAGAAATAACGCTTTTACACTGCTGGTGGGAGTGTAAATTAGTTCAACCATTGTGGAAGACAGTGTGGCAAATTTCTCAAGGATCTAGAACCAGAAATACCATTTGACCCAGCAATCCCATTACTGGGTATATACCCAAAGGATTATAAATAATTCTACTATAAAGACACATGCACACATATGTTTATTATAGCACTATTCACAATAGCAAAGACTTGGAACCAACCCAAATGTCCATCAATGATAGACTAGATAAAGAAAATGTGGTACGTATACACCATGGAATACTATGCAGCCATAAAAAGAATGAGTTCATGTCCTTTGCAGGGACATGGATGAAGCTGGAAACCATCATTCATAGCAAACTAACACAAGAACAGAAAATCAAACATTGCATATTCCCACTCATAAGTGGAAGTTGAACAACAAGAACACATGGACACAGGGAGGGGAACATCACACACCGAGGCCTATCAGGGGCTGCGGGGAAACGAGAGGAAGAGCATTAGGACAAATACCCAATGCAAGCAAGGCTTAAAAACTAGATGACGGGTTGATAGGTGCAGCAAACCACCATAGCACATGTATACATATGTAACCAACCTACATGTCCTGCACATGTATCCCAGAGCTTAAAGTAAAATAAATAAATAAATAAAATAAGATGCTAACAAGACAAAAGTTTTTAATAATGCTAACAGACCAGTTTTGCATAATCATAATGATAGGACACCAGCTATAGGGGATTCTAAAAGTACAAAAAAGAGAGATTGTTTTGCTTATTTAAACATCCTAGTATAGTCTTTTCCATCAGAGGTCAGTTTGCCTAAAATTAAGAGCTAAAAAGACACACTGTTGTCATCAGCAACAGAGAGACACTGCAACATCTAAATGTGGTAATCATGACGATCCTATAGGAAGCAGCATCTGTTGTTTCCTGACTTTTTTTTTTTTTTTTTTTTTCTTTTGAGACGGAGTCTCGCTCTGTAGCCCAGGCTGGAGTGCAGTGGCCAGATCTCAGCTCACTGCAAGCTCCGCCTCCCGGGTTCACGCCATTCTCCTGCCTCAGCCTCCTGAGTAGCTGGGACTACAGGCGCCGCCACCTCGCCCGGCTAGTTTTTTGTATTTTTTAGTAGAGACGGGGTTTCACCGTGTTAGCCAGGATGGTCTCGATCTCCTGACCTTGTGATCCGCCCGCCTCGGCCTCCCAAAGTGCTGGGATTACAGGCTTGAGCCACCGCGCCCGGCCATCAACTTCAACTTCTTATAAACAACTCTACCCTTTATAAAAACTCAGGCTTATGATTGTTTTAAGGTAGAAAAATCCCCTAATGGGGATACCATTAATGAGATTTTTCTAGAGTACCCTCTATGAAATTAATTCATTGATTAATTTATTGGTTACTTGTTAATCAATTACTTGTAAAGTAATTAATCCAATTACTTGTAAAGTGATGATAACAAACACTGAGCAAGGTAGAAGATACCATTATGAAATTCATGAGAGGCCAGGTGCAGTGATTCAAGCCTGTAATCCTAGCACCTTGGGAGGCTGAGGTAGCCGGATCACTTGAACTCAGGAGTTTGGGACCAGCCTGGCCAACATGGTGAAACCCCATCTCTGCTAAAAATACAAAAATTGGTCAGGTATGGTGGTGCATGCCTATAATCCCAGCTACTTGGGAGGCTAAGGCAGGAGAATCACTTGAGGCAGAGGTTACAGTGAGCCAAGATCGCACCACTGCACTCCAGCCTGGGCGACATAGCAAGACTCTGTCTCAAAAAGTTAAAAAAAAAGAAAAAGAAAGAAATTCGTGAAAGCTGAGCATAAGCCACACTAAATGCACACTCAGGAAATATTAATACGTATCAGTTATGTTTTGAGGACGTATGTTCACAAATACAAAACCTCTGTGGAGGCCGAGGTGGGTGGGATCACGAGGTCAGGAATTCGAGACCAGCCTGTCCAACACAGTGAAACCCTGTCTCTACTAAAAATACAAAAATTAGCTGGGTGTGGTGGCGGGCACGTATGATCCCAGCTACTTGGGAGGCTGAGGCAGGAAAATAGTTTGAATCCAGGAGGCGGAGGTTCCAGTGAGCCGAGATCGTGCCACTGTGCTCCAGCCTGGGTGACAGAACTAGACTCCGTCTCAAAAAAAAAAAAAAACCTCTAGGGAAGTAGTAGAAGAGCCCAATATTAGCAACATGGTCTCTGAAGCGTCAGGCTTCATGGGGGTGAATCTTGCTGCTGTGTGACATTAGGCAAGTCATGTAACTTCTTCATTCGCCCTCGTTCTCTTCCTCAAAAAAGAGGGATGACAGAAGCTGCTCCACAGAGTCACCAGGAGACTCAAGGTCAGTAGGAATTCACATATATGGACATGCATGGCAAACTGCAATACAATAGCAAGGCCTTGCAGAGAGGAGCCACAGTATCTTGGTAGACATTAATGGTGTCTTGGTAGACATCAGTGGTCTCTTCCACTGATGTCTTCCAGTTCTAAAATTCTATAGGAATTCCATTTTGTTGTTGAGCTGAATATATAGTGTAGAAGAACATTCAGATTTGAAGTTCTTGAAGCTAAGCAACTCAGTACAGTTATTTTTACCATTACAAGTTTACAAATGATGCTGTTCCTTGAATAAATTTCCAAGCTAGTTAATCCGTACAAATATTCAGAAATATAAAAATATAAGTTGATGGCATTTCTTTTTTTTTTCTAGACGGTGTCTCACTTTGTCACCCAGGTTGGAGTGCAGTGGTGTAATCTCGGCTCACTGCAAGCTCCGCCTCCCGGGTTCATGCCATTCTCCTGCCTCAGCCCTCCACCACACCCGGCTAATGTTTTTAGATTTTTAGTAGAGATGGGGTTTCACCGTGTTAGCCAGGATGGTTTTGATCTCCTGACCTCGTGATCTGCCCGCCTCGGCCTCCCAAAGTGCTGGGATTACAGGCGTGAGCCACCACGTCCGGCCTAAGTTGATAGCATTTCTAACATACTTTATTTCAACAATCAGTCTTTGTGGTATTTTTATAAATTATTGTTCAGCAAAGTGCAGTTTTACATTCCCTCTTACCTACGAGCAGAATAGACTTAGAGGCTTCTTGGATGTTACAGACTTTGTGTTTCTTCCCTAACGTGTTGACATCTGTGAGAATGTGTCAAAAATGACCACCTGGAATGTGAGTCATGAAAGTTAACTGGCAGAAGACAGCTTAGAAAACTGTCACTGGAGCCTTTGGTTGCAAGTCAAGGACTCACAAGGTCAGCAGCAGCACTGTCTGCCTGAGCAAAATGAAGAGGCTTGCTGAGAGCCAACTGCCAGACAACGACTCATTCACAGGCTCTCTGTAGTTTGGTAGAAAGAATCTGCTGAAGTAGTAATATTGATCATATTGATCATGACAATGGCAGCTAACATTTACAATGTGCTTACTATGTGCCACCCACTGTTCTAAGGGCTTTATCCTTCAATGCAGGCACTAATATCATCATCCCCATTTTACAGGTGAGGAAACTGAGACAACTAATGAAGTAATATACCCAAGATCACATTGCCAGTGAATGGGAGAGCTGAGGTTTGAATCTACACAGAACCTGTACTCTTAGCTATCTAACTGCTTTACTTGGAAGTGATGTGAGATTAAAAAAAAGAAGAAAAACAAAATATTTTCTTATGCTTTAAAAAAGTTCAAAAGTAAGTTAAAAGATTTATGCTGCATTTTAATCTATGATCTTGATTACTCATCAATTGGATTATGTACCCACTTTTTTTTTTTTTTTTGAAATGGAGTCTCACTCTGTCTCTTAGGCTGCAGTGGAGTACAGTGGCATGATCTCGACTCACTGCAACCTCCACCTCCCTGGTTCAAGCAATTCTCCCACCTCAGCCTCCCAAGTGGCTGGGATTACAGGCCCATACCACCACGCCCAGCTAATTTTTGTATTTTTAGTAGAGACAGGGTTTCACCATGTTGGTCAGGCTGGTTTTGAACTCCCGACCTCAGGTGATCCTCCTGCCTCAGCCTCCCAAAGTGCTGGGATTACAGTCATAAGCCACTGTGTCTGGCCTGTATTCACTATTTATTTTCATTTTTTGAAAGTTTTGTGGGTACCTAGTAGATATATACATTTATATTTTTTAACTTTTGAAAATGTTTGAATATTTACTATTTTATAACTCCATACAAGTATTTTAAATTAATTTTCTGGTTTTTCTAGCTATTATTATTATTTTTTTACCTTAATTCAAATAAAGAATAATTTAAAGGGTGAAGTGTTACAAGTTGAGAGACTCAAGTTCTAGTCTTGGCTTTGCCATGAAATTACTGTGTGAATTTGGTCTAGGCTTCGGTTTCTTCATGTTTATTAGTGTGTTCCTTTCTTTAGCTAAAACAGTTCGGTGTATGTAAAGTATCATTCTATGAACTGAAGAGATCCTGCCTGTTGAGTTGCAGATGGCTGGGCAGGTTGCCAAGGGGCTAGTTTCTCCATCCTGGCTTTCATGGCTGCATGCTACAGTTACCCCAACATGTCTTGACTACTTACCAGCACAAGATGTCACAGAGACATGCTTGAGTTGGCCAGGATCCAGGATGATATTTAGAAAGAAGAGAATAAAAGCTTAAGGATGATCAAGTTCTCTTACGTAATATTAAACAAAAGCATACTATTTCCTTCTAATTTCCTCTCAAGGCACTTCTCATGTTAGCAAAGAAAATGACAAGATGGGTGTCAGCCTGTCATATTTTCTGATGTAATATATGGGCTAGTAGCTCATCACAAAATCAACCATTTTATAGCAACTAGATAAGTTTCAGTGCCAACCCTTGTTCTCAAGCAGTGGGATGCCTGCTAAGCAGGCCCATATATGCTAGAGTTTTGAAATTATAGTGATATTTTTATTTTTAAGGCATTCAAGAGCAAAAGCAAATAGTGGAAGATTCTCATTCATCAAATGCAATGACCTTATTGTTTAGGAAAAATAAGATGTGACTATTACCAAAAATGCTATTTTTAGAAGTATAATCACCTTCTTTTCAGTCTGCCATGAAAATTCATGGAGACCAAAAATGATTAATACATTATTTTGTAACCTGCTACCCAAAACAGGGTGGTTTGTTTTCCAAATTTTGTATCCTTTGCATATTTAAAGTTACTTACTGAGAGTTTTCCATGTGTAAGGAATTGAAGGGACAAATTCACAATCTCTGTTACAAGACTTAAAAGGAATTTTTGGAGGCTTATGAACGTCTGCAATTTCATTTGTAAAGTATCCAAGAATTTGTCACCTTAGTAACAATTAAATGCATTAAATGCTAAATGCTTATTAAATAGAGTTGAAAATGGATTTGTTAGTTGTTCCTCTAAAGATTTTAACTCCAGCCTATAGCCCTCTCCTCCCCTTTGCAATGCAACTATGCCTTCACATAGTGTTCTTTAAAAGGAGGCTTTATGGCTTTGGAGGAATACGCTGATTTCACAGCCAGTTTTGCCACTGCTATGGAAAACAGAGTACACATGCAAGCCAGCTGAAGTCATACAAACTGCAAGGATTACGGCTGTGGGGGCCTCCACAACTCCTGTCAAACTGCAATTAGAAACAGCTTCTCCAAAGGACAACATGAGAAATTAGAAATTCTTGTCGATGGCTCCCCAACCTGCTGGGTTTCTAATCAGGCCTGGCATGACCCATTAGAGATCAGACATAGGAAAATCATAATGAAACTAAGGTATCTTCTGTTTTCCAAGTTTCACTCCCCCTGGATCCTTTCCAAGTCTGTAATTATTGTCTCTCACCAGTTAATAAGGGAACCGTTTCTCTATGGGGACAGGAGCTTTTGGAAGGCTGTACCCAATCGTTACAGGCTCAGTCCAGGGCCCTTCCGTCACACCAACTACTGCAGGTGCAAATTATCTAACTGATTGAGTTCTTATTTAACTTATCTCAGTTACTTCAACTTTATCACTCAGAGAATAAGACAACTTTTTCAGAGATCATAGAAAAGCTATTTAGAACTTTAATAAACTAGAACCATTCAATGAAAAACTAGAACCAGGCCGGGCGCGGTGGCTCAAGCCTGTAATCCCAGCACTTTGGGAGGCCGAGACGGGCGGATCACGAGGTCAGGAGATCGAGACCATCCTGGCTAACACGGTGAAACCCCGTCTCTACTAAAAAAAAAATACAAAAAATTAGCCGGGCGAGATGGCGGGCGCCTGTAGTCCCAGCTACTCGGGAGGCTGAGGCGAGAGAATGGCCTAAACCCGGGAGGCGGAGCTTGCAGTGAGCTGAGATCCGGCCACTGCACTCCAGCCCAGGCGACAGAGCGAGACTCCGTCTCAAAAAAAAAAAAAAAAAAAAAAAAAAAAAAAAAAAAAAAGAAAAACTAGAACCATTCAATGAAAGATTTTTTTCTTGGCACCACAACTTTAAGGGGGAAAGTTGTCTTCTCATTTTTTTTTTTTTTCGATTAATCGAGATGTGGCCTAATTTCCCATACCTCTGTCAAGATCTAGAAGCTAAGAGATGGTAGAAAACTCAGAGGTCAATTATGGCAATTTCCATTTCCTTTGCCAACTCTTCAATGATCTTTGAGACACATTTACTAAAGTTGGAAACTAATTAATCAAAGAGTTGATTAAAACCAAGCTTATCAGACTAACTGCCAGCATCCTTGGTAAACACAAGTCAGTCAATCTGACAATACAGTGCTGTATATATTATACACGGATAGGAACACCTAAATGTGAGCCAGCTGTAACTTTCAACCTGACAGATCCTTAATTAAAACTCCCTTATGTAAACCAAAAATAAAATTCTAAGCCCCCCAGCTGCCTGATGGACCCCCTCTCAGCCAAGGACATTTCAATGTAAACCTGAAAATCTAGTTCAGGCCGTGATGGGAAGTGAGAATCAGACACACCTCATTATATACCCTCCTTCCTTTGGAATCCAGGCACAGTTGACCATCAGTAACATTAAAACAGAGATCTTAAGACTGACTTTTGTAGCAATAAGACACCAAGTTCCAGCCTGACTCTAGTATAGCATCACATGATAGACAGCAGCCCCTGAAGGAAACTGAAGTATTTTACTCCAAAATATATTTCTTTGATATATTTTGAAATGGCCCTACCAAACTGTCTCTTGTGAAGCAAACCTACATTTTGCAGAGAATCGCCTTTCCTTTCTGGATCTTTCCTCTGATCCAGGAGAGAATGAATTAACAGTCTGGCACCTTTTAAGGTCTGATAACAGCACTGAAGTCAGCTACTTGGAGGCTTCATCTGCATGATAAAACCTTGGTCTCCACAACCCCTTATCTTAATACAGACATTCCTTTCTATTGATTTCAGCTCTTATCTAATGAGTTATCTAATAACTCTTTCAACCAATTGCCAATCAGAAAAATCTTTGAATCTGCCTATGACCTGGAAGCCCCCCACTTCCAGTTGTCTTACCTTTCCAGACCAAAGCAATGTACATCTTACATGCATTGATTGATGGCTTATAGCTCCCTAAAATGTCTAAAACCTAGTTGTAGTCCGACCACCTTGGGCATGTTCTCAGGATCTCCTGGGGCTATGTCATGGGCCACTGGTCATTCATATTTGGTTCAGGATAAATCTGTTCAAATATTTTACAGAGTTTGACTCTTTTCATCAACGCTTAGTAGTAGAGTATGATTTTAAGACAAAGCAGAAATGCGATCTTTTTCAGTTGCTTTAAAGGCTCAACTCAAACTCCATCACTCAATGAAACATTTCCTAGTCCCTTGAGTTAATTTCTCTTTTTATCTTTTCTTCCATAGCAAGTTTCTGGAGCCTGTATGTACCATAGGACATTCTGTATGCTACAGTTAGTTGCCGGTAGGTGAACATTCTCCACTAGATGGTGGGCTATTTCCCTAAAGTCAGGGATTATCTTATTCATCTCTGTTGCCTTTCCCTCACTGTTTTCTGGAATTAAAGCAGAGAACCTAATTCAAAACAACACAACAAAAAACCTTCAATAGTCTAAAAGGTCGAATCAATAGGCTAATTAATTTGTTATTATTTAGAGAAGATGTTTTCAGAAACAAAGTATAGTAAAATGATGGACAGTATTTCAGAGAGTAGTGGGGAGCAAGCTCAGAGGAGAGCATTATGTGCAATTTGGATATTCAGTAAAAATAAACATAAGGCTCTGAAGTATTATTCAATTATCATCACAAAGGTTGTCCAAAACTAGAGCAAATTTTGACTCATTATGGAATTCTTTGAAAAGCAGCAATCGGGAACAACTAGAGGCATCTGGTACATGCCTCCTCACAGAGGAAGCAAATTGCAAGTAGATAATCACACTTTGAACAGATCCTCTTAAAGAAGAGTGGAATTTAACAGAGAAGTGACAGGAAACACTTAAGGCAAGAAAGCAAAGGGAAGCCAAGACCGTCTGCTCAGCTAAGAACCTGGAGACACTCCCCAATGTGGGAAAAGGGTAAGTAAAAAATCTCAGTGGTCCACATTCCCATCATAGACTCCTGCAATTCTAGCCACAGGAGAGCCCCTCCACGCTCATGGGCCATAAGACTAACATAGAGAGCTGCCTAGAGTTGACACAAAAGCATCGCTCCATAGAAGGAGCTCACACTGGGTCCCACATACCCCCTGAGTCCTAAGCAGCTACAGCACAGTGCCATTTTGACAGCCTAGCCTCCGCCAAACTGCAGCCTGTGCTGAAGCACAACAGTCCCTGCATCAACACATTCCTGGAACCCCACTGACATCCCCCATGTGTGGGCACTGCTGTGGTTGGCTGTTGCTACCAGGGCTGAAGCAGTAACCATTGACAGTGGCCCTGATACTCCCAGTAGTGTGCCATCACACATTTGTATGTGTCCCACTGCTGGATGCCACTACCAGGGTAAAAGTGCAAGCCACTGGCAGTGACCCTACTGTCTTAGTAGTAGAGTTGCCATGCATTTACAAGTGTCCTGAGGACAGGTTACCCTATCCACAGCTGCTACATGGGGATGAAGCATGTGCTCCCTAGCCAACTACCTGCAGGTGCTACCACTGAAAGCAACCCCACTCTTCCCAGTAGCAGGGCACCCTGCCCCTGCCTACCACAACCAGCACATGCGTGCACCACAGTGGGGCCTGAGGATAGGTCTGCCTGGCTTGGTTCCACACTCCCTCCACCTACCGCCCAAGTATACCATTGGAAGGCCTAGAAATCAACTGGCTATGTTTACAATGATTGGTACCTGAGCACTCCTCCCAGGGGCCTGAGGATGTGCCCACCTAACCTGCTGCTATCACCACAGCTAGTACTCACCTGCACATGCCACCTGCAGGCCTGGGGACTGGCCTTCCTAGCCCATTGCAGCCACTGCCAACACCAGTGCAGACCACTTGGGAGCCAGAGGATTGTTAAGTGACTGCTACTGCCATTGCCCATGCCACAGCTTCTGCCCAGGGGCCCAAAGACTGACCTACCTCCTGCCCCGTCACTGCCACTGTTGGCACCTGGGAAAGCTATCTGAAGACCCAAGAATCAGCCTGTCTGGAGCTGCTAATACTACTGCCCAAGGATAGGACCATTTGGCCCACTACTGCCACCACTGGGGCCCAAGGACTAGACCACTTGGCATTCCCATCCCCAGCAAAACTTCACCAAAGTCTCCACTAACCGCACCCTAAGCCAATGAAAAATTCACAGACACCACTGAGGTTGTTTATAGCCAAAAAAAATCATGTAATGACTACACTATTGCATGCACCCAGAATCAGAACCAAAGTGCCCTACCAACAACCACTGTAAGTACATCTTCAGGAAAATATCCTCCTCTATGAAAGCAAATTCAAAAAAATGTAAGAAGCAACTGTTATATCAGATGTGTAGATATCAATTTAAGGACACAGAAACATAAAAAAGCAAGGAAATATAATACCTCCAAAAAAACACAATAATTCTCCAGCAACAGATTCTAATACAAACAAACTTAAGATGTCTCAGAAAAAGAACTCAATATAATTATATTAAAGAACCTCAGTGAGATATAAGAGAACACAGATAAACAATACAAGGAAATCAGAAAACAATTCATAATATGAATGAGAAGTTTACCAAAGAGATAGATATCATAAAAAAAGAACCAAACAGAAATTCTGGAAGTAAAGAATTCATTGAATGAAATACAAAATACTTTCAAATGCTTTAAAAATAGACTAGATTGGCCAGGTGCAGTGGCTCACACCCATAATCCCAGCACTTTGGGAGGCTGAGGTCGGCAGATCACAAGGTCAGGAGACTAAAACCATTCTGGCTAACATGGTGAAACCCTGTCTTTACTAAAATACAAAAAATTAGCTGGGCATGGTGGCATGCACCTGTAGTCCCAGCTACTCAGGAGGTTGAGGCAGGGGAATGAATCTCTTGAACTCGGCAGGCAGAAGTTGCAGTGAGCCAAGATTGTGCCACTGCACTCCAGCCTGGTGACACAGCGAGACTCCATCTCAAAAAAAAAAATAAATAAATAATAATAATAATAATAGACTAGATCAAGCAGAAGAAAGAATTTCAGAACTTGAAGACAAGTCTTTTGAAATAACTCCATTAGATAAAAATAAAGAAAAAAAAGAATGAGAAAGAATGAACATAGCCTACATGACATATGGGACACTGTAAGGGAAACAACTTATCGAACTTTTGGTGTTCCAGAGGTGAAAATAAAATAAAATAATAGAAACCTGTTTAATAAAATAACAGCTGAAATGTTCCCAAGTTTGCAAGAGATTTAGACATCCAGATACAAGAAGTTCATAGATTCACAAATAGATATGATTCTAAAAGGTCTTCACTGCATATTATAGTCAAACTGTTGGAAGTCAAAGACAAAGACAGTATTCTAAGAACAGCAACAGAAATGTGACTAGTCACCTGTAAGGGAACCACCATCAGACTAACAACAGAAACCTTACAGACCAGGGGAAAATGGGATGATATGGTCATATTCCTGAAAAAGGGGGGAAAAAAACCTGTCAGCCAAGAATTCTATACCCAGAAAAATTATCTTTTATAAATGTAGGAGAAATAAAGTATCTTCCATATAAGCAAAAGCTAAGGGAATTCATCACAACTACACTGGCCCTACAAGAAATGCTTCAGGCAATTCTACATCCAGAAGTGAAAGAATCATATCTACCGGCATGAAAACATAGAAAAGTATAAAACATACTTGTAGAACAAAGACATAAATAAAGAAGAGAAAGGACTCAAATGTTACCACTGCAGAAAACCACCAAACCATAATGATAAACAATAAGAGAGAAAGAAAGAAAAAAGGACATACAGAACAACTAGAAATTAATTAATAAAATGACAGACATAATCCCTCACATATTAATACTAACGTTGAATGTAAGCAGATTAAACTTTCCACTTAAAAGATAGAAACTGGCTGAATGGATTTAAAAATGAACCACTATATGCTGCCTACAAGAAGCTCATTTCACCTGTAAAAACACATATAGACTAGGCCAGGCACGGTGGCTCATGCCTGTAATCCCAGCACTTTGGGAGGCCAAAGTGGGAAGATCACAAGTTCAGGAGATCAAGACCATCCTGGCTAACATGGTGAAACCCTGTCTCTACTAAAAATACAAAAACAAGATTAGCCAGGTGTGGTGGTGGGCACCTGTAGTTCCAGCTCTAGGGAGGCTGAGATGGGAGAAAGGTGTGAACCTGGGAGACAGAACTTGCAGTGAGCCGAGATTGTGCCACTGCATTCTAGCCTGGGTGACAGCAAGACTCTGTCTCAAAAAAACAAAAAACAAAACAAACAGAAAACCAAAACAAAACAAAACATATAGACTAAAAGTAAAGGAATGTAAAAAGTTACTCCTACAAATGGAAACCAAAAGCAAGCAGAAACACCTATACTTATATCAGACAAAACAGACTTTAATTCAAAAAAACAGTAAAAATAGACCAAAAAAAGTCAATTATAAAATGATAAAGAGATCAACTCAGCAAGAAATACAATTCTAAATATATATATAGCCAACAATAGAGCACTCAGACATATAAATCAAATATTACTAGTGAGAGAGATGAGGCCCAATACAATAATAGTTGCAGACTTCAACACCCTACTATCACCATTAGACGGATCATCTAGACAAAATATTTACAAAGATACATTGGATTTAAACTGCACTTTATGCAAAATGGACCTAACAGACTGTTACAGAACATTTCATCCAGTGGCTACAGAATACACATTCTTCTCATCAGCACATGGGACATTCTCCAGGATAGACCATATGTTAGGACACAAAACATGTCTCAACAAATTTTTAAAAACTGAAATTACATGTAGTGTCTTTTTAGACCACAATGGATTAGATAAAGAAGAGAAAGGACTCAAATGTTACCACTGCAGAAAACCACCAAACCACAATGATAAACAATAAGAGATAAAGAAAGAAACAAAGGATATACAGAACAACTAGAAATTAATTAATAAAATGACAGAAATAACCCCTCACATATTAATACTAACCTTGAATGTAAACAGATTAAACTTTCCACTTAAAAGATATAGACTGGCTGAATGGATTTAAAAATGACCCACTTATTAAATCAATAATTAAATGACCCACTTATTAAATCAATAATAAGAGAAACTTTGAAAACTATGAAAATTCTATGAATACATAGAAATTAAACAACATGCTCCCAAATGACCACTAGGTCAAGAAAGAAATTAAGAGGGAAATCAAAACATTTCTTGAAACAAGTGAAAATCAAAACACAACATATCAAAACCTATGAGATAAAACAAAAGCAGTGCTAAGAGGGAAGTTTATAGCAATAAACTTCTACATCAAAAAAGTAGAAAGATGTCATATAAAAAATCTAGTGATGAACCTCAATGAACTAGAAAAGCAAGAACAAACCAAATGGGAAAATAGTAGAAGGAAAGAAATAATAAAGATCAGAGTAAATCTAAATGAAAGAGACTGAAAATAATTACAAAGAATCAACAAAATTAGAAGTTGGTTTTTTGAAAAGATAAACAAAATAGATTGCTAGCTAGACTGACCAAGAAAAAAGGAGAAAAGACCAAAATAAAGAAAATCAGAAACAAAAAAGACACATTACAATTGATACCACAGAAATACAAAAGATTATCAGAAACTATAGTGAATAACTGTACACTAACAAACTGGAAAACCTAGAGGAAATGGTTAAATTCATAAACATATACAACGTCCCAAGACTGATTGAGGAAGAAACAGAAAACCTGAATAGGCCAGTAAAAAGTAAAGAGATTGGATCAGTAACAAAAATCTTTCAACAAAGAAAAGTCCAGGTCCAGATAGCTTTATTGCTAAATTCTACCAAACTTACAGAGAAGAATTTACAGCAATTCTCCTTAAACTACTAAAAAAAAAGAAAAAAAACTGAAGTGAAGGGAATTCTCCCTAACTCATTCTACAAGGCCAGCATTACCTTGATATCAAAACCAGACAAGGACCCAACAACCAAAAAATACTACAGGCCAATATCCCTGATTAACATAGATACAAAAATTCTCAACAAAATTCTAGCAAGCCAAATCCAACAGTACATCAAAAAGGTAACATATCATGACCAAGTGGGATTCATCCCAGGGATGCAAGGTTGGTTCAATATAAACAAATCAATAAATGTGACACATTACATAGACAGAATGTATAATACAATTTATATGATCATCTCAATAGACACAGAAAAAGCATTTGATAAAATTTAGCATCCTTTTATGATAAAAACTCTCAACAAACTAGTCATAGAGGGAACGTACCTGAACATAATGAAGGGCATATATGACAAATTCATAGCTAACATCATACTAAATGGTGAAAAGCTGAAGGCCTTTCCTTTAAAAACTGGAACAAGACAAAGATGCTCACTTTACTACTCCTATTCGACGTAGTACTGGACATCAAAGTCAGAGCAATCAGGCAAGAGACAGAAATAAAAGGCATCCAAATTAGAAAAGAGGATGTCAAATTGTCCCTCTTTGCAGGTGGCATGGTCTTATATCCAGAAAAACCTAAAGAACCAAAAAAGTCTTAGATCTGATAAATAAATTCAGTAAAGTGACAGGATACAAATTCAACATAAAAAAATAGTGTGTCTATATATGAACAACACACTAACTGAAAAAGAACTCAATAAGGCAATCTCATTTACAATAACAACAAAAATACCTAGGAATAAATTTAACCAAGGAGGTAAAAGACCTCTACAAGGAAAACTACAAAATATTGATTTTTAAAAATTGAAGAGGACACAAACAAATGGAAAGACAGCTCATGCTCATGGATTAGAAAAGTTAATATTAAAATGACCAGACTGCTCAAAGCAATCTACACATTCAATTCAATCTCTACCAAGATAGCAATGTTGGCCAGGCATAGTGCCTTACACCTGTAATTCCAGCACTTTGGGAGACCAAGGCAAGAGAATTGCATGAGCCCAAGAGTTTGAGACCATCCTGGAAAACATAGAGACCCCATTTCTACAAAAAATTTTAAAAATTAGCAAAGTGTGGTGGCATGTGTCTGTAGTCCTAGCTACTTGAGTGGCTGAAGTGGGAGGATTGCTTGAGCCTGGGAGATTGAGGCAGCAGTGAGTCATAATCATGCCCCTGCACTCTAACCTTGAAGACAGAGCAAGACATTGTCAAAAAAAACAAAAAAAAAAGATACCAAAGCCATTTTTCACAGAAATAAAAAAAAAAAATACATACATTGGGGGAAAGGACACCTTCTTCAATAAATAGTGTGTAGAAAATTGGATATCCACATGCAGAAGATTGAAATTAGATCTCTATCTCTCATCATATACAAAAATCAACTCAATATAGATTACAGACTTAAATATAAGACCCTAAAATATAAAACTACTTGAAGAATACATAAGGGAAGTACTTCAGGGAAATACTTCAGGACATTAGTCTAGGCAAAGATTCAATGGCTAAGACCTCAAAAGCACAGGCAGCAAAAACTGAAATAGACACATGGGACTATATTAAGAAGCTTCTGTGCAGCAAAGGAAACAATCAACTTAGTGAAAAGACAAACTGTTGAATGGGAGAAAATCTTTGCAAATTATTCGTCTGATAATGGACTAATATCCAGAATATACAGGGAAAACAAACAGCTCAACAGTAAAACAACAACAACAAATAATAGTAATAGTAATTCCATTAAAAAGGGGCAAAGGACATGAATAAATATTTCTGAAGAAAAAACATACACTGGCCAACAGGCATATAAAAACCCACCAGGTTGGGAAGGGTGTGTTGGTGGGGTTGGAGGAAGATGAAGAAAGGCTGGGTAATAGGTAAAAACTTAGAGTTAGATAAAAGGAATAAATTCCAATGTTCAGTAGCAGGTGACTGTAGTTAACAACAATACACTGTATATTTCAAAATAGCTGTAAGAGAGGATTTGAAATGTTCCCAACACTAAGAGATGATAAATACTCAAGATGATGGATACCCCAAATGTCCTGACTACACATTCTATGCATGTACAAAATATCACATAAATATGCACAAATATTACATTCAATAAACAAAAGTTTAAAAATTTTCTTCAAGCATAAAAACAAGCAGCAATTTTTAGAATTTTTGAATTTTTGACATTTTTTAAATGTCAAAAATAACATGTTCTAATAAAAGCAATTTCTTAAAAGCACCTTAAAGACCTACTTATGAAAAATCTAGCTCTATTTTACCAAAATTTTAATCAAAAATGATCAAATCAAGAAAAAATAATTCTGGTTAAAACCATGAATTAACTTGAATATTCAACAGTCTGGGCCTCACCATTAACCTGGTAATGACATTAAGAGCAATAACATTTGGACAGTCCTTACCTTCATGAATATACATCTGTTGAGCATCTTCAAGATGTAATAACCCCAGTAAAGGTGAAGGACCTGCAAGATCATGAGCTGTAGGTTGAGGAAGATGTACGAAAAGAAAGGCTCGAGGTAATACATAGGCAAGATCAGTGTGCAATATAAAATCCTGAAACACCAAACAGATGAGAGAATTTCATCACAACCAAAGCACTCATTAATTTTCGATAATAAAATAAATACTTTTTCTCCTAATAAAGCCCAGGAAATTATTGAAAGAAAAGATACAATAATATTGTCTTAAATATCATTACTGGCAAGCAACAAAAAAAGTACAATCTGTCTTCCTGAAGAAAAGTTAAAGAAAACAGCATTTTTATTACACAGTGTTTAAACTAGAATGTACCTTGGTTTCCTCTTTTCCAACAAGAGCATACACTAACCATTTTTACCTTCTGGTGGTGGAGTTAGAGGATTTTGAAGAACAAATAAGATAATGCATGTTTACATAAGTTTATTATTGCCTTAAAACATAATCTCATTTATTTGGCATCAAAGGTGAATACAGAATTCTACAAAAGTAAATTTTCCAAATGAAAGAAGCTTTAACAAAGCAAAAATTCCATGAGTACTTACACTTGTGCTTCCTAAAGTAAATTGCATGCTTTATTAGTTTCATAAGTAGGCTCCTGGACAAAATTTGAACTGCTCCTGATGACGTAAGATGCACAGTGTCTTCAGATATTATTGCCATATGGGCTGGGCATGGTGGCTCATGTCTGTAATACCAGCACTTTGGGAGGCTAAGGTGGGCAGATCACCTGGGGTCAGGAGTTCGAGACAAGCCTGGCCAACATGACCAAACTCTGTCTGTACTAAAAATATAAAAATTAGCTGGGTGTGGTGGCATGCACCTGTAATCCCAGCTACTAGGGAGGCCAAGGCAAGAGAATTGCTTGAACCTGGGAGGCACGAGGTTGCAGTGAGCTGAGATTGCGCCACTGCACTCCAGCCTGGGTGACAGAGCAAGATTCCGTGAAAAAAAGAAAAAGATTTTATTGACATATGAAGGGCTATTTGTTCATTTCTCAAACTTAGATAGTACCATGAATTTAGAGTCTTTCAATAGGTTTGTTTATAAGTATATTAGTTATAGAAATAATTTTTTCATGTAACATTGGGGAAACAAGAAAATTGTCCATAACACCGTCACCTTAAACAAACAATATTGTAATTTTCATGCATTCTCTTCCAGTATTTTCCTAAACAATTTGTTTTTTTTTTTATTAACATGCAGTAAAATTTACTGTTTTTTGGTGTATCGTTCAATGAATTTAATGTCTATAGGTTTGTTTAACCACCACTACAATTAGGATACAGAACAGCCTATCTTGCCAAAAAATTCTGTGATGCTATCCCTTTATTGCCACACCCTCCTCCACACCTAAACTTGGCAAACACTTTGCTCTGTATTCTTTGGTCTGTCTTCCAAAAACATAAATGGAATCATACATTGTGTGAGCTTTTAAGGCCACCTTCTTTCACACAACATAATGCTTTTAAGATTCATTCAGTTTTCATGGTTATCAATAGCATGCTCCTTCTTATTACTGAGTGTCACTCCACTTTATGGCTGCACCACAGTTTGTTTTTTTACCCACTGAAGAATATTTGGGTTGTTTCCAGCTTTTGACATTTATGAATAGAACTGCTATAAATATCCATGTAGATATTTATTTGTGAACAGAAGTTTTGATTTTTCAAGGGTAAATATATAGAGGTAGAATTGTGTGCCATCTGGTAAATATATGCTTAACTTTATAAAAAACTGAAAAACGATTTTCCATAGTGGTTGCTTTACATTCTCACCAGCAAAGCATGAGAATGTCAGTTGTTCTTCACCTTTGTTTCTACTTCACATTGTTCTGTATTTTTGCCACTGCAGTAAACATAGCATTTGTGAGATTTTATGTTCAACTACATTTAGCTTTAAGTCAAAGACATTTTATGCTATTTAGACAACTTGATGTATATAGTCTTTCATAAACTGAAATTATTTCTGTGAAACTATATATTTCTAAATGCGAGATTACTGTTTTAAGGTGTACATTAAAGTTAGAAAAATTCAAGGTGTATATTAAAAGGTACTAAAATGTTGTCAAATTATTTTCCAAAATTGTAACTATTTATAAGGCCACCATCAATTTATGAAAGAAGAGTTTCACTGAACTCAGAACTGGTATGAAATAGTTTCAAAATTTCTTAACTTAAAAGATAAAATACTTTCAGTTTACATTATTTGCAAGGCCTTAACATTTCCCCTGTGTCTGCTTAGTAGCTCTATTTCTTCTTTTGTAAGTTATCAGTTCAAGTTCTTTGTTTGAAAAACAGGGGCCAGGTGTAGTGGCTCATGCCTGTAATCCCAGCACTTTGGGAGGCCGAGGCGGGTGGATCACCTGAGGTCAGGAGTTCAAGATCAGCCTGACCAACATGGTGAAACACCATATCTACTAAAAAAAATACAAAAATTAACCAGGTGTGGTGGCAGGTATCTGTAATCCCAGCTTCTCGGGATGCTGAGGCAAGAGAATTGCTTGACCCTGGGAGGCAGAGCGTGCAGTGAGCCGACATCGCACCACTGCACTCTAACCTGGGTGACAGAGCAAGATCCCATCTCAAAAAAAAAAAAATGTAATAACTTGATTGGTTTTAAAAACTTAGCAATTACAGAAAAATATACAGAGGTTAAGGAAGGAAAAATCACTTGAAGTCTCACAACTTACAGGTAACCCAGAATATTTTGTTAAACATGATTCAGGATATCGCTCTCAAAACTATATTCTTTTTTTTTTTTTTTTTTTTTTTTTTGAGAAGGAATCTTGCGCTGTTGCCCAGGCTGGAGTGCAGTGGCGTGATCTCCACTCACTGTAAGCTCCGCCTCCCGGGTTCACGCCGTTCTACTGCCTCAGCCTCCTGTGTAGCTGGGACTACAGGTGCCCGCCACCACACCTGGCTAATTTTTGTATTTTTAGTAGAGACAGGGTTTCACCATGTTAGCCAGGATGGTCTCGATCTCCTGACCTTGTGATCCGCCCGTCTCGGCCTCCCAAAGTGCTGGGATTACAGGCGTGAGCCACCGCGCCCAGCCAAAACTATGTTCTTTAAGGTGCTTTTTTTTTTGCACCTCATAGCACCACATGATTTTATGTAACAAGGTGATCACTACCTATGTATGATTGTTGTACCCTGCTTTTTTCATGCAATAACATGTTACAGAGAGCTTTCCACATCAATAAACAAAGCTATATATCAAGAGTTAGCAAACTTGTTTGTAAAGGAACAGATAATAAATATTTCAGGCCTCTGGATCATTTGGTCTACGTTGCAACTACTCAATTCAGTCATTACGGTACAAAAGCAGCCATGACAGCTAACATTACATAAACTAATTCATGTATAGAAAGTACATACATTAGTGTATGTGGTTGGGTTCCAATAAAACTTTATCAACAAAACCAGGCAATAGGCTGAATTCGGCCTTTGAGCCATAGCCTGCCAACCCCTACTGTGTATCACCATATATAATGGCTTCACAGAAATTCATTTAATAGATATATAATAATTTAACTAATCCCTTATTAATAGACATTTAAATTATTCCCAAATGTTCATTATATTCAAAAGAATGCTGTGAGAATTACTTGTAAAAGCCTTTTTTTTTTTTTGAGACAGGGTCTCACTCTGTCTCCCAGGCAGGAGTGCAGAGGCATGATCACAGCTCACTATAACCTCTACCTCCCAGGCTCAAGCAATCCTCCAACCTCAGCTGCCCAAGTAGTTGAGACTCCCGGTATATGGCACAACACCTGGCCAATTTTTGTATTTTGTTTTTTGTAGAGACAGGGTTTCACCTTGTTGCCCAGGCTGATTTCAAACTTCTAGGCTTAAGGAAGTTAAGCCTTCCAAAGTTCTGGGATTATAGGCATGAACCACCATGTGTGGTCCTATAAAAACGTTTTGATGTAATTGCTTGATTATCCACTTAGAATAGCTAAAATCCTGAATCAAAGAGTAGACTCATTTTACAATTTGGAATATAGTGTTACACTGCTTTCCAGAAAGACTACACCAATTGATATTCTTGCACCCAATATATAAGATTACCTGCTTGCTTCCTCAGATATTGACCAATACTGTATTTTATCAGTCTCCACCTAAAATAACAGAGTACTGTTTATATTCATATTTTTATTTAATGTGGAGTGATTATATATATTTATATATCTATTTATATCTTTTATTGGTTATTTTACTTGGCTACTTTTATTTATTCTTTACGAACTGCTTCTTTGCGGCATCTGCCCATTTTTCTATTGGAGCATTTGTTTTTTTCTGTTGATTCTTAAATGCTCTTTATATATTAATGATATCAACACTATTTTTAAATTATGTTAGTTAGCTTTATACAGTCCAGTACTTTCTTTGAATACTGATTTTTTTTGGCAAAGTAATTTAAAATTTTTTAAAATCAAATCTGTCAATTGCTTATTTTATACTTTGCATACATGTTATGCTTTAAAGGCCCTTTTTCAGCCCCATCAATATAAAACATATTTTCCCATATTTTCTTAAAATCCTGGCTTTACTACTTATATACCATGTCACTTATTTGTGCATTTCCTCATCTGTAAAATGCAAGCAGAGAGTACCTACCTTATTCATTCAATAAACTGTTAAAATACTGAGCACCTACTAAAGTGCGACCTGACACTAGGTAGTAGCCAGCAATGTAGTAATGAATGAAAGGGACCAAAACCCCTAAACTAGTGGGGCTTAACTTCTGGTACCCACATTTATTTATAAGCTTATTACAGGAAATGATACATGTAAAAACCTATTTGCCATTCTGGTTTGTTGGATCCTTGGGCAATTTTGTGCCTTATTCTGTACTCTCTCTGCCTAGAATGTACTTTCTCTTTTCAGTTGAACCTCTTTCCATCCATTAAAGCATGGGTCTCTCCACAACAAAAGTTTCCATGTAATTCTGGTCACCCCTGAATTTATTCCTTTCCTCCTGGCTCTCCCCTCCTCACTAGCAGGCAAGTTTTCCAAAGGCAGTGGCCAGGACACCTTCACCTCTGGGTCCTTCCCTTGTCTGGCTCAGGGCCTTGCCCCTTACTAGGTCTCCTACTGGGAATTTGTCACTGTTATTATTGACAAAGGGACCTACTCAAAAATACCTTCTTTACACAGTCTACTAGAGAATATGAATAATTAGCTAAATATACAATTGCCCATTGTGATCCATGCAAAGAAAGAAAGAAAAGGACAGGGCATATGGCAGGGTTCTACATGTACAAAGACTTGAAGTGGGAAGCATGACAGAAAATTAGAGGAGCCGGGAGAGGAGTGGCAGTGAAGGGTAGTGTAAGATGAGGTGGGAAAGGTGAAGAAGCTATCTCAGGTAGGCCTTGCAAGTCAAGGCGGAGGTGTGGCCTTCATTGTGAGAGCAACAGGAAGCTTGGCTGGTTTTAGAAAGAGGAATGACACATGTGGAATAGAATCATCAGAGCTGGGTTCAAGGCTCAACGCCACTAATTTCTTGGCTCGAAACTTGCATAAGTCACTGAGCCTTAGTTCCTTAGTCACTGGGTAGAACTAACTGCCCCTCCACCACCTCCTTTGACTAGAAGCTCCCAGGAGACACACAGCCAGCTTTACAAACTGTATAGCCCTCAGAATGAAAGAAGCTGCCATTAAGATGCAAATGTCTTCTAAGACAGCTGAGCCTCTGGGCAAAGGGGAGAGGCCAATGGAACTGGCGCTGGAGTCTTCAAGATTTCAGTCAGGGCTCCCAGGATGTTAGCAAGTTCCATAATCTCTCTGGGCTTCAGTTTCTTTTGTAAAATGAGAACCACCCGGGTGGTTATGAGGATTAAATGAGTTGACAAATGGAAAGTGCCTATTACACAGTAAGTACTCAAAAATGATAGTTACAACTATTACTCTTACTACCACTATGGCCACTACTACTTTCGACAACCAGCCCTCTCCTACTACAGAGAACTTACACCAATAACACAGTTAGAGCAACACCCCCCAGGAGAGTGCTCCTGAACTGGCTGGATTTCCTGCCAAGGGGAGGAGGAGGAAGCCACTTTGGAGAGGGTGAGCAGGCTCCGAGGAATGGGAACTCTGCTGCCTGAACATTCTCTGCAAGAGGACAGAGGGGACTGGAGGCCAAAGAAGTGGAACAGGAGTCAGAAGGGAGTAGCCATTGTGGCACGGGTAACAACCAGCTATGATGCCACAGTTAAAATTTCAAGACCTCAATAAAGGATGGTCTAGTCTCTCAAGTTTCCTCTCCTTCTATGCTAAAAGAAGACTGGGAAAAAGAAAAAAAATTCCATCTGCCCTTCCCAGCTCTCTTCCTAACACACATGCATACATGTGTGCAGGCACATGCATAGAACACACAACACTTGCACATTATCGGTAGTCACCACCTTACAGCAACTGAATGGAATTTTCCTTTTCATAAAGAATGCCAAAAGACTGCTGTATTCCTAAATTCTTAGAACTATTTTGTCCCTGTCCACTGGATTTAATCTTTCCAAATGGATAAGCTACTACCATGCCCTTGGATTGCAAAGCTCAGCTTTTTCTGTTTTCAGTTTTTTTTCCAATCTTAGTTCTTCCAATCACTGGACTTGGCATGGTTTGGACAAATTGCAGTGTTGGTATAAATATTAGCTGGTTTTGCTGGACTAGCTAAGGCAACCACCAAAAAGTTGTATTTGTCTAATGAAAACTGCAAGGTAAGGGTCTTATTTTCTTGCTAATTGTGAGTTTGAGCATTAAGCCCTTTTAGGATAGCAAAATCTTGTTCTACAGGTGAACAATTGTCTACCTCAGTGATCTCTTAAGTTTCTAAATGACTGGGTAGTTGAAGAAAACTTAATAAAAATTTAGTGAAGGCAAATGATATACTCTTAATCATCTAGTTTCAAATTTAATTTGAAGCCTATCTGTTCTGTGTTTCAAATATCCTGTTTCTAGTCTTGATTCTTCCACAACTAGCTGTGTGATCCTGGAAGTACCTTAACTCTTCATCTGAAAAATAAACATGGTGTCTAAATGTTTCAACAATGTCAGCAACATGAAAGACAAAGAAGAGGTAAGGAACTGTTCCAGATGAATGACAGCTAAATGCAATACGTGATCTGGAGCTGGATCTTCACACAGTGAGGGGGAAAGCAATAAAAGACATGATGGATTGATTGACCAAATTGGAACATGGAAGGTAGATTGCTACATTTTCTGCAATTGATAACTGTATTGTGATTATGTAAGAAAATGTCCTTCTTCTTAGGAAATACACACTAAAGTATTTAGGGTGCAAGGAATTATTCAGTTGATGTTAACAACTTGCAAATGGTTCAGAAACAAATATGTATATTCATACATATGTGTGGTGGGGAAGTAGAGAGAGAAAGAATGACAAAGTAAATGGGGCAAAATGCTAACTGGTAAAGAGTATATCTAGGGTTTCTCTGTAATATACTAGAAATTTCTTTGTAAGCTTAAAATTATTTCTAAAATTGGGAGGCTGAGGCAGGCAGACCACAAGGTCAAGAGATCGAGACCATCCTGGCCAACATGGTGAAGCCCTGTTTCCACTAAAAATACAAAAATTAGCTGGGTGTGGTGGCATGTGCCTGTAGTCCCAGCAACTCAGGAGGCTGAGGCAGGAGAATCGCTTGAACCCAGGAGGCAGAGGTTGCAGTGAGCTGAGATCACGCCACTGTACTCAGCCTGGCAACAGAGCAAGACTCTGTTTTGGAAAAAAAAAAAATTCTAAATATGTGAATATGTGAATAAAAGGATTGGACTAGATTATAAACAAGGTTCCTTAATCTAGGATTCTATGGTTTGAAGAGGGGTGTAGCTGTTCTTCATGAACTTAAAAATAGCATAAAGAAGGCACCAAGCACATGGGCAGGATGGGAGAGCTCTTCTGAGGGCTCCTGTGGCGCGAGACAGTGAACATATGTGGTAAAAACACGTAGTCTCCTTCATCGGGTGTGTAACTGGAAAGTCTAGTTCTGAGATACATATCTGCAGCGGTGGCTCAAGGGAGTGGCCCAGCTTCAACAGAGTCTTTCTTGCCTTGTACCTTCCTTTTCTTTGCTGGCTGGGCAAACAGCACTAAGCTGGCACCACCATCAGAACCCATGCTCTGCCCTCTGCTTCTCATTTAGGATCAAGGTTTCAGGCCTTCAGAGGAAAAGAAGGGTCCATCATTCCCTCATCCTGTGTCCCCACTGATGAACATTAGCTAAGAGCACTGTTGGGTGCTTTCAGCTTTGTCTTTCTCTATTTTTTAAAACTCTCCTTTCTCTCTTAGCCATTCCAAGTATTTACATGGTCTCATTGTCGATAATATTCCCTTTCACATGTGGACTTCCCAGGGTACCATTTTCTACACTTCTAATAGCTGGACCATCAAACGCTGAAATCTGAAGTCCAATGAACCAGTGGTGAGGGAGAAACCTTACAAGCATACGTATCCTTGCAAGTAAGGGAGCTAGGTATTTGAGTATTATTTGCAGTTGAAATGTTTTGTGTTTTTCTTTTTGAGACATCCGAGAAACACAAGTCAATGTGAATAATCTTCAAACATGGGAATCAGGGGTAGCCATACAGATCTCTGTACTGCCATGATGCACTCCTGAAAGGCACAAGCTGTGTCTCACTCCCCTTGTACTGTTTAAAACACCCAGCTGTGATGAGTTCAAGAAATGAAGCAACAAGCCACCCTGCCCCCTGCAGATTCAGCTGTGACAGACACTGAACTCGCAGGTTGCAAAACCAGCAAAGCAGAGCACGCACGCCTTCCCTTCAGGCAGACTTACCTGAGTGGAACCACGATCTGCTCTTATTATTTGTGGAGGAAAACTGTTAGTAGTCAGAGGAAGAGGTTTGCCTGGCCTTAGAAAGGTCTTTCTAGCCTAATAACTCTCTGTGGGTATTTGGATAATGTTCAAGAAGATAGATACATCCAATAATTCCAAACTAGAGAAATAATTTTTAAAAACAATAGTTGGGAATACAGTGTGAAAAACATACACCTGCGATTTAAATGGTTTTGAACAGAAATGCAAACAAATGGAGTTACCAGACAATTAAATTAAAACAATTTGACCAGTGTGCTTTTGAATTTCTGCCTAATGTTAATGAAACAATGCTTAGAAAACCAACATAACTAACTCTTGCAGACGCTGACTGAGAATGGGATAAGATCCTCAGAAATAGAAGAGCACAGTGGCTGGACATGAAAGGGAGACTCACCAGGAGAATATGCAAATGTGCTTGAGGCTGGGGAAAATCAGAGAAAAGTCAAAGAAAGGGCCAAGGGAAATGTACACACTCCAGATCTTCTTCTCAAGGCTTCTAGACAAATCTCAGATGAGCACAACCCCAGTTAGCTTTTGCCCCACCCTACCGTTTATATCACCACAGGATGTGCAACAAAAGCAGCTGGAAAGAAGAACAGAGCAACTAGATTGCAAACTGCCTCCCAGAGTGCCTCTTAAATGTCTGAATGGTGAAACAGGTTAGCTAAGCCGCCCTCCAGTGATAACTATGATCTGCACATTGCTTGGTCCATAGTGAAATCCCAACACATTAGGATAGAATAAAGCATCCTCGAAAAATGAATCTACAGAGTTATAAGTTTTAGACAGAGGGAAGGAGCCAAGCTAACAACAAGGAACTAAATTTTCCCCTTTGACTCCATGAAGATGATTGTGCTGGTGGCAAGTTCATGCTGGTGGGAAGACCATTTAAACTAGAGCAGTACACTGTACCTGAAAGAAGCTCCCTCTCTGATTGACATGCTTCCTTCAGAGACCATTGAAAATCAATCTGCCAAACTTCCAATGGCTTAGTGAGGTTTTTCTCAACTTTCCAAACAATGAGAATCAGTCAACGTCATACAGAAATATTTTTACCAGGAAACAGTTTTTGTTGTTGTTTTGTTTTTTACCTTTTTTTCTTTTTTTTCTTTTTTGAGATGGAGTTTCACTCTTGTCACCCAGGCTGGAACACAATAGCACAATCTCGGCTCACTGCAACCTCCACCTCCCAGGTTCAAGTGATTCTCCTGTCTCAGCCTCCCGAGTAGCTGGGATTACTGGCACCTGCCACCACACCCGGCTAAGTTTTGTATTTTTAGTAGAGATGGGGTTTCACCATGTTGGGCAGGCTGTTCTCGAACTCCTGACCTCAGGTGATCCACCCGCCTCGGCCTCCCAAAGTACTGGGATACAGGCGTGAGACACCACACCTAGCCTGATTTTCTATATATGACTTCAACCATGTGTTGAGGACTCTAGACACTATGTGACTGTTCAGCCACCATATACCTGTTACCACACAAGAGACCCTAAGTGAAAATCATCTAACCAAGGCCAATCAATTCCTAGAACCATGAGAAATAATAATAATCTATAAGTTGTTGCCTTAAGACAGAGGTCTGCAAACTATGGCCTGTGGGTAAAATCTGGCCTGCAACCTGAGTGTATGTTATCGTACAGCCCATGAGCTAATGGCTTGGTATATTTTTAAAGGATTATAAAACAAAACAAAATGAAGAAAAACATGCAAAAAAGATCATATGTGGCCCTCAAAGCTTAAAATATATATTCTCTGGCCTTTTAAAGAAACAATTTGCCCACTGCTATCTTAAGCCACTAGACTTTCAGATGCTTTGTTATACAGCAACAGGCAATTGGAACATGTAGTGCCTTTGGGACACAAGGAGAAGAACTGAGGGGCAAATGCTGGATTGACAGTGTCATGAAAGTCACACTGAAAAGTTATGCCCAACTGTCATTTGCAAGTCAATATTATTCTATCAATAATTGCTATCATACTCTCTCTTTCTCCATATATATATATTTCCAAATATATATATATATTTCCAAATATATATATATTTCTAAATATATATATATTTCTAAATATATATTTACAGAGAGGGTTCCCCTAGGCTGATCTCAAACTCCTGGGCTTAAGTGATCCCCCCCACATCAGGCTTCTGAGTAGCTGGGACTATAGGCGTACACCACCATGCCCAGCCATTACTAAAATTTCACAAACACACTTACTCAGTCAAAGTAAAAGTGATGGTAATGATTTATCAACCAAGGAAAATACCTGAGACATTTATCTTAGATTTGATTCCAGTTTAACTTCAAATTCTGAGATACTCATTAATAAGTTTAATTATAGTAGGTAGCATTTACTGATTCTTTACTGAGCACCAGACATTGTTCTAAACTATGTAAACTAGTTAAGCCTCATGCCGACCCTTATTTCCATTTTACATATGAGAAAACTGAGGCACAGAGAGGTGGTCTAACCTGTTCAAGATCACAAAGGTCGTAAGTGTGGAGTCAGGATTTAAATCCAGGATGGACCCTTGCATGTAGCAACTTAACCACTACACTCTGTTGCTCCTCTCCAGAAAATGCCTAATACACATGGGTCTAAAGAATGCAGCTGGCTTCCAGGGGAGGGCATTGACCTCTCTGGTTGGATTTCCCTGGATGCTAGCCAAGAGTGCTGTCTATATACTTAAGAATGAGGCCTGGAACTTGAGTCTCCATCCATTTCCCCTGGATCTAGGCTCTTCAATAGCACTAATTCTTCTGTTCGGAGGGTCCCAAGTTCTCAGACTAGCCCCAAATTATGGTCGGTTAAAAGCTGTTCCTTCCAAGCCATCTAAGTCTTCCCTGCATGTTACTCTGGTTTCTGTCAATCAACACATGGAACATTATGCTTCCTAAGGAAATGATTGTCACGGGAGATGCAATATATGCTTTTCATTGCCAGTCTGTGGCTAAACAAAATCAACAGACTGATCGAGAGCCAATCATATCGAAAGGATACTCAAACCATTATTAGAACCAGTGGTCACGGAGAACGAAATAAACAAGTATCAGTTTTCCTTATCTGGGAAGTGGAAGTGATAATACCCATCTTTATGAGTTATTGTGTAGACTAGAGCCAAGATATGGAAAGGACCTAATCCAGTGTCTGGCATTCAAGTATTGGCTGTAATTATTGTAACAGAACATGCCTCTCTTTTAGAGAACTGGTAATTGGACAGTGACTTTTCATTGAGTGACTGGAAAAGCTGTTAATCACAAAGAAAAGTCTACATTCATGAAACAAGACAGAGTAAGAGCTGCTGCTTGTCCATCAGGTCACACATTTTCCATCTCCCATTACAATAAGCCTTTTCCACACTGTAGAGTGTTGTTTTAATTATTTATAAAAATGACTCCATCACATTCTTTTCTCCAACTGTGCTTGACACAAATAACTGGAGACCCATGTATGGAAAGGGCAACGCCCTGATGGTAATCATGTGCTGAGGCCACCTCTGCACACTGACCAAAGGCAGGGCACATCAGCAGTCTACTCACCAGAAAGGAAAAATAATGAGACGACTGATGAAAAATATGGCAGAGAAGATGAAAAACAGGGTGTTACAGGTTTGTGTCCATCCAGCATAAGAAAACATCTTAGCAGACTGTGAACAAAGAAAGAAACTGCAGATAAAGTGACAGTAGCATACATTTTTAAAGTTAAATTTATAAATGAAATGATATGAGGTCTGGGATTTGCTTCAAAACAATCTGGGTGGAAGGTAGGGGGTACAGGTGGGGCAATAGATTAAACAAGACTGGCCATATTGATAACTGGTAAAGCTGATGGGTCCATTATATGATTCCCTTTATCTTGTCATGTTTGACATTTCCATAATATAATTTTTTTAAAAATATCAAAATACCTGTAATACTACTCGTGTCTTCCAAAAACACTTTAAGTTAGCATAATCAATTTAGCATGCACTTCATGTGGGCATTTATTTAGTATCTCCATGTAACTGGGAGGAGAGCTGGACTGAAGAAAGGCTGGGACAGGTGGGAAATCCGGGGCTGGGCTGGGAATGCTGCAATCAAGGAGGCTACTTCAAGGCAGATGAGGGAAGAGGCAAAGTTGGGAGGCAGCTCTCAGGGCCCTGAACTCGTTGAAATAAAGTTTTGAGCATTTGATCTTTCCTAATTCTTTTATGCTAGTCTATACTGCTCATATTATCTGTGTTGAATAGAAAGAGCTGCAGAAAGGGTTGGTGAGTGTGGTAGAAGACAGTTTATTGATAAGCGCTCTCTAGTACATTATCTAGCAGTGTCCAAGGCTGAAGATGGAAGTTTCTGGTGGGAATAGAGAGTGGGAGTCCGGAAGCAGGAGGTGGGAGGAGTTGCTGGGGCACAGATCATTCTTTTAGGGAACATGGCTTAGACTTGGGCAGTTTCAGAACCAACTTCACCCCAGAGGCTCAAGGTCCTTCAAGAACAAGAGAGGCAACACATTTACATTCCAGGAAGGGTTCACATGGCATCTTTCATATTTTGCCAAACTACCAAGGGGTGAGAATATGCCCTGACTGTGGGGAGGGCCCCCAGGGAACAGCTTCAGTTGCTGACATAGAGATGCTGGTGTGCCTGGTGGGTGGGAGATGAGTGTGGGGAGAAAGGTCCAAATTCAGAGTGCCTGTAACAGAGTGGGAAGCTGGTGGAAGGATCAGAGGCTAACTGGATGGGAAGCGAGGGATGTGCACAGGCATGGGAAAGGATCCCTGTGAGTCCATTTGTGAGGGCAAAGTAGCACACTTTTGGGCAAAACATACACAGAACATATTCTGGATTGTGTAAAGATGAAATGATAGACAGCAGCCCCTTTGCTTGCTAAGTATCAATCAGGATATTAGGTCCTGGATCCAAACTTGACCATGTGGAAACGTAGAGGATCAGGAAGATGCATGAAGAAGGCAAAAAGGTCACTTACGAGTGAGAATGGTAAATGTGAAGGCTGTTTTTCCTCCAAAAGAAAGAGTTAAGAAATGACCCCAGTGTCTTGAGAAATATGAAAGATGAATAGGCACCATCTCAAGGAAGCCAGGGGCAAAAGTTCTGCTGTGTCTGGGTTCAATTAGAACTTGATTGAGAAAATAAACCCTAAAATACACTATTCGAGTAAGCTGTGGGCTGTGCACCCTGGGAGAACATCACAAATAGGCCCCTGCCACCACTTAATATTTTGTCTACCACCAGCTGACGAGAGGTACCAGCCTTGCTCATTGAACCTCATGTCAGATCATGACTTGTGAATGAATCGAGAATGATTCGCAATCATTAGCAACATGAAGCTATTCTTAAAGTTTGCCCACGAGGGAACCTCTAAACATTCTAAAAATGAACCTCTAAGACAGTTCATTTTTCTTTCTCTTTTTCTTTTTTTTTTTTAACCTAAGGACCTCACAACGTTTTCAGATAATAATGAGCTAAACTTCTTCACATACCCCAAGGAACAGATAAGACTTCTCATGTTACAGCTGGGGCTAGAAAACAAAACAATAAGTGATTTGTCCAAGTCACTTAGGGAATCATGTCACATCAATGAAAGGGTGGTGAGGGTGGCAGGGCAACCCCATGTTTATTCCCAGGGTGAACATCTAACTCCCTTGAATAACACAATGAAGCTGTTTTCACATTGGACACACACCAAAGGCAATTGAATATGAGGGTTTAGAAGCAACAGAGTAGTATAAAATTCTTAAGTCAGGGCCAATGTGGTCTGAATTTTCTGTCAGGATTACCAAGATACGATCAGAGAAGGAGGTAATTACATCAGCAAGGGCTGCATCCAGAGAGCGCCATGGAGAAAAAATGGTACAGTCCTTCTCCTGCTAAGCCATTTGTTGCCCTAAAGCACATATAATAATCTTGACCTTTAGAATGGGATTTACATGTCTAATTATGATTACATACAGGATAGAAAAAAATTCTGTACACAGGGGATATTCTAACAGTGGCCAGTTGCTTTGAAATGGCTGCAAATGACTTCTGGTGACTTCTATAACAGGGTGTGGTAAATTACAGTCCAGCCCATGGGCTGAAGCCAATCAGCTCTTAAGAATGGTTTTCACATTTTTAAAAAGGTATTAAAAAAGCAAAAAACAAAGAAGAATATGTAACAGAGATCATATGCGGCCCACAAAACTAAATTTACTATCTGGCCCTTTGCCAAGAAGTTTGCTAAACCCCAACCTAGAAGAATAAGATTCTACTAAATTTAATTTCTTCCATATCAACCTATATTCAATTGTTAGCCCTTCAAGAAGTAACCCCGAATGTGAAATGGTTAGCATCATTTCCCATGGATTCATTATAAATGAGTACATTTAAATAAATAACTCAGCAGTTCTGGGAACTGTTGCTCTAAATACAGCAGGAGATCTGGCAGAGAAGGGGACCATTCCATCACTGACTGGGGTCAACAGGAATCAAAACAGAACAGAAACAGGTCCGGAAAACAATCCCAATGTGACTTTGTTTCTTCTATTTTGTGTGGGGTGAGATTAGGAAGACTCTTGTTTTAATGTTGGCTCCTTCAGAAAACATCCTAAGCCCTCTTCCTCCCTTAGAAAATGCGGGCCTTAAAAAAAAACCATCTTACACTCCTTAAAGCAAGGGATTGGGCTGGGGGAGGGGAGGGTGGGGCAGCGTGAACATTCAATGGGTATTCAAGCATTGCCCTACGTGAATAGATGGTGCCACCCAAATCTGGGAATCCTCAATGTCATAAATCCAAGTTTTCCTTTTAGAAGATTAGAGTTCATTCCTTCTTCAAATATCCCATCTTACTCCCTGAGTGAGCATGTGCATGCAACTTTCAGGAGTGGAATCACACACATTAACATCTCTCTAGTACCATGGAAAAGGATTGAAAGTTAAAACTAAGAGGTTTCATTTCTGTAATCTTGGAGGATCTGGGAATCTAGAGATATTCCCAGACTTTGGGTGTTTTCCGGACAGAGAGCCCTGCTAAATCGCTCACAATTACTTCTGTGAGCAGTTACAGAAACCCAGGACGTGGTATTGTCATTAGGTTTTTAATGGCAAACGCTTACCTCCAGCCAAATGTCAGCCACATCATGTACAATCATCACGAGGGTCCCACTGCGAATATAATTAGCACACCAAGAGAAGCTCATCAGACTAATAGCAGCCAGGTGGTGGATGATATGAGCTAGAAAATCCTATAAGGTGAGGGAAAATGGAAACCATTAAGCAAATGCATTTATTTCCCAATCACTGGAAGAGATAATAATAATAATAATAATAATCATGAGATCAATAACTTACATCTGCACGTTTTGAAATTTATAAAATGTTTTTACTTTATTCTTAAACATAATCCTTGTGAGAGAGCTAAGACAAGTATTATTCTTGTTGATGGAAGTCAGTTAACTTTGAGATACCATCCCACACTGGATATATGTATACACACACACTACCCCCCAACACACAATAAATGCATATACACACAAGCATATTCCTGTGTACACCTAGTTATTGTTTATCCCCTGCCTATTCCCCAAAAAGAAAAAAAGATTGATATAATAAATCTACACAACCATTAAATAAGTCAGTGCATATGAAATAAGACAATCTACCTTGAGGAAAGCTACTGTCACTAAGTATAATAAAGACTTAAAGGTTTTCTGCAAAGAAAATATACAAATGGCCAATTCACACATGAAAGCATGCTCAGTCATTAGCCATCAGGAGAATACAAACCAAAACCACAATGAGATATACTTCACACCCACTAGGATGGCTATAATAAAAAAGTTGAACAATAACAAGTGTTGGCAAGGATGTGGAGAAACTGGAACTCTAATACAGTGCTGGTAGGAATGCAAAATGGTATAGCTGCTTTGTTAAACAGACTGACAGTTTCTCAAAAGATTAGACATAGAATTACCATATGGCCCAGCAATTCCAGTCTTAGGTGGAATGAAAACATATGTTCATGCAAAAACTTGTGTATGAATATCCACAGCATTACTATGAATGCTGAATTACTATGAATGTATGAATATCCACAGCCAAATGGAGGAAACAACCCAAATGTCCATCAACTGATAAGAGGATGAATAAAATGCATCCATCTGTACAATGGACTACTACTTAGCAATAAAAAGTAATGATGTACTGATACATGCCATAACATGGATGAACCTGGAAAACATTACACTAAGTGAAACAAGGCAAACACAAAAGACAAGATATTATATAATTCCATTTATATAAAATATCCAGAAGAGGCACATCTATAGAGACAAAGGAGATTTGTGGTTGCTAGGGACTGGGGAGGTTGAGAGAAATGGGGCGTGACTGCTAAATGGTATAGGGTTTCTTCTTGGGATGATGCAAATGTTCTAAAATTGACTGTGATGGTGATTGCACAACTTTGAATATATTTTAAAAACCACTGAATGTATACTTTAAATGGTTTAATTGTGTTATATGTGGATATCTCAATAAAGGTGTTTAAAAAACTTAAAGATTTCAGCTTCCTCATAGCCAAAGTAAATACAATACCAATAATAGCTCAATTTATTGAGCACTTGCTGTATAGCGGCAAGTGTCTTTTTTTTTTTTTTTTTTTTTTTTTTGAGATGAAGTCTCGTTCTGTCACCAGACTGGAGTGCAGTGGTGTGATCTTGGCTCACTGCAACCTCCACCTCTCAGGTTGAAGTGATTCTCCTGCCTCAGCCTCCCAAGTAGCTGGGACTACAGGCATGTGCCACCACACTCAGCTAATTTTTGTATTTTCAGAAGAGACAGGATTTCACCACGTTGGCCAGGATGGTCTCAATGTCTTGACCTCATGATCCACCTACCTCAGCCTCCCAAAGTGCTGGGATCACAGGCGTGAACCTCTGCACCCAGCCTCAGGAAGTATTTTATACAGATTAAACTGTTTAATTCCTACAACAACCAGAGGAGATAGGAGCTATTTTTAGCTCCATTTTATAGATGAGGAAATCAAGTTTAGAGAGTTTAACCAACTAACTCAGATGTTGGTGTGTGGTGAAGCAAGGAATTCAAACCCAGGAGACCTGACTCCAGGGCTTGTGCTTTAGCCACCTCCCGATAGCTTTATGTTTCTGAAGATACATCTTTATAAGACACATAACATATATTTATATTTAATTTTTAAGAAGGTGTTCAATGCACCTGTAAATAATAAAAGGGAAGTCAACTACAGCAAAATCAAAGGTGGATGAAATACATGATCAACCTACCTGTATATAAAGACTTTCTAAAAAATGATATTTTCAGTTCTATCCCTTGAGAAAATGACTCAATCAATTAAATTTTTGATGTATTCCTAGCCTAAAGTTAGTATAGTTAATCTACAGCTATTATTGAGTTATATGGAAATGGAGATTATTTCTATCAGATATTTTCACAGTACGTTCTTATACTTAGATTTCTCATGTCTTAAGACGTCTGGTTGACTGCAGTGTGTCCCTTATAATGTCCACCATCACTCAACACAAACATTTAATCAAGCTGAACTGGTTTATCCAATATTAAATGTAATTGTACTTATCATACAAATTCTGCTACAAACCACCCTTTTAATTACGATGTAGTTTATGAAGTATATGCCAAGAGAATTTATCATTTGATCTGAATTGCTTACATATATGACAAAATCTTATGAGTGCATTCAGGATTTAACACAGTTTGCTGGATTAGTAATTAGGAATCTGTAACAACCAAACCACTCTTAAAATACCTCACTTTGTGACCTCGGAAGTGGCATTTAGCATGCCTGTCACGGAGTTTCCCTGCAAATAAAGCAAAGCTAATAATGCCCGAAGCAAGGTTTCCTCATAAATATATTTGATGAATTAAGGGGAAAATGTTTTCAATGTCTTTGAAAACATCAAAAAGTTGTATATAAGGTGGTTTTGCAATCAACTAAAAGATGTGGTTGCAGAATTAGTACTACTAACATATTTCTTCTTTGCACTGATGGACATTAAATTCCCAAACCAAAAGAAACAGATGCATAAAGGAGATGTTTTTTTCTTATTGAACAGAGGTGGAGCTTCAAAGTTAAAGTTTTTTATAATGTTTCACAACAAATGCTTACCAAGGCACCAAAGCATGAGTATAATTAGCAATAGTCTATGTACTATAAAGCACACAAAAGCAATGAACTGGACCCAAATACACAGGAAAATACAACTTAAAGATTAGAATTTGGGGCAGGGAGATGGGAATTTTTGAAGAAACTGTTAAAGAAGCTTTGTAAATAAGACACTTACCTTTCTCTTGACATCAAAGCCAAGTCTAAATAACAGAGACCAATAAAAACTCATTTCTAAAATGTAGTACCAGTACTGGGATAGTAGCAGGGGCTGAGAAAAAGAAGAGTATTCATTACTTTAAATGCCGTCATAGAAGCAACTCATTTTGATGCACTAACACCTACTTTTATACCTATTTATATCCCACCAGATTCCATAAAATAACATAGATTTATATTTCAATTTATATTTCAACAAAGGAATTAAAGATAATATTTCAAGGCATTTTATTTCTAAAAGGGTAGATGAGTATTCCAAAACCAAGTTGAATGTTTTGTTTAAAAAATTAAATACAACTGCCACAGGTGTAAGTGCCTTCAGTTTATTCAGAGTTAAGTTTAAATTTTTTTTTTTTTTTTTTTTTTTTTTTTGCATTAGTTGGATTTATTGCTGTTTTCAACGAGGGAGAATTCTCTAGATGTGTGTCTTTTGTGTGTCCAAATTTTCTCATATTTTGGGGAACAGTAGGGCATATCAGGAAGGTGTTAGGAGGGCTTGTTATAGGATTTGGACTTGTCAGGTGATTTGGGGGAGGGTTCAAGGAAGTGGGCTTTGCTCTGGGTTGGGTGCTATCAAGTATTAGTCAGCTTGGGATGCCATAAAAAAAATACCCCAGACTGGGCGGCTTAAACAACAGAAATTTCTTTTCTTTTTTTGTTTTTTGAGACAGTCTTGCTCTGTTGCCCAGGCTGGAGTGCAGTGGTGCAATCTCGGCTCACTGTAACCTCTGCCTCCCGGGTTCAAGTGATTTTCCTGCCTCAGCCTCCCGAGTAGCTGGGATTACAGGTGCGCGCCACTACACCTGGATAAGTTTTGTATTTTTAGTAGAGACGGGGTTTCACCGTGTTGGCCAGGCTATTCTTGGACTCCTGACCTCATGTGATCTGCCTGCCTTGGGCTCCCAAAATGCTGGGATTACAGGTGTGAGCCACTGTGCCTGGCCCAGAAATTTATTTTCTTACAGTTCTGGATGCTGCAAGTCCGAGATCAAAGTGTTGGCAGGTCTTTTCTCCTGAGGCCTTGCTCCTTGGCTTGCAGATGACTGCCTTCTTTCTGTGTGCTCACATGGTTGCCCCTCCATGTGTGGATGTCCCTGCTGTTCTTTTCTTTTTTTTTTTGAGACAGGGATTTTTAATTTTTAATTTTTTAATTTAATTTTTT
Organism: Trachypithecus francoisi; assembly: GCF_009764315.1. Lineage (NCBI taxonomy): Eukaryota > Metazoa > Chordata > Mammalia > Primates > Cercopithecidae > Trachypithecus > Trachypithecus francoisi. The sequence continues at coordinate 88,237,339 of NW_022681468.1, read as the reverse complement.
AATTTTTTTTGAGACAGGGATTTTTAATTTTTTTTAAAAATTAAAAATCTTTACTTAGGAACAATGGGAAATCTTTTCTGCTGGTCCCATAATTTACTTTGATTAATGTTTCTTGAATATTACTCAAAATCTGATGTCTTAATCTCTTTTCTGGTGACAGGCTGGTGGTTAGAATTAGCCCATTCTAAAATGGGACAGTAATAAAATATGCATAATTGTTTAAGAACTCTAAAAACATCTTCTGAATAAAATAATAAACTTTTGATAGCTAGAATTTTCTTAACAATTTTATAATGGGAGTGGTGGTGTTTATTTTAGCTAAGTTGAGACATTATATGACTTGGTGTACCCAGTGAATGTTGCCTTCTGGTATCTAAGCCCTTGTGCAGTCTCCTCCAACACTGACTATGGACTTGATCCTGGTCTTTGGCCAAGGAGACATAGCAAATGTGATGCATGCAGAGACTTTATAAGTACCACATAAGAAAGCTGAGCCATCCTGCTGAAGGGACCACAAAGAAGAGAATCAAGGTGCTGACTGCCAACGCTATGAATGATGTCACCATAGACTCGAGCCATTCCCTAGCTAGCCTCCCAAACGTCTGAAAATGCGTGAATCAACTCAGTTGAAACCACATGGAGTAGAAACACTGCCTAGCTGAGCCTAGCCTAAATTGACAACCAAATCAAGAGAAAATAAATGGTTGTTGTTTGAAGGCACTAAGTTTTGGGGATGGTTAGTTATGTACCAACAGATAACTGATACACCTGAGAAGATATGAATAAGTTGGAGACAGAAGATGATAGGCCTGGGGTTTGGTCTAGATAATTCTTAGGTCCCTTATTGTCTAATTTTATTTAATTCTTTAATGCTGAGCCTAACATATAACTAATTTTTTTGGTCAACTCATCATCCCTGATAAGGCCATAAAAGAATGAGACAGAGTTTCTGCTTTCTTCTATGACAGGACTGTGTAAGACTAATCCTCCTATTAAGAGCAACTGAAAAATCTGGATAAAAGACAAGAAAGAATATCTGTTTGAAGACACCAGAGAGCAAGTAGGGCATCAAGAACCTGTGGAGTCAAGATCCTAAAGAGAAGAAAAATGCATGAGAGTGAACCCTTTATTTCAAGTGAACTCTATTTCTCAAGCAGCACTCTAGGCCCTAAGAATAAATTCAAAGAAGACCATCTTATACATATCATAAATTCTGCATATGCCAATTTATAAGCAGTATGGAGCCCAGAGACTAAGAAACACCAGAAGTTAAGCAGTAGTGGCTGCAATACCAGAGTACTAGGAAGCAAACTGGTATTCAGGTTGACTAAGGAAAAGGAGTCATGGTAAGCACTGTTATCTTTTATTTGAAATCACTGAAGAAGAATATCCTAGAATATGGGTAAGTTGGGAATAGACTTGCCTTCACAAAGACTGAAGTCTACCTTGAATCAGCTCAATCAAGGATTAAAGGTGATCTGCCCCTATTCTAACACCTAACGGAAGTGAAAGTAAGTCCTCTGTAAAGGAATATAATATCATCCTGACCATTTATACTTCTTTTGTATACAATGCCTGTCATTTAATCAAAAGCTATCAAGTGTAAGGAGACAGGAGCAAGAGAAAAAACAGATCCACAGGTGGTCAAGAGATGAGACTTATCAGACTTTGACTTTAAAATAACTTCAAAAATAGCTTAAAAGAGAAAATTTCAGTAGAGAACTGGGATCCACTAAAAAATAAAATAAAAAATTGAGAACCAAAAAATACAATAACTGAAATTAAGAACTCAAAAGATGTGTCTAATAGTAGATTAGACATGGCTTAAGAAAAGCACTAGTGAACTGGACAACAGGAAAGTAGAAAATATCCAGAATAGTGAAGTGTCTGACATTTTACCCCAGTTGCAAGCTAACAAGTTAGTTTGTCACAAGTTACATGAATGCTGGTAGAAGATAGTAGACACTTTGGTAGACAGCAGGTAGTTTATGACTCACAGTAATAGCAGTAGCTAGAGTATCAGTATTTGGGCCAATCCTTCCACCCCCAATCCCCGTAAGGCTAAAGGTCAGATGATAACTGCACACATCGTGGATTGTGTTACAAGAGAAGAACCCTGAGCTAGAGAACCTGACCTTTTATAATAGACAATAACTTGCCTACTCTTTACTCCAGAGGGAGACATTATCTCTATCTCCTGTGGCTGTTTGCTATACAAACTTCCTCGAAAAGATCATCTAAAACAAAAAGCAGTCAGTGCTTGAATTCACAGGGCATGTAAGATACTTGTGTAGAATTGTCTCTCAACAGACTAAAGCACAGAGAGGCAAGAGAATGGAGAATATTTTTTAAAGCAAAAGAGACATATGGGGCCTAGTATAAAGGTCTAGCATATTAGCACATTTATAACTGGAATTTCAGAGGAGTCTGGAGAGAGAATGGAACAGAAGCAATGGCTAAGAATTTTCCAAAACTGACTGAAGACATCAAGTCACAGATTAAAGATGTTCTACAGACATTAAGCAGGATAATTTCAAAGATAAGCACATTTATGTATATCACAATAAAACTGAAAGACAAGACAAAATATTAAAATTGACCAAAAAGAGAAAAAAGATATTATGTTCAGAGAAGCAAAACTAAAAGTGACAGCTGAATTCTTTTTTTTTTTTTTTTTTTTTTTTGAGACGGAGTCTCGCTCTGTCGCCCGGGCTGGAGTGCAGTGGCCGGATCTCAGCTCACTGCAAGCTCCGCCTCCCGGTTTACCGCCATTCTCCTGCCTCAGCCTCCGAGTAGCTGGGACTACAGGCGCCCGCCACCTCGCCCGGCTAGTTTTTTGTATTTTTTGGTAGAGACGGGGTTTCACAGTGTTAGCCAGGATGGTCTCGATCTCCTGACCTCGTGATCCGCCCGCCTCGGCCTCCCAAAGTGCTGGGATTACAGGCTTGAGCCACCGCGCCCGGCCCTGAATTCTTATAGAACTGATGATATCTAGAAGACAATGAAATAAGATCATTAAAAGTGAAGGAAAATAACTGCTAATCCAGAATTCTATACCCAGCAAAAATATCCTTTTAAAAATCAAAGGCAATATAACATTTTTCTGACAAACAAAATCTGGCATACCCACCATTAAAAAAAAATAGCAAAGGTACTCCTTCAGCCAGGAGGATAATAATCCCAGATGGAAACATGGAAATACAGGAAGCAAGGAATAGCACAAAAAGAGTAACTTGACAGATTTACAAAACAATAATAGCAATGACTTGTAAGGTTTTAAATATTTGAAGGAGGAGGGTATATGGTGTATTCTAATTACCTTTCAGTGAGTGGAAAGAGGTAAGAACACCGATTTGCATCAGACTGTAATAAGTCAAGGACATATACAGTAATGTCTAAGATAAGTACTAGAAGAACCAAGGCATGTGTAACTGAAAAGTCAATATAAGGGATGAAAAAGAATAGTTTTTTTTTAATTACTTGCCTGTCCCATAGAAAAGCAAGAAGGGAGTACAAAAAAAAAAAAAAAGCATCAGATGGTACAAGTAAAAAATAAATAGTAAGACACTAGATTTAAACCCAAATATGTAATTACATTAACTGTAAACAAACTAAAGGAATGAGACAAATGAGGGTCAATAAGGATGAGGAAGCTCAAGTAGAAAAAGTGCCAGGGATGACATAGTAGTGAACAAAGAGTAGCAGGGGACCAAGACCTAACTAAGGAGATAATTTGAGGGAACTCGGTGTTGAAGTCAGGGGAGGAATACGTTAGGGGGGACTTACCTGTTTGGGATAGCCATTCCAAACCTCCCATAGGTCATATAGCCAAGGTTTCTGAAAGAAGAAGAAAAAAGAAGAACCAACAGATGAGAAATAAATTTGTCGGTGTCAAAGGCCAATTTTGGCAGAAAACCTAAGCTCTTCCTTATGTCATTTATAGCAGGCAAGGACGCACAGGAAGTCACCCTTTGCCATATTCTTTTGCTTCTATTGCATGCATTTCTCCCACTGTAGAGTATTTCTTACATATTCCTATATAACAGCTCTGTGAAATTCACTACTAGTGAATCTAAGATAAGTAAATAGTGCTGTCTCATAGAGGAAATTGTTTCAAACAAGTAACTGTATGAACCAAATTATTTCTAAACCAATTATGTTATTGCTTCTGTAACAATGAAAAAAACTTGAGATATCTGTAGCAATATTTGAGACAAATCTTGAATCTTGAGAGAAATCGCTAAAACTGGTTATCTTATTGAAAGTACTATACCCTAAAGGAATTCACAGACAAGAATTTCAAAAATTAAAGACAAATTCCAATCAAAAATATAAAAAGATAACTTACATCATAAAGAAATGCAATTCCAGCAACAGTGATCACTAAGTAAAATGCAAATCTCCAGCTGCCAAAAGAAAGAAAAATCTTTACTCCCTTGTAAAGGTAACTGAGATTTGAGGAGAAAATGATTAGGTATGGCAGAGTTTACAAAGAACACACATTCTGGAGTCAGACAAATCAAAGTTTCTCTCCTGGCTCTGCCCTACTTATTAGATGGCTACAACCTTAGGTAAATCATTTAACCTCAGAAAGCCTGACTTTCTTATCTGTAAAATGAAAATGACAACACTACCTCAAAATGTGAAAAGAACTGAAAATCTGTGATAACAGGTCTAACATAAAGTAAGCAACAATAAATGGTAGCCATTATTCTTATTATAATGGCTAGCCCCGTTCCAGGCACACAATAAACAGTGGATTTATATTAGTATTATCAAGAAGGAAACTAATTAGTCTAATTATTTCTCTTATCACCATTTAATTCCCAGTTAAAAGTTTTTATGTGGCCAGACTTTACTCTTTTCTCCTAAAAGCAGGGTTTTGAAAGAAAAGATTTTCCTCATGTATGGAGAAAGACCTGTAGACTAAGAGACTGGAAAGACACATCAAACAATTGTAATGAATGGATCTTATTGAGATCCTGATTCAAATCAAGAAACTGTAAAGAAAATTATGAGACAATCAGGGAAATCTAAACACTGAATATTTGCTATTATTAAGTAAAAATCTTTTATTAAATAAAAAATCATAAGATACTGATATTGCAATTATGCTGAAAATAAAGAGTTCTTATCTTTTTGAGATACATGCTAAAATACTTGCAAATGAAGTAACAGTGTCTGATATTTGCTTCCACACCAATCTGTGGTAGGGGAGAGGTGTAGTGGGGATAGAGAGGACATAGGATTGGCTTTGAGTTGATCAACTAAAGCTGGTGATGGGTAATAACACACTGAATGCATAATGCAGTCTTTCTACTTTAATATATTCTTGCAATGTTCCAAATAAAAAGTTTTTAAAAATTATGTCTATTTTATCTAACGATTGCTGGAGAAATAATAATATTAAAATAATATGTTTTCTTATCTTTGTGTAAGGTCTTACAGTGCTTTCCTTGACACACCTGTAAGATAGGTAGGACATAGGAACATAGATATATATCCATTTTGTAAATATAAAATCAGACTCAGAAAAATGAGGCCATCTCCCCAGCTGATGTAGCTAACAAGGAGGAAAGCTGCAACTTGAAGTGCAGGTCTTTGGACTCTGCATCGAGGAGTGTTTCCTAAACATTATCATTTCCCCGAAGCTAGACGATAGTCTTTCTTCATGGCTTGTTTTGATAGGAGAAAAAAGTAGGGTTCAATACTCAAAAAGTTGAACCATAGAAATATCCAAAAGACATTTTACAAAATGAAAGTTGAGACTTTACTGCACTCATTTTATTTGCTGAGAACATTTCCTTGGCTCCCTGGATTATCTTGTCCAAACAAAACCTACAAAATATAGGAGACGATAAGGCCAGCCAACCCACAAATGAAGCCAAAAGTGTGGGTGCTCTCCTTGTGTTTATTTCCCAAGCATTTATTGATTTCTCAACTCCGTCAGCCATGGGGCCAAGCACACATGTGCTATCACATTTTTCTTTTTATAAGAGTATGAAGCCGATGCTATAATTAGCCCCTTCCTACAGACTGCTGCTAACAGTCAGTTTCCTAAAGGAAATCGAACCTAAGAGAGATCACAAAACTTGCCTGAGTTTGGGGAGTAATACTCAGATCCACGAGTACAGCCAAGTCTCACATGTTTCTGGACATATCCTACTCAGAGAAGCCCTAAACCAGGGATTCTCAAAGTGTGTGCCAGGGAACCCTGAAGTCAGAATATTTTCATAATAATACTAATACATTATTTGCTTTTCTTCTTCTCATTCTCTCACAAGTGAGGTCATGTGACATGTGATCACAGTATTGCTCTGAATGAAATTGCACTGATGAAATGTGCACTTGTGTAGTCTCCTGTTTTATAAATATCTCAGTTTTAACTTCGAATACAGTAAATATCAATAGGTATAACACACACAAATGTTCTTTGGGATTTTCAAGAGTTTTTAAGAGACCAAGGGGTCCTGACACCAAAAAGTTTGAGAATTGCTGCACTTCACTGAAAAGATGAATGATAATATCCTTTGTCAATGCCATTTCACTAGTTTTAAATGAACCTAAGAGAGTAAAACTTTTTTTATTTTCCAGGAAAGAATGAGATAAACATAAACATGGGAGGGGAGAAAACCTACTGATAAACTACTCAGAAACAAATTGGTTGGGCAACGATGGTGATAGTGAAAGGAGAGACTGCATGGTGCAACCAGGGAGGAATGGGCAGAGTGGTGAGAGGCACTATTGGGGCTAGACGGGAGGCTCGTGGTGGGGACGCTGCATAGAGTGGACTGTGGACTGGATGGGTCAGACGAGGGTGAGGGCACATCCACCTAGCCAGGGAGAGCCCTTTCTCCCACACTGAGGAGTTCTCCTACCTGGATACCTAAGAACTTGGAGGTCCTTCTTATTGCTAGGTGGAAATGTGTATTTTAAAATGAAAAAGTGGTCAGCTAATGTGGAATTTGATTTTTTTTTTTTAAAAAAGGACCCATTATGTATTAAAATCCTAAATGCTGTGGAATAGGGCACAAGGGTCACCATGAATGAAAGTAACCAAGGAACCAACACACTGAACTCAAGGTGTCTGGGGGCTCATCCATCTGGACGTTACAGAGGAATTTTTGCCTGTTGGAAAGTCATCTTAGGAGCTGGTGTTAAGGAATAAGTGCCCGGAGATTTTCAAAAGTCTTGAGTTTAGGTATCTCACCCTATGACTTCTGTAGCACATCCCACAGCTGATTTTTAAAAAGCAGAGTCCCTGTACAATTAAACAGCGTGGCACTAGGTTTAGTCTGTTTATCTAGTACATAAAAACTTTTAACTTAGAATAAACATGTGACATTGCTAAAGAATAAGATAAAGCTTAAATTTTATTCATGGGCCCACTTACTGTGTCCTGAATATATTGCATAATTTCCTGCTTTGTGTCTTTGCCTTACTTGAAAATACTGCCTCAAACCCTGCTTTCTTTTTTTATGGCAATCTGACCCATTCTTCAAGGTCCAACCTATGTCTTCCCTTCTCTAGAAAGCCTTTCTTTAACTTCTCCAGCCATGCTGATGCCATCACCTCTAAATTCCCACAACACATCTAAACATGATGTTGTATCTGCTGGTGTACACTCCCATGTGCCACTGGGGTGGCGTGACAATAGATGTTACGGTTTTGTGTGTGATAATCTGGCCTCCCTAATTCGCTGTTTAAGGCCAGAAACAATGACGCACATGTTACTCCTCTCTTAAAATCTAGAATGCCACAAAATCTAGGACAGTGCTATGCACAGAAAATATACTAACCTTTATCTCTGCACTGCCTGACTGATTGATAAGGGTAACTCAAAATTCCCTTCTCCAGCCTGAACTCTGGAAGAATTTTAGTAGGCTTACTGACATGGCCAGATACCCACATATTATTCAATTTAATGATCCTCTGCTTGCTGGGAGGTAAGCATTAGGTGCCAGGGGCAGTATGATAGAACAAGAAATAGTATCAGAATAGGAGTCAGAAGATCTGAATGCAACAGCCATTGAAACACCTAAGAGACCCTTAAACTAGATGGATGTGCAGTTTCTCATTGAAACAGGGTGGCCCCACCTTCCCCGACTGTGTCATATCATTGGCAGAAGGATCAAACAATTATTACTATTATTATTAGTATTATTCTGAGACGGAGTCTCACTCTGTCGCCCAGGTTGGAGTGCAGTGGTGTGATCTTGGCTCACTGCAAGCTCCGCCTCCCGGGTTCACGCCATTCTCCTGCCTCAGCCTCCTCCCAAGTAGCTGGGACTACAGGCGCCTGCCACCATGCCCAGCTAATTTTTTGTGGTTTTAGTAGAGATAGGGTTTCACCGTGGTCTCGATCTCCAGACCTCGTGATCCGCCTGCCTTGGCCTCCCAAAGTGCTGGGATTACAGGCATAAGCCACCACTCCCGGATGGATCAAACAATTATAACCTGTAAGGCACTATAATGTATTTTTAAAAATGCCAGAGAATTTTATTAAAATATGATTCAGCTCAGAGGTGGAGAATTAGTCCCTGTTTGGGGTCTTTATTTAAGAATCATCTGTTAGCAAGAATGAATGATTGAGAGCAAGAAAAAGGATGATATAATGTAAGATCAGCTCCATTTTGTACTGTTTTGTGCTGATGGTTAGAGACGTATACTTCTGCCAAGCTGACCTCAGCAGCAACTATATATTTACCAAACTTTCAAGACATAAAAACCAGACAGATGTTGGTTAGAAAACAAACAAGGTCATACACCACAAGCTGCTATGAGAAAGGCAATGGAAGCCTGTGGTGAGAAGTGTTTGGAGACATCCTGAAGAATGAGTCTCTCTTTTTAAACATCACCCAGTTTCACAACTGGATTATCTGATAGGGAACATATAGATGGATTAAAGGAAGTTATTAAAGTTTAGCCTTCTACAGCCTCTGCTTATTTGGGAGTCTTACATCAGCTCCCTTATTCATTTCACCTTTAAAACAAAAGTATCTCGTGGAAGTCACTGGGCAATGTGAGGGAGGGCCTTAAGAATCAGGCAGGAAGATGGAACACTGCTGGTGCATAGAATGTGGCATTGAACACAACCCAACTCATACACATTTGTCTGGATACAAAGAAGGGGAAACAAAGTGAGAGCAATGACCTGGTTCACCATTTTTTGCACAAGTGTCAGTTTCTGCCACAAGAGAGTGACCTAAAGTACTATGATATCCTATAGGAGGGAGAAAAAAAAAAGCAGAACTCAAATGAAACTAAAAATAAATCCAGTGCAGTCTCCCTGCCCTCAGAATGGACTCCAAGTAGGCAGCTCTGCTAAGACCCCACTTGACGCCCCAGCCCACCCTGATCCTCCTGCCAAGCCTCCTGAGAAACCAAGAGGATGGGCTGTGCACCCCACTGGAGGACTGAGGTCATGAGCTACGCCACACAGAGAGGCCTTCTCAGTGTTCTGAGAGGGAACACACGTCCTCACAGACATTCTCTGCTCTTACCATTATGATGGTTGGACCCAGGTGATAAAGTCTGATGACCTAGGGCCAACCCTGACCGTAAGAAAAGAGAAACACCAGTTAAGACATTTTTATGATTTTTTCTGTGCTTCAGGCTGAGTACATAACGTCTCCTGTTCATCTTAGAGAGTTCATAGTGTGGGAGTCTGTCTGAACCTATTCTGGTTCGGGGGGCTGGATAAATAGAGTTCAGAGCTTACTCGATTTATAAAGGAGTGGAGGAAGCAGGGAAGGGAAATGTGTGAGGAGCCTAAAACACCACATCGGTGGGTGACAGAGATGGGTCTGAACCCTCCCTCTGCTGCCCTGGCAGTATTCTCTCTGCAAGGACCACTCTGCTCCAGACAGGACGGCAGCATTCCTAAAGTTCGATCCATCCTCCTTACCAAGCTTCCTGGAATTTCTTCATCCTGGAAGGCCTCTCTTGATTGCGCCGACTCCTAAACCATCTTTCTACCTGGCGCTCCGTCAAGTTACACTTCTTTGCCAGTCCATAAATATCAGTCTGAAAAGGGATGAAACGAATAAATGAGTGATAAAGAACAGAGTCAGACTGGCAGGCAGACAAGAGACAGGGAGATTGAGTTACAAGAGCTTCAGTATTGGGGGTGAGAAAAATTCTGTCATGAGACCTGGAGCCAGGGAATTTACCTCTTTTGCTTATGGAATCACACACACACACACACACACACACACCAAAAAACAAAATGTTACTATCCTAGCTCTCTAAGTTACTGAGAAAGATCAATTCTCCATAAGTTGGCAGCAACCCATGCGTTTAAGTTGCATGTGTGAGTTCACTTGTTCAGCTGAAATGTGCTTAGGACTTCCTAGGCGCCAGGTAGAGCAGTATAGTTTAAATCAAATCCAATAAAATCCAGTCTCCTCATTTTTCCTATGAGGAACTGAAACCCCAAGAAGTTTAATAACTTGTCCAAAAACCTAAAATTAGTAGCAAAGTGTGGACAAGAACTTAGGCTAGTGCATTTTGTTATTTCACATGATCTTTCTGACAGCTCCAGAAGATAATGCAGGAAAAACTCAAACAGGTGTTAGCCATCTACTTTTACATTTAATTATATAGAGAGAGCCTATTTCAAACTAATGCAAAATAATTTCAAGAACAAAAATAACAACTGCAAAATATGATGATGATGATGATGATTGCTTCTCTTTCGGGAAGTAGAAGTTGTAGGCTATGATTTAAAATTGGAAACAATATGAATGATAGATTCTCTCAAAGGTTAACAATTCGAAGATTGACCCAAGCCAGACAAGAAACATAAATGACCAAATGGACCAGGTCTGTTTCACAGTGGGATTTTAACATAGGAATGTTTTGTACTTTAAACCTATGGTAACCTTCTGCACATCCACAAAGAAATATGATCATGAAAAATGCCAGCCCTCTTGATTTTTTATTTCCCAAGCAAATATAAGAAATATTTCTGGCCCGGTATGGTGGCTCATGCCTATAATCCCAGCATTTTGGGAGGCTGAGACAGGCGGATCACCTGATGTCAGTAGTTCGAGACCCACCTGGCCAATATGGTGAAACTCCATCTCTACTAAAAATACAAAACTTAGCCAGGCTTGATGGTGGGCTCCTGTAATTCCAGCTACTCCAGAAGCTGAGGGAGGAGAATTGCTGGAAACTTGGGGGCAGAGGTTGTAGTGAACCGAGATCGTGGCACTATACTCCAGCCTGGGTGACGGAGCAGGACTCCATCTCAAAATAAATAAATAAATAAAATAAACATTTACATTTCCTCTTAATTCTATTTTGTGAAAAATAAAATGGCATAAAACTGACCCTCAGCTTCAATGCTGAGGAAAGAAGTGGGAGCTGTATGGATATAGCAGGCAGAAAAGTACATATCATGTTCCAAAAGGCCAGGTAAGACCGAGATCTGGCTGACGCTTCCAGAGAAAATGTGCGGACCCAGGATTCTGATGGGAAATCACTAGGTTTTAAAAAATGTTAACCAATCCCTCAAGGTAAATTTAAACCAATTATGGATGAATATCGTGAGGGCCAAACAAAGCCTGCCTGTGGGCCAGATGGCTGAATACCCGAAAGTCTGTGACCAGCCGGATAGCTTCTGCTAGATTATCTCATATGTTCCCTCGCAGGAAGGAAAGAACACTGCAGTGTCAAAGCAATTGGATATGGTAGGAAGGGCAGGAAGCTGAAAACAGAAGATCCAGTTCTGCTACCTCCTAGCTACATAGGCATAAGCACCGCACTTTGACCGCCATGGAAAATGGGATATTAAGAGAATGTTTGCTACCCATCTCAGAGGGATGATTTGAGGACCAAGGGACTGGAATACACTAATGAAACTATTGAGGTCAGTAGTTCGAGACCCACCTGGCCAATATGGTGAAACTCCATCTCTACTAAAAATACAAAACTTAGCCGGGCGTGATGGTGGGCTCCTGTAATCCCATTAGCATTAGCTGTGCCAATGCTAGAGATTTTTATAACCAAACACAGAAAGGAAACCATGGACTACGAAAGTATTCCTTTACTTTTAACATAATTTGCAAACATGAACAGACCCCCCAAAATGGAGAATACAATTCAAATTCTGTTGGTTGGTGCACAACAGGACATATTCTGGCATGCTGCTGCACTATACTCTGTGTGCTCAGACGGAAGGGGCTCTGGGCCTAGCTTTACTATTTGAAGTGTTTTAGTCATTCATTCATTTGGAAGGATTTAAAGAGTCTCTATGCACTGGTGCCAGGCACCATCTATGCGTGGGAGATTCAGTAGTGAGCAAAGCAAACTAAAGTCCTTGTCTTTATTCTGGAATGTTCTCAGATCTTAGAACAACCTAATTTTATTATCCCATGACTTCTACAAATAATTGCCTAATGAATTATTAATAAACATATATAGAAGACAGTAGCTGTTTATGATGTGAAGCTTTTTTTTTCTATTTTGGAGTACAGAAGAATCTAGTTGAAAGTCAGTCTTGTCAATACTGCCCTCATGCACTATGATATTATTGAGAGAGAAAACTCCTTACAAGCAAAAGTCTCTAAAAGTGTTTTCTTGAATTAATGTGTGAAACATGAAGCATTTATTGACCATCTGTAATGATCAGAAAATAGTGCAAGATGTCATGGGAACAAAAAGAAGCATGATTAAGAAACAAAGTGACAACTCCCTTGAGTTAAGAAGACATGCTTAAACAGGCTCCTTTGGAAGTCAGTCCATGATAGGCACAAAGTTAATGGTACAAATAATAATAGCTGACCTTCACTGAGCATCTACTATGTTCCAGGTGCTATTCTGAGCACTTTATATGTATTAACTCAATTTGATCCTCACAAGAAAGAGCCCTATGAGATAAGCAATGTAATTATGCTCAATTCACAGAGGAGGAACTGAGGCACAGGAAGTTTAATCTGTCCATTTCCACACAGAAAGCCTGTGACAGAGCCAAGCTCTAAACCCACATGGTCTGTCCTCACAGTTTGTATTTTAGCCTCTATACTACCTATTGCTGTGAACATTCAGAAGTGGGTTAGAACATACAGGAAAGGCCTCTTGCAGGCACAGCCTCAAGGAGAGATCGAATGGCCTAAAGGAGAAGTGCTGAATGGGGCCAACAGACCTGGCCTCTGGACTGAAAACGGAACCCTCTGTGCCAGTGGAGGAGTCACCCTACCTCTTTGGCTCTCACATGTCTCACCTGTACAATCAATTGCACTAGAAGAGGTTTTTGCTCTAAAAGTGTTTGAATCTATGAATGACTCAAGTTAGCACACTGGAATACCTTTATTGATTATAGTAACTGGCTTGAGGTCAGTCTAACAGTGCCACGTTTCCTTTAGCTCTCTTCCAGAACTTATTTGTTCTGCATCAGCATATATCTATATCTATAGATAGATAGATAGATAGATATTTTATCTATCTATAGATATCTAAGATATCTATCTATCTATAGATATCTAAGATATCTATCTATCTATAGATATAGATATATATAATTATTTTTTATTTTGCTAAAGGAAAGGGCTAGATAATAAGTTCCACTGTTACTACATGTTACCTATAGCACTATAATTGATCTGTTGGTCAGAGCTGTTGGTCTTACCCCAAACATCTGGAAGTCGTTCTTGATACGCACACGTGCATATGTAACAGACACACACCTGCATAGATACAATCATAAGAGAACTGCAATATCACAGACCAAAACTCTCACTGGAAGCTCATGTGTATAGTATTTTAGGCCATGTTATGCCCTTCTGTGCTAACCAGCCCACAGTCAATGTCATATGCACGGAAGTGTTTTGTTTTACTGGTGCAGTCTGTAGCTGCTGAAGAAGCATCCTTGGGTCTGTGTACTCAATTGTTTTAATAAAGTCAGGTGTTATCTACAAATATTACCAATGCAATATCCTACTGTTTTAGGTTTTGAATACTTTTTTTAGTGACAATACCCTAATCTTGAATCAGTACAAAACTGTTTTTCATCCACCCAGCAACTTGTCTTATTACCTCAGCCATAATTAAGCAAAGAGTTACCTGTATGACACTGGCCAGGTTAATGTGGGAGGTATGGTGAGATGAGTTTGTTTTTGTATCTGCAATTACTATTAAGTCATGAACTCTGTCCTCCTGTATTACATTCTATCTTCCTAAGTCCTAGTGCTTTTAAGCTATGGACATTTTACTGGCCAAATTATTGTTATTTTCATATACTATACAAATGCCGCCTCAGTTTTTTAATCTCAGAGCAATATAATTTAGGAATCTTATGTTCCTCCACATTTTTGGTTCAATAGGGGAAGCTAACACTTTGGGGGTGATATATAACTTCTTTTTTGGAGATGGAGTCTCACTCTGTCACCAGGCTGGAGTGCGGTGGTGTGATCTCGGCTCACTGCAACCTCTGACTCCCTGGTTCAAGCTATCACCCTGCCTCAGCCTCCCAAGTAGCTGGGATTACAGGTACTCACAACCATGCCCAGCTAATTTTTGTATTTTTAGTAGAGACAGGGTTTCACCATGTTGGCCAGCATCTCGATCTCCTGACCTCATGATCCGCCCACCTCGGCCTCCCAAAGTGCTGGGATTACAGGCGTGAGTCACTGCACCCGGTCACTTTTTTTTCCCTCTTACTTGATGCAAATGTCAAAATTCTGTCTGTATTAAACCATACTGTAATGTCAGTTGAGTTAGAATAATTACTATAAACACAGAGCCAGCCTTTAAAATATATTTTTAACATTCCAGTTACAGATAATGAACTCACTGGAGCATGATGGAAAGGTTACTAGACTGGAAGTATGGGCCAGGTTCTAGCTTTTGATTCAGCCACTCATTAGCTTCATGACCACTCATTTCCCTTTGGCTGGGCCTTAAGTTTCCTCATCTTAATCATGATAAAGAAAGACCACTACCCTATAAACCTTTTCAGCTATCTTTAGTTTTCCTTTGTCATATGGCCATTTTTTCTCCATAGCGGAGAAGCTTGGTAAGGATCAAATTTTCTAGATAATTTTAAATATCCTGAAAAGCTGACTAGAAGCTCTTAGCAATAGCAAGTATAGCAACTAATTGGTATTATAGCACTGTTCTTCCCATTTTATACAAAGTATTACTAAAGCTAGTTGTTCCCAAACAAAGAAGGATAATAAGGGTTCCAGAAAGAGCCCTATATTTTTTTAACACAGCTAAATAATTTCCCATTTGAAACATATAAAGGGATGCTTAGATATTATTATCACCAGTGGTAACAAAGGGATTTAGACGGATGATGTCAGTCATTTAAAGCACATGGGAATAAAAAATATATAAAGATGGCTTGTCAGACTATCCCTAGGTTACAAAAGCAGTCAAATACAGGAGCTGAGGGCAGAACAAGTTAGAGCCAGCTCTCACTTGCTATGAGCAATTCTGGACACTATATATCTCATGTGAGGCGGTCAAACCTCAATGTGCTTTCATGTGCAGAGAAACCACGAGAACAAATTAGAGCAATTGTCATAGTAGAGGCAACTTAATTCAGCAAATAAACTTCAGGACTCTCAAAAATCTATTTATCCTAGAACTGTGTTAGTATATGTACTTGATTTTTTAAATTACTGGAGATTGCTGTTTGTATTCATCATAGAGGTTGTATCACTTTTGGAGAAGTTTTGTTTCATCTGTCATTTTAACTATGGAAATATAATAAAACTGGAGTGAACACTAGACTTACTTGGACACTTTTTTAACTATTAAAAACTTTTTCTTTTTTCTTTTTCTTCATGTGTTTAAGTATGCAGTGTACTACAACATAAACGAAGGAAACTTTATATTGTGAAGAGAACTGTGACTTTCTCAGAAATTCTCTCTGGAGAGTAGTTAGGGGCACAGCATATTTCTGAGTATGTTGAGGCTTTGAATAAAATAACAGTCCTGCTCATGAAAGCGACTCCAATGAGGATTTTCATAATGTGTGTAATATATTTTGATGATGCCACAATCATCAAAAGTGTCAGATATGGGCTTCTCTGCCCAAGCAATTATCTTTCTTCATCTGTATACTTTGTATATATTCTACCATTAAAAATTAAATTTTGACCTTTTTTTTTTTTTTTTTTTGAGACGGAGTCTTGCTCTGCCACCCAGGCTGGAGTACAGTGGCCGGATCTCAGCTCACTGCAAGCTCCGCCTCCCGGGTTTACGCCATTCACCTGCCTCAGCCTCCCAAGTAGCTGGGACTACAGGCGCCCGCCTCGTCGCCCGGCTAGTTTTTTGTATTTTTAAGTAGAGACAGGGTTTCACCGTATTAGCCAGGATGGTCTCGATCTCCTGACCTCGTGATCCGCCCGTCTCGGCCTCCCAAAGTGCTGGGATTACAGGCTTGAGCCACCGCGCCCGGCCCAAATTTTGACCTTTATGCCCAAATTATGGCACTGATCATTAGTGCTCAACACGATAGTTAAATACAATAGTTCAACTGTTAACATTTGTTATTTTATATTAGCATATGTATCATACTTGGGATGTTCTAAACCTGTCAACAGAACAAAGAAATAATAAATCCAAATTAATATAAATCATTTGCTGGTCAACTGGAATAGATTTTTGCACACACAAGGTAAGCTATAGATAACTGAACCATTAAGAAAGAAGATTTTTAAATTGAAAAGCAAAGAATTTGTACTTACTTGCATTGGTTGCCTTGTGGAATGTTTGAAAAAATTCTCTAAGACAGTATTTGGTGTAACCTTTCCAACTGTCTCTTTAATGCCAAACGATTTTGCTAGAGGTGAAGCAACAAATCTACAAAAATACGAAAAGAAAGAAGTTCAAAATCTAAGAATAAATCCACAATGACACCAGAAAATTAAAGCTGTAACTCTAGGTTTCTAATGAAATCAATCATTCATTTATGTTGGCACTGGGGCTACCAATAGTCAAAATCTATCTCTCGACACAGAAAAGTTTCAGGCCATACATACAAGCAATAATTAAAAAAAAACAAAAACAAAAAACATTTGCACAATTCTAAAATTCATTTTATGTTAATCCAAATGTATTTAGAGATAAGATTTAGGAAACAGAATAAGCTGTTCTACTTAGAATTTTAAAGACTCCCAGGGATTGAAATAAACAGGAATTCTGTTAGAAAATGTTTTATTTGGTGTTATTATCTTAAAGAAATTACTACCTTCCGATTTCAAGTTCTAACATAAGAAAAAATGGCAGAACTCTAGGGCAAATACCTAACAATAGGATTGATGGGTGATATGGCAAGTATACATTTAACTTTATAAAAAACTGGCAAGTTGTTTTTCAAAGTAGTTGTACTATATTGCATTCCCACCAATAATTTGTCAGAGTTCCAGTTAGCTCATATCCCTGCCAACACATGGTACTGTCAGCCTTGGCAGTTCTACTGGGTGCGTAGTGGCTTTTTGTTGAATTTTCATTATAATCTTTATTATTTCCAATCTTCTACTTGCTTTAAATTTAGATTGATTTTATTTTTTCTAGTCTGTTAAGGTGGAAGTTTACATTATTGATTTGAGGACTTTCTTCCTTTTAAATATAGGTGTTTGCAGCTATAAGTTTCCCTTCAAACACTGCTATTGCTGCATTCCATTAAGTTAGTATGGCATTTTCTTTTTCATTCATCTCAAGCATTTGCTAATTTACCTTGTGATTTCTTCCCTGGCTGGTTGGTTATTTAGAAATATGTTATCTAGTTTACATGTATTTGCTAATTTCTCGATTTCCTTCTGTTTTTGATTTCTTTTTTTAAGAAATGAGGGTCTCGTTAAGTTGCCCAGACTGGTCTCCAACTTCTAGCCTCAAGTGATCCTCCTGTTTCAGCCACCCAAAGTGTTAGGATTACAGCCATGAACCACTGTGCCTGGCTGTTATTGATTTCTAATTTCATTTCATTGTGGTTGGAAAACATACTTTCTATTTAAATCCTTTCACATTTATTGAGACTTGTTTTATAGCCTGATATGTGATCTATTCTGGAGAATGTTCTTTGTGCATGTGAGAAGAATGTGTATTCTGCTGTTGTTGAGTAGAGTGTTCTATAGATGTTTGGTAGGTCTAGTTGGTTTACAATATTGTTCAAGTCTTCTATTTACCTGTTGATAATCTTCTGCCTAGCTGTTCTATCAATTATTAAAAGTGAGTATTGAAGTTTACAACTATTATTGTTGACTTGCCTGATTGCCTTTTAATTCTATCAGTTTTTACTTCACGTATTTTGGAATTCTGTTGCTAAGTATGTATATGTTTATAATTGTTATATCATCTGGACAGATTTACCCTTTTATTATTATAAAATGTCCTTTGTCTGTAGTAACAATTTTGAAATCTATTAAATTACATTTTGTATGATATTAGTATAGATACTCCAGTCCTCTTTTGGTTACTTTTTGCATGGTATCTTTTTCCATCCTTTTACAATCAACTTATTTGTGTCTTCAAACATAACAGGTGTCTTTTGTGGACAACATATAGTTGGATCGTGTTTTCCTAAGTATTTTATCTATGCCTTTAATTAAAGTGTTTATTCCATTTACATTTAAAGTAATTACTAACAAAACAGGATTTATATCTGCCATTTTGCTATTTGTTTTCTATATATCTTATGCCCTTTTGTTTATTTGTCCATCACTACCTTATTTTGTGTTAAACAGATATTTTCTCATGTACCATTTTAACTTTCTTTTCTTTTTGGTTTTTTACTATTTTAAAAGTTATATTCTTAGTGACTGACTTGGGGATTATAATTAACATATTAATTTATAACATCCTAGTTCCGATTAATATCAAATTAATTTCAATAGGGTTAAAAAATGCTATTCCCCTTCCCCTCCTTTGTACTCTTGTCTCACAAATTACATCTTTATAAATTGTGTTCTGATCAACACAGATTTAGATTATTGTTTTATGCAATTGCCTTTTAAATCAGATAGGAGAAAAAGTGTTACAAACAAAAAATATGGTTATACTATCATTTTATTTTCTTATGTAGTTACCTTTACTGGTGCTATTTCTTCATGTGGATTTGAGTTACTGTCTTGTGAACTCTCATTTCAGTCTGAAGGACTTCCTTTCAAACTTTTTCTATGCTAGGCCTGCTAGTAATTAATTCTCTTGGTTTTTGTTTATTTGAGAATGTCTTAATTTCTCTTTCATTTTGAAGGAGAGTTTTGTTTGGTTCACAGTGTTTTTCTTTCAGCACTTTTTATGTGTCATTCCACTGCCTTTGGCCTACATAGATGCTGATGAGAAATCAATTCCTAATCATAATGAGAATTCCTTGTATGTGATGAGTTGCTCCACTCTTGCTGCCTTCAAGATTCTTTCTTTTTGGCTTTTGACAATTTGATTATGACATATGTAGGTGTAGTTCTTCTTAAATTTATCATACTTGGAGTTTGCTTAGCTTTTTGGATATACAGATTCAGAATTCAGGGAAATTTTTGGCCATTTATTTCTTCACATTTTTGGGGTCCTGTTTATTCTCTTTTCTCCTTCTGGAATTCCCACTATGTATATGTTGGTATTCAAGTCTCTAGGACTATTTTTCTTCATTCTCTTTTATTTTGCTGTTTCTCACACTGCTGACTCTTTCTTATGCCTGCTCAAACATGCTATTGAGCCTCTCTCATGAAATTTTGATTTCAGTCATTGTAGTTTTTAACCCTAGAACTTCTATTTGGTTCCTTGTTATAATTTATAGTTTTCATCACTTTATTGATGTTCTTGATTTGGTAAGACATTGTTTTCATGCTTTCCTTTAGTTCTTAAGCATGTTTTTCTCTAGTTCTTTGAACATATTTAAAGTAGTTGACTTAAAGTCTTTGTCTAATAAGTCCATTATCTAGGTTTTCTCAGAAATACTTGCAATAATTTCTGTATTTCCTGTGTATAGTCCATACTTCTTTGTTTCTTTGCATGTGTCATAAGTTTTTGTTGGAAATTGGACATGCTAAATACTATAATGTGGCAACTATAAAAATCGGATTATTTCTCCTCCCCAAAGTTTGTTGTTTTTGTTATTTGTCATTGTCCATTTGTTTGCTTAGTCACTTTTTTGAATTAATCTATAAAGTCTTATTTGTGATGTGTGAGCACTGAAGGCTTTATTAGGTTAGCTTGGTGGTCTGCTAATGATTAGACAGAGATTTCCTTAAATGCTTGGAACCAATAAGTCTCTCAGTCTTTCCTGAGGAGCTCTGTGCATATGTTGGGGCACACCTTCAACATTTAACTAGGCAGTAAGCAACTCTGCCTTAGCCTTCACTTACTGTTTGCACAGAGCCTAAAGGTCATTTAGAGGTGACAGCTTATGGCCTTCCCAGGTCTTTCCTGAGCATGCAGATAGCCATGAACATGCACTAACCCTCACACATAAAAGGGGCCTTCTACATTTCCAAGAACATGTCAGAATTTTTCAAAGCCTTCTATGCACATCTGATGTTCTAGGCTTTTCTTTTAAGCTTTTTGGTCATTTTATGGTTTGCCCCAATTGTTATCCACTGTCTTAGACAGTTATGAAGTTAATCAATTGCCTCTAATTGTTTTAGACAAACACCCTCAGGGAAAAGGCTTTTTCACTGGGTGAGCTCTGAGTCAGGTCAGATAAAGACAGCACTGTGAGTAGTGTCTTCCAGAGAACCACCAGACAGGTCAGATAATGATAATCCTCTGATAATGAGCTTTGAAGGAAATTCTACTCTGTTCTGCTCCTTTCAGTGGCAGCCAGGCTGCTTGTTTCCACTGTAATTGTGGGCCATTGGTTGTTCAAGGCTATCCCGAGATGGACAGGGCAAGATGGGAACAGGGCAAGTTAAAAATGTCACACAGCTTGCTATTCCTTCCAAGATTCTGCTATTTTTCTTAAATAACAATCCCTAGATCACTATAAGCCTTTGGTTGATTCTCAATTCTGAAAAATAAAACTGACTATGACAATTTTTGCTAGTTTTCTGGTTGTTTTTATGGAAGAAAGAATTTTCAGAGTTTCTTACTCTAACATTTTTGCTAATCCAGTGCATTGTGGTTTTAATTTGTATTTTCCTAATGACTAATAATGTTGAGCATCTTTCCATGTGCTTATTTTCTATTTGTATATCTTCTTTGATGAAGTATTTACTCAAATCTTTTGCCTATTTTTAAAACCAATTTATTTCTTTTTATTATTGAGTTCTGAGTTCTTTATATATTCTGAATTTAAGTCCTTTATCAGATATATGTTTTACATATAATTTCTCCCAGTCTGTGGCTTGCCTTTCTATTTTATTTACAGAAACATTTCCTAAAAAGATAACTAGTAAGGTATTTTGCATATCATATAATTCAATATTTTCAAGTATACAATTTTTTAAAAATGTATAAAATGACTTCTTAGTAAATTTACTAAGTTGTACAACCATTACTACGAATCAGCCTTAGAACATTTCTATCATTCATGTCTATTGTTAATCTCTGTTTCTTCTTGCACCTGCCCCAGGCAACCACTAATCTATTTTCTGTTTTTATAGCTTTGCCTTTTTGAATATTTAATATACATGAAATTATACAATATGTGGTCACTTGTGTTTGACTTCTTTCACAGAGCTTAATGTTTGTGAGGTTCATCCATGTCATAGCATATATCTGTAGTGCATTCCTTTTTATTGCAGAACAATATTCCATTGTAGGGATATACACTAACACTGTCTTGAAGAGCAAATGTTTTAGCTC
Source organism: Trachypithecus francoisi (assembly GCF_009764315.1). Lineage (NCBI taxonomy): Eukaryota > Metazoa > Chordata > Mammalia > Primates > Cercopithecidae > Trachypithecus > Trachypithecus francoisi. The sequence continues at coordinate 88,215,589 of NW_022681468.1, read as the reverse complement.
TTTACCAACAGAAATAAAAGCACATATCCACACAAATTCTTGTACTCAAATGTTCATAATAACTTCATTCATAACAGCCTAAAACTGTATGCAACACAAATTTCTTCCCATCAACTAAAGGATAAATAAGTTATAGTATATATGTATGTTGAAAGACTATTCAGCAATAGAAAGGAACCACTGATATACATAACAACATGAAAAAAATCTTAAAAGCATTAAGCTTAATGAAAGAAGTCGAACACAAAAGACCATAGTCTATATGATTTCATTTAAAGGAAATCCTAGAAAATATAAAATTATAGTGACAGAAAGTAGATTAATGATTGCTGATGGCTAGTGGGTAGGGAGGGTATTAACTGAAAGCATTATAAGATAATTTTTTAGCTGACAGAAATCTGTATCATAATCGTGGTAATGGTTGCAAGACTGTATACATTTGTCAAAATGCATCAAATTTTGGATGAATTTTATTGTATGTAAATCAAACCTCAATAAAGTAGATATTTTTAAAATAAAGAGATTTCCTTATTCTTCCTTCAGTTCTGACAAAGGCACTATCTTCTGCCAGGTCAGTCAATTCTAGGACTTACTGAAGGATAATTTTTGTGTTTAATTAAATGCTGAAAATTTTACTTATGAATGATCATTTAGTTCTTAAATTCATTTTTATATCGATGGAAGTTGAATAAAAACTCTAAGATAATCTGATTAAATGTATGCCAGTCCAACTTCCAGATGAATTAAGTTCTCGTGAAAATGGCCCCTAAATTTCAGAGATATATAAAAATAAGTGAGTTATGCACCAGATGTACACAGAGCAATGTGGAGAGATCATAAAACATAGTGCTAAATTTTAAAAAAGAAGAAAGAAAAGGTCTTAGTGCAATACCATTTATGTCAACAAGTGATACCGGTACATGAAGCACATGTTTTCCTGGGTCATACAAATAAAGGATCACCAAATACACAGAACACAGCAGAGAGGGGAATGGGAGTAGTGCATGGGGAAAAAAGGGAATTAATGAAAAAGTCATCAGTCACTCAAGATTGCTCTTATATAGACGTATATACACATATATATAGAGAGAGAGCATATATATGTGTGTACATAAATATATAGAGAGAGAGAAAGAGAATATATATATTCTCATATATATGTTCTTATATATATATTCTCATATAGATATATGACAGGGTTTTGGATAAATAATTGAATTAGTTCATTTATCCAACCTAGTAGCTGGAAAATTTTAGTGGAGAAAACATCCATTTTTTTCAGTATTAGAACAACACAAACTGGAAATAGTTTCATAGGGTAGTGTTTTCAATATATTCACTCAGTGCTGTCTCCTCAAATGTTAGAAATGAAGAAATTAGGAGGGGAAAGCAAAATAGAATTAAACCAAAGATTTATACAGTAAGGGAACAAAACTAATCTCAAAGCCAAATGAAGCATAACATTCTTCTCTAGAGGGTCATGTGAGAAATAGCATGTGGGTAAGTATGCACGTAGATAAATACACACATTCATAGCATCCTTGCTGATATGAGGAATAAATACCTGTTAAAATCATTAATTTAAACAAGAAAGAGAACTACAATCCTCTTCATTAATTTCAAAGACAGACATAATGAGTTTTGTTTTACTGGATCCCTACCTCTTACACACAGAAAAAAAAAAACTTTCTTTTTTTTTTGGGGGGGATGGAGTCTCACTCTGTGGCCAGGCTGGAGTGCAGTGGTGTGACCTCGGCTCACTGCAACCTCTGCCTCCTGGGTTCAAGCGATTCTCCTGCCTCAGCCTCGCGAATACCTGGGACTACAGGCGCTCACCACCACACCCAGCTAATTTTTTTGTATTTTTAGTACAGACGGGGTTTCACTATGTTGGCCAGGATGGTCTCAATCTCCTGACCTCGTGATCCGCCTGCCTCAGCCTCCCAAAGTGCTGGGATTACAGGCGCGACCCACCGCGCCTGGCCAGAAAATGACATTTTTAACAGAACAGAGTATAGATGTAAATATAGTTGTCTAACTGAGTGCTATCCTTCTGTTTCAAATAAATCTAGGAAATCAATCACTTTACCTAATAAAGTGTAGATGAATACAAAGAGTCACTTAATTAAAAATCTATTTTGAAAAAGGAGAGAAGAAAGAAGCACAGTAAATATTTGATAAATGGAACTGAAGAGAGAAGGGAAATTGTAAGTCTTAGCCCTAGGAAGAAACTTAGAGATTAGCTTGCCAGCTAGCTTGCCTAAATTTTCATTTTATTGATATGGAATAGAAAAAAAAAGTCTGAGAGGAAGAAAAAAGAATGAACTTCTGCTCCCATGTAAATGGATCAAAGTTAGGTTAATTACCAGGGAACGAGTCCCTTAGGTTTGCTACCATTGCAGAATTGAGCCTTCAGACAAACCCACGCAGACACGCAGACAACCCCCTCTTTGTCTAGCACCCCATCAGTTACCTGGGAGCCAAAAGCCTAGACATCCCAGATCTCCCTTTATTTTTAATATTTTTAATAGAATAAAAGGAATGTATCCCTAGGCAGATATTAGGTATGTTATGTTTAAATACTTCTCCTAAATAGATACAATAGCCTATTGGCAAAGATTGATTCCCAGTTCCTAAGGATTCAGAGGTTCTGTGAGCAGAATTTTTCAGAGGTTTTTTGTTTGTTTGTTTGCTTGCTTTTATGTGAGAACAAAATATTGGGAGCAAAGTAGATCTCAGATGAAAAAGTCTAATGTGTATGTTTTAAGACTATTTCCAGTTGGGACAGTTAGTAACAATACTTCTTCAATTTATGTAAGTCGCTACAGATAGGTTACTCCAGCTACTCTACCTTCCTTCAAAGAATGATGGACATACTGACCCATCATGACCTTATGTTGCTAGGGTAGGGAATCTATTTGTGTATTTTTAAGTAACAACAATAATAAAAATGTGACCTTCTGATTCTACCACCTTCACCCCTGCCTTGGACTCTTCTGGGACCATGATTTACTCTGAGATAATGTGTTTATTACACGAGTGTTGATATTTGAGCAGCTTAGGTCTCCTTTAAATCATACTTCAGACACATAAAAGAATGCATACAAGATAAACTAATTAGAAACTAGTAGTCTGGACAAAATAAAAATCAAAACATTAGCCACACGCACACACACAAAAAAAAACAAAAAACAAAACATAAGCCACAAACTAAAACTTTCAAGGAAAGAAAATCTTAAATACAAAGTAAATGTCAGTTACTTTCAAATTATCTGCTTCTTTGTTTCTCATCTGTCTGTCTCTCTCTTCTTGATTTTCTAGGAAGAAACATTAATTTCTGATCTTAAATAGTTCTTGGCTAGTTCTAAAGGACAATAATGAACCAGTCAAATTACAAATCTTGGTCACTTCATAGAATGAGAAGATGTAGCACAAATACAGTCTAGGACAAAAGAAGGACGCTTTCTTGTGTTAAATCTATCAGGATATGCTGAAACATATGGTTATATTTACATGAATTTTTAAAATAGTTCAGAAATTTTTGTGTTTGCTATTATCTCTTTAAGCTTGCTTTCTGTATTCCCAAGAGACATTTGTATACTCTCTTCTGCCATCAGGAGTCTTTCACTGTGAAAGTCTAAGAATTACTGAAACAGTCAGAAAATAAAAAACCAACAACCCTAAATCTGAGCTCAGGAGTTCAAGTCCCAGATCCAGCCCCTTACATGTTAACTGTGTGACCTTGGCCAGGTCATTTACCTCTCATTTCCACACCTGCAGACTGAGACCACACCATTTGTGATTTTATGTAGCTCTTAAACTATAAACTCCTATTCAAATGTAAGGTATAAGTGATATTTTATTTATGATATAAGTGGTTCAATCTCCCACTAATGATATAAAAGCTCTGGAAAAAAATATAAACTTATACTTCAAAAAGTATGACCTCTCTCCCCGTTAAATTTTCCTTCCTTCTATGGCATTAACAGAGATATGGCATTAGTGAAGCAACACATAGTTTTCTGTAGCATCACAATGGAAAAAGCTGAGAGTGAGTTATTGGGAACTGAAGTTATAAGGAGATAGAATAGAGAATATAGACCATAGTTAATCCCTTGAGAAGAAGTAACAATGGTCCTAGGAATTAAGAGAGGGTTGGATTCCTTCCTGATTATTGTTGGAGAGGCCAAGACAGGGATGTAACAAGCTGGTCCTCCACAGCTGTGCTGCTTTGGCAACCTAAAGATTTTTCTGGCTCACAGTCCTGGCCAAACTGTGAAAAATGGAGCTGTCCACCAAAAAGTAGGAAATCTGCAATGGAAATAAGTAATAGACCTGGATGCCAAATTCACAGATCACCGGAAACAATGCAAGAACAGCTAGTATTTCAGGATAGTAATTTGCTAATTTTGAAGTTCTACTTTATTTATGCATTCTTGACACGTCCAAATATGTGAGTAAAAAGTAGAATTAACTGTCAGAAAAGAAGTACATTTCAAATGTTCTCAGCCAGGGTTTGGTGGTATCCAGGGGCTTTCTCTTCCTCCCAGTAGGAATAGCACACAGTTGGCCCCAGTGAAGCTGTTGTTGTACAAAAACTTTTTCAAGAGTTCATTAAACAGAGTTGGTCAAGCTAGCTCTCAAGATAAGAACCCTGCAAATGGTTATAAACATATGATCCGCATTACAGTTAGTCTTGGCAAAATGATCTCTATCAGATTTTGTCTCAAGTTTTTCCAACTCTTGACATTTGAATATTCTCTTTGCTCCAAATGAATTAATGTGCTAATAACAGCTTTTTGAAATAGAGTCAACTACAGAGATTATAGATGAACATTTATCTACTGTTATCATAACACTAGTACAATTTTAATAAAAAGGCTGGAAATAATATCCATTTAAATTAAATCAAGAAAAAAATAAGTTTACTTTTTCTGAGAAAGCAAACTGATAGTTTTTCTCTTTGATTTCCTTGCACTTTAGAATGAAAGGCAGCTATTAAACCTTTAAATAAACCTTTAAAATAAACTGTACTATATAGCAATATTTGGTTTAGTCTTTAATGAGCCATTTTTGTTATTTTATAGGCATTTGAGAATGATAATGCCTCCTGAGTCATAGACTCTTCTAGCCCAACCTTTCAGGGAATGTATATGCATTGTCGGACACCATGGAAGAGTAGAAGATGAACTGGGTTCCCATACTGTCAAAGAAGCTCTGTGGTCTGCAACCTCTCTTGATCTTGAATTTCTTCGTTATAAAACTAAAGCACTCAATGGGATCCATGTTTCTAATTTTTTGTTGTTCAGCCTTTAAATAACATTTGGAGTGCATCTGATTACATTAATTCATCCCAAGAATCTGTGGCCCATTAGTGACAACCTCTGAACAACAGATTCTTTAAGGATCTCACTAAGCCTAAGACTGTATTATTCTAGTGTTAGAGCAAAGAGGGGGAATGAGAAGGAAAGACTAAAGTACTACTTACTTTTCAAATACACGTCTGATAATCAGCAAGAGAAAAGCATATGGAATTGTCATGTATAAATGAGAAGGTTTTACATAGACGAGTCCATCATGATCCTCAAGATCTGACCACTTTATTGTTGGAGGAAGCCAGAATCTTTCCAACCAGAACCATTCTTTAAACGTCCAAAACATTCTAGAGAAATGGAAACAGAAGACATTAGGCTTGTAAAACAAACACGTAACATTAGGATAACATTAATCACCTTCGCTCAAAATGCCAAATTCAGAAAGTTTAGAAAATAAGGCAAGAGGCCTAGCACAGTGGCTCATGCCTGCAATATCAGCACTTTGGGAGACTGAGGCAGGCAGATCACGAGGTCAAGAGATCAAGACCATCCTGGCCAACATGGTGAAACCCTATCTCTACTAAAAATACAAAAATTAGTCCGGTGTGGTGGTGCACACCAGTAGTCCCAGCAACTCGGGAGGCTGAGGCAGGAGAATCGCTTGATCCCAGGAGGCGGAGTTTGCAGTGAGCCAAGATCATGCCACTGTACTCCAGCCTGGCAACAGAGTAAGACTCCATCTCAAAAAAAGAAAAAAAAAAGAAAGAAAATAAGGCAAGAATGGAGTATTATTATTTAATGGATTGTATGATCCTTCATTGCATTAAACAAGAATTACTCTTCTATACCCTCATATCTTTATGGCATGGAAAAACTAAAGTTTAACACATCACTGTTCACACTTTCGGCAAAACATGTGAATATTATGCATGTGTGTTTTCTTTTTATATGATTCTACAGTATAAAAAAAATAGGCTTTACAACTTTAACATGCCAAAAGTTAATGTCCTGAAGGCTCCAAATAGGTATAAATCATCACTAGTACCCTAAAATATTCCCCAGGAAATAAGGGGCAGGCACGTTTCACTTCATATTACAAGGAGATCAAATTAGTCTATGTAAAGGAATATTTATTAAGATTCTGTTATTTGTGAAGTGCTGTGCTGGGCACTGAGGATAAAACAATTAACAAGACAGGGTTCCTGCCTTGAGGACCTAATAGTCTTGTAAGCAAGGCAGGCCTGGACAGATGACTTCAACACATTTTTTTTTTTTTTTAGGTATGATAAAAAATGTATACAGGTTGCTGTGGGAACAAGACGATGGGCACTGAGCCCAGTCAGGAAATATCAGGGAAAGGTAATTGGAAGAAAAAATCCTTGAGATATCTTGAACAATAAGTGGAAATAAGCCAGGAAAAGTAGGAAAATGGGGAAAAGGGAATAGAAGTCCTAAGCAATAAAGTATTAATACCACAGTCAAGTAACCAGAGCATAGAATAATGTAAATTAGATGTTTTAGTATCATTGTTTAGGCTATGATCATTTTGGACTTGGGATTTTGACTTGAGGATGTGTTGATTTCATCTTTTAATGTTTAATCAGAAAAAAAGGAATCAAAATGTCCTCAGATTCGCAACAAGGTTGTGAAAATAACTCTGTCAAAACCTCTTAATCTGGAAAAAACAAGGTATACATAGAAAACTACCAGTGGGTTGGTACTACCACAGTGAATGAATGCAAGGTGTGGAATGGTAGGTTACAAATAAGTGCCCAGGCACTGTAGTGGATTGCCCTGTCATAATCAGTAATAGCTTTTCCTTCTTTTCAGAAGTATTCTGAAAGGAATACTTTGGACAATAAATCATATGATCACCCTCATTAAAATGCTGGTGGGACAAGCAGGCTAGGTCTTAGAGGGTTTGCTTGCATTCCATGCTAAGGAGTTTGGCATTTAGCTGATAGGACCCACTGAAAGGTATTATGCAGAGGAATGAGATGGTCAGCTATTTTAGAAACGTCAATTTGGTAGCCAGCTCCTCTGTGAGCCCACAGGGTGTCTTTGTGCCGATTAGAGAAAGGTATTCTCTCTAGGCAGACACAGCTCTGCCAAGCCCAAAATGATGAGTGGAATGAAGGCTGGATTTCAAGCCCACTCCCCACTTCACCTCACCCAGGCACATGCATGGCAGCTCTTCTGGCAGTGGCGTGAAGCACACCTCAGGAGATGGAGAAACTAGAGAGCAATCAGCTCACAGCAATAGATACAGTCAGCAGAGAGAAGGTTTGGCCAGAGCAGTGGTGACCAGAGGGAATAACGTCATTTGTGGGATGCAAATCGGGTAGAGGATAAAGGGAGCCCCAGAGAGAAGTGAGATTGATGGGGAAGCAAGAAAACTCAAGGGAGTGAAGGTCAAAGACCTGTGTGTTGGGAGTGAGGCCACGGGCCCGAGGGTAACGAGAAGACTAGATCAGAGGGTAGGATACAAGAGGGGAATACTGAAGTGACATATTTCTGACTGGAGATGAGAAAGAATTCCACGGTGTGTACCCCAATGTCCTTCAGAAAGATCCGCACCAAAACCAAGAATTGAACCCTGGTGAGATAATTCCCTACCTCATCTCACCTCTTACCCACTGTTCGGAGAAGTGCTAACCCAGTCACCTCCACACCTGCAAGGCTGTGCCCCTGGAGAAAGGCTGCCTTCTTTAAAACGGACTATTCCTTTTTTTTTTTTTTTTTGAGACAGAGATTCACTCTTGTTGCCCAGGCTGGAGTGCAATGGCATGATCTCGGCTCACTGCAACCTCTGCCTTCTGGGTTCAAGCAATTCTCCTGCCTCCGTCTCCCAAGTAGCTGGGATTACAGGTATATGCCACCATGACCAGCTAATTTTGTATTTTTAGTAGAGACAGGGGTTTCTCCATGTTGGTCAGCCTGGTCTCGAACTCCCGACCTCAGGAGATCTGCTGGCCTTGGCCTCCCAAAGTGCTGGGATTACAGGCATGAGCCACTGCACCCAGCCTCCATGGACTATTCTTTTATTAGAATTTCTACCCTGAGAGGGAGGAGTGAATCCTATTTATACCATTGCAAAATTGTGTAAATATGGTGGAACAAAGATCATCAGCAAAGACTTAGAGAATACTTCCTCTCAATTAGGCTTTGGAGCTACAGAAAGGACAGGGGTGAAGGAGTGACCCTGGATGGCAGACTCGATCTGGGTAGGAAGGTATAGTGAGAACTGGTAACAGAGCTGTTAGGAATTGATCAACTTTCATGGTTGGTTTGGTAAAATAAGTGAGGACTCAAGCTTGGTTGCCTGAACCCTCTGACATAACTGACCAAAAGGGGAATTAAGAGAAATCTATTTTGAAGTACCTGCCCAGAACATCTCAGAACAAGAGCATCCACAAACCTTTGAGTCAAACTCCAGCTAAAGTTCAAACTTCCTAGAGACTTGAGAAACCAGTTGAGGCCACAGAGTCTCTCTGTAATGGGCAAAGCTTGTGCCAGGTCTGTGTTCCTCAACTGCATCAAAACTAGATACTCCTGCAAGGGCAAAGATTTTTTTTTGCCTAGAAGTTTGCCTCAGCATGTTCCTTACTTTATTGGCTCCAAATTTAATAGATAAGGACTCGGGGAACAAATAGCAATGACACTGAGTTAGGTTTTCCCTCCAGTATTATTATAATCACTGTTATATAAAACTGCTTGCTCGCCCGTAAAACACAACTCAAGGCAGTACAGATTAGTTCATGTAATGTGAAATATAACTAATCAAATAGTTTATCATGGATATGTAGGGGTTACCACTCTAAAGAATTCTTTGTGCATTACATGTAAGCAATGAATTAAGATCTGTTGAAAGCCATAGCAACTTTAATACTCAACAGCCAAAAATATTTAGGGAAGATGGAAAGAACTCAAGAGTTGAGGATGGCCTCTTGGAAAATGTAGTCCAAACTGAGAAAGACAATAAATCTACGTTCTTCACTCTTTCTTCATGTGCTGCCACCAAACATCAATTATTGTAGCTTCAGAAGTGTTAAGAACCCATTTTTCACATCATACACCAAAATTAAAACAAAGCACAGATCTAAATATAATAGCTAGAATTGTGCAACTCTTAGAAGAAAATATAGGAGTAAATCTTTGTGACCTCGAGTTAAGCAAAGCCTCCTTATATTTCAAAAGCACAAGCAGGCTGGGTGTGATGGCTCACACCTATACATCCATAATCTTGGGAGGCTGGGGTGGGCAGATCGCTTGAGCCCAGGAATTCAAGACCAGCCTGGACAACATCGTGAGACTACAAAAAATACAAAAATTAGCTAGGCATGGGGCATGGTGGCATGCACCTGTAATCTCAGTTACTCAGGATACTGAGGTGGGAGGATTGCTTGAGCCCAGAGGCAGAGGTTTCAGTAAGCCAAAATGGGGCCACTGCACTCTAGCCTGAGTGACAGAATTTGGTGGCCAGCTCCTCTGTGAGCCTATGGGGTGTCTTTGTGAGCCATAGGGTCTGACAGACCGTGTTTCAAAACAAATGAACAAACAACAAGCAACAAGCACAAGCAACAAAAGAAAGAATAGACAAATGGATACTATCAATGATGAACCACAGAATGGAAAAAATACTTGAAGGTCACATATCTGAGAAGGGACTTGTAGTTAGAATAGGTAAAGGACACTGACAACTCAATGAAAAAAACTGACAAATAATCCAATTTAAAAATGAGCAAAGGATCTGAATAGGCATTTTAACAAAGACAACATAGAAATGGCCAATAAGCGCATGAAAAGATGCTCTGTCTCAGCCATGAGAGAAATGGAAGTCACAACCATACCCAGCGATACCCTTCACACCCACAGTTGCCATCCAACAGATCACAAGTGCTGACCGGGTGTGAAGAAATCAGGACTCCCTCCCCAACCAGACACTGCTGGTGGGAATGTGGCAAAGTGCCACTGCCATGGAAAACAGGCTGTTGGTTTCTTAAATGGTTAAATATACAGTTGCCACAAGACTTCGTAATTCTACTCCTAGGCATATACTGAAGAATATAGAAAAGATTCATGCTCAGTATGGATGACCCTTGAAAGCATGATGCTAAGTGGCCAGACACAGAAGGCCACATATTGTATGATTCCATTTACGTGAAATGTCCGGAAGAGATACAAAGTAGGTTAGTAGCTCCTTAGTGAGGTAAAGCAGAAGTGGGGATAGATGGGGGAAAATGAGAAATGGCTTCTGATGGATACAGGGTTTCTTTTTAACATGACGAAAATGTTTATATACTAAAAAATATTGAATTGCACACATTAAATGGGTGAATTGCATGGTATATAATTTATACCTCCAAAAAAATTAAAAAGTTAGATAGTCTTCTTCTCAGCTTCATCAACTTTTAACCTTTATACCTTTTAATCTATGGCTTATCCTGAATTTCATGCTGCAGCTGCCTGTTTTTCATTTATGGTGCTTAAGTTTTACCTCCCAAATTCTCCTGAGTCAAGCTTGCATCCACGAACCCCAAAAACTAAATAAAAGAAATAAAGACTATAATGAGGTTCAGACTTCAGCATGACTTTAAATTTCATGACTTTATGGAAGAAAAAAAACAGTATGCTTTAAAAAGTAAAATTGAACTCTCCTGAAAAAGTGTCTCTCCCAACTTATGGCCGCTTGAAAATAAGGGTGGTCATAGACTCCATAAGCCAATATTTCAGCTCTGGGCATGGGCTTTAATGGTCCAGGCTACCCCTCCAGCCAGCCTCATTGTCCCTCAAGATGAGATCAGAGGCTAAACAGACAAAAGAAGTGAAGACTGTGACAGTCACTCTTCTCTAATCCTCTCTGCCACTTCAGACTATTAGCAAGAAACAAGTCACATTCTCATGGCCTCTCCATGGCTGCTCTAAGGCCACAGCCTATGACAACCCACAGCCAGAACCTCTGGGATCCTTCAGAGTCACATTTACCTGATCCTAGTGTACTGGACATGTCATTTTGGACATGCCACCAGCTCAGCACCCAGCCCACATAGTAGTCAGGGAAAATTGCCACCATGTGCGAAGTTAGTGTGATGCCTTTCCCACTGTGAATGCCAGAGGGGGCCATTCTCCATCTACTGGCATTGACCTGACCTTACAGCTAGTCATTCAGATGCTTTTCTTGGGACCAAATCTGGAGCAGATAATGCTATTCAGCAGTAGCAGCAGATGGCATCCTGCCGAGGCAGCGGTGGCCGTGACTGCTGCTGCTGAAAAGATAGTCGCGGTCTCTCAGCTTCTTCGATTTCCTGATTGTCTTGGTTTCCACTGTCATCCAAGTCTAGTCCACTAGCCTTCCTTCAGTGATGTGAGTCGCCTCCAGTGAAGTCTTTTATTTAAGGTACTAAGAAAGAGGTAAAAGAGGTAGATTCTATTGCCTACAACCAAGAACCCTGACTTATACATCCAGCATCTTCCACACCCTCCTTTAGAGAAACTGATAACTCCAATTTGGTTGTCTGAACCTAAAGTGTAGCAGAGGTACCTGTTTTTAAGATTCATAACTGAGAAGTACACAGCCTGCAGCATTTGTCAGTTTCTCCCTCTGTTTAGCCTCTGACCTCATCTTGCTGACAATGGGCACTCACTTGCTCATTTGTCCCTTTTTCTTCTTTCTTTCCCATTTTTGCCCCTGCTCTTCCTGTTGGAAACTTGACAATGACACTCTTAGTTACTGCTTAAGGTGGTTTTTCTCCATGTAAAGAAGGCTGCTGGCTTCCCTGAATTCCCTTAAAAAGATGCTTGGTGAATGAAAAAAACATATCACCTATACTGTGAGTAGACCGATACATTTGTGCTGGGTTAACTATGTAAGTATTGTAATACTTCAACAATACTTAGATGGAAAGGACAGTTACAAAATACTGAGATGGAGAGATACCTGCGTTTTTAAAACTCCACAGGTCACTGCTGTGAAAAATTCTTGACCCTTCACAGCAATGATTCTGTCATTTAAGGACCCTGATTGTGAGTCACTCACTTTTTGGTCAGTCTCAGGAGCCCACTGATGCCCACATTAAGTTCTTAGCCCATCTCCCATCTTTAGTCATTTGACTCAATTCTAGCAATTTCTGGCAATTTAAAAATAAACTCTGTTAACAACTCTTCAGCATCTCTGCTTGGAATTCTCTTGGAAGCAAATGTACTTATTTACCCTTGGGTCATTCTCAGTTCCTTTTTCTCTCTTCAGCTACTCAAGGCCTCTTTTTCTCATCCCTTGTGCATTCTCTAAGTTCTGCAATTTTTACTCATATAAAAATATCAGAAGAAATTGTGATTTTATTTACATAAAAAATATCTGAGGCTATTTTTTAAATAAGAAATATTTGCAAGAAAAATGCCAGTGGTTATTTCTTTGTACTTTGAGGGAAGCAATAGGAACAGATGAGGCATCTCAGCCCCAGCTGTGTTTTTTGCTAATACTGTGGAATTCTTAAACCTTATTTTCAACTTGGCAGCCGCCAAAAGTTTCCAATAAGACAATGTAGCTAATGTAGGGGGTTCATGGTCATTCTTTTCTAGCCTCATAGGTATAGAACCTAATGTGTAAATGAAGACTGTTGAGCTACTTCCTCAAATGGATGCCATTCCATTCCACCTTAGGACTGAAGGAATAAAACTAACTGGGCCACAAGTTTATCACTATTCGAAGCAACATTTTTGTAAAGTTTTTAAAAATATGACAGTCTAACTCTTGCTGATGTAAGAACTCCAATCCAGGATGAGGCTTTGGACAACATCTGGTAATTATTCATCCTATTCATACCGTAAGTTCCACACCAGCTTAGAAGATATCGCTATAGAACATATCCCTCAGATAGAGGAGAGCAACAAGAAACTATCTCTACACAATAGAAGGTCTCTCTCAGACAGAGAGCAGTAACAAGAGAAGGTGGGCAAACAAGTCAAACTGAAGTAAAGGTATTTTTCTGACTGACAAAGTGAAAGGATGCGCTTGAGTCAACATTCGCAATCTCTGAGTACTATTATGGTTGGAGGATATGAGTTGGCAAGAGCTTTTGAAGGTCAGGTGACCAGCTAGGTTATAGGTGACCAGCGTTCTCTGGTGAAGGGAAAGTCAGCTCTGTAACAGAAGGACCTTCTCTGTCTTGCTCACTATTGCCTACTCAGAGCTGGCCACACAGTAGACACCAAACGAGTATTTACTGAACGAATGGATGTAAAGCTTACTGGGGCTAGAATGCATTTTTGAACAATCAAAGAGTGATGCTTCAGCCAAAAATAAAATCTGATTCAATGATCTAAAAACAACCTCATTTTTGTTAGTTGTAAAACAATTCTTAAAATTTGGTTAAAGGGTTGGGTAAACATGTTTATCTACATTAGTCTGTTTGTGCTTTCTTTGGAACCAGCTCTACAAACCCAGCCAAAAAAAAAATGGTATGACTTTAAGATAAAACACAAAGGAAAACATTAGCATCTACGCACCTCCTGTGCACACCATTAAGACCAAGCCCACTGTAAATTCCAATTCTAAATGCATTTAAAATTGTACCATTTCACACGAAGAAGACAATGCAAATGACAGAACAATTTAACCTTGAAGGATATTTACTGTGACTAAGTTAGTGCATTAAAAAAAACTATAAATGCTTTAGGCTCTAACTGTAAAAAAAAAACTGAAGAGAAAAAAAAGAAAAATATCCTATACTTTAATGTAGAGGAGCAATTAACTTACTACAAGACAAAAAATAATTTTAAGGAATTCTCCTATACAAAATTTTACAATTATGTTAATTTAAAACCTGGAAGAAATTCATAATAGACTTAGAGATTTTTTAAAAAAAGAAAAATTCAGAATATTTGTGACAAAAATATGCTATCACCTCAAAGATGTCATTAAGTGGTATCAGGATGCTCCCAAGTATCCATTTACTCTTTTTAGTCACATATCCCTAGCCCCCACCTAAGTTACACCTGGCATGTAGCTGCCTGCTCCATGAGGCGGTATTCTCCAGCCTCCCCAGACGTGGCACGTGTGACTATGCCTGGGTCAATGACATAGGGGTGGAATTGATTTGCATAATCTCCCTAAAGACCAAGCTGCATGTCCTGGTTTCTCTCTGCCTTCCTGATAGCTGGAGATGCAGCTGATAGGACAGGAGTGATTTTTAAAGCCAATTAGCTCATTAGCCCTGGGCCACTCATATCTGTACTGTTACATGCAAGAGAAATGAACTTTTATCTTAGTCATTGAATTTTGAGTTATCTTTGTTACAACAGGTGAGACTGTGACTCTAATAATACAGAGAAAATAATAGAAAAGATAAGTAAACAAGAGCTATCATTTGTGTTGTTTCCAGGTAGACTGTAAAACATGGAGACTTCTGCTCATCAAAAGATACCACAAAGGCTGGGCGCAGTGACTGACGCCTGTAACCCCAGCACTTTGGGAGGCTGAGGTGGGTGGATCACCTGAGGTCAGGAGTTCGAGATCAGACTGACCAACATGGTGAAACCCCATCTCTACTAAAAATACAAAAATTAGCCAGATGTGGTGGCAGGCACCTGTAAACCCAGCTACTCAGGAGGCTGAGGCGGGAGAGTTTGTAGTGAACCCTGGAGGCGGAGGTTGTAGTGAGCCAAGATTATACCACTGCACTCCTGGGTGACAGAGCAAGACTCCATTTCAAAGAAAACAACAGCTTTAAGAGAATAAAAAAGTCACAGTACAAACTGGGAGAAAATATGTGCAATATAAAGAATTTATATCTAGAATATATAAAGAACTTCTATAACTCAATTTAAAAAAAATAATCCAGGCCGGGCGCGGTGGCTCAAGCCTGTAATCCCAGCACTTTGGGAGGCCAAGACGAGCGGATCACGAGGTCAGGGAGATCGAGACCATCCTGGCTAACATGGTGAAACCCCATCTCTACTGAAAAATACAAAAAACTAGCCGGGCGACGTGGCGGGTGCCTGTAGTCCCAGCAACTCGGGAGGCTGAGGCAGGAGAATGGCGTAAACCCGGGAGGCGGGGCTTGCAGTGAGCTGAGATCCGGCCACTGCACTCCAGCCTGGGCGACAGAGCGAGACTCCGTCTCAAAAAAAAAAAAAACAAAAATAAATAAATAAATAAATAATCCGGGGACTTTTTCCGTCGTAAGTCCATTGGGAGACTGGGTTTCCGTTAATACTCTGTTACATGCCCTAGAGAGAAGCATCATAAGTCTTTGCTCTGCTTACAGGGCTTCTTTTATGAAGTTTGGGCCAGTTGTCAAGTTAATGCCTCTCAACTCCAAACTCATCCTTTTTGTCTGCTCTGGGAAAACGGATTCAATCCCTTTACGTATTTTCCTTTTGCCAGCTGGCCAGGAAACTTTGCCAGAAGAGGGTCATGGAGCAACATGCTGGGAGGAAAGGGTTTTGCTTTTGTGATCTGGGGCACTTACAGTGAAGGGCTCCAGCAGCCCCCAGCCGCCAGCAAATTTCAGCACCTCCCTTGGGGGTGTTGTGGCACCGTGCCTCCAGGGAGATACCTGCTAACGAGCAGCTCTCCCAGCACCCTATAAAGCAGATTTAAGTTCCAGAGGGCTGGTTTCCAGCAAGTTCCGCTGGTACCATAAAGACTCCTTTCAAGAGGGTCTGCATGTCAGCCTGCAGGGAGCCTCTTCCTTGGGTGCTCGATATCCCAGAGGTGTGACTGCTTCTTATACCTGCTAGTCTAATATTCATCAGAGTTGTTACTAGCCAATCTCCCATTATTCTAGCCCTGACTGGACCCAGTCTGCCTTGATGGAAAAGTCCAATCATCTTTATGTGCTTACTCTAATACTAGATATCAAAGGCTGAGGGTATTCTAAGCAAGTCAAAAAAGGTCTATGAAGCCCAAATGAGAAGGGAGAGCCCTCTCATTTTCCCCCCTATCACTGTTGGTAGAGTTTGCTTTACTTTATTGTGCTTATAAATTAGGTGATGACTTGAGGTTTCAGGATGATGTGATTCTGCCCTTCTGCTCCCACTGATTCCAAAATTTAAATTAATGTCTCCATGAACCAGCTTTCACTTTCCACTAGGGCAATACTTTCTTGTTGTTACTATATATAATTGGGATATTTTCCTAGCAAAACTAATAAACCTCAAAAATGCCAATTAAATTGGCATCTGTGTGTGGTCAAGTTCCCTTTCAGGCCAGAGCTCTCCCCTCATGCTCTTCTCTTCAAGATGTGTTTCTCTTGGCTCTGAAATAAAACTCCGCAATACACTGTGATCTAGGTTGCCATCTATCAGCCCCTTCCTAACCTAAATCTTGAGCCAATGAACTAATTCTTAGAAATGCTCCAGGTAGCTACTGCTGTCTCCTGTTGTGTGCAGAATAAACTCCACTTGGGGAAGGTTCTGTCAGAGGCTTTTTGTCCAAAATGAGTCCACCTCTGTCTGGAGGCAGCTCCCTATCTTACCTCTACCTGCACTCTCCTGGAACTGAGATGCTTGCAGGAGGGCCCTGGTTGGTTGGACCCCTGCCTACTTTTCCAGTCCTTCTGTGCCCCGCTTCCCCTCAGTCTGTGATACTTCAACTGTGAGGGGTCTGCTTTCTAATCTTTGAAAGCAAAAGGCAAAATTCTTGCTTTCTTTACTTTTTTTTTTTTTTTGAGATAAGATCTTGCTCTGTCACCCAGGCTGGAGTTTAGTGGCATGATCATGGCTCACTGAAGCCTTGACCTTCTGGGCTCAAGCAATACTTCCACCTCAGCCTCCTAAGTAGCTGGGACCACAGGTGTGCACCACCACACCCTGCTAGTTTTTCAGTAGTGACAAGGTCTTATATATTGCACAGGCTGGTCTCAAACTCCTGGGCTCAAGCAGTCCTTCCACCTCAGCCTTCCAAAGTACTGGAATTACTATCAAAGTTCTTTTTTTAGCCTTGAGGCATTTGCATAAGCCATTCATTCTGCCTAGAATGCTCTGCTCACCCCTTCACCTCACTCTCTCCTCCTAAATCCTCCATTTAAGCGTCTATAAGATCCTCATCTAGGCTTTCCAGAGCCCCAGATCCCCCAAGGTTCCATAACCTGGCATACAGAAGGTACAAATAGTGAGTGGTCAATACATATACCACAGTGGTCAAGCACATGGACTTTGGAGCCAGGCTCCTCAGGTCTAAAACTTAGTTCTGACACTTAACTAGCCACGTGCCCATGAACAACTAGCATGACCTCAGTTTCCCCATCTACAAGATGGAGTTGATCATTGTACCTCACCTCCCTGCAGGGTTGTTAGAATGAGTAAGTGGGTAAATGCTTGTAAATCACTTTATTTCATGTCTGTTAAATGATAAATTGGAGTCAAGCTATTAAATACCATGAAATTGCCCTTCTAAAAAAGGGAACTACATAAACTTCCAGGTCCTAAAATTCTTTAATTGACACTTATTAAGTTAGAAGAAGTTATTTAAAAATAATATTCAGTGCAAACTACAATATAGTAAAATTAACTACACGCATCTGTTACTGGTGGCAACATAAATGATAGTATCCTTTTGGAAACGAGATAATAAATTTTAGGAGTCACTAAAATGTTCAAGTGTACCTGGGAATATACATAAAACTGGACACAATTTTTGAAAGCTACAATTAATAAATAACACTTCAATGTTAGTAATACTAGTTTTTAAAAACCAGAATGTTTAAGCACATTTGAAATATTACTCCAGATAATATCCAGCTAATGTTAAAAATTATAAAATGTATCAACATGAAAAATCCCATGACATATTAAAAAGTAAAACCCAAATTTATATCATACTATGATTATATGATGCATATGATCTCATTATATGATACTATTTTATACATATCATATGTATGTGTGTGGGTATAAAAATAAAAACTAGAAAGAAACATAAAAAATAATTGGTATACTAAAATGATAAATTCCGGGTGGCTTAAACTTTTAAAATATTGTTACTACTGATTCAACATTAGGAAAATGTATCATTGTTTTCTTATTTGATTATTCAAATCAGTGAAAGCAAATTTTATTCTAAAAGTCATGCAACATCTAGCCCAACGCTATAAATATGACGAAACTGAGTCCCAGGGAAATAAAATTGCTTTATCTGAGTAAAGCCAGGAAAGCCAGTGTTTTTCCAATACACACTTAGTTCCCCCTGACCAAATGATGATTTGTTTCACATTAATATTTTAAGAGGCTAATTTTTTATAGTAAATGTTTCATATACAAAAGCTAATGCCTTCACACAGATAATATGTGGATTAAACTGATTTGAAGTAAGGCAAGTTTGCTGCCTACATAAAAACTTATCATAGCCATTTTACTCACACAAACAGCTAACTACTGGAATCTTTTGGATTTTAACAATTTCAGAGAAAATACAAAGTGTACTCCCTTAGTCAGTAGGAAGACAGGCTCTTGAAATCTACCTGTAAATTGACTTTACAGTGTGGAGGTAATAAAGACACAATAGCACATGGCTTTCCAGGAGGCAGTGCTCACCAAAATGTAATTCTCCCAAGGCCCCTTCACCTTAATCTGCTCAGGCTCGTCTTGGCCTGATCATTACCTCAACAGAGATTATCAAAGGCCCACTCAGGACCCAGGGTGGTAAGTGAGCCAGGAAGTTGACTTAGACTGGTAATGTGGATAGAAATTTGCAGAAAAAACAAGTATAACTGAAATCAGAGGGGTGTAAAGAAAAGTTACAGAACAGAAATGTCTTAGAAGAATGTAAATCTTAGGGTTCCAAAAAAAGGGATCCAAGGTGATGGGGAGGAACACTATAAGATTGATAGTTCTGTTTTCAAAGGTAGAACTCCCCTCCCCACCTTTTGATGGTTCACTTTAGGAATCTAAAATGTAAATTGGTGGCTGGGTAAGTAGGCAATGGTGTTGCAACATTAAGAAATGTTAATCCAAGTAGCATCCTGTCAGCATTTCCTTTCCAATTGCTGGTAAACATCTTGCTCCTCTCCACTGACCACCTTCTCCTCCCTCGCCTGGAGAACACATCGTGCCTCACAAATTACCCTGTTATTAGTGTCGGGCACAAGTGACTGGTCCAGGCCAGAGCAAAGGAATTGGGAACCCGCTGCCAGTGAGTCACAAAGGGCCTAAGGTGAGTCACCTGGTTCTGTCTCAGTTTTCCCATTTGAGGGACTAAAGGATTGCCTTAGTGTCTGCAAAGACTCCTGTGTGCCACTCAAGGGTGCTGCACTGGCTTCCCGTCACCTTATCCAGTTAGAAAGGGGTGGGTAAGGCCGTTATACAAATTGCAAGCTGGCAATTGATGAATACAATAAAAATAACAAACAAAAATGAGTGAATGCAGCACTTCACATACCACAAGCAGCTATAAGTCTTGCATAGAGCCTAAAATCTTTCAAGAGAACGGTGGCTCTACAGTCAGGAAACCTGGTTTGAGGGCCAGTCCTGTCACGTAGTAGCTGAGTGATCTCAGGCAACTCAATCTCTCTGAATCTTTGTTTACTGGCCTGTTAAATGGGGTTAATTCCACCTACCACAAAGACCTGTCATGGGATTAAGGGAGATTAGGTATACAGACGTACCTGAACACAGTAACCCACAAAGCTGGGTAAGTGTTAAGTAGTAACCTCATCTTATTATCCTCCCCTACTAGGCACAGGAAAGAATCAGATGTCAGGCTGGTTTAAACAATAAAATTAAATACTAAGTTTTAAAAGATTCCTCAGAGAGAGAAATGGGAGAACCTCCTATGGCTTCATAGCCTCCTCCCCCATCATGTTCTTATCTCTCTCACTACTGGATAAAGATAACTGGTTTCACAGCTGTCTTTCAGTAAGGAAAGCCCACATAATGGGTACCAACTGTGCTGAGTAAAATACCCAGGGACAGGTCCTGGAGAGTCTGTGTTGCAGTGTCAGGTGGTTCCAAGCTTTCCAAAGATGGGCCTCACCCGGAAGAATGCCCAGATTTCCCTCCCAACCCCAGCAAACGGGAGTAGGATTTCCAGGACAGGACATGTGAGAACCCAGGACCTAGTGGCTTGCTAATAAAAGGAGTTTGGGAATCTGAATGTCATTTTCACCACTTTCCAACTACATGGCTTAGAGCAAGCGATGTTTTCTAAGCCCTGAATTCCTCACAAAGCTTAAAAACTTAAAACTGTGGTTCTGGAGTCAGGAAGCCCAGTTTGAAGGTCAGTCCTGTCACTGAATAGCTAAGGGATCTTGGGCAAGTCAGTCTGTAAAAATAGACACAACATTTTATGTTTATTTTGTAAGTTCTAGATTAGGATTAAATGAAGTACATCATGTGTCTCAATTACCTAATGTAATGCCTGGCACATGGCAAGTGCCCGATATACTGTTGGCATTGGTACTGCAGTCACTATTTACATTTCCTCATCAATGGCACTGTGCCTTCCAAGTGGCATGATGGCCAGCCAGCAGTCCCTCCTTTCCTACAATACCCTGATCAGGGTTTAGGTCAGCCTGACCAAGTGTTGGTGGGGGAGTGGCTTTTCTGAGGGATAGTGTCACTTGCAGGTTGACTCATTTCCTCAGTGACAGCAGGATTTCTTACCTCATAAAACTTGCTTGGGCAGTGCCACCAAAGGAATCATTTTATGAAAAAGAGTAGGACCTAGAGGAGGGTGTGAGGCCACCTCTTGATCAAAAAGGAATTTGGAACATCTGTCTCTCGCCCACAGATAAAGAGGAAGCTGGGTCACTTTTAGGAAAGGATTTGGGGTTACTAAGGTACGCTGATGAAGCAAGCTCCAAATTTTAATAGTTTAAAATAAGTTTTTGTTATGTAATGTTTGCAGTCAGCATTTCCTGTTGTACAGCCCCCGCAAGATAAAGCACCCCTTAAAAAGAACAGGATGACAAAGATTCTAGTAGTTCTTGGAGGAGGGTGGGGTGCAGCGGGTATGAGTGCCTACAGGAGAGGCAGGGAAATGGTGAAGGAGTGCAGAAAAACATCCCCCAAATACAGTCTCAACTGCTTTCTTTTCAGACTCTGAAATCACGAGAAAAGTCAGAGCAATATCTCTGGCCAAGGGCCAATGGCACTGAGCTGGGGGATTAGGCACCTGTTGGAATAGTTACTGTTTTCTACCTTGAGCAAATGGGGATTGGTCATTCATCTCTCTGGCCAGGGCAGCTGCTCCCTCTGTCAGTGATCACCAGCCCTTGCTAATTACTCACCAAGAGAAAATAAACCATAAGACTTCACACTGGAAACAGGCTAATCTTTTCTGTCTAGCCCTGTCTAATGCAAGAACCCTCTTAAAGAAAAAAATGTATAACACCCCGATTTTAAATAGATAGGGGGGTGACAGAGAGATAGACAAAGACAAACACAGAATGAGAGAGAGAGGGACAAAGAGAAAGAGACAGAGAGAGACACACACACAGAGTGACAGGGAGAGACAGGGACAGAGAGAGAGAGAAGGACAGAGAGAGAAAGAGAGAGCATGGCTCATACAGAATATCTGCAGTGCCTGGAACATTAG